>NC_090128.1:42668087-43291664 GCF_040581485.1 Linepithema humile
GAGAGAGAGAGAGAGAGAGAGAGAGAGAGAGAGAGAGAGAGAGAGAGAGAGAGAGAGAGAGAGAGAGAGAGAGAGAGAGAGAGAGAGAGAGAGAGAGAGAGAGAGAGAGAGAGAGAGAGAGAGAGAGAGAGAGAGAGAGAGAGAGAGAGAGAGAGAGAGAGAGAGAGAGAGAGAGAGAGAGAGAGAGAGAGAGAGAGAGAGAGAGAGAGAGAGAGAGAGAGAGAGAGAGAGAGAGAGAGAGAGAGAGAGAGAGAGAGAGAGAGAGAGAGAGAGAGAGAGAGAGAGAGAGAGAGAGAGAGAGAGAGAGAGAGAGAGAGAGAGAGAGAGAGAGAGAGAGAGAGAGAGAGAGAGAGAGAGAGAGAGAGAGAGAGAGAGAGAGAGAGAGAGAGAGAGAGAGAGAGAGAGAGAGAGAGAGAGAGAGAGAGAGAGAGAGAGAGAGAGAGAGAGAGAGAGAGAGAGAGAGAGAGAGAGAGAGAGAGAGAGAGAGAGAGAGAGAGAGAGAGAGAGAGAGAGAGAGAGAGAGAGAGAGAGAGAGAGAGAGAGAGAGAGAGAGAGAGAGAGAGAGAGAGAGAGAGAGAGAGAGAGAGAGAGAGAGAGAGAGAGAGAGAGAGAGAGAGAGAGAGAGAGAGAGAGAGAGAGAGAGAGAGAGAGAGAGAGAGAGAGAGAGAGAGAGAGAGAGAGAGAGAGAGAGAGAGAGAGAGAGAGAGAGAGAGAGAGAGAGAGAGAGAGAGAGAGAGAGAGAGAGAGAGAGAGAGAGAGAGAGAGAGAGAGAGAGAGAGAGAGAGAGAGAGAGAGAGAGAGAGAGAGAGAGAGAGAGAGAGAGAGAGAGAGAGAGAGAGAGAGAGAGAGAGAGAGAGAGAGAGAGAGAGAGAGAGAGAGAGAGAGAGAGAGAGAGAGAGAGAGAGAGAGAGAGAGAGAGAGAGAGAGAGAGAGAGAGAGAGAGAGAGAGAGAGAGAGAGAGAGAGAGAGAGAGAGAGAGAGAGAGAGAGAGAGAGAGAGAGAGAGAGAGAGAGAGAGAGAGAGAGAGAGAGAGAGAGAGAGAGAGAGAGAGAGAGAGAGAGAGAGAGAGAGAGAGAGAGAGAGAGAGAGAGAGAGAGAGAGAGAGAGAGAGAGAGAGAGAGAGAGAGAGAGAGAGAGAGAGAGAGAGAGAGAGAGAGAGAGAGAGAGAGAGAGAGAGAGAGAGAGAGAGAGAGAGAGAGAGAGAGAGAGAGAGAGAGAGAGAGAGAGAGAGAGAGAGAGAGAGAGAGAGAGAGAGAGAGAGAGAGAGAGAGAGAGAGAGAGAGAGAGAGAGAGAGAGAGAGAGAGAGAGAGAGAGAGAGAGAGAGAGAGAGAGAGAGAGAGAGAGAGAGAGAGAGAGAGAGAGAGAGAGAGAGAGAGAGAGAGAGAGAGAGAGAGAGAGAGAGAGAGAGAGAGAGAGAGAGAGAGAGAGAGAGAGAGAGAGAGAGAGAGAGAGAGAGAGAGAGAGAGAGTAAAGACCTTACAAAGTATAAGTTAAATGGCTTTTTAAAGAGAATGAGATGAAATTTAGTGAGGAATAAAATTTCGGTTTTTATTTGCATCTTTAAAGTTTAATTTTTAGAAAGCCTTTTTTTACGCAGATAAACAAAATAGTGAAAAACTTGATTCTTCTTCAGAAAAAGATCAGCTCCATTTTTAAAGCATTTGCACATGCGGAGACTTTTAAGCCACTCTAATCTTCAAAATTGAACGTAAGATCGGAGAGAGGGGGTGGAATTTCGAGTTTCGAACGATTATTAAAGTTCGTCGGATGTTCTTTCGCGAAACCGGGCCAACTGGCAATTCCGAGCACGAGCCACGCGACGCGGAATACGTAACGATTCGGTACGTTCGCATCGGCCGGCGAAATCGTGGCGTTGCTAGCCCCCACTGCTCTGGTGCTGTGTAACCATCGCGGAAAAATAAATAATCTGGGTACACGGCATACGCCGAAGGTAAATACAAATTCCGGCGGCTCGCGAAAAACTTTCTTATCGAGGATGTGTCCCCATAAAGGGCGCTTGTTAGGACTTTTGGCGAGAACGTGACTGCTTGAGTTTGATCTAAGATTCGTGTAAAACTTTGCATATACGAAATACAATATTTATCGTGCGCAATCGACTCTATTGAATTTGTTTAGCCCTCGGTGCCGATTAGCTAAAAATTAAAAAGATGACAGAAAATGCGTAATTTTCGCTCCGATTAAACGTTCAGCGTTCAAGTTTGATATTTCGTTTGTTGCCACGTAGTTTTGTCGACACGCAAGAAGGAGTTAACATTGACATTATTTTCTTATCGGCGTAATATTATCGAAAATTGCAGGTTTTTCCAACTCAAATCGCCACGAGCTATTGCCATCGTAAATGCACAACGAAAGTTAAGTATGCAATAATGATTAGCAGGCATAACTGGTTTGCTAGGGAGCCTTAAAATAGGTCATGCCCGGAGGGTACACCATTTAGAGAGTGCTGCCTACCTTTAAACCTAGAACGAAACTAATTTCTGTCGGAACGAAATTTCACGCCAATGTGCAATAGCGCGTTGCGGAAGACGTATTGGAAATTTACTCGAACACAGCTATTCACGTGTTTCCGATTACATTTCCTAAACATATATTGATATCGCGCGAGAATAACTTCCAAAGTTAAAATTTAGGAATATTTTATATTTTTATATTAAAAAAACTATTTTTTTAATTTTTTATTTTATATTTTTATATCGGGAAGGAATCGTTATAATTCATATTGATGTTTCATGCTGGAGTAAATTTGTTTATTTTTCGAATTAAATGCACAGATACGCTCAAAACTTGATTTTTTCATTAAAAAAATGTTCGATTTATCGATTAAAAATTTTGATAAGAGGTTTCGCAATCAATTTACTTCTAAATATATTAATTCAGAAGAAACATATTAATATTGCGTTTACGTTTTTACAAGTTTTGTTTAGCCTATTCGAAAAATAAACACGATAGTCACAGTTTATACGATAGTCAAAGTTTTTGCAAGTTTATCAATGCTGACATCGGCGGCGCAGGGTTATTCAAATTAGATTCCGAATTATTCGACACGAATCAGTATAGTTTGTAAGCGATTGTGTAATGCATCAACGAGAGAAAGAGCACAAATAGATGCGTCAGTCATATCGTATGATAAAAGATAGTTCACCGATATTACATATCAAAGACCGAAATTGAAAATTTTGGGAAATAGGAATTTAGGACGGTATAAATAATAAATACTCTTGTTACAATTATTATTTTCGTAAAGCGTGGTTATTAAATTTTTCGAAAATCTGCGATGCGAAAAATTCAATTAGAACTGTATTGCTGTAACTAACACCTTTTTCAATTAATCAATTACTTTTTCACTCGTGTAATTTGATATCATTCAGATTTTTTTGCTTTTTAATTTTATTTTCTGAAAATCTCAAACTTTTAGTAACTATGACATTTATTTTCTAGAAATCTTGATATGATTATCAGTATTTTTTTCGACATCCGCTCGACTGCGCGCGTTTAGACGGCTTTTCTAGTGCATTTTATCGTCTCGTTAATAAAACATCGGCGCAACGCAGACCAGGCCGAGGACGAGCACGCGCTTGCAATAAGACGCGCGTGTCGTGTGTTTTAACACGCATCCGCTCTACACGTAGTCCGATAGGCTTATCCACCGATCCGCCAACTTTTTCCCGTCGTGTGTCACGAATCGTTTGTCGTTTATTCGAGCACGTCGTGCCTCCCCTGTGACAGTTGATAGTTAAACGGTGCCATAAGCGTATCACGCAATGGCGAATTGAAAGCCGCCGACTACGCAGTTGTATGCACACTGACATGTGCAGTTCTAAGTCCGCATCAGAGCATGCATTGGAGATTAAAGATTGTGAATTGGAAATCCGAATTCGAACTATTAGGACGAGGAGAGCTAGCATAGAGATCACTTGATTGATCGAATTCTAATCTTTAATTCACAATCTCAATCTCTGAACGGATATAAAGGCGCACTCATATCAAACGATCATGTTGCAAAAATTTTTTTAAATTTTAATATTAGATCACAATTTTGCTCGCGAGTTTTAGTTGCGAAACAAAAGATTTTATGTGCAGAATTATTATTGATTATTTAAATATTTTTTGAATTTAAACTTCCAAATGCATTTGCTTGGAAATCTGCAACGCGGCATCACTATAGAGATCTGCGGAGATTATCTAAGACGCGCGTATTTCTCGCTGAATTTTCTCGGGGCGCAGTCTCCTCGATGCAAAATTGCGCGCGCGCTTTGCAAGCACGGATAAATCTTCTCCAGACGTCGAGTCCTTGCAAGCGAGAGCATATCCCGGCCAATCGTATCTCGAAACGGACGCGTAAGTCAATACTACCGGAATGCGGAAAGATGTTTTCCGCCGAGCGAGTTTGCAGGGAGCGAGATCACTTCGACACGCGAGAAGAGATTCTCGATCTCTCGATTTCTCGCAGTCGTCTATGATAACGTGTGTGATACGATAAGGTATACACCTGATAGACATAAGCGAATAAGTACAATACGGTAGGTAAGAGGGTGAGCAAGGAATATATTTTTGAAAATACTTTGTGATGAGAGAAAACCTTCCGCTGCAATATTGCCAGACCTCGTATTCTGCATTAAAAATTCTCCCGCATTCGATACCTATTTGCGACTTTTTGACAAATATATGTGCATAGGTGCAGAAAATATACGTAGCGATGCATACACACGTACCGCGCGCACGAAAAATGCGAAACAAAGCGATAAGGATTGATGTTATCACTTTTCATAGTTTAATTGTTAATAATGCGAGTAGGACAGTGAGTATAAAAGCGAATACTATTAATTATAATAATGATAATAATAAGGATTATTGTTATTGTTGCGTCGTTAATGTTACCGTTGAGACGACATTTTATCATCTGTCATTGTTGCGTCGATGTGTCATCGACGACGATGTTTCGTCTCGATGTCAATGACTATCCATTGTTATCAGTTACTATTATGCGATTATTAGGGCGTACAATTACGATTGTGTAATTACGATCGTTAAATGCGCGATGACGAGCCAGGCGAATCGGAATTGTGTTACATTCGATGATGGTTCGCGATGGCGAAGCGGATGAATTATGTTACGTTATGCATACGTTTTACTTGCTCGTTGTTACTCGCAATATTGCAGTTGCAATTTGCGTAGAAATGAATATAATGCAGTGCCTGACAAAATAAAGATAAAGAATAGCGTTACTGAATCGTCAAGTCTTTTTATTTTTTATCAACACTATGGCTCTTCTCCTGCTTCCGTTTCCTTTTTCGCATCATTCAAATTTGCATATCAAATCAAATATTCAAAATATATACTGTATGAAACAGTGCATTCTGAATTTCCAATTTTTCTACGGCTTATCTGCGATATGATGGTTTTAATAATCCGCTGGCGGTGAAGAAACGTGAGCATGTTGTAAAATTTAACGTCCAGGAGCAATTAATCGCGAGCCCCCGGAATCCTTTCGTTTTAAAGGCGAGACTTGCCGACGAAATAAAGCGAAGAAGAAGCAAGGTGGGAATTAGAAAAATGGTGAGAAAGACGAGAAGACAAAAATGAAATGGACGCAATGAGAGACGTCGAGACTTGCCTATCTCTTTTCAACATTCCCACAGCCTCCTGTTCGAGAGCTCGCAGCTTTATCCCTTTCCGCTATAATCCTTTCTTTCAACGGTAACGAGCAATCACGAAGAGGAAATGCAATTTGCCGTGACGACGGACGGAAATGGCCTTCTCGAGCGGTTTCGGCCAGGTCGGCCCAAAGGGTCAAGGCTGATACAGGTTCATCTATACAACTAATCGTTTAGCTTCGGGCGAGAAAGAAAATAATGCCCGACTATACGTTTATCGGTCTTCCGAGAATTGATCGTATGATGTGATATCAAAAAATTAGCACCTAAATAGAACTGCGATTTAGTATAAGTCTTATGTCAATTTTTTTGATGGAAGTGCTAGCTTTACAGACATAAAAAAACCTATATGTGTCGCAATGAGTCGCCATTATTCTTCTTCTTGAATGGAAAGTTTCTTTCTTTGCGGATTATAAATGAACTTGTCAGTCCGGATTTACTTGTTCTTGCGTAAAACTTAGCTAGTTAATATACAATTAGTTATGTTATTTATTAAAAAGCGGCTTTTTAGAAATTATCTTAAGGAAATTACACAGAAATTATGGTGTAAATTTACAATAGTTTTTAATAATTATATCAATTTGCCATGCTTATTTTGCAATTATCTTTATGTGAAGTATATATTTTATGTATCTATAGATATGTTGTTCGCAATGATGTAATATCATCTAAAATCGTCTCTTTGAGATAAAACTGGATCCCGTTTTGTCGAAGCTTTAATCAGATTTAACGATACACGTGTGAGTCCTGATTCTTACAGCGATTGCATCGTCACGATAAGGTAAATCGCATAAATTGAGATAATTAGTTTGATACGACATTTGGTGCAAGTTTAATGATACTGTTTCTCGAGGCGTGTATCTTACGGTTCGCTGCAATTTTCATGGTGGGTGCATTAGAGTGATGTACGAGAAACGCTGATACCCATGTCATTACGAACGCTATAGTCAATAATGCACGCAGAAGAATCAACAATCTGAAATGCGCATTTCTAAGAAAATCGGCGCTTTGCGGATAAGAAAAAATTCTTGACATAGAGTTGTATTATAAAAGTACTATCAATATTGCGGTCACCTAAGACTATAATTTCGAAATAATAACTAATTACGAGAGGGATAATTTATAAATTTGCGAAAAATATTGTGGATGCTTCGATCGTTTGATACCGAGTCGACTGAAAGCACGAACCGGGCCGCTTTACAGAGCCGATAATTATAGGCGACTCTTTTACAACGCCTAGCTCCGTTCATTCTCCGCAACGTCCTCGAAACCTGTCTCGGACAATCCTTCTCTACTCTTCGCAGGTACCCAACCCCACTACCAGCTCTCTTCTCTGCGACACTGGCTATAATGGATCGCTTCAATTTACTCGACGGCGCTCCTTTGGTGCTGCGACCCCTGCATGCCGCACCTTGGAAAATCGAAAAATTCCGGGAGTGCGAGAGCGAGAGATGGTGGACCGGAGGGCTGTTCACCCGAGAACGGGAGTATTGTACCCGACTTTGCCGGGGAAACGAGGAGATTTTATTATAATGGAGGAAAGCCTCACGGCAAAGTGCGAAGTCTCGCGGCAAGTCTATCCTTCGGGGACGAAAGGAATTGGCGGGAATTATGTTGGAAAGTGTCTACGGTTAAAAGGAAAAAGTCACGTGAATTACGCGGTCAGAAAAATTTGTTTAATCATCATGTGCTGAAGAAAATTGTGTACATATGAATTTAAAATCATGTTTTAAACATTAAAAATATTGCATTTGTTGTAAAAAAATATATAAGTTTATTCTCTTTATATACTTTTTGTATACTTTATTAAAAACGTTTATGTCGGATAAACAGTAAAAGTTTAACTAAAAATTGAATTTTGTAGAACTAATGTTTGTAACTAATCGTAAAATATTTGTATATTTTTACACAGAATAATGCAGCTTTATGAATGAGTGGAATCAAATAATGAAAAATATTACGTCAGATGTAGAAATAATTTAAGCTATAACGTGTATATGAAAAGCATTATATGCAAGAGAAAATCGCAAATTGTGTCGTGTGGTTGGGAATATCACGTATGAAAAGACGGGGATTGATACACAGCTTTTAATTATGCCGCGTTGTAGAAGTGTCCGCTAATTAATGCGCATTTATATTCACGCTGAGAAAATCGTAAATAGAGATAAACACACTTTATTAATAATACTTGTCGTGAGAGAGAGAGAGAAAGAGAAAGGGAGGAGATTAACGCGCAAACGTGCCCAACGTGAGGAGGAAAACGCGAGATTGTTACTTTTTGCGTAGATGCGGCGACTGTAAATTCAACATTGCAAAACGTCATTTTGCATAAGTATTTTATTGCGCGGCAAGAATGTGATGCGGTAGATATTATTGAAAAGACAATGATAACTTACAATTACCACATAAATTTCCGCATTGCGACATTTTCTTTTTATGTAATTCGTAATCTTCTCTTTTGCTATTGAGGATAAAAGAGGGGAGAGAAGGGAGAGAGACGGCAAAGATTATTTGCGTTGTATTTTGCATTTTGCATTGTTATGAATATCAAAATAAATATTTCCGTTTAATAAATTTATGTACTTCTATATAGTGCATATTGCGCATTCTCTCCTTTTTTTAACGTTTTATTTTTATGTTTATAATATAATACATATAGAGATTGGAAAATAATTGGTAGTTTTTAAGTTATATATATATATATATATTTTTTTAAATACTAATTGAAAATAATTATAATAATAATTACGAATAATTTAGAGTAATTAAAAATACCTTTTTCACTTTGTAACGTATAATGTTTCTGGCATTTCTGCTTCTCTGATTACGCAAATTCTTTTATGTTCGTGATATTTTTTGCGAATAATTCATCGTGGCTGCGGAAAATGAAGGTTACTTGCATTAATTCGTATGGGCAGACTCGGCCATTTACGTGTGACCGTCATAATGCAAGTCCAGGAACTCTGAAATTTAATATGAAGAGTAATTAAGCCATGCAATGCTGACGTGCGCGCATGGCAAGGAATCGTTTTTCTTAACAATCCAGCTATGTTTAAGCGTGTGCTGCGATTTAATTTCCAGCGCGTAACAATGAATTCAGACGGAGCGCGAGCTGCGATTAACTCTGTATGAGTTTCATGTAATATTTTTCTAAGAGAGCGAAATAACTCGAATTCTACTTTACGCTAAATGACGTAATATTTTTGCAATTGTATGGAAAAAACCGGTTATTATTAACGCTTAGCATATTAAAAAAATTTTAATAATAATAAAACTGTTAATAGAAAAAATAATCAATAGTTTTTAAATTATTCCAAAGTTTAAGCAATAAAAAAGCAATAAAGCAATAAAAAAAACAAGAATTATAATAATTGAAACTTTGATATTTTTATCTTTTGAAGATATTTTGATTGAAATTTGTCGCCATTAAAATCTTGTTATTATTATTATATAAAATATTTCTGTAGATATGTCACGGTAATTTTAACTTGTCCACAAAAAAAAAGAGCGTATGGATGAGTAGTGAAGAATATTTTATGAATCAATGAAATGTTTCGAATAAATGTCAGATAGTTACATTTTGTTTCAGAAATCTTTATCGACTTTATGTGACGAAAGTGTTGTGTGCTGGGTCATCGGAGGTAGAGAGATGCTTTAATTAATTAATTACACTGAATAAAGCATGGGCCAGCACTTGTCCATTCATTCCGTCAGCAATGAAGCGCTGTGGCATAAATTTTGGGGATTAAGGCTATATCAGGTAAGCGCTAAAACGTCGCGTCAAACGAAAACGGGGATATACCGGGTGACGAGTTGCAATCGTGCAAAGACAAAGTATACAAAGCATGTACACACACAAGTATATAAGCAATATTAATTTCCTAATTGAGATTTCTTGATTAATCTCGCCCGCCCATGTCTATGTTCTTAATTGATAACGTCGCACCGTTACGTATGCATGACGTTATCAATTATGCACGCGAAGCGCAAACAAAGTTTGCGATAAGTCCACGATGTGTTTCAAGGTGAATTTATGATGGAAAAAGATTTTTAATCACTTACGTCTCAGGAAAATTAATTATGGATATCATTTTTGCGCAGAGTTTCATTGACATCATTTTTTTATATTATATTTTTTAGCACATACATACGTGCATTTCTTACATGTTTTTATTTCCTATTTCTACTTATGTGTATACATAAGAATGAAATAATAGCTTATTCTTGATTTAACGCTCGATACAGCTTGAATCATTGCTTTCTTCCGAAACTTCCTTTTTCATTTAAAGGTCAATTAATTTGGATTAGCCTGTGAAATCACCTGGGTACACGTCTTAAGCTCTTGGACTTTGTGGAGATTGCAGGTTAATGGAAAATTCGGATACCGACGGTATTTCGAGATAAATAAGAGAAATTAACTCGAACAGACAGGATAAGCCAAGGCGGTTTTCATGCCGCCAACTTTTGCGATCCTTGAGAGTGGAAACTATCGCAGCTGTGCGCAGAAAATCTCAATTGTCTCATTTCTCTCTGTTTTATTTTCCATGCGATTTGTATTTTGTTCCATTGTATCGTAGATTATCTGAAAATTAATTTTTGTTTTTTTTTTATTTATATTATTTATTGAAAATTGCTCAAAGAAGTATAGACGAAGCATATAGAGAAGATTCGGTGGAAGATCTTAAGCATCTCGTACAATACCTAATTAACGTATTTTCTAGAATTCCAATACTTTTGGCGATCCCTCAAATTTGTTCCGAGAACATTTCTATGTCTTTCATCTTCTTTCGTGTCAAGAAATATCTCTTAAGCGGTTTTTACTGTTTCGCAAAAAGATATCCATTCCTCGAATCGAAGTATCTGCTCGATTTTCTCTTTTCTTCCCCTCGTTTCTCTCTTTCTCTCTCTTTCCGTCTCGATTTCGCATCTTCAATCTCCTTTTTCAAATCAGTCGCGTAAAAGATGTTTTTGCTGGTAAGAAGGAAGAAGCTAAAAAGCTAGAATGATTAACGAGAAGGTAGTTGAAGAGATCGACTTTGCACTCGGTTTTCTGTGAGTTAATTTTTCGTGGTGAGTTCTCGTTTTTTTTTCTTTTACATAAACTTTAAATCAAAAAGCAGTTTTTCCTTATATTTCTACTTTTAGCAAATTCTCTCATGTCAGATAGTCGAGAATTTTGTACTTTAATTAGTAATTTTGAATTGTATAACAATTCATAATTGCGTAATCACAGGTTAAATAGAAATCGCCAGGAATATCGCGATGGTAAAGGTTCATCCGTAATGACTCGTTAATCGGATTACAGCGGATTAACTTTATCCGAAGCGATGCGTTCGTAATAGTCTGTAAGAAAGTTTTGTATTTTTCCCGTTAATTCTAACGGAATATCGCGCGATAATGAGGCGTAAAGTCGCTTCCGCCGTGGTATTCGCGGTAATGGAAAAAGAGTCGAGAAACAGAGAAGGCGGAGGAGAAGCAAGATTTAATTTAAAGTAGTTCAGGATATCGATAAATGGAAAATGATGCTCGTGGATTGCGCGAGAGGAAAGTGGAAACTCATCGTTAACCGAATGGTCGACGAAACTTTTCGGGGACATTCGTCATCTTAACGAGGGTTTTATTGCGGATCCCGGAAATATGTTTGGAATCTGCCTCCAGCTGGCTTGTAAATTTCAATCGTATACTTTGGGTCGCAGTGCCGTCTCGCCGATAAAAGGAATTACGACGTTCTGTATTGCAAAATATCGCACTACCATGAACTTGGGAGTTCTCGAATCGAAAATATTAGCGTTCTTTTAAAGAGCACGCGCTTTTCTCTCTTTCTTTTTCGTTTTGTGCATAAAAATGATTTTTTACTCTGTTGTATTCTAGTTATTTCGCGTTATATCTCACTGCCGCGCGTATTTTTCTATTATTATATCCAATTTATATATTAAGCGTCTATTAATTTTACTTGCGAAATCACGCTTGTAATTGAACGAAAGTACGAACTGACAATCGAATTCTTCGAGGTTGTCGGATTGACAGCGCACACAGCCAGCTACAGATCGACGTAATTGCTTAACGAGCATTTTATTGCGAGTACTGTAAATTTCCCGCGTTCCAACGATTCCAGCATTCGCTCGTCGTACTGCGGCGCGCGTGTATAACTCGCCGCACTTCCTGCGCGCGAAATTGGAAGAAAATTTGTGTTTCTGGCGAACGTCGATCGTCGTGACCAATGACGCGTTCCTCGCATCCCCGAATACCGTATCGGATATTTCCTGCCGGACCGACTGACGTCGTTTGCCTCGTTCCCGCGTCGTATAACCGTCTTTCCTTTTTGGCATGCGAACCCGACGCGTGTTTAACATACTTCTTCCTTCCACGAACGGAGAAATTCCGCGACATGGAACTATTTTAATTTCCGGTCAAGATCCATTCGACGTGTGCGTTAATTACCTTTTGCTTTTCGAGTAATGGTGAGCATACGGCTTTCGCGATTTGCGTATTTTAAGTCGAAAGGTTTTATCGCAAAATTATTATCATCATTATTAGAATTGTTTCAATGCTCTTTGAACATCTCTGTAATCGTTTCAATAACAAAGATAATGAATTAGTAATTTGATACTTTTTATTATTGCACTATTGCACTATTTTATTCTGCGTAGCAAAGGATTTAGTTCCATCTTCTTCGACATGCATAGGGATTTTGTGGCTTGGGGGTTATTCAGATTATTGATAGCGGAAAAGATTTAACCTTACTTGAAATTTATGCGTATTTTTCCATCGAGGGAAGGAGATTTATTTTTCAATACTTTTACATATATATGTAAAATGGCATTTTATCAGGAAAATAATTAGACTCGGTTTCCGTAGATCGGCGTCACGCTGTCATGCTTTTCTTCGTCCGATAAGGACGACAGCCAGCTCGCGGGCAAATTTGTAACGCGGCCAAAGGCTGAAAAATATGTGCGAGGATTGGGGTTGACAAGGGTGCGGCCCACAGAGACGGGCGGGAGCGGCGAAGGAGGGGTGGAAGACGAGGTTTCTCAGCCGGATAGAGCGGAACGATGAAGGAACGGGCTCGCGAAGTTAGTGCCGACATTAAAACCACGGAATGGACTTAACGACTCGTGGCGTGTCGCTGGCTACGGCCATTCCATCCCGCTTCAACTCCCTCGCTGTTGGGGAATCGCCGTCCGTTCCTTTTTTTTTATTTTTCTGCAGCATTCCCTTCTCCGTCTCTATCGCTCTCTCGCGTGTTGTCGAAGGAAGAGGGGTCGTGGCAAGCGGAACGGAAGGAAGATCCTTCCTTCCTTTCGGAATTACCCTCAAGTGATCCTTCACGAAAATTAACTCCCTCGACTGCGCCTCATCGCCCGAGTCTGGCTTCCTGAAATATCGCGTTTTACTCTGTTGTCTCCTGGATGACTATGCGGAATGGCGGTAATTTGCAGCGATTGTGATTTGTGACGTCTCTTATCGCGAAGTCTCATTGCGCAAGTATTGTGGACTAGAAAACAAAGTGCGGCCGCATGAGGAATGCGTTGCGCGCTTGCGGATTTTCCTTAATTTAATATTTTTCTCATTGCTTGTAAAATTAAATCTTTATTATCTTTAGTATCATTTTGTTTCCATTTAAAGTGACTGCAGTAAAATGCAGTAAAAAATTGCGGATGCATAGCCGCATTGTGAAATGCAAAGCGTGGTTTGTTGTTTCTAATATTTTCCATTATTGCTCGGCTGCAGCCGTCATTAATTTACTTAAAACACGTCATATGGACGTGCGTGTAATATATTAATTAGTATTACAAATAGCGCCGCGCGTGAATAATTAAGAGAAATGATCCGCGCGTGGTATCCACGCGACCGGGAAAAATCTTTTCCCGGGTAATAATGCATAAATTTGTTCGCGGCGCTCTTAAATACGCGCCCTATCTTCAAACTCTCTCTTTTCCCGCCCCTTTCCACAGTGGTACACCTCCGTCCTTGTTTTTTGTCGCTTTTTTAGTTCTTCGACCTATCTCCCGCCGTTATCGAGGTGCGGGCGTCGGGACGGAAGAGAAAAAATACACGGTGGCAAAGGGTGGCTGGTGGTAGCGACGTGGAAAGCGGATCTTTTTTCCTCGAGATAATAGTGATACGAACCTTTCTTCTCGACGCTCTCCGACATGAAGGTGGTCGAACCGAGGTTTTTTGCTTGGGTTGAAGGAACGGCAAAGGCAAATACGACGATCATTAGGAGTTAATTAATTTTTTTTCTCCTTTTTTTTAGATTCCCTCTCTCTTCTTCTTCCTTTCTCCTCTCCCCCTGTCTTTTTCTATCACTCTTTACGAACCTTTTTCTCCGATAGTCACGCCAGCGCGACATAAAAATTATCTTTCGACTTTTCCTGGATGTCGGAGATGGATCGGAAAGTCGCTCCCTTGAAGTGTTTCGTGATAGCGAGATCGGATAGAAAAGCTGTTGATTGGATTACTGTAATTGCCTTTTATGTTAAGCTAGTGGATCGGTGATTAGTATCAATCACCGATCCACTACGACTTACCATTTAGTGATTTAATACTCTCTTCGTATAGTAATTTGATAGAATAATCGTTTGGCATCGGTATATTTTAATCTTTTTACGACTGCAACACTAATTAGCTCCAGACTATAATTATTTCAGATGATTTAGCTGAAGAAGGAAATGGTGCTATTAGAGAGATTGATAATAACGATATTTAATGAGAAATTAAGCGCTTGAATACCGGGAGGGATTGTGACAATGTATGATCAAAGTGCCACGCGAGGCAGTAGAATGCGATGAAATAAAGCAGTAGAACAATACAAATGCGCTTTTATCGTGTCTGTCAAGATTTGTTGTCAATTAAAAATCGGTGCTTTTTTCAAAAGTAATTCATTTTTATACACAAAACAAGCGCAATTACGTGGCAATCAAACGGTTAAATTTATTTATAAATCACGATTTAATGTTTATTAAATTTTTTAAATAATTTATTTAAAGTGTGAAAATGTAATTATTACTTATAAGTAATAATTACATGAGAGTTTTTGCCGCTTTGCAATGACCGTGTAAGCTTTTCAATTGTGTGGCTAATGCAGTCGACGTCTTCAGAAGAACGAAGCGTCAAAGCAGCCTGGAATCTGTTCAAGTTTTTCTGCGATATACCGCATTTCGTTTCGCATGATGCCGTTAAATGGTATTCGCTGAACAAGAGCAGTTGGAGCGAGGGGAATGTGAGGCGCCTGAAAGAACAAAGAGATCTTACAACGAGAAAGGGCAGCGCGACAAAGGAACTCGCCGCTTTTTCTTTGTAAATGTCAGCTCTCTGTCGCTCGTATCGATCTTATTCGATTTCCAGTCTCTACTTTCCCTCAACCATCACGCCAGCACGAAACGATTCGTTGCATGGCGGCCGATATTAATATCGACGCTTGATACATCACGCGGCGGTTTCAGGCGCCGAATACGTGCCTCACATATACCGAGTGACCTTTCAATATTCTGCCGACGTCGCCGCCGTCGTTCGCGAACGGACGCGAATTCGGCTAGTATTCAGCTGAAATTTCGTCGAAAAGTGTTCGTAATAAAAGCGGGTGTTTCCGGTTTTGATCGCTCTCGTTGCCGAGATATTCGTCATTTTTGTCGCGTTTTGTTTTTTAACATTGGAACAATTTAAGAGATTAATTATTTTTAAACGTATCTCTGGATTTTAGTCCATCTAAATAAAAGCAAATTATTGTTAAAGATGATTATAGAAATTTGAAAAAAGAAAACACATATCTAATGATGGATCATATTGCTTTATAAATTATTTGAATGTAAGTTTTGTTTAAAACATACAAACAAAATGAAGTAAGGACAGAAAGAAGAAGGAAGAAAAAGAGAAAGAAAAATTTCTAATTCTGTCTTTTAAAGTTTGATATATCTACTTTTTTTGAAAAGATAGAAATGTTCCAGAAATTTTAATCGTTAAAAAATTGTCAGAAAAAAACGCATTAATTTCCAAGTTTTAAAAGATTTTTTTGGCATTTCTCTTCTTTATCAGACGAGAAAATTACGCATCAAATTTTAAAATAAAGTTAGGAGCTTTTCAGAACTTTGACCGACATCTCCGAGAAAGATGGTCTTAATAAATGGATAAAGGTCGGGCGGAGAGAGAGATACGAAATGAAATTTAGAACGCCGTGGACGTTTCGGGATACAAATATACTCGACGCGTGCTGCCAGATAATACATATATTATGACAAGTTCCAGCGCGCGTCCTCGGTATAAATCAAGATCCTGTTACTCTCGTGAGAGAAAAGCCGTAGGAATAGCGGTGAGAATAGCGAAGGACTCTCCGTCGCCGGGTGTAAATGCTATTCCTTTTAGAGGCTGCGGGACGGATAATGGTCTGGCGTCTCGACGAAGAGCTTACAGACGCGTACGAATGGTCAAACGACGAATGAGCTTGCGAAGTGCTCGGAAAACCGAAGCGTTGTTTTTTGATTTTGATCCTGTCGTCTGCCTGACGAACACGCAGCGCTATTTGTGTTTTTGGATCCTTCCATTCTAGGTTTCTACCAGAATTTTTCATTGTTCGCCAATTTAATCCTTCATTTGTGATTAATTATTGATACAATAATTAAAATATTTTTGAATTCAAAATTAACAACTTGTATATTTCGTATATGATAACCGATTACTTATGAGGAAATATTACGCAAAGGCGAGATAAGATTACGATTTGTCATTTAAAATTACACTTTGTTACGACTTAACTCTTAACGACTTGATTGTATAAAATAACTTGATATTCGCAGTACATGCGGGCACAAGTAAGCTGGTATCGTGCCGCTAATAACGTTAATAAAACGGTGCAACCTAAGTCACATCTATCACGCCTGGCAGCTTGATTATTATCGCGAGCCAGGTCGCGGCGAACTTTCGGAGCGTAACTTATCATATGAGCGTAACTTATCACATGATCGGCCGGTAGTTAACACGTTATTCTTTAGACCGGATGCGTGTCTTTAAGAGAGAGCTATTGTATAATAAAGCCGCCCTCGTTCGCCGGACTGAGTCGTTCGGCAGTGCTATTAAAAAAGAAAAAGCAAAGAAATGAATTGTCCGGAGATGAGCAAATTGGACGACATCGTGTTCGTGAATGTTCCGGAATTCCGCAGGCACGATGCGGCACCGCGGCTCTCGATTTTCATGTTTGAATGGCTCGAGGCGGGTCCCACGGGTTGTGTTTCCTCCGCTACGAGATTTCTTCCGCTTCCTCTTTCCGCTTTTTCGTACCGTCGTCTGCCAATGCGCATTTCTCGTTAAAAAATCAGGCGGAGAAATCACAGATTCTCGAGAGAGAGGCTCGAGTGCCGCTGTTTTCTGCGGTGGAGCGCTTAAACGTTATGCTTCGAACGCGAGATGCAGGTGCCTTGGGTATTTGATCCATAGATGCTCGTCGCGATAGTTTGGAATTTCCCAGGCAGGGCGTTTAGTTATTATTTAAATTGTAAATGTAGTTTTGATTTAGATCTTATACGTCACTATAATTTTACATAACTACGTTTTACGTTCTCTGCTGTTATTTATTTATTGAATTTATATCATATCTATTATTCATGATAGAGTGAGATACTAAAAGTTGTGAATTTCTTATCTCGAGACAGATGTTCAAATTTTCTTATACTTTACCACACTCTCTCTATTATATTTTTCATACTAATCTTATTACCTACCATTAAAATTTTTGAAATCTATTATTTGCAAATCTCTCTCATATGTCTCTCAATTTATATTAAATACATAAATATAGTGACATCAGTAAATATTATTGCACTTAAATATTATTAAAATTATTATCAATGCACAAAATTGTTTTAATGTTCAGTGTTCATAAAAAAGCTGAAATTTGTAACTTGTCTTTTATTTCTTCTTTATCTTTCTATTTTTTTTCAATAACTTAATGAGATTCTTTGTGGTCCAAATGATTAGCGCTAGAGTTGATAGATGCTAATCAATAAGGATAGAGAACTAATTAAACAATCGGCCGCATTCGGCACTCATATCGGCGCGTTAAGCAAACGTCGCGATTCGTTCGTTGTAGGGCCAACTTTACGGCGAGTAAAGTTTCGAGTATGACGCTCGCTTCGGATAGAACTTGTCGATTAAAATTCCCAGTAGTCACCGAAGAGTTAATCGAATATTCAGGAGCGCGTCACGGAGAGCGTTCTTGAGGAACCTCGGCGCGAAAACTTGGATTTAGACGGGAAAACTTTCACCGCCATCGACACTGTCGAAAAGTGAGCGCCCAAGAACGGCGAAAGGGCACTGCGAGGCTGTGGCAGATGGCGATTTCTCTGTTCCAGCGGACAATTTTCCTTCTCCTCCGTGTTTCACCCACTTATTATTGCTCGTCCCTACCGATGCTCTCGTTCCCTCCCCCGTGACAGAAATTCCCGTCAGCATCTCACGATTAAGACGACTGAAATTATTCATAAAAAAGCCCGCCGCGCGAATACCAATCACCGGTGGAGGGGGAAGGGGACGGGGGAGGAAGAGGAGGAAGGAAATGGCTCGGCGATCTTTTGACATTCAACTTCTTGCGGCACAAAACTTCTCAAAGAAGAACGCGACTTCTCAATAGCTCGTTAAACCTCCCAGATTAACGTCGTCATCCTCTCCCTTCCGGCCATCATGCCGTCCCTGCGATAACTATAACGCGATTATCAATTTCCGTGAGTTATGGATGGATAGTTATGACTTTGTCGAAGTTGTTCGTTGAACAATTAATAACATTAATCGGCTTTGATAACTTCTTCGTAACGCGTCACGAAGCTCATTGTATTATTCTCGCTATTCTTCTATGCACCCTCTTGATTCATTTGTGAAATATAAGCAACCGTTCGTTGCTATTATCGTAACGACGTGAAAGAAGCAATTTTATACAATTTTGTACAATTTCTGCTTCTGAAATTAATTGTATGCACGGATCGGGGAACACGTGTAACGCGCGTTTACTTTACATTTATCCAAAATATGTAGCTAATACAGCGTCTCATGCACAGGGCAGGCCAGTGCGTGCGCGGTAGCGCGTATAGACGCGATGCGAATCTCGTTAGACGATAATCAACTCGTATGGAGAGGAGCAGCCAGCTACGCCCATATGGCCACTTGGGCATTATCGTGGCGGGCTAGTGCGGCGAGCAGACTGCTTCGAGTGAGTAAATTTTACGGGCCGGCCTCGTCTCTCGCGGTCGAGCGTGAGTGGCGTTCATAATGCGATCCACCGCCCTTGTTCGCGTAACTTTCGCGGCGTCCGATATGGAGAACATGAGGTCATTGCATTGTTTTTAACACACATTTTCTCTGTTTCTTCTCGGTCATTCAAGCGCATCATCTCTCTCAATCAGTTCCGAAACGATCTCTTGATCGTCATCCGAAACAAATTCGGCACAGACATACTTGGGAAAATTACTGGGTATTTTATATATTTTATATTAAAAATATAATTAGGGTGGGACAACATTATTTAAACTTGGTTTAAGATATTTTGGGAATACTCATGTTTCGGAATTATTTATGTGAAATATATATGTAAGGTTAAATGTGAGAAATTTATCTCTCAGAAAAATTTTATAAGTAAGAGTGAATGTGGCTTTTATTTGTGCATAGCGGCATTATGCTCTTAATTAATTTAATTTAAGAAAGCTCTGTTAAGTAGTTACCATTAATTACCATAGCTCATTTGCATGGTCATCTAAACGTTAACTGCGCTTATGTCTGTGAGAGCAGGAGTAAATATTTCGCGTGGAATTATGGCGCTTCGGAACAGCGAGTTACTCGAGAGCAGCTTTTATGGACAGTTTTGAGTTTAACGGCGCCTACGGACAAGCAAACCCACGTACTGTCAGTATCCACTTACGTACGGAATATTGCTAGACACGGCGCTTTGTGCTTCCCACATTCCACGTTTCGACCTTATTATGGTAATAGTGCAATGAGTCCGGGAGTTAAGCAGCGACGCTATGCGATGCCACGTCCAAGAAATTATCCGGCAACGGAAGCTCGGATAGATGCTTTCCAAGACTTCCGCTATGGTTCCCGGCAATCTTCTCTTTTTTCTCGGCTGATTTTTAGTTCACTTTTTAGTCTACTGGTACCAACAACGAGCATATTGGAAAATATGAAACGCATTGTGTGCCGAAAAATCGATTTGGTTGGCATTCACGTCCTTTACTATTTTACGGTAGATTTTGCGAATATAAAATAGAACACACATGGTTTTTTTCAAAAAGATTTTATTTATTTTTATCTCTACAACGTTGTCTGCATACGTTTCTGAGATATATATATATCTCAATACTGTAGTTTGTGTACTTGTTCCAATTAAAAAAAATTCTTATTTATAAATTCTATTCAACAATTCTTATAACTAACTAATAAATGATTTTGTACCGGAATATATATAGAGACAACAGAATTATATATATATTGTATATATATAATTCTATACAACAGAATTATATATATGTATAATTTTGTTGTATAAAAATTGTTGAATAGAATTTTTAAATAGAAATTTTTTTTAATCGGAACAAGTACACAAACTACAGTATTCTACAAAAGATAGATATGATGAAATGCGTTGGTGTACGTTTTGAAAAGTTGTCATATATCTACAGTTGCCAAACGCTTGAATGATCGAATGAAATGGTTTTGTTATGGCTTTTTGTTTCATATCCACAATTTGATTGGAGATACAGGAAATTTAGCATGATTGAAATTCATTCAAACCACTTAAGTGAACAATGCCACGAGTGCCTTTGTTCGCCAGCGCTTCTCGAATAAACGTAACATATTCGCAATGCACTTTGGCAATGGATTTTACACTATCGCATGTACAATGTTTCAAAATTAATTTGGTTGAAAATTTTATAAATGTCAAGTGCTAATGTCAAGTGCACAGCAATGACTGTGACTAAACTATACTTCTGACAAATTTATTATTAACTTTTACTATTATTATTTATTAAAGTGTTATTATTATTTAAAATTGATTTGCAGGCTAAATACATACAGTGAGCATAATTATAACGTTATTGTAATATCACAATATGAAATTAATTATTTATTTTTTTTACTTTGCGAGAATTTCTCTGTGATATTTTACGGCAACCTTTGTATTCTTTTTGTAAAAGAATTTACAGTAATCGACACGATATCTCGATTCTGAACTTGATGCGCGGTTTTTACGGAAACAAAAATACGAAAACTTACTTCAACGATTCTTTGATTGTTTCTTTTTTACGAAATACTTTGATTTCGTGAAGAACATATCTTCAAAATCACTCACATTTAGTAATTCACAAACAAAACTAATAATTGTTTTTGCAGAGAAAATATAATGAAAAAGAAATCATGCGCAAATATCTGACTAAATCATTTTTAATTATTTCGGAAATCCAGTTTTATAAAAAAACATCAAGATCGTATTTCGCGATAAAAGATTACACAATCGCTATTATATTTAAATCTTTCTGGTCGAGAATGAAATTCAAAAACGAGATTTCTTACCGTGATTTTCGTTATTAATATGGAATTGTCCATTCATTTTCTTATTTGTTTACGCTTTAGCGAGCATTAAATTCAGCGGTTTTCAACCAGAGTCGAAGTCTCGTGGCGCGCAAAGTTGTGGAAGAAATTCGTTCGTGGACTGTCACGGCCAAACACCGGCAATAATCCTGGCGGATTTCGAGTGTAATGATGAAGTTTCGTTCACGGATTTCGCGGAAAACTTTATTGCAAGCCGAGTGGCGAAAGTTTCGCGCGTTTTAAGTTTCGACCGCGCCTGGACGTGCGCTGTCGGTAGAAAGGAAGATGATGCACCGTACTCGGGCAGAGCGCGACGTCTAGAAATTAAAGTAAAATAGAGATAAAGAGGAAAAGCGAATTGTTTACAACGATGAGACACTTGCACCGTGCTCGTAGCCGCTCGAAGTAAATCGGGACAGGATAAATACGCCGTCCGATTAAATAAAGTTATATATAACAACGCCTGACGCTATTTAATTTCTCGCTACATTTTAACCCAGTTAAACTCCGCTATCGCGAATTCAAAAGATCAAACAAAAAGCTTACGATTTCTACAGAAACATCAAGCAGCATTTACAAATTTCTTAAATTTTAAAGTCACATTTCTTTTTTATTTTTTTATTTAATGTGTGGCTACTAATGGCTGGATGTTGTCAAATAGAAAAAATGATTGCTTGTAGATTAATTATTTGGTAGATAAAAAAAGTATCGATGGTTTTAGAATGCCCTGTAGCTGTCCGTGCAACGTGACATCGATACTCGCTTTTGGAGCATATGACATTCAATTGACACGTATAATCGTAAAAGGCGCGACAAAAACAAATAGCCATCGCCGAATTGTTTCGGAAAGCAGGTCCAACGAATAGTATCGATAAAACAAACGGCGAATTTCGAGAGGTGCAAAACGCGTGACGATAACTGAAGCACGGCGTGATTTTAGGTTTCGGGGTTACTGGTCGGTTATGCGTTTGTTAAAACAAGTTTGTCCGTAACTCTCTATCGTAAAAGGGAAACCCGTGGAACAAGTTTGATAACGAGATCTCGCAGAATCACAGGCGACGGAAGATTTACGAGCCAACGCGTGTTGAGTTACATCAAACCACGGAGAAACCTAACGGGATTCAAGCATCACGTAGCGGTGCTTAAAGGGCCAACGGCGCTGTTAGGTTTGAACGCAATTTGATTATTTCGAGGTTAACCCAGTGAATCTCCCATTCAATCGTGATGTAGGCGACATGCGTATCTTGACGATTAACAGGAATAATCGATTGATCGGTTTGCGATGAAGAATCTCGATGGGGTTTCACAACAGCAACCACGATATTGAGGCATCGACACAATTTTCCGTTTGAAAATTAAAAAGTAAAACAAAAGTAGAGTATAAAATTAAATTTGTGTTGTTCTGTCTGTAAATTAAAAATAAAACAAAAGTAAAGTATAAAATTAAATTTATGCTGTTACATGTTTCGCGTTACTTTGTAAACGCGGAAAACTGGCCTTAAACTCAGTTTCCCGATTATACTTTTATTATCCAATTTTCATGCATATTTACTATTTTCTAAAATTGATTAAACTTTACAAATTCCTTTGTGCGTGAATAAAATACATACATGAGAATTTGGTTCTTGATAAAATGTACTTTTCTATTAAAAATGAATTATGTTTCTTAAAATTTATATAAAAATCTTGAACATTTTAAAAATCTTCCAATCGAGATAAAAAATTTGAATTTTTTAAGTTATATTCTGGAAGAGAGAGAGAGAGAGAGAGAGAGAGAGAGAGAGAGAGAGAGAGAGAGAGAGAGAGAGAGAGAGAGAAAGAGAGAGATGATTTCATCAATGTCAGATTATATTGACGACATTTTCAATTTTTGAAAATGAGTGTTGCAATTAAATTGCGACGGCGTTTTTCAATCGTAATTTTTAGGCGTTTTGCCAATTCAAAGTAAAATTTCGGTTAATGGAAATTTCCTGAAATAACGGGGAAACGCGATTGCGCCGATTTGCGGGGCACGCGTATGTGATGTATGATGGGGGACCACAGCGCAAACAGCGTACGTGAACGAAATAAAAACGTAGCTGTAACGAATCGAGTGCCGCCAGATCAAGTATCGCGAGCGAAAATTCACTCTCGCGGACGCACCGCACGCACTAGCACGGTGGATTAATAATTGCCCGCGTTCGGGGAACAGGTGGCCATTGTGTTTAAAAGTTTAAAAAAACTGCTCGCGAAGCCCTTTTGTCCTCCGGGCGCGAAAATATACGGAAAAACGTGCGGCAACGCACGAGCAAGCGTCGCGCCGAGCGGCCGCGATCCGGTCGCACGTTGACACGATGTGTAATTTCATTATTTTCTTTTAGTTTGAATCTCACGCGGCATGAAAAGCTTCGAATTGATTTCTATTCTCTTTCGCTTGGCAAATTTAACGTTGAATGCAACGTTGAAAGGAGCAATTTAATGAATTTTCGAAGGAGCAGATATTACTAGAATCACGAGAATTGGTATTTTCCCTTCATCTTTTTTTTCACGAGGAAATTAGTCTATTTTTCTATTCTTTTTAAATTATTCGGCTAACAATGATACATATATTAATTTTAGTCGATTAGTTATCAGTATAATTTAATTATAAATAATCGATTTGCAAATATAATAACATAAGCTTATTATTGCATTCAGTTACTTTTCATATATACCAAAAATATCATAGTTTTTATCACTTTTTCAACGATTTTAACTCTTTGATGTACAGTCAATCGAGTCAATTATCAAGTCAATTGAACCGAGATAGTTAAACAATATTGTTGATCATAAACTCGATCTCGTTTTTATCGTCTGCTATTCATTATTTAAGCTAGTGATAAACAATTTTTGTAATTGTGAATGAATAACGATCAACAATAGGAGCGGATTTAGTGTAATTTTATTATATCGTGGTTTTACACAAGATATTTGCTTGTTTGTGAAATAGTAACGAAAGAATTTTTGCGAATATGAGAATTTAATAATTAAACGCCTTGTGGGAAAACAAGTGTGTATGCCTTTTAAAAACAACGTTTCGCTACTTCCATACTATGGAAACATTTTGTAACACCGCAGAAAAAAGCTTGTCATTTTTTTCTTCTCGAGAGAGATCGTGAATTGAAATGCAATATGCAACATTCAATTACACACTTATTATCGATGGATATATGATTCCTTGTAGGATTTAACTATTTTTACTTTATCGTTTTTATTGGCACTTTTGCATATCTGCTCGCATGTCTACATTACTTTGTGCTTCTTATACCGAATATTAACATCTTACAAATTAATTTCCAGAAGTAAGCCAGTATTAAGTAAATTATTTTTATTTTAACATAATCGATGTTTTTGATAAACATTGCTCTGCGTATGCATTTTAATAATTAATCATCTGTAATTATTTAATATTTTTAGAAAAATATATGCATTCTCTACAGAGCTTTGCTAAATTGAATTCAATATAAGGTGGCGAAGGATTTATTACATTGTCTCAATTTTCAGTAGTATTTTATGTAGTCGATTGCTATAGGCTATAGTTTTTCGCTTCCTCGCAGTTTCCCATTCAAAAGCGAGAATGGACTTTTCCGTGCCACGCTGACGAGTTACGTTCTGTCGTTCTACCGTTACGTAAAGTTTCATGTTGACATATTTATGGTTCACGTGCGACCAAACACAATTTAACGGATGCAAGGCGTGCGACCGTGATGCATTTCGCGCAATGGCACAGTAGAAATTTTTATTAGTAACTACATTGGCAATATTTAATTCAGTGTTACGCCTTGTGACGTCGGTAAATTTTATAAAAAAACTGTATATTTTGAAAAATTTTTTTTTTACATAAAAAGTGAAGAGGGAAAAATCGAGAGTTGTATAAGGTTATTATTTTTTTTCTCTTTATTTTTTAATCACCATTATATCGCTATTCAAGCAGATAGACCTGCTTTTAGTTCCAAAGAAAATACTTTTACTGTGTCTTAATATTTTTTTTTCATGAGTTTTATGAGTTCCTATATTGTAATTCGTATATAATTCAAACAAGAGGTCGTTTAACGATACCTTTGCGGCTGCACAAAATTAACATGTTCAAGGCCGCGATAGTTATAAATATGAAACTTACCGATCCAGTGTGTCGTTAAGAGCGACGAGGTTCATTCATTTTTCGACTCGCTTGAGTAAGAAGAAGAGCAGATCGATGAGAGTTTGCGCGAGAAGAGCCTTTTACAGCTTCGACACATAAATAATGACGCGCCGCGGAGCGAATCCACTACGTTCGCCGGGATTTCGTCATTTATCACGTGGCGTCTTTCAAAAACCCTCAAAAGTGTCAAGAGCTTCGGGGTACCTATAATCGAATCTCTTTAACAGAGAACCCAGGTGCCTATCCTTGAGCGTCAGCTTAAATTGTATCGCAACCGAAGGAAACAGCGAGAGGAAGAGAGTTCATTATTAGTCTTTAGAATTCTGGAGAAACGGTTTTTATATTTTACAAGATTACCAAGAAATTTTTTTCACCGCGAAGTTGATAAGAGAGGTACAAAAAGAAAAGAGTTTATTTTAATTATAGTAATCATGGACGAAACTGTATCTTATATGCATAATAATATCTTAATTAATTTGACGACTGTTTAAATTGTTTGTCGTTCATAAATCATGGGACGTAATAAATTTTTATATTGATACAATAGTATTAGATCAAGTAACCTTTTTTTAATTTTTACGTCATTTTATAAAGAAAGACACATAATGAAGAGAAGAAAGATGTAATTATCAATAGACATTTAAGATTCTCAGTGGCGAAATTACGAAAAGCGTACTTGACTAAAGTTTATTATATAATAAAGTGATTAAAAGGGAATGGAAGATTCTTTCGAAGATTTTGCAGGACGCTGCATTCTCGAGCGACGTGTATTCATTATGCTCGCTTATCTCGATCTTTCTGATTGATTACGCAATAAACCGTGAATTCCTTTCATGAATCGTGCGAGTTGACGGACGAGTCTTTCTCATGGTTCCTGCGATGGAATGAGAAGAGTTGAGAGGGAGAAAACGCGACGCGACGGTGGTTTCCCTTGAATAATTCCTCAATTAGACGAAATTACGAATCTAGTTTGGCCGCCGCCGTGCTAGTCGCTGGCTTCTAGTGAAAGACCGGCTGACTTCCGCATCCTTGATTCTACCGGCGATTTTATTACACGGGTTGAAAAAAAGAGAGAGATGCGGAACGCGCGAGGCCAATTGGAAAAGAAAAGTTTTCAACTAGCCCCACCTGCTTCCGCATCTTACTTCGTTTCTTTCTCGGTGTCCTCAGACCTGATCGTCCTTCTTGCCTGTTCCCTCTATTCGGCGATTTGACTCTCTCTTTACTTGTTGGTGCGAAACTTTCCACTCTTTGAGATTGAAAGGATCGTCGGTCGGTCGCGAAAGAAGGAATTGCCAATCGAGTATGCAACTGTCGCATCGGGATGCAATTGTTCGTCGTTTGTGTCGTTTGCGTCGTTTGAACACGATGCATTCGAATTGCTCGGATCAACTTTCCTCGTCTGAAATAACAAGACAGTCGCAGACAGATGCGTTGAACAATAGAATAAAATAAAGCAAAATGTAAGTTCGATTATAGTTTGAGAATAATGTGATTTAAAAAGTCGCGAAAATAAAAAAAATTGCTTTGCAAGAACATTTTTCACTTCTCGATTAGTGATTTCGCATTTTGTAATTTTTTAGACATATTGTCAGACTTGAAGTAATTCGGAAAATTCGCATTAGGCGAGAGTAAACGAGCACATTCATGATCACAAAGTTGTCTGAATTGTGTCTCCAAAGAATTATGCATTTGTTTGAATTACGAATTTGTTCAGCATTTATACCGTTCTGTCGGAAATTTGAGATTATATTTTTGCCTTAATTTTATTACAAGATTTCATAGTTTTTGCAAAAATTTTTAGCAGCTTTCATATTCAATTATGTCGATTAAATGAAGTATTAATGTACGTTGTGTGTTTGTTTTTTGATTGCTAACTTCTTTTTAACGCGAGCCGATGAGACTAGCGCGCAATTTTGTCAGCAGCAAACTTCGTATTTTATTAATTATTTTTCCTAATTGGAATTTCTCTCCCTTGCGGTAATTATGCAAGAGCGAGAGAGCGGAAAGTGTTCGCGCACAGAATCACATACTGTTAACACTTTTCTCGTCTTTTTCTCTCTCTTTTTTCTCACATTCGCTCGTACATTTGCTCGCGAATGGCGTTTTACCTGTCGCTCTTATTGGATTTTGCTCGCAAAACGAAAAATTTTGTGCCGCATGGCGAATTTGTCGTGTAAATCGCGGCTTGCGAGAATTGCGTGTTCATTAAACATTTCTCACGTCGTATCAAAAATATTGTATCCTTTTCTCAGCGATATAAAAATTTTATTTTTGTTCTCGCATTGTTGTAAAATTTGTCAACAAAGTCAGTGTATTTTATTAATTACATTTATTTATTTTAATTTCTTATAAAGAACATTTTTTTCACAGTATTTTTAAAACTTTTGCTTTTATTTGAAATAATAAGGAAAAAATGATAACGTCTCTATCACAATATTCGGAACTTCGTGACCCTTGGTTTAGCTCGATGACAATGCCGACGAGTTCCGTCACGGTTTCGTAGCGCGACGCGCCTACAAATGAGCTCGCAAATGCCGGCCGTTTTAAGGTTAATAACCTCATCTTCAAGCGTTGAGCGAAATTAAATTGGAGCTTTTCTTGCTGGTAAGCTGCGACACGTGCGCACAGCCGTTCTCGTATAAGGAACAACGAATAAGCTCAGCACGAGAACTCTGAGCATAGGCCTCGCCTTCCTTTGTCAAATTCGATCTAGTAACCGCTCGTATTCTTGATCTTTTTCTCTTTCCTTTTCTCTTATTCTCACGAAAAAAAACTGCGGCGACATATACATGGCATTCGTAATCTTTCTCTCGATGTAATCCAGATTTGTGGCAAGCAATTAAATAAAATTTCTCTTACTACTCGTGTCGATCCTCTGGGTTTTCCACAAGAATCGAGAATTCCTTGAATTGTTTGAAGAAAAATTTCCTACTCTTTCTAACGTTTGTAGGAGAAGTATAAAATCGTACGGAAATATTTTGCGATATGCAATATTTTTAGCGACACTAGGACAAAGACAGGGACACCATTTTTTTTTTGGGAGCAATAGCACATTGTAACAGCGTGGTGAATGTCAGGAATGCCGGCGAATCGGTCCGTTGTCTAACCGTGTTTTGTCAGGATCCTTCGTCCTCTCCATTTTTCAATCGACTGTCGTTCTGTCCAAGCGATTTTTTTTCTCGATAGCTAACGGCAGCCCTTTACGAGCCCCGAATCCGGGCTATAGGCGCTATCCATAGCGCCGATCGGCTATGGATAGCGCCTATAGCCCGGATTCGGGGCTCGTAAAGGGCTGCCGTTAGCTATCGAGAAAAAAAATCGCTTGGACAGAACGACAGTCGATTGAAAAATGGAGAGGACGAAGGATCCTGACAAAACACGGTTAGACAACGGACCGATTCGCCGGCATTCCTGACATTCACCACGCTGTTACAATGTGCTATTGCTCCCAAAAAAAAATGGTGTCCCTGTCTTTGTCCTAGTGTCGCTAAAAATATTGCATATCGCAAAATATTTCCGTACGATTTTATACTGGCGGTTTTACACTGGCGGATGCCACGGAGGATTTGTCTTGTAAGTTCCCGTGGGATCCGACCAGAGTATTCGTCGACTATCGGTGGATTCGTGTAACGTGTCACTCTTTAGGTCACCCCGGTTACATGATGAGGTATATTACAATGAAAATGGATTTCCCTAAGTGCAGGATTTACTGGAGCGGGTAATCTTAATAATCGCGAGCAGGATTTTTACGGCACGTGTGCGTACTGTTTCTAAAAAATATCACGGAATCATATTTCTTGCATAATATATGCTCGGCTTTTTCTCGATGAAAATGTAACGCAAAAACTTAACTATAGTTGAGGGGATTATTTAATATAAAATTATAAGAAATAAAAGGAATATATTCTGCTGAAGATATTATCAACTGGAAATGAAAACTTAGTTATTTGAGTTTTTCTACGCGTATCTTACGAACTTGTTAATTTTTTTTTTTTAAATACGACACATAATTAAATTGAAATATATGTACATAGTATATCTTAACAAAGAATTAGCAAGTTAGGAACATGCGCGTGGAAAAACTGAAATAAGTTACGATAATATTTTGTATATATTAGATTATTTAACCAAATTTTTTTGTGTCTCGCGTGCGGCATAAATAGAGAATTGAAGTTGCAAGAGTTGTCACACTGAAATGACGATGTGCCGATAAGTGAATCTATCAATGTCGCGTGCGAACAGTAATAACTAGTATACTGTTCGACGTATGTCCGCACATAGGATATATCCGAATCTATAATCACATTCGTCCCACCTGTCAGCTGCCTTCAATACGAATGACGTCTGTTGTCAGGCAACATCTGGCAACTGTTGTCAGATTTACAGCATCCGGAAACTGACGCCGCGAAATTAACTAAGCGATGGCACGAATATCACTGTCGCACCGTCATACATCTTATCCGAAGTTTTGCAACAAGCGAAAGAAATAATTCACACAGTATACAAGTAATCTGATAAAGATTATCGCAAAATATATACATAATAACGCGATTTTGTGGTATTTTTGTAATACTATGTGTTCCGATAATTTGAGTAATTTTTAATTAAGATACCATCTAACGTGGAATTCATTTGAAGTTAATTAGAGAACGAAACATGCGACCTTTCTATTTTCTCGTGCGCGAATGACAAAATAGAAAGATTGCGACAGCTATGTATTCTATTCAATGCTTACAAATCAGATGTATCCTCAAATCAGACTGATCATTATTCGATTCATGAATAAATATTTCGACGCGCGTCTCCGGACTTTATAATCACCCTGTATTTCTATGCATATCCCATCACGGCGTTATTATACTTCGGTCCTGTTCGTCGTTGAGCCGGCTGCTGTATTTGACTACCATACTTGAATATGCTACAATAGTGTCACACGCCCACTTCTCTCTCCCTAAATGCTAATAACAAAAAGTTGAACCGTATGCTCGCGGAGTTTGCTAGAAGATAATGAAATAGATTAATCAGAGAAGGGAAGAAAGGGGGAGGGGGCGAAAACAGCACGGCGGAAGGGCGGGGCACGGTAAATGAAATAGTGGTGAAAGTGTTGGTCGGAGAGAAATACTTAGCGGACGACAGCAAATAGCTTTTCTCGCGTACGTGAACGTAAAATTATTCGAATGCTGATAAATTTAACGAAAGGTTTATCTCGTAAGAGAGTTCGCGCTCTTGTGCTGATCGATGATTATCTACCTTGAATATCCCATGATCTGTATAAAATTTTTATGAATTTTATTGAAGGTGTGTAAAGGATTATGTAATTATCAATTAGCAAAATAAGGCAAACTAATTAATAATTGTAAAAGGTATTTTAAAACATACCTGCTTTATTTTTCCTCACAAATTTTATAAGATAAATAAGAATGTAAATTCTCTTTGGTATTTAAAGTAAAAATTATTTTACCATAAAAATTATGTTAAATTATTGTAAAAATTTTTTTCCTACAGTTATCAATATCAAGGTATTGATTATATTAAGATATATTGAAATGAAAAAGATAATTCTTAATAGCCTAATTAAACTCGCTGTCTTGCTCTGTTAAGATCCCTCTCGAGCGGCAGGTAGTTTCGTCTTATTTCGATTATCGCGTGGTTAAACTTTGTATTATCTTCGTGCAATCATGCATAAGAAGAAAGGATGCTAACCAACCATCTTATTCGCCTAACTCATCGTACAAGTCGCATTTACATACGCAAATTCGGTAGGGTGGTAGACCTAGGTATTTTGAGTGAGCGAGTGCAAATGCTCGGTTGCTGCACATGCGAGAGTGCAGAAACAACAACGGTTACACGAGTACATTCTGACTTAACACCAAGCGTGAATAAATCCGAAGAGATTCGCGTTAGTTTGCTCTCGACTTTGTCCACCTTTTTCTGGGAAAACTAATTACTGAAATAACGTTTGCGTACGTTATTTAGAAAAACCTAGACACGGAGAAAATGTGCTACTTTACATTTGTGGGGAAAAATATCGTTTTCAAAAATTATAGTGTAAATTCAAGAAAAAATGATCTTAAATTTCTTTCTTAGGACTTTTATTCTCATGGCAAATGTTTAATAACAGCTAAAGTTTTGCATAAAGTTTAAAATTATTTACGTTTACAGAAATACTTTAAAATATGCTTTAATCAGATAAATTTTATATATTGACATTGAAAATTGACATCGTCAATGTGTAACTTATTATCAAGTCAGTCATACAAATAAATTAGTGCAATAAAATAAAAGCTGCAAAATAAAAAAATCATGGAATTATGTTGACAGATGGCAAAATTATATTGTATCACACTAAGTGAATACGCAAAATCGTTAAAAAATTCCTGTTATTTTAGATTTATATTTATGAATTTTAGTTGACACTTAAAAGATAAAAGAGCAATTGATATTTAACAATGTGTATGCAATAATCAATTAATATCAATCAATTAATCAATTCTGGCTTTTATAAGCTTACTACTAATTTAACAGTCGTTTATTGATCATTTTAAATTGTTGATTTTTTATTGATGCGTGATGTATTTCTTTAATCTATCAATATACAATGTATAAACGTGTGTGCCTGCTTTTTTACGTCAATTATAAAATTTATGTCTTTATTTGTATTTTTATCATTATTTTTGATTCTGTGTGTGTGCTTATATTTTTTATAAGACACTAGTAATACCACCGCTTTTCCAAGATAATGGGCGGTAAAAAGAGCAGCATGAAGAAGTCCGAGTGCTGTATTTTCTTTCGCAATTCCAGTGGCTTCGTCGTGCGCTTCCTCTAGCGCACACTGATGTACTCGGAAATTATTCATGAAATTTTCCGGAGGACAATGTAAACTTTCCGAGACTCCGGCCGGTACTTGAAAGGTTTCGAAAATACGCGGACCGCATTTTTGTACACGGAAATCAAAAGAAAACTTTGTCTATCGTAAACTCACTGCCGATGTATTTATACATTATTTCGTTTTAATTTCTCAGGAAACCGTTAACGATCTTTGTTAATTTCCGTTTCGTGTGGATTTCATTATTTATGATTTAATCATTATTTGCTGGAACAACTTTTGCAATATATTAAGTGAATATTCAGTGCTACGTAATTGTATTAATAAGATTTCAACCAAGAAGCTATTTATAACATAAGTACATTTCTTATTTTTTTATTTTTAAGATTTTATCTTGAAATAAATCAAAGAATAACGACAGCGTAAAATATTTATATTTTTAGCAATAACACGTTTGGAAACATACACAAATATAAATGTAAATCAAAAAGTTGTGTAAAATTTTTTTATATTGAAAATCATAAATTTAGCAATGTATTAGCTGTATATGATAAAAGCGATTAAGGCTACAAATATACTCCTTTGTCCCTTGATTATATTTGTGACATACACACATATTTACGTATTGCCATTTTATAGATAGCATTGTCTCATAAATTTAATGCTCATTGATATGTTTCAGTGAGCATTGCGTCGACGATCATGGTAGAGAAACCATCCATTTCGTGACTATATCTTCGGCTCCGGACTCATAATTGTAATCGTCCATGCGGAAGGATTAATTTCCGCCTTTTCGTGGGTATACATGGCGAAACAAATCGCGAAACACACCCTGTAGATGATGGCACACAGTTGACCGAGTCGCACGTTTTGGTTTAATATTACAAGGTGTCTACGGCTCTCGAGTCACACGTGCGAGCGACTAAGTCGGTAAGCAAAGGTCATTATTATATACGGGGTGTTCTGTGTGAGTCGCTTTTTATCCTTAATACTCGAAAAATACTTTTTAATAAGTTATCAGTAGTGTTTCATTTAAAAGTAAGAGAAACTGTTAAACAAGAAACCGTGACTTATCGGAAACTTTGGAAAATTCAAGAGATAAAACTATAAATTAAAATGTCGCGGAAAAATATGACAACTAATACAATTTTCTATGAAAAAATAGCGATATTAAGTTTATCAAATACTGCGGTGAGGATAAAACGCGCAATTCTTAAAACACCCTGTACTCAGCGTTATAATTTTTGTTCGTGAAGAAAGGAGAGAGAAGAGCGAGCTATGAGAATCGGACGCGGGGTGAGGTTGTTGTCGGCGGTGGCGAAAGCATACGTGCTCTCGGAGGGAAGAGTTGGTCGTTGTATAGTTGTGTTACCGGTGCTACGGTTTCCCTTGGAAGATGAGTCCGAGCGAAGTGGAAAGAGCGCTCTTCAGGGAGAGATTTCAGAGAAACTCGAGCTTTCTTGTCGGAGGGCAGTTATACGTCGCCATCGCTTATCAAAAATGCGGCTTGCTATTAAAGTTAATTCAAAATGATCGATGAGATAAATATAAATATAAATAAGAAACAATATTTTTAAATTTTTTATTTTATTATTATCAAAAGAAATATTGAAAGAAAGTGACCATGTATTAAAATATTATTATCTTACAACAGAAATGGAAAGATATTTAAAAATAATAATTTAACTCAGTTGTCCAAATTAGATTACGTTAATTGGATTACGTGAGCAGTGCTGTTAATACGTAAACAATTTGGCGAGAGAATATTAGTCTTTTGTTTGGACAATCTATACATATAGTGTAACGATTGTTAGAAAAATAAAAAAAAATTGCAAAAAATACTATTTGAGTTTTACTAAAACAATTACAATTGTGGAAAAATATTGCATTACTTAAGAATATTATTATTATAACCTTTGAATATATTTCTGTACAAATAATAATTGAAGTAACTTCTCTTTCATCTGTTTATAAAATTTTTTTATTTTTAAATTAATCAAGTAAAAATTGCTATTAAATTAAATTACTTGGTGCAAGGTGGAATAAACAGAGGGATACGGTGTACGTAAAAGGTCACTGACTCTCATCGGTCGCTCTTTTGTTCACGAAAGTTAATTACATCGAAATAATATGCGCGATGCATATGACATGGATGTTTACATTGCAACGACGCCGTCGGGTACACTCTTTTTAACGTACAAACACTCACAGTACGCGCTTTCAATTCCACAAGATAGACAGCGGCAAATAGGAGCGATATGAATATGTAATAGCGTTCTGACAGTAATTTTGTAATTTTTTATAATTATGTTGTGAAAAGGATTACTAGGAAAATGTATAGCCGACAAGTGATGAAAATGCTCAACAGCCGTGGATATAATAGCTGTGCGTGTATCTAATTTTCTCGTATATCTTTTGGAGAGCGAGAAAAACACAAACTCGTGAAAAATATAATAGTAAAATATTTTCTTTTATATTCATAGCGCATTCTTTATTTGTTAAGGGATTTTGTTTACATAGTTTCACATATGTTTGTCACTATCTTAAAAATTAATTAAAAGCGAGGCTTAATTGCAATTTAAGGGAAAATTTTGCAAAGATGAAAAATATAAATTGTGAACTATATATCATAAAAAGATATATATATATAAAGTCTTACATACTCATATATATAAAAAGAGCTATGACCCAGCCTAGTTATTAGAATCACGCTGTGGTTCTAATACAACTCGAGCAAATTATAGAAATCAAAAGACACTCTGCTAACGTCATTTAATCAGCTGTTGCGTCATTCCTTGGAAAACGTCCCGAAACATAATGCGAACTATTTTCCGATTAAATTTGCGATTAAATTTTATGGCGTGAAGAGAAAGAGGAGGAGCAGAAGGAGGTATTTAATACCGCTATAAAATCGCGAAAGAAGTAAACGCTTACAAGCTTCCGAACGTCGAAGGAAAGTAATTGAAAGGAAAGGAACAGGAACAATGAGATGGAGAAAGACGAAGACGAGGAGGTGGCAGACGGAAAGTGGGAAGAAGTGAGATAAAGAAGGAAAGAAGAGCGGGAAGGGAGTCGAATGGGAACTGGAGAAGGTACGGCAGCCGTTGCAATGAAAATATTGTACAAAGAATATTAAAGAGCCGAGTGCTCGGAACGACTAAACGCTCTTGTATGACGAGGATGTTTCCTGTTAAGTTTGCGAGCAGACACGAGTACCGATTCCTACCGGAACTTTTTCGCAAGGACTGAGGGCAATATAAAAGCTGCGGGGTGAGCCGCACTCCGCGGCAGATACCGATAGGAATAATGAACGTCGGTGAGCTTAAAACTCTACTTAAAATAGGTAGTCTACTAGTCACGCAAAATACGTCGTCGTTCTCAGCGATAAGCCGCTGCGCGACCACCAACATTCTCCTCGGTGAATTTTACGATCCTGAAAGCAAGTAAATTTTACAAAATATTGCGGTTTTGCGACGAGGATTACTGAGCGATTCAAATGAGCGAGGATTTAATGCTCGGCCACTGATTGGATAATCGCATTGTTAGATACAAATATTGTATTACTTTATTTAGCGGAAAAATTTTTGAGTTAATTTTCTATTTAGAATTTTAAATTTTACAAATATTTGCATTGAAAATTTTATAGTCACTTTTATAATTGCAAAAATAATGATTATATACTTATGATTAAGATTAAGGATTTTCAAGAATTAAGTAGGAATTACTAAAAAATATTTACATTGAATAAGATGTAAGTTAAACGAGATCTAAAAAATAACACTGCAATTAATCAGTGTGTCACAAATTCTCGAAATAGAAGTGTAAAACAATAAGCAATAAAGATGTCCGTCGCTCTCGCACGGAGTATATTTTCGTTATCATTGGGTGGAATCCAACGGGGCGGAGGGGGGGGGGGAGGGAGGGTCTGGCCTCGCTTGTTGTTCGGATTCCACGACGGTGGAACAACCGCTGCTATTCTCTGTCCTCGGCAAGAGTAATAATGTCTGCGGTGGGGGTGGCACGGGGGATGGCGAAATAGACAACGAGTAAGGGTCGGTGGCGAGAGCGCCGAGCGAGATGAAAGCTGAAAAGGAATGAGAAAGGATGGTAAGAGCTAACGTGGTCTTCTAATGGACGCCAAACAGAACAATGTTATACTAAAGCATGACACATACAGTGTATACAAGCTATCTTTGCCAGCTCTTCTCCCTTTCACTCGCTCTTTTCTAGTTTTGACCAACATTTCCGCATCCCTCGTAGAGTCCGGCGTCACTCTGCGATTCTACAAATAATTCGCCAACTAGTTTGCAAGAAGATTTGTCCCAGGATTACTGTACGCAAGTTTTCAAAAATACCACTGTGATCTCGAAGATCCTGAAAAGTCGCTTGCAATAGCAACTGGCCGCAGCGTAATATGTATGTAAAGTAAATATTTTGAAATAACAGAGGAAAGACATAAAAAATTATTAAAAATACATCATGAATTAAAAAGAAGGGAAAAAAATAGTAGCTTATTTAGAATTTTTGGAGATTAATTAAACGCAAATACAGGTAAATTAGCAACGTAAATTAAAGATATAAGCGTATAAACAAAAGTAAATTAATGATAAAACACAGAGGGAAAAGAAAAAATTCACAAGAACGAACGAATAGAATGAGCTTCAAACGACAATCGCTTTTCGAGGAAATTTTCATAATTGCAAGCACATTTGGCTATTAAATCGCGAGAAAGGTGGGAGCTTTAATTTCGCAATCGAAATAAATCCGGCTGATTCCGTGAAACGCGAGGCAAAGTCTGGGGCGTCGTTTCGAGGCATTCGATGTAATAATGTCGTTTCGAGTGGCTCTCCTTATCGAGGGCGTAGAGCGTTCGGCCGAACTTAAAGCCGAGTTGCACACAGTCGCTCGCCGACTCGCAGCCCGGCGTCCGACCGGGTAAAAGACACCGACGAAGAGACTCGGAAATAGGCAGGGCGAGAAGCGAGGCGTTTCGACGCTGGCAACGACGAGGGAACGAGCGAGAAGAGCCTCGTCGCGTCGGGACGATCTCATGAGAACGGCACGAGGATTATCGCGCCGGTCGAATTTAAATGGCCCTTTCGGTATAGGAGGGGCGACTTTAATCGAATCAATCGAATCCAATTAAAGGCACCCCCGAGTGCGAGACTCGATTCCGCTGCTTTTCGCCTTGAGTCTCATAAGGCGTAACGGCTAACCGTTTCGGAGCTCTCGATCCTAAACGGTGGTGAAGGGACGACGGTATGAGGGGTCGTGAGGAAGGATAGGAAGGAAGACAGACAAGGAGAGAGTTTCTTGCTTGGAGGAGCTTTTCCTGTCTCGAAAGGGAGACGCGACGCTCGCATATCCGGGCTTTTCTTGGGAGGACCCGCGATAGGATGTGACGGTAACGGAGAATAATTCCACGTGGAAAGACGTTGGAATTATGGTTACACTGATGCGATGAAATCATGATATCGATACCGCAGACTGATGGAAAATTTATTTTAATTTTTATCATTTTTTCATTAATTACTGCTATTATCTATCGTGTTAATGCTCTTAATTGTTCAGCATTTATTCGGAAGAACGGGATAAAAAGAACCATAATAATTTTTTGATTTTGTTATTTAGGAAATTGTTTGAGGTGTTGTTTCTACAAAAATTGAGTTTCTTAAATTTAAAAATTTTTTCATTTTACCATCTCTTAAAAGTTTTATCACGCGATGTTGTGTCTCGACAAATCCTTTTCTGGCTATATCCTATAGCCACTTAACGTTGCTCGTGATTATCCGCCGTGTGAAGCCGGTGTGTGCACTTTCTTAAATTACTTTCGTTTTATCAGAGTTACATTTCATCACCGGCTGCCCGCCGGTTTTGTTTCTGTCCGTTGTTACTTTATCACTATCCCTCTATGTAACGAGACGAAATTTTTTATTAGATTGTAGATTAATGATTTTTCCTGTTGCTTCCGTTCGCTTTAATTCACATTATAATATAAAAATAAGGTTTCAGAAAATTCAAAATTTTAATAATCTATATATTAAATAAATGTTTTAACATGGAGGAAACTTTTTTTAATATTTAAAAAAACAGTAATAACAAATTAGGCTCTCTTTAAAATTAAATCTGGGCTTTAAAATTAATAAATTCTCAAGGAAGTAGATAAGAGTCAAAGATGCGGTTATTTGTGTATATTGTATATCTATGAATGTTTCTAGAAATACTTTAAAATTTTACTTTGCCATTAAAAAAATTTAATAAAAGATCGCAACATCTGGTAAAATTGTGATGATATGAAATACAGTTTAACTTGTGTATAGATTGTGTCTTTGACTTTCATCAGTTCTTACTTCTAAGAATTTATAATATTTTAATAATTTTTAGAAGTACATATGTTATGGTTTTTATAAAATTATAAAGTAATTGTTTCTCTCTAACATATTTACTTTCTTTAAGCGTGGATTTATAATAAATTTGCAACATTAATTAATTTTTGCAGTCTTATGATTAACGCACGTTTCGCGCCGCTTTGAATCACGTCGTGAATGGCTTTTTTCTCGTCTGCGCGTGACGTCGATAATTCCGGCGGGTGCACGCGCAAAACTTAAAAGTACTGGTGCATTTTTAATTATTAATTAACGCTCCGCGGAGAGTAATACCGCGGCTTAAAAGTTGCTGCACGTAAACTCGCGAGAAGGTCGTTTGCGCGCTTGTAAAAATACAGAGTCAGCCGTTAGATTCTCATTAACCATCCAACGTGACCGTTTCAATCGTTAAATTTGCAAGATCTATATTTTTTCATCTTTTATCTAACTCTTTCTATTTTCAATCTATTTTTCTGTCATGTCTGATCATTCAATTTGATGCTGGTTATCCGGTATTACTATAACTTGAGATATTTGATTACTCAATAAGAAAAAGTACCGATATATTTGATGTTGATCATAGCGCAGACTTTGTTGTAGAATTAAAATGATTAATTCTTCCATTTTAATATTACGATATTTTTATATGTTTATAAATATTTTATGAGATGAGAAAATTATTATTTAATATAAAGAGATTCTGAAGATATTTTAATATTACATATATACAAATATTGCAAAAATATTAGAATATTTTAATTTAAAAAAATATATTGAGAATTATTAACTACATTGTTATTAAGATAAAATGTGATACCTTTCTGTTTTCCATCTTACTTTTAATGACAGATTAAAACATAACATTATGCGCTACACGTGCATGTTAAAATTAATTAATTATTAAATTTATGTAAGAACTTAAAATAAAACATTTTTTATAATAACCAACTTTTCAATATTAGCTTTTTAATATATTAGCTAATTAACATTCTTTATTTAAAATATAAGATTTTAATGCATTGCTGTAGAGAAAATGCAAATTCTAAAATTCATGACATTAAATTGTGATATATTATCAATTGCAAAGCACATTGCTTGCAACGGTTCTCTTATGGTCATATTATATTTAACACATTTTTCTTATTTATCATTACAGTAAAGTCATAAAATTGGACATCTTGTGCTCTGTTATGAATAATTAGGTCAGAGAAATAATAAAGAAAGCGTATTGAAATAATATAATTATACCGTTAGATAATTATGTCGGGAGATGTATGAAGTTTAATCTCAAATGTAATTCGCGGTGAGACGAGACTTATTCTCCGCGCTCTCGATCGAGGTCATATGAAGTTGCAACACGGATTAGTTCTCTATGTGTAATCAGGGGAGAAATTACAACATGGGGATTCTCTGACCGCCGCGGTCAGTATGTAAGTGACTCGGTCAGCGGTCATTTCGATCCTTGATGGTGTTGGGAATCCGGAATTCCGTTCGTGGCAAATACTGTATGAACGTAGTCGTTTATATGGTTCCACGCAATTTACATACCTTGACTAAATTATAGATAGACTTAACAATTTCAGATTAATTTGCTTATTTTTGGCACCGCCCTTTTGGTTTGCTAGAATTCAGCAAATTTATTGTATCGAGAGATCAAGGGATCAAAGTTTTAATAAGCATCTCTTGGATCAAAGTTTTAATAAGCATCTCTTGGAAATTGGAAAATAAATGTTGTTAAATGCGGACAAATAATTTTTTTATATAAAACATGTGAAACATTGTAAACAGAAATAATTAGCATAATGTATGCAAAAATTTTCACAGCAATTAAAAACTAATTTAGGAGTAAGTCTTTGAAGTGCACAATCTGCAAAATATTTTTTTGACATCTTTTGAACGTAAATCTGACATTAATTTGAAAGAAAAATTAAATTTTAATTGATGAATAAAAATCAGTGTAACTTTTTAGTGCAACTTAAAATTCCTCGGAGTTTAAAATTCATATTTGCTTTCAAACAAATTTATCCTCAAAATATATGACGAAAGCAAGAATATGGAAGCTCTTCTCTGATTACGACACCGTAAAGAGGAAACTCTTTAATAACGCGAAGAAGAATTTTATATCAGAGAGAACTCTCGAAGATCCTGTTATCGATTTACTGAGAGAAAAAGAATATTAACATTTTATAAAGTGTTTGGTAAGTAGATGATGGGTTCTCATCTTTATCCATGATACGAGAGAGCAACAGAACATTGCTTTTAGCATTAGTTGCCATAAACACAAAATAACATTGGCACTGATAATGTTAGAAAAATAAAAAAAGAAGTAATATTCAGATTATTCTTTTCTCTCTTTCTGTTAATAATATTTAATTGTCATAATATTATCTCAAACAAATTTATTCTGAACATATATGTAGAAAGCAAGAATATGGAATTTATTGTGCTTTATATAAGCATTTTGAAAGGACTTTGTTCTGTAATATGAAGTAAATTAACCATTTTAATGTCTATTCCAAGTTAAAGTCATTCCCAAGTCATTGAGTACGAGAAGATAACATCATCAAAAGTACGGATCTTCAAGAAGTTTCGCAGTCGAGTAGGTGTTTTACATGGAGCACCTAAAATCTACTTCCGGCACTTTCGACTTTCCACAAAATGTGCAACAAACTTATCCCCGTTACACACCGCGAGACATAAAGTGAGATATAGATGACACTGTCTGCGCAATCTTGCAGCTTTCGTGTGCAGCGAAATGTAAGCAGACTTGAAAATCACATTTTGGAAAGACGAATGGAAAGAGTATTTCCGAGAAATTCTTGAAATGTCATTCATCTTTACATGTTGTAGATAATATTAACTAGGATAATACGTGAAAAGTTATATAATAACAAGTTTGTTAATTAAACTTGTTTAAATATTTATATTGTTTATTTTTTTTAACGCTCGTGGAGTGTTTTTATTTATAACGTCCAGTCATAATTGATATTTTTTAAATTAAAATAGTATTTCTCATTTTTTAAACTATATTTACATAATTTTGATAATGTTTCTTAGTCTTTTTAACTTCTTCTCCAGCAAACATTTATAAATATTATGTTTAATTGAACGAAGGGAGAGTTAATGAGATGTAAAATGTAATTCAGACGTTTGTTTTTTATCTTCCGTTCTAATTACGTAGCGATGATTAGGCTGATCACGTAGAAACATTTTAAATGTCTTGAATTGCTTGTTGCAAATTTGACTTAGATATATTTTAGATGGTTGGGAAGGAAGCAGCAATTAAATAGGAATTTAGAGTTGACCACTATCGCGCCGTGCACGTCTCTGCACGTATCCCGCGTTCGTGCATTAAATTCTCTCGATCCACCGAGCAGAATCATCCGATAAGCGTTGGAGCGTGGGACATTCGACTTTGTGTTTGTGTGTTCTTGCGAAAATATAAAGTCCTGTCGTTTTTATGCCAATATTGTACTGAGAAAATTAAAAAATCAACGTCAGAGAACGTGATTTTAGAGAGAAAACCTCAATTTTCGCATGAATATAAGTTTATATATTGTGGCAACCGGTTTGTCAATGATTAGTAGAATTTATTGCTGCATAAGATGCCTAATTTGTTTATAAATTAATCTGCATCGTAATAAATATAACGACAATGTTCTTGTTTCTTTTTAATATTGATTTTTAAGCATTGTTTATTCATGTATCCTTTATTAATAACGAAAACATGAAATAATGACATGATGCTCTTCCACATTATCAATATAAACAGCGTACATTTTGATTGGTCTTTTTGGTCGCATTGGTATGTTGTATTTACAACACAGAGTTTAGTGCTTACAAGTTTCTGCATGGCGCGTTTATGTTAACGGTATAATGAAATTGCAGTGAGCTACAGCAACAATATGATAACACAGTGCTAATCCTTGCGCGAGCAATAGCATTTTACATCTGCGGGAGAACGAGCTAGTCATAAAGATTTTTTGCTATAAATATCGCGCGAGCGAGGGTCATCGACCTCACCTCTTCCATTGTCGCTCTTTATTTTTAATGCACGTTGCAATAGCGCTTAACGCTATACGCGTAACACGCGGTACATTGTGCTTTGGCGTATTAAAACCTCGACGGAGGCGCTAACGTTTTTTAACGCCAACAACGATGTCGATTCGTGAACGATTATTATTTTTGATTGCGAACACTGTTTTGGATAAGAATGGCGATGTGAAGGTGAACTCGTCGACATAAATTATAATACTTTTATGATTACGGGTCCGAGTCACAACGCAGGATAGTGTGTTTGACATTCTCGCATGATGTATACGCTGTTCATTCAAAAAAAAATCTTGCCCCACTTTTTCCTAGAAATAATATGTAATGCATGTCTAATATGAAACTTTTATAAAAGTTTAAGATTTTTAATATTAAAAAATAATTTTTCAATTTTCTGTGCATTTTTGTTTATATTTCTAGATAAAGTTAAAGTATTTTACGAGGCAAATTTAAAATAAATATATTTATTATGTAAGTTTGGTCTTTTTTAATCAATTATAAAGAAAAATTTAAGAGCTATTCTAGCCTTAATATTAGATTTGGAAAATCTTGATACTGAAATGAAGTAAAGGACTAATTCCGCTGGTTTGATTTTTAGCGATTTATAAATAGAAATTTTTAATAAAAGCTGCTTGTTTTTAATAAAATAAAAAAGATTTTTAAAATTTTTGAAAAATTGAGTTTTTCAGATAGAATGAATGCACTAGAAATTCTATATCTTTCGAGTTTTATGATATAATAGATACGTAAAATCAAAGTAAATGCGAGAAAATATTATTTTATTAATTAGCCAAATATAATTTTCATCCCACCAGTAAAAATACGATTTCACATAATATTATTTTACAAATATGTTGGCTTTATTTGTAAAGCAATGTGTAATGCATTCAATTGCGAATTAATTATGTATTTCAACACCGCAATTTTCCGTTATAAGTTTCACGGATTTTATCGATAATATTTACGTTGCCTCGGCTCGTTGCTTATTTACACATTTGCCTGCATAATTGATCGCATTTATAAACTACGTAAAATATAGCGAGCGAGGAGTCGGTACGTTAAGTATTAATTAACGAGAGACTGCAGCCGCCGCTCGCCACCGATCCGCACCGCCATGGCGGCGGAAAATGAAATTCTAACGCGATCATTATGCGAAAGGAAAACTCGCACGGGGCGCGCCCGCTTTAACCCCCTCCCCCTCTCGTATTATCAGCGGAACATCAAATTTACAACAACTTAAATATTGTAATAAGCGAAAACGTTGGCACGCCAGCCAGCTAGCGAAGCAATTTCCGTATGTGTTCGGTGCAGACTGCTTTCCATATAGACACGCCGTTCTCGTATATATACCGGCAAAGTTTCGATTCCTTCTCCTTGTGTAACCTGCAACCCTTCCTACAACTGTTACCGATAATCTCTCTCCCTCTCTTTCTCTCTCTCTCTCTCTCTCTCTCTCTCTCTCTCTCTATATATATATATATATATATATATATATACATCTCTATCTTGATTGAGAATACGAGAAGTAGTTTGCTAGAAATTGTAACGACGATAGTTTGTTACAGAAGGAATAATACAAAAAAAGATCGAAAAAAGGGGGAAAAATAAGAGTAGAACATGATTGGCAAAAAGGGAGAAGATAGAAAAATATCAGTTATGTAACTATTACATTTCTTACTGTTTTCGATTAAATTTAAGATTTTATTATTTTAAAAAATCTTGGTTTTTCCAGATCAGATTTCGAGATTGGAGACAAATTAGAGAAACAAAGGAACAAGAAGAATGCAATGGATTTATCGTCTAGATGCGAAATAAACACCAGGAAGTGCTATGGGTGAGTACATAAAAAAAAAGTAGGAAGTTGAGATGATAATTTCGTCACTGATGCACTTGTCAGTGTCATGTCCCGTGCAACGGGACGGTGTTTAAGTAATGCTGACATTGTCCTGTTTGTCTCTTCGTCGACGGCGAAAGTATTTGCGAAGTATGCGAAACTTCTTCGAGGCTGTAAACTTGTTTGCCGATGAAATCAGGCGGGTGATAGATTCGAAACGAAAGCGCGATCAAGATCGAGCATTGCATGTTTCGAGATTTTAACTTGTTTGCATCGGGAGCGATTTAAATTTATTGATATGGGACTACTTTATATGCTTAGATTTTCAATTATTCAAATTTCCACTTATTTAACAAATTTTTCATATTGAAGTTTAATGTAGAGAAAATGTATGGAGGTATGTATATTATTTACATCTCCTATCTTATGCATGGGATAAAGTTATAATTTGTTAATATCAAAGAATTGTGACTGTGCGCTTAACACTATCGGCCGTAACTGTAGATGCAAAAGTTAATATAATTCATGTAATTTTTATCATATTACATGTGTCAGGTATACATGATACGCTCAATATATTACTGTTTACAGCAGAGTAGTTGAAGGAATTGTGTTTTGCAAAAGGACTGTGTTATGAATTGTGTTGTAATTGTGTTTACGGTGCGTTGATGTGTAAATGGAACGATGTTCTTTTTCCACGAGGGGCTTGCGTGTTCATTCGACGTTTCGCGTGCTGTGGAAAATGCACGCAAAGTGTCGATTGTCGTTATTGACGGGAATTATTAAGGAACTTGTTTCTGAATTCTATCAACGTATCTTTCAAATTAATACCATCAATAACTATCAGTTCTCATAACACTAATAGCATTATGATGCCTTGGAAATAATTTTTCATAGATTATATCAATTATTTAACAGAGAGTAATTATTTTGAAATTTTAAAATTTATAGTTATCGTATAATTATTGAAAATGTTGCGATTGTTAAAACGATTGTTGATTTTATCGTAAAAAAGTTTAAAAAATTTTTTTTATTTATTTGCGCTTTTGAAACAATAGAATTATTCCAGAATATTTCACTGTTTGTGGCAAGCTCCGAATTTTTTTTGGCCTCTTAAATTCGTGATACGTTTTTCTATAAACAAAAGGATCATGTTGTGAGGGCTATATCCCAATTCGCAATTCGCCAATCGTACTTCGCTTGTTAGAGGCTCTCTCTCTCTCGAGCTCTATGATTTAGATAGCTTATACCTTTCCCAGGGAGATTCCGCTTATTTCCTCTCTCGAGTATCCATTCTGGCATTGATTGCCTATGTAGTAATTACCTTTTCGAGGTATCCTCAATTATCGCGTACCTTGCTCTCGCAATTCATTCGAAGGCCACTCACTTAACCTTGCGAGTAATCTCCCCAGTGAATTCTTCTGATCGATCCTTCCATCCTTTACCTATATTTCGGTATCAAAACTAGTAATTCTCCGTAAGCCGTGCCAGGTAAATTTTCTTTTTTAATATGCACTTGTGATGAAATTTTTCATTTTTATTTGATATTAATATGTATTTTATCTTCTATTCTTATTAGAATATTGATAAAAATTTGTGCTTTTTTTCAAAGTGTAAGGCTCGTGGAAAGATTTTTTTCCCAGCTTTCTCGATATTTCCTCTATGTATTAATGTGTAGTCATTTGATAATTATCCGAGTTTTCTTCATCTCGCAATTTTGTCGAAAGCTCTCGACTCACCCTCGGCCGTCGTAACGAGCTCGCCAATGTGCATTCGCACCGTTCATTCTTCCATCTTCAACCGAACGAACGATCACGTCGAAGTAGCCAATACAGAAGTCCATCCACGTGCTCCCACGTGCAAAGAGCACCTCATCGACTGGCCGCGATACGCGAGTGCGTCAACATTCGTTATCGGCTCGCCTTCTTCCTTTTCGTTTTTGGCCGGTCGCGCGCTTTTTGCGCACATTGGTTGCACAGGTAATTGGAGGGGCCCACCCCAGACTGCCCATCGTTCCGAGTGGGATTTTTACCAGTAACGTATCTTTGCCCGTGGGACACGAGGTAGTTCGCTTTCTACTTGCTGCGTCTCGTTTGCTCACGGAACGTTTAATTAATCCCGGTTTACCTTTGAACTTCGACGCGAACCGCGAACCGGAGTACGTTTAATTAATGATTTTTGATATAAGCTCTCGACAATGCTGCGACCGCAGACGACAGTGCATTATATTGTCGCTGCAGTGAGTGTGCGCGGCCTCGATTAATTCGATTGCGTCGAGCTCGCGCCACGAATTTCAAAGCGCCCGTCGCTCTTTCGCCATACGTGATAAAAAGTGCGGATCGAGGGAGTTATGAGCCTCTTTTCGATCTCCCTGATTTTTAGTTTTGTTGGAAGCTTTTCGAGTAGAGCCAAATGCAATTAGGATTTCTGACATTTGAATTTCTGATATTTTAAATAAGACATTTTTTCGGTTCTCAAATATAATTTTATGTGAGAAAATAAGCATAAATATTTTATCAGATCTTTTTTTTATGCGTCGTAGTTGGCGATTTAATTTTAATAAAATTTTACGTAGTCGACTTTTGTAATTTGGAATTAATGTGGTGACATCCGAGGTCCTGCTACTTTGTAACTTTTGCACAATGGTGTGAGTGTATGAATAATTCCTTCTACAAATCGCTTCTTATTCGCAGAACTTTGCTATCGATTATATCACATCGCGAGCCACAAGTTTAACGATGTCATATTCGCTAAATTACTTTTCATTGCGGCTCTTTCTTTTAGGTTTGCAAAAATTATCGAGTTAATAGATGTATCAGTGAATGATTATTAACTTCAAATCAAAACTGTTATGTATCGTGACTTTACTTTTGCAAACTATAATTATACTTGATTCTGTGATTGTATAATAATAAAAAATTTATAGCGTAATGCCATTTTTGAAATATGATTATAATACTATTTTTTATGCAATTGCATTATTTTTTTGTAATTATATAAATAATAATTGATTAAATTGTTGACGGCCGATTATTTATCGGTGAATCTACACTAGCGATACAAAAAACCATAAAACGTCACGCTCCATTGAAGCGACGTTTTACGCCGATCTCTTTCGCGTTCGATAAACAGCGTTAATTTATTTGAACCAGGAAGAGGGGATTACAATCGATCGTGCAAAAAGACACATGCAGCGGGGCGAAACGTGGGCGTAACTTTTGTTAAGTGGATGCTGCGCAACCGGCTCCTATCTTTTTTCTCACGCGAGAGACCCTTGTCTCGTCGTCGCTTATTTACGGTTGCGGCGGTCATTCTCGGTTGTATACGAAATTACGAGACCGTGCTTGGGCGCGGTGCCTGCCGCCCGGTGTCGTAAATAAGCTCACCTTCGAAGATCGCCGGGAGACACGTGAAAGCACTTCCAGTCCGGAACCAGTTACGACTTGCGCCACTTAATTTCCCGTATACTCCGCGCGGCGCGCGCTTTTATTCTAATAAGGCTGGGCTGGTAGCAGAAACGGAGTGAGCTGCTGCAAACGCACTTAAACGCTCATCTATTTCTGCGCTACTTATGTTTGCACTCTGGAATAATTAGCTTGGAGCTCTCCGAATGCTCAAAGCTCTTTTAGAAAATTGTATCATTAAGACGTGGCATCTTCTATAATTCGATTAAGAGAAACATTTTTTATGATGTCAATAATTTGCAAAAAAGACGTTTAATTTCGTAAAAAGCGACGATAATCAAGGTTTATTAGAACGTATTATTAAGATATTTGTTTCTACTAACTTCCTATTAACATATGTATTTAAAGCAATTTTCGGTATATTCAGGAGATGTTAATCTTTGATGCGAGACATGCAAGAGTTATTCGTGATACTTTATCGCGGCAATCCAACGATTACGTCCGTCTCGAAGGATGAGAAAAATACTTGGCGCTTTGAAAGAGATTTATTATGCGACGTCCGGTACCGCGGGGCAGCTTTTTTCACAGCATGGACTCCAATGAGAATAAAATCTCTTTGACGTTTCTGAGCTCTCCCTAGCGCGACGTCCATTCGCGATACGTGACGCCGGTGAAATTAGACCTTGTTTTCCGCAAAGAGCGAAACTCGCTTAAACGCAAGTTGACTTTACATTTTCGTAATGCAAGTTCCAATTACGAAGATATTTATCGTTGATTAACAGCCATTAAAATTAAAATAAGAATTCTAAAAGATTGTAACGAAATTTTTAACTTGTGAATTAATTTTAAACATATTTAAGATGTTAAATTTTACACATATCAGCCAAAAGTTAAGTCAAAAATTAGTAAAATATTTTATTATTAAAATTATTGTCGCCAATATTCTGGAATTTTAATGTATTTTTCACAATGTTTATAACTTTCTAACAACAATGTGTATAACATTCGTGTTATTGCATTTGACGCTATATTTGTTAATAGCGAGCTCGACTTACAATTTGCAATGACGGCAGAATTAAGTTGGTTATTACTTATTTGAAAATTTCTATTCTCTCGCGGCTCGTTCGACGCTGTTTCGTCGTTTAAAGACGAATGATCCCAGCAAACTTTTAGTTCTCTTAAAAGTGGCCGTTTGTCTTGTTGAACTTTGGCGCGACAGCTGGCTCTTCGCGGGTCAGCGAATGACGAAAGTATCTTCGCGGGGGTGAGCAAGTATTCACGTGAATTCTTATTATGTGATTTTCGCAATAAGCATCTGCTACGTCAAATTTGCAAAGGACTTGCGCGACTTTTGCCGTTTGCAAAATTTGACGAGCAACTTTATTTTCCCGAAAAGTCTATGAAAACTTGATACAAGATTTTGCATATATAATGATAGGATTTAATAATAACATTGTGAAAAGTAAATTTATTTTACTTTTGGATATACAAAATGAGACGTTTGAAATTACTATTTTGAATTGCTTATGAAATACTTGTACAAAAATATGCTTTAAATAAAAGTTGCGTGGTTTCAAGAAGAACGCAATATAATAAATATTTCTTCATTAAATTGTATGTTTACATGTGATAAAATATATGCGATTGAATCTGATTAAAATAACTAAATATGTTTTCAGAAAAGGTTAAATTAAATTTAAATTTTATTGAATTTTTATAGAAATATTAATTCTGAATTTTAATTTTATTTACACTCAAAAAATATTTTGCTGATGTAGTTAGATTTCTAGATATCGCAACAAAAATGTATCGCTATTTTTCGTATCTGTGAAAACATTGTTTGTCACATACAGAATTTATAGCAGTAATGTTCTAACAATAGCTTCTGAAAAATTTAGGTACTATTGCTAAATGTTATTCATTGCATGATCTAACACGTGATTGATCTTATATAGATAGGCGCTTTAGAGAAACTTTCTTTTTAAAGTTCACAAATAATACAGATATATATTCTGTTTCTGTCATCTAAACTGATTAAGTAATTACATATGCAATATCACAACAGTTGCTAATCATTTATCTGTTTTAGTTAATTTTTTACACCTAGAAAATTTTAGCTATTATTGCAAGATCATTTTTTTGAGTGTAGAGAGATAAATGAGAAGATGCAACGAGTTAATTAATTTACACAATAATTTTCGCGATTAATATATTCAGTCATACATAAAATTATAATGATCTATTTCTGAAACATTTTAATTGTAAAAAAAGTCTTAAATTATTAAATAACATTTATTTAATAACGTTCTATTTTTAAGTATATTTAATGATTACAAATTTGATTATTTTTATGACATCTACAAGCTTCTTTCTTAAAGATTTTTGGATTAAAAGATTTGTCATTCCATTCGCATATTAATTGCGGAATATAAATCGATGTCGTGGAACTTTTCCGTGTTTATCAAAGCCACTTTTCAGGCGCGAAGAGTCGACATGGAAAGATTTGAAAATACTCTTCTCGTCGCTTTCGTGAGATGCATAACGATATGCGCTTTTGAAGCCAGAATCCATGCACTTTTGAAAAGTCACTATAAATTTGCACTTGGATCACAGTAGAAATACGTTATTTCTTGCGTGACCTATTCGATTTATACAAATTCTCAATCTTTATAAAATTTATAACAAAAGATGTGTCGCTCTCTTTTCTGCCATTGTGACGTTATTTGTTTATAAAATTTATCCTCATAGGAAATATTGGTAGAACGCATTATACTTTTTGTTAATAAATAATTCATATAATAGTACATTTTCTCCCTGCATATATCAACATATTCAGTATGTTGATACCATTACAGTATTTATATGAAAAATTCTTGTTTTGTAAAATATATTGAATGAAAATAAAATTCTTTGCACTTTCATATTTTGTAAAATAATGTGTAATTTACGAGTTTAGCGAAATATATGAAAAACGTATACTGAAATTAAATGTAAAACGGATAAAAATTGAGTTCGCAAGGACTTCGCTTTTTGTCATATTATAGATCGTGAACGCAAATGGCAGCTAATTAGCTTTTCATTAGCGGCATCGCTAATAAATGTCCCTATCGAAATGATACGCCGACCAGTTATTTCCGGCCATTACTGACGCGTTTTAATTCGCATTAAAATTGCACGCGCGCTTTATATTATTTGTATATGTTATTTATGCAGTCGTTTGATTAGGAAATAATTGATGCGTGTAATTAAACGTGATATTTACAAATTTTCAATGATTTATATGCCACACTGGCCAGCTAATGCGTGCACGCGCGAACAGTCGTATTAAGCGATTAAATTAACGACGGAATAACTGGACAGGCAATTAAATACGCGATTCTATAATTAACGTTAGATATGTAAACATAATGAAGAGTCTAATAATGGCGTCCGATTATCCCAATTAAAGCAGATTATGAATTAAGAGCCGTACGAGCGCAAAGTTTACGCTTTCAGCTCTCTACTTTGGTTAAAAAATTTGGATTATTTCTTCGCGTGAGAGATCTATTATATTCGAGTAAAAAAGAAAATAATTCTTCGAACGATAAGTGTGAAAAAGTAGCGCCCGTGAAGCTTACTTTGCAACACTCGATTGGTGCTGGCGCTTTTGAAAGTCTTAAAGTTGCAGACAAAACTTCGATGAAGCTATTGCTCGCGCTTTCTCTGCCGGCGTAAAGGATTCCTGACAGATTCTTAAGTTATTCAAGATCGATCGTCGTCTCTTTAGTAAAGTTACATCGTGCGTTCTTCTCACCTCGACAGTTGATTATGTCTACGCGAATCGGCGAGTAACAACGTGTAATTGTTAAACTTTTATCATTGCTATGTATATCTCGATATTGAATTTATGCGCTATATAAAAATCTTCACGCATGCTTTCACACTTTCACACATACAAGAAAAAAGCAAATAAAGAGTATTGCAGCAATTCACGTGCGCGTGTCTGTTGTTTGTTATTCAAAAACAAAGATGTCAACTTATAAACGTCTCTCTTGATTTCCTTAATTTTCGGAGTCGCGTTAATATTCTAATATTCAAAACTCAAGGGAAGCACTCAGGATCTAACTTTTGCACCTAATGTATTATATAAGGTTGTCCCAGATTCCTCGTTATTTATATTTAACCTCAAATTCTCCAACAAAATTGATGTCCTACTTAGAAACTTTCTCTTCTGCGATAAAGTACGAGCAGTGAAAACAGACGAATAGAGTCAGACAAGTAGAAACAAATGAATAAAGACCGACAAATATAGAAGCAGGCAAGTAGTGACAGACACTACATAAAAGTATTACACTACATAAAAGTATTTATCAAAATATTAAAAAGTAAGACAAGTTAATATTTAGTACACATACATGTTATCTGACACCATAATTTATACAAAAATTTTGCTATGATCTATAAGGAAACATGAAGTATATAACAGAACGAGAGCCACCTACTTATTTTTCCCAAATTTGTCGTTCATTACAATTCACGATTATGGCTTCGTATGCTCTTTTTTTTTATTCTCTTTGAAGATTATTATAGGCCGTGAGTTCTGTGATAAGCACGACGGTGTAAATTAGTGTTTCTAGCGGCATAGCCCGAAACAGACAGAACGCGCATTAATCCTTGGCAAAGCGTGTCTGGTCCCGAGTTTTGATTTTCCATGATATCAGATGTCGCGTACATTCTGTGTACATTCTGGAATATAGGGTGTTACGAAACTAATTTAAATAGTGTTTTACGACAAATCGAATTTTTTCTCGAATTTTCTTTAATATTTTCCTATTTTTATTAGATGTCATAATTCTTATATTTTTTAAACGTTTTCATAATTTTGAATTAAATTTTATTGATAAACTTACAGAACATTAATTAAGGAATAAAATTATCTCATTTATTGTTGTTTATGAAATTTTGTTATCTGCGAAAGTATGTTTATAATTTTTAAATGCTTATAACGAAGAAATACACTTGATGATCCAACATTGAAATAAGTGTTTTTTTTTTTTTTAATTTAATTTGTAGCATCTTTGGTTTGGGGAATTTACGCAATATTTTGGGCGCACCTTGTATACGCCGTCACTATTCGTTTCATTCTTTGAGTCTGTGCTTGTGACCGCAATGTTTGTAGCACACGGACAAAGCTTAATGCACTGTCCAGGTAGCCGGCGGTTTCGCAAGTTCGCGTTACCGTTGGACTAATTGGATGCTTTAATATTTGAAACGGAAACAAACTATATGGGAGTCATTTCCGCCCAACCTTTTCTTCCGTGAGCACGTTATTAGAGAATGTCGTTTGTTTAGTAATACGAATCGATATATACATTCATTGTTTGCTAACAAATCTTTCTCTTTTTGATTTGTCAATAATCTTCCGACCAGGCTTTAAAAGCGTTTGGCAAATGCTTCGTAAAATGCTAATTGAAATGCAGAGCAAATTGAAGTTTAGAAATAAAATATTGTTCTTTTAATAAGATAAATTCAATAATAATATAAAGTTTCGAGAGAGAGAGAGAGAGAGAGAGAGAGAGAGAGAGAGAGAGAGAGAGAGAGAGAGAGAGAGAGAGAGAGAGAGAGAGAGAGAGGGAGAGAGAGAGAGAGAGAGAGAGAGAGAGAGAGAGAGAGAGAGAGAGAGAGAGAGAGAGAGAGAGAGAGAGAGAGAGAGAGAGAGAGAGAGAGAGAGAGAGAGAGAGAGAGAGAGAGAGAGAGAGAGAGAGAGAGAGAGAGAGAGAGAGAGAGAGAGAGAGAGAGAGAGAGAGAGAGAGAGAGAGAGAGAGAGAGAGAGAGAGAGAGAGAGAGAGAGAGAGAGAGAGAGAGAGAGAGAGAGAGAGAGAGAGAGAGAGAGAGAGAGAGAGAGAGAGAGAGAGAGAGAGAGAGAGAGAGAGAGAGAGAGAGAGAGAGAGAGAGAGAGAGAGAGAGAGAGAGAGAGAGAGAGAGAGAGAGAGAGAGAGAGAGAGAGAGAGAGAGAGAGAGAGAGAGAGAGAGAGAGAGAGAGAGAGAGAGAGAGAGAGAGAGAGAGAGAGAGAGAGAGAGAGAGAGAGAGAGAGAGAGAGAGAGAGAGAGAGAGAGAGAGAGAGAGAGAGAGAGAGAGAGAGAGAGAGAGAGAGAGAGAGAGAGAGAGAGAGAGAGAGAGAGAGAGAGAGAGAGAGAGAGAGAGAGAGAGAGAGAGAGAGAGACTATGCTCTAAGCATGTTTAGTTAATATGAATACATTGTTTCAATCGATATTAGGTTATATAACAATTCCTTATTTGAAATTATTGTAATTTATTACAAGATGTTTAACTCATTATTGTAGTCGCCCAAGAGAATGTCGTTTGTGCTCCTACTCGAGACGTACACGTCGTGATACATCACGAAGCGAAATTAGCGATGTATCCATTATCTCTCCGACTCATGTCAACATCGCAATGTGCAGTGTATACATGGCACGAGTGACCATAGTCGAACGTGATTGTCGATTGATCGGATGCCGATAATCCGCTTTCGATTGCTTCCTGATTATTCCCTCATTACTTTTTCGTCGCCATCATTACATATATCAGTCGCGTAAAAATTGCGGAAATGGCTGGGCGTCGAGCTCTCGAGCGGCCATCACCAGTTATTGAATTTGTCATGGATCATGTCAATTTGGTTTTATTTTTTCTCTTCTTTTTGTACCTGCCATCTATTTAATTAACATTTCCATCAACGATTAATTATCGACATTGTTACGCATTATGTAAAACGAGTGATGAAAGAGAAAAGAAAGAGAGTGTCAATCATGAAATCAAGTATCAAGTGCAATAACCTATCGATGCATGAATTATTCAATAATTTTTGCGAGAAACATTATACCACGCTAATTTTTGTTTTTGTGCAACAAAATTTGTTGATATTTTCGTATTCCAATGCGCAATTAAGAGTAATAATATGTAAACATTGAATTGTTTTCAGATGTAACACAGAGATACGCACTAATGTCATGCATTCTGATGAATTTAGTGTTTATTTCAAAAGCACTGTACCGTAGTTGCGAAAAGCACTTTGCAGTTGAGAATTTTTTCTAAATAAATTTATCGCGTTGTTTTGCATCGTGTTTCGGTTCGTGTTCAATTTTACAAATTCAAAAGCAAATGAAGAATTGGAGGAAGAATTTTTTGACTACTCTGAAATTAAGTTTTTTAGGAGCGATAAGTAGAACAGGCAATAACATGCACGTGACAGAGAAGAGAGAAAGAGCGACGAATACATAAAGGAGACGAAATTAAACTATGGAAGTAATATAAATAATTTGCTGAATAAAATAACATTAAGTTCGTAAAAAGAAAATTTGATATATAAAATAAGGGGGGGGGAGAGAGAGAGAGAGAGAGAGAGAGAGAGAGAGAGAGAGAGAGAGAGAGAGAGAGAGAGAGAGAGAGAGAGAGAGAGAGAGAGAGAGAGAGAGAGAGAGAGAGAGAGAGAGAGAGAGAGAGAGAGAGAGAGAGAGAGAGAGAGAGAGAGAGAGAGAGAGAGAGAGAGAGAGAGAGAGAGAGAGAGAGAGAGAGAGAGAGAGAGAGAGAGAGAGAGAGAGAGAGAGAGAGAGAGAGAGAGAGAGAGAGAGAGAGAGAGAGAGAGAGAGAGAGAGAGAGAGAGAGAGAGAGAGAGAGAGAGAGAGAGAGAGAGGCTGGAGAAAAGCGAGAATATCCGACGAGGCGCGCCGTGCTACTCCCACCCCTTCACGCCCGTTCTCCCACCCCTACTTTCTCCCGACCTCGCGTAGCGGCAGCAACCCCCAAACGGGCTCTCCAGCGTTCTCCTTTACCTCAGTAGCGCCGGGCGTCTCGACGCGGCAGTACGTTGCGTTGGGGGATTTAGCACGCGGCTCCGATTGTGTTCCCGTGGAGCGCTTCTCAGTGTACTATTCTCAATTCCTTTTTTCTCTCTCTTTCTCTATTTATCTCTCTATTTGGGTATTTGTCTTTTTTCTTCTTTCTTAATTTCAACGTTTGCCGTTGCCTGGCCACCCCCTCGTCAATCTTCTCGAGGGTTCGCGGCGGGACCCGCCCACCCGCGCGTGAGTGACTTTCCTCTCCCTCTTCCGACGCTGGTTCCCCTTTCTTTATCGCGCAGGAAAACAGCGTCGCGACACGTGCAGTCGCGTTCGCCGAAGGCTCGAAACTAGGAGCGCCTTTCGGGATCGGCGAGGTGGCGAGAGAAACGCTTGATTGTAGGCCGATCTTTTCTTTTGTCTCGCTCTTTTCACACGTCGCATCCGACTCGTCGCGCGCCGGAGCACGGCGAAATCTGTCGTTATGGGGGATCTGCTCTCCGGAGACGCCCGGTGCGGTTAGTTCTAGGGGAAACCGAGCGGGCTCGCGAAGGCGCGCCAGGTATCGCGCCATCGCGACGGCTGCGGGTAACGTGCCGGTGTTTTGTTTTGACAGTGAGCGACCCGTCGCCAATCACTAGAGTCGGTTGCGCAGCCAAAACAGTGACAACGAAGGGTGACTTGTTTGTTTTCGTACACTCCGCAGTGTCGGGACAGCGGGGGCACCGACCGTGACAGTGGAGGGTGTCTTGCACCCCGGTGTGGTACAGTGTATGATAACCGTCCGATTGTGTGACTGTTTCAGTGACAATCGCCGTGACGCGCCGAATTGGATTTTCCTGCTTCCATCGATAGTTTTGGAGTGATTCGAGGATTCGGCGGAAAAAGTAGTGTGCAGTGACGGAACGGTGAAACGAAACGAGCCTGATCGAGAGAAAAGGATTTTGAAAGTGATCAGTTATGGCTGTGACGCGGACGACGTCGGTGTTTCGATCGGACGGTAGTGGCGACGACGGCAGAGGATCACGGAAGTGCAACCTTCGAACAGGCGTACGAGTCGTCGGTCGTCGGGGATTAAAAGGATCATCGAATGTCAAGAGTGGATCGGTTGCAACGAAACGCGGTGGTTCTGGGAAATTTTTTCTGCTTGGCGTCGTCCTGGCCATTCAATTCGTCGGCGCCGCGGCGATATCCAGCATGAGTGGTGAGTGATTTTATTTTACATGCACGCAGTATTTTTACATTTTTCAAGTACAGACTTACAGAAGTAAGTCTTGCAGATGGTATGTGTGCGCGCATTTATTTCGGATTAAAATTTGTGAAATGATTAAAATTCGCTTGAAGAGAATGACGAAATGGTTGATAAATAGCCCCGGGCTCTGACATGCTGCTCTACCAGCAGATAGGAATGTAAATAAGGTATTTTAACGTTGAGGGTTTGAGAATTCCCTGCCTAATTTAGAGGATCATTACTTATCTTGAATAAATAAGGATTTGACTGAATTGAATGGAGAGAAAATTAATTTCTCTCTTACACCGTTTATATTTGATGATATTAATATATTTAATGACATTATGTGTGCAAATACCAAGTATTTGAAAACAATTTGTCACAAAAATTACAACAAAATATTTTTTTTTCCGCTCTAAATGCGATTTTTGTCACAAGTTTTGAAAAATATCTTTTTTTACTTTTTGAATATAATATGAAATTTTGCCTGGTGTCCCTGGCGTAATATAACCCTTTTTTGCTTTAGAGATTAAAGATGGGTATATTTAGACCACAGTGTGTAAAGACTGTGTCCAATTTTAACAATATACGGTTCGAGGCTACGTGTAGCCTCTCAGATTGTGCGCGTTCACCCCAAAGACCTTCTAAACCGATACCTCATAACCCAATAACGGGACTTCGGCTTTCCAACTTTGGTCGTTACTTGAGTGAGCTGGAAGGAATTGTTCATCGGCGAATTGTCTACGTTCATTCTGCGAGATATTCCATTGACAGCGCCGGGTGATGTCGCGATTGTGGAATATATCTTAGGGATTCGATTCTTGGAGAAATTAGATTTGCCATCGGTTTCTGATTATCGGTCTGCTCGAATTTCGTATTCGAAGTGTTCGACCACCGTAACTGCGTATGGGATTTAAGAGATCGCCCGAGTAATGGCGAGAAACGGAGGCGCATACTAACTAACTCGATTGGCTCTCCTCTCGTCTCCGAAGCTAACTAGCTCAATTTTCTTCTGTTACATCTTGACTGTGTCATGGAATACATGTCAGGAGTAAGTTTCAAATAATCGCGACACGACGATTCACATAAATAACAGCAACTGAAATATTTTCAGCAAATTTCGACGCGAATTTGTATAATTGTAGTGATTGCGATACTTTGCAATTGATAATGAAGAATAATAGTAAAATTAATATAATTAATATTATTTCTAAATGGATAGAAAATTTGATATTTTTCATACTGCTGTTTATATGTTCGAATTCTTTTATAAATATTTGTTATCAATGTTGATGTAAAAACAGAGTGATACTTTTTTTAGATTTTATTAATATTGACATTTCAGAACGAACACACGCGACCGATAATAAAATTACAATCGCCACATATTGTTTGAATGTTTGTTAATATTATAATATCATACGGGGTAATGCGTTATGTAATTATGTCTCATGTGCGTGAGACGAATTAAAGAATGTTAATGTAAATTTCCTGTATAGTCGCAATATCTCAAGCAAACATTTCTTGTATGCTCATCTTGAGTAGCTGCATTATGTAAGGCAAAGAACGAGAGGTATAGTTATTGTATCTAATCGATATACGTAGCTTAATACTTGCGTAGTCATGTACGTGCATATATGCGTACACGAGATCACAAACCAGAACATGATGACAATTTCACATTTGATAAAATATTCTGTATATTGTCGAAAAAAGTTTTAACGAATCAAATATTCTGCATTCAACATTTTGTCTAGAGATTATGCAGCAAACATTGGAAAAAGCATTTGCGATTCTTTTCATCGTATGATGTATCGTATAATGCATGCTCGCTGAATATTGCGATTTTTAAAACCGAGTGGGAAAAATTATCGAGTGGGAAATTTTATTTTAAATTAAAAATATTTGGGGCGATACATATATGTATGCTAAGAATGTGAAACAGATTACTATAATGTGCACAGGAAACTTTGGGGGAAAAAAAAGTGTTTTGTTTAATATTTTAAAACATTCTATCATATTGCAAAAAAATGCGCGTTATTTTACACAGTTGTGTACATGTTTTTTTTTCTTTGGAGGATCAATTAAAAAGTTTCCAGAGAATTATTTTTAAAAATTGTATAAATATATTTATTATAAAAATATTTAAATTGTAGCATATTTTTCCACATGATTTCTATGTTTTTATCACTTTATCGAGCAATGCGAGCTTTTCGATTCTTTGAACAAAAATCTCACTGATTTTGCACCATCAAATCATTATATGCATTCGAATTATTAAAAAAGATCTGAAAAGACCTAGAATGTGTGGTGATTTATGTGAAGAATCTGGCAAATCACTTTTCTACAATAATAATGTAGCAGTGCGTAATCGAATATTGAGCCAATTAAAAGATATGTTTAAATTTAAAAAAATTCCTAATAACTGAAAAACATTTTTTCTTGAAATACATACTGGTTATATTATAGGTACAGTAGAAAGGTAAGCTATTGTTTATGAATTTTCATAATAAATACATATATTTTGATAATGATTTCCTGATAAACTTTTTGCTTTATCTTCGTATTATTTGATAAAAATGTATGTATGGACTTTTTCTACTATATATAATACATTGTTATAAATTGCTGCAAGATTCGGGTGGGACAAGAAAGAATTAAGTAGACGAGTGAAGTAACTTGCCATTCTTGTTCTGTCGTAACATTTATAGGATGTCGAAATCACGTCGGCATCCGTCGTCATCGTTGGGCGTATCGCCCAACGAGACCGACATTGAATTAATTGAAAAGTCGTCACCATTGAAACGCCGTTGCGCCGGGCTTCGCGCAGAAACGTGGTGGACGTCATTTTGATCTGGTTTTAATTAAACAACGGACGCCGCGCCGCGCGGAGAGGAGAGAGCCGAGAAGGTCGACTCGCGCGCGTGTAGTCGATGGTTGGACCGGGAAGTACAGGCGAGAACGGGAAAGAGTGACAAGTGGAAGCTGGATGATTGAGGGCAACGACGGAACGTTTAACGCGATTAAAAAACGTCGCATGGTCGATCAAAGGCGTCTGCGGCGATCGCTTGTGGCACGCGAAATCTATCGCTGCTGGCAAAAGAACGACGATCCCGTCGTGCACAATGTCGTTCGAAAATGCCGGTTGAATATTCGCGATGTACAAAAGTGCAATATGACTAACCGAGCAGAACTATTCCATCGGCTTTATATCGACGATAAACGAATTCACGATAAAGTTCATGCTTATTTTGTAGAAAGTAAAATATAATTCAGAGATACATTTTTGTCATAATAATCAGGAAATGTGAAATTTACTTTACTAGAGAGATAATAAAATCCATATTTTATCTGATAATTTATTATATTCAAATGATTTCATTTTACTGAAATAATGAGACTTTATAGAATGCAGTATCTAATAATAATTAAAACGTGCTGGAAATATTAGTAAAACTTTTTGCGCAGTGAACGTAGTTACAGAGTGAAATTATGACTCGTCAATGGATTAACGATACACTGTGCGAAGCCGGATATTTGCGCAAAGTTCGTCAACCGGTTATTATAACTAGTTCGTGCGTTTGAAATGTGGTGAGCTCACGCGTCGTTGAGTCGATGCCATAATATAAACCGTGCAAATTGTCGCAGCGAAACGAAGATCAGTGGTAATTGAATTTACGGTAATGCTGCTTCATTAATGAAACTCGATTTCGAAATACACAAATGATATTATACTACAATGCATTACATTATATTGCTTCACATCGCAATATAATATTCTTTACTACATGAATGAGTTATAAATAATTTCTATAATATTATTATATGAGATTAATTCTTGATACTTTTCCTGTGCATTTTTTTTTGTTACTGTCAACTTTTCACAGAAATAAAATTTTAAAGAATGTGAAAAAGCAACATTTAGACCTTATCGATTGAAGAGATTAATTGTCATATTGCGTATCTGCTTTACGTAACCATTCTTTGTATGAATTGGAAAAATAATCTTTGAGAAGACGCGCGAGTAATATGTAAATGCGTATTCATAGAGCGGCTGTTGCACAGCCGCTAAGCTACCAGACGTATCATTAAAATTAACACCGCGTCGTGTCTGAGCGGAGTTTGAGGCGAAAGTGGTTACGAGAAGCCGAACACGGAAACTGTGTGAGCCGAGCGCGCTGCAAGATTTTCGCAAGAGTGTATAACCATTATCTATATAAGAGTCACGTAACGCCACGGGGATGGCTTTTCTGCGATCTGTGATTTGCTCGCGTTTTCACGTCTAGAATTATACGTAGGCGTTGTATCAATTTTTATTCGCGATCCGCGTAAATCTGCGTCGGAATTGGCTGTCACTTAAAATTCGATGAGAATTCGAGGGAGTTTCGCTCTTTGAAAGTGATTCTCAATAGCAAATAAAAATCTAGAAAAAATCTTAGATTTTTTAAATATATTTATACTTATATACATAGAATCGGGAAATTGTGTATAAAAGTACAAGTAAATATAAACAAAAATATATATAAAATATATACAAAAATATTAAATTTTGTTTCTTAATTAAGTACTGTAAGCTTGTCTTACTTTAGAAATTTCGAAAAAGTTTAGAAATTTTATGCAGCGTTTTTCTTAAACTTAATCCTTTCGTAACGCATATAATTTCAGTATTCTTATGTGGCATATAGCATTAATTTTTAATGATGTTGAAGTATTCGATGAATTCTGATATATTTTTGACTTACTAGTATAAATATACACAGAGTGTTTTCTAATATATCCTCTTCTCTTTCACTATGTTTCTTTATGATTTTTATTTTTCGCGTAATAGACACCTCGCAGACGGAGACAGTTTGCGTTAACGTTATAGGAAAGTGCTTCAGTAGTGGCTTTAAAATTGGGTGAACGACACGATGCAGTCGTGCATCGAGTTTCCTGTGTTACGGTTTAAAGTCTGTAACGTCAAGAGCTATTTGGCGATATGGGAGACGCGTATCAATAATGCCCGATAGCGTGCGGCGAAACTCACGGAGTTGAAACGCGATACGATCGAATGGACCGGCAGTCACCGGTGGTCGCGTTTGTGAGGTATTTTTATGGAAAATTTATTTGCTTGAGGACATCAGGATGCGTCGGCGCCACGAAACTATAAATTAAAAATCGTAATGCGACACAATTCCCCGCTATCGCTATGTGTGCTATCGAAATCGAATGGATTGCATTGAGATATTTTGGCGTATTAATTGCAAAGTTTTTTGTTACGGATTTATAGTGACGTAATGTGACATACAATTCACCGCTATCGCTATATGTGTTATCGGAATCGAGTGGATTGCATTGAGATATTCATTGAGTGACTAATTTTATGTGCGACTAATAAAATAAGATGACATATTTTTACAACAATATGAGCGTTTGTATCATGAATAGAAGGGGAATTTACTTAAATGGTGCTTTACTTTTATATGAACATTTTTTTGTACAGGAAATTTTATGGTTAATGACTGATACGTTTTCTATTGCAATCTTTCTATTTTTATTTAACAATTGTACAAATATATTCAACATTTTGAATTCTGTAACATTATATTTTACCATAATAAATGCACGATTTTATGCTTGCCACATCGCTGAAGCTCGAAACAAAATGTTTACATATAAACAATTATGATTTGCATAAAGTAACGAGTATTAAATATATCGAAACTCATTTCGTGTTTGTAAAAAATTTACTCCATTACTAAAAAATATAAGATTAAATAATAGTACAAAATTTAGAATTGTAGAAGATAAAATTGTTAAAGAACATTCCGACTTGAATTCTTCTTGCATAGTTGGATAGAGTAACATTGTGTACGCGTCATCTTGACTTGTATCAGAGAAATTCAAGAAACGGGTAAAGGGACTGCAGTGGAAAATGTGCGCGACTCACAATATGTTGCCGCTAATATTACGAACGGCGGACGAGACAATGGCGCGGAGTGTTTACAGTTTCGCGACGTTTATGTCTGCGCTTTCCACGGCAGTAGTACGATCGTAGTTTACTCAGACGGCAGGCTGTTTCGTGCTGCACAAAGTGACTCGCTAGGATTACACGGGAGATTAAGACGCAACCAAGGTGCGCGACGTATACGTTACAAGTTCCAAGCGCGTCTAAACAGTCTCTTAGCGGCAGGCAAACGGACTAAACGCGTCGAAATTATTTCCGCTACACCGGAGACACCGGATATTGCGAGACGCGCTACGTACATGACGATCGAGTGAGTTACTACGGGTGTAATGAAGTTTGCAGTAACCAAATTGCATATCTTAGAACTTTTTGCCTAATGCGCGTGCTTTTGCTATATAATTTTATTATCTGAAATTTTGAGTAAGTTTTATTTGAACATGTGCAAAAGATAATAGAAATATAGATTTTACATTTTGATATCATCAGAAATATCTATAGCTATGGAAATAGCCATATAATTATGCTTTGACATGTTAAAACTAGAAGTACTATTTTATAACAAATATTTGATTGAACATAATACGTTAAAAATGTATCTGATAAAATTCTTTTATTGCCTTTGACGCTTTTATTTTAAGATACAATATAATTTGCTTGCAACTACAGTTAATTGCACAGTATTGCAAAATATCATGATGATACCCGTGCATTTGAAATAGCCATTGAAATAGAATATATTCAGGTTGAATAACGTGCTTGTACTATTCTGTCGCATACAACAATTAAATTGGGATTTAGCTCATTCTCCGAATGTTATTTCTCTTTCTCTGCTAGGATGCAATACGATCGCGCGCCATTTTACGCAGTTAGCATTCTTACTCTATATTGATGATAAATTGTCACATGTGGGGATTTACATCGGGGCGCGCGGATAGAGATGCAGCGCGTGTTATTTTACTTAATTAAATTTTCGATCTTTGTACTGAATATTCGATTTGTTTAACATCACATTTTCGCACTTTTGTGTCTTCACGTTCGTGTTACGTTTAAATACGCGACAAAACGATTCTCGAATGATATTCGTTTTTGGAATCCCAGAAAACATCGATACGCAATTTTCAGTGCTTTTCAGCGACCAGGCGATATTTCCTTGCGGCCATCGGGAAGAGTTCGTTAACGGTTACGGCGATTGAGCCTTCGCTTTATTCCTGGCGTCGTTAGCTGATTGGATCGGATAACTAACGGGCTGCGGCTCGTTAAAAAGTCGCCGGCCATACGAAATATTAGATAGATAGTCTACCGAAAATCATTTCGCATTGCCGCGATCCGAATAGAGCCACTGCGGAATTCAAACCGGATTGAGATGTGCATAATTGGCATTAAGTCTGCGGCCTGTGCATCGAGTTGAATATTGTTGCCTGGGTAATTAATGCATCACGTTTCGTTTTGCAAATATCACATGCACGAGTCCTTATTTCATTCATTTTGTATAAAGTCTTTTTTAATTTTAAACAATGAAATTTACAAGATGACAAGATTGCCCAGTTTTAATTGTATAATTAATCTTCTGCTTAATATTTCAGTTAATCTTCTTAATTCTTTGATCACACGAATTATATATCAAGTTTCTAATTAATGTTTTAGTAGAAGTCCCTGTCGCTTAATCTGTTTGCCGATTCTTTGGGTAATTACTGTCGGTTAATTTTCCGGATAATTTTTTCATCGATTATCTAGTTGATCTACATTGCTAATTGTCTGGCTAATTATCTAGCGAATTTTCAAATTAGTTTTCGAGGAAGAATGATCGGTATAAAGTAAGCTATTATCGTTTTACACACGGGGCGTTGTCATTTTTATTCAGCGAATAACTTCCACTCAATTCGTTGCGGACCATAGATCCGTAGGGTGAAAATCGTTAGTGCCGCAGAAATGTGCCGTGATTAAACAAGGTTGAAATAAACCAGTGGGTGCGGCGCCACGCTCGCGTTTACGAGACCGATTAATCACGATTGGCTTATCCGCTTTAATTGCGCACAACGGATCGCGAAGAGTCATGAACGTCCGTACGTCCAATGTAAACGGCATTAATATTCGTCACGCAAAGTGGATACGATCGGTGGTCGCGATATACGGTGATCGGCCACCATTGTTTCGCGGATTCAAAGTGGTGTTTGTATGTATGCGTGCGCACTTGTTTACGCTTAACCCCCTGGGCACTCCTGTGTGCCGTAGATAGCATGCAGAAACACGCTACTCATGATATTTGTGCATGTACTCGCTCGTCTATCCGACCATCGCGTTATGAATTTATTTATATGCTTGTGAAACTGCTGCGAGTCTCCGCATTTGGCGCGCTGTGCATGTGTGTGTGTGTGTGCGGTGCAGCTTTGGACTAGACTCGTGTAGAACACGCCGCTCCCTTCGTTCATTCATAGGCAGCAACTGTTCTTTTATCGAAAACACTCTAGATGTATAAGCGCGTATGAACGCCGTGTTCCGAAATAGCGTTTATGTTTTGTGAGCTTCTCAGCGATCTTTAATAAACTTGGGTAGCAAGAGAAATATCCAGTGATCGTGAATCCAATATTAATTACAACGAGAAATATTATTCGAGAATCGAGGATTATAATCTTAACAGTCATCTAATGTCACTTGATATCGTGACAAAAATCAGGGTAAAATTTATTTGCCGCTCGCGCCCTGATATTTTTCTTTCGTTCTTTTTTCTTTCTAGTAACTTCCTTTCTTTTCTTCATTTCGTACATTTAGATTCTCGAAAATGAGATCAATGTATGTAATGTTCGTACACGTTAGTATCTCGAATCCGAGATTGTTTACACTTTAATAATGTCTCTAGTAGACAAAAATCAATTTCTGTATGGAAAATATTAATAATCCTTGCACTAACATCCAGCGATTGCTCGAGATGCCAATTTGTAGTAATTAAAATCTATTATTTAGAATGTGAGGAAACTAATGAAAGATTAGTTTGAGAAGATATGCGTAATAAAGAATAATATTTTTCGTTAACAACAATATCAAGTGTAAGATATTGGCGCAAGATTTACAATTAATGCTGGATTCACGATCAATGGATATTTCTCTCGCCACCTAAGTTTATTAAAGATCGCTGAGAGGCTCACAAAACATAAACGCTATTTCGGAACACATCGTTCGCCTGGCATGATCGTAATTTTACCTGGGAAGCCGCACGAAGGACATCATTATCCTTTATCCTTTCACTAGCGTCATCGCTAACCAGGATTCACCTCTTGAAGCCTGTTATACATGCACGCGTGCGCACATGCACACGTGTGCGTGCAAGCGGCGAGGTCAACCTAGGCCAATATTGAATAACATAGCTGATTAAATACTGACACGAACGGTAGCGAGGGACATGCCAGAGGTCTGGTGCCCCTCTTCACCTAGAGCCGGGGCACTGTACGTGTGAAATGAGATTAACCCGCGACACATGTAAACCCTCAAAGCACACGCGCGCCCCGTCTGCGGTATATGCAAATGCGTCGCGGCAACAACCAACTAGCCAGTCAGCCCTTTTCCTACAGCCTTCATTGTCTTGTGCTGTTGGCGCTGAAAGCGCCGCCCCGCGACAGGATTCGAGGGAAATATACAGCCGATTCCGTATCGAGGGCGAGAACACCGGGGAGATTTTCGATTTGCGACAACCGCGAAATGAAATACATATGTAAAACCGTTCGCTGGACGCGAGATAATTTAACTGACTGAAGAGGCAGTCGAGCGATGTAAATTAATGATCGAGCAAATGACCGAGTAAAATAAATTAATCAGCGAAAGTGGTGTAAAGATGTGGTGGAATTAATTTAATTTCAAAAGTTACACAGCAGCGGAAATACAATATTATTGCGAAGGATTTTCCGAATACTACTCTCTTTACGTAAAGAGTATAACTGTCAGCAACATAGGCAAACTTTCTAAAGATTTGTTCGAGAATTCTTCCTCGAACTATATATCAACGTATTACCGAAGCATTTCTTGCTGCACGATATTGGATAACAGTCGGTGGCAAAAATTATCGTTCCGACGTGTTTGTGTTTGGTAAACGGTCTTCGTTTTCCATTCGCCTCGCTTTTTATTAAGCCTATCCTCGCGAGCAATCAACTGATTACAGCTTGATCTCGGTCTTTTCCCAAAATTTGCGTTTTCTCCAAAACTGTTGCACAATTTTTTGCAGAATTTCGGCGACTGCGGTGGTCAGCGCTTTGTACATTTAAATCTGAATTGGAAATAAACTAACGCTATGTTTAATCTTTGCTGAATCAGAATATTAAATAATTCACAGTAAGTCGTAAAGGATTATTATCCTGTTTTCAAGGTAGTTGTATTTTTGTTAATTAAGTAAAATATTTTCGATTATTTAATTTCAAGTGGAAAAAAAATTGAATAAGCTTTCTCTGCTGGCTCTTGAAGAGATATTGAGTAATATTTACAGACACTAGATGTCCGAGAATGGATTCAACAAGTAGTCAAAGGGCGGTCCATCCTAATCCGCGAATAACTAGCGGAGTAATGTCGACTTATCGAATAATCTTTGCGCGCGTGTGTGTGTGTGTGTGTGTCAATAAAGTAATCCATATTAGCATTTAGCAAATTAGATTAATGGTGGAAAATTAGGATCAACCGCAAGTAATTATTCAAGATTGATTGACTGTACCTTTAATTGCGACTCGCGGATGTTGAAGAAGGACGTAGGTCGCTTTCCCGATAATAGAGATTTATTTCGCGCGCAGCACGTCGGGCGAATTGCTTCTAAATAAAGACGCATCGTTCGAGATGAAATCCTTTTTTATGACCGCCCGATCGTAAAATAGCATTGAGATAAGTGCTAATGTAGCGAAAGTGATCGCGTTCGGACATTGATTTAAAACATTAAAATTTATTTATTTCGTTAATTATTTTTAGATTTTTTATTTTCAAGAATATATCCATATAAAGTACTGTTTTTAAATTATTTAAAAGTAATTCCTTTTAGAAATTTGTTCTTTTCTGCGATACAACAATGTTTGAATATCTAATTTGACGTATAGCAAATATAAAAACGATTGAAACGAATGGGAAGGGACTGCTGTGAGTTATGTCGGGTCGCACGAAGTGATATACGAAGACGTATATCACTTGTGACAAATGACAAGTATTATCTGCCAACGCGTGTCTTAAATTTTTAACTGGACAAAAAGCCGCACAAACTTGATATAACACTGAGATCAAGAGACAGTGTCCGATAAAAGCAAAGTCGAACACAAGGGACGTATCATGTATGCGGGATGCTGCGTCCTACATTTTTTCCTTCCTTCTTCTTTCCTTTTTTCTTATTCTAGATATACGACTCGCTGGCGGTTACGCGCGCGTCGCCGGGGACTCTTAGGGCACACGGTTCACCGGAGAATCGAGAGAACGAGCTTCGAGGTGAAAAAGGGAAAACGCACATACATCGCCTCGCGTTCTAGATCTCGAAATAGCTCGACAGTCCTCTCGCCAACTGTATACGGTTAGGTATGTTAGAGAGTGCCACTCGCCCGTGAAAGTTTGCAATAGAAATGTAAGATATTTCGTACATCTCGTACTTTCATACTGGAATCGATTTGGTAGAACTTCAATCTAATCCAAAATGGAAACGTCGTAGGTAATGATTGTAAAAGCCAATTTAGTTTTCTCTTAAAGGAAATTACTCCAAATTAATCCAATAATTTAACAATTGCTTTAAATGTAAAAGAGATATTGCGGCGTATAAAGTTTGAGGTGTTGTCTGGTCACATATAGCTGTTAAAAAGTCAAGCCAAGTGAAAAGCTATAATTCGAAACAAAACACACATAAGACATCGAAAACTACGCAAATTTTAAGCACAAAATACATATTTGGCGATCATTGATGATGGAGTTTAAATAATTTTATAATTCTTTACATCAAAAGATATCACAAAGAGCGGCAGAAAACGTTCCTTGAATAAATATCACGTAATCAGATAGTCATATTATTCAGTACAAAGGAAGTGTTTTGCATAAAGGGAAGACGCATTATCTCTTTATTTACATTGCACACCTTACGAGAAACCAAACGAGCCGGCATGAGCGCGGGCTTGCGAAGCGCAGAACCGCACGACTGCACGAAAGACAACGCATCTCGTTACGTAAAACGCATCTCCGACCGCGTACGTACGTGTGTACGTAATACGTATGTGCGCAAGAACAATAATTCCGGCAAGGCAAGAAGCCCGAGAGACAACTGCGATCCGGCGAGGATATATGTGGTATGCGATGAGGAGAATGAGAAGAAGTATGAGGAGATGGGTTATGCAGTGTTGCTGAAACGTGCGAACGAGTCGGTCCGGGAACAACCATAACTTCATTTGCGCAATAGTCCTGGCTGGGGCCGCCTTTCCGCCGCATAACCACCGCCGCCATCCGAGCGACTCACCACCCGATGTGAAAGCCACAATTCTCGCCGGCTCAACCGTCGAGCCTCACCTCCGCGCTCGGTGTGCGGGCTAAGTCAATTACGGTGCGGCGCGTATAAGCGCGATAACGCGGAAGATGAAGAAGAGAAGCGGAAGACGAGAGCGGATCGTCGTTCCGAGATTTTCATGCTCTTTTCGCACTTTTACGGCGCGCGCGCGCACGCGCGCGCGCGGGGCTTCTCCCGCGGGAGAGAAACTTTATTTTTGCTCATCGATCGCGTTTGTACGCGACCGCACTTGCACGCGCGGGAATACTCCGTCAGCTTCGTCGATGAGGTTTGTCAATTATACTTAAACTACGCGCATTGATAGGAAATCAGAGTTCCTGGCTTCCCAGCAAAACCTGACCGGCGATTGGTTACAAGCGCGAAAACATTATGATTCTCTCTTTTTTACAATTGTCAATTCTCGATCATTCGACTGGGCCTATCGAAATTCTTTGTAGAAAAAATCTGGTAATTATTTTTGAGGTTCTGTTGAAAACTAATGTCTTTACGACCGGTTTATATTATATTTACATTCTTAGGTGTAACGTTCCATTTTCTCTCCAACAAAAATTTCTTTTTCTTTACAAGTACTCAAATAACACGAGTCGAATATTGTGAAATAGAAAGACCATGCTTTTGAGAGTTAATTAACCGTTTCTCCATGTTCTCCAGTTACCGTTCGCAAAATTGTTAATTCTACTCGAATACGCCTTTGGCAATGAAAGTTGAAATTTCATACGCACATATGTATGTGCGTAGGCTTACCAACCACGCGAACCTATATGCGAACGTTTTAAAATCTTTTATTCAGCGCTTTTCATTTTCGGATAAAGATATACAATCGGCTTTTCAATGCCACCAGGCTTTTGTGAGAGAATGTCGTGTGTTTTACGGTTCAATAAATTTCAGCGCGGCGCGCACCGATGTGTGCAGACAACGTATGTAGACCAAGGCATAACAATGTCATCAATGTCTTCCGGTCGACAAGGCACTTGCTGTCGTCAGTTCTCGCTTTTCTGATGCGGGCTAAATCGCACGATGTTAAGGGAGTAAAGGGTCTTAGAAACGACACGAGTCGAACACAAGTGAAATCTTATCGCGTATCGACATCGTATCAAGGCACCGTTTCTCCACGCCGTGCGTTTTTACCGAAACATGCAGTCTTGCGTTTTGAAAAATATTCGAAATAAAATAGGATACTTGTTATGCTGTGGCAGTATTTTCGAAAAACAGCAGTTTAGAAAATCGACAAAGTTACAAATATTTAAATTGTTGAAGTAGGAAAAACGTTTTGTGATAAAAAATCATTATGTTTTCAAACGATTTATTATACTGTCAAAGAATTATTACGTTACTGCTTGATAGAATTTGATCGAATTTTGCAATATTATTTATTACGAGAATAATTATAGTGCGTATCTGATGTTAAACAAAATGCAAATTAATCTTTGAACATTTGATTTTCAAATTCAATTTTTGCTTTGTACTTGATTTTGCAAACAATTTCGTTTAAATAGGAAAGCCATATTTTGACGTTGTAAAATTTTGATGTTGGTTATATTATTTCTTCCGTTTGCAACTTATACACCATGTATTCTTATCTTCTCGGGCTAAAACACAAAAAACTAGGTGACGCCGGAGCGAGAACTCTTCTCTCATCTTTCGTATGGATACGACCACGATTTCTCTTCATTTTTGGAGCTACACACATTATTTACTCGCACTTTATCACCATTTCCGCCGGCCTCTGGTGGTCGCCATAACACGGTCGCTATTTTATCTCCCGTTTCCTTTCACGCTATCACGCTTCTTCACCGCTAACTTTACAGCACACATATGTACGTTCAGTCGACAACGCGCGCTTTGCCAGACTCAAACTTCCGTTTAAACTTTATGCCTTCAACTTTAACCCTTTGAACTCTTATCTTTCATATTTATGGAATATTTTTAAAAGTTATTTAACTCATTATTAAGTATTGTAGGATGTTTCTCTAATAACATGATAATAATAAGTTTTTACAGTTACTGATAATTAAAAGAAAAATTTGAATCTTTTAATTAAAAATTGTTTGTATTTTGCAAAATTACAGAATTGGACAAAGTAGTTTTCGTGTGTTTAATTGGATGATAGAATCTGAAATCTGTAATTTAAGATATTTAATAATCAAATAGCTTAATAGTTAATAAAAATACAAAAAGCTTATGTTTGTCAATAAATTTGCTGGTATTAAAAATACTGACCTATCATTAAATTATTCGTACATACAGAAGTCTTTTTATATGCGCATTAAAAATATTATTAGTCGTGGTCATCAAGGCTTATACGCGAGGGCAGTAACAACATTAAGGCCATAATGACCAAGTGCGTTGACGTTATGCAAATTATGTGGCGGAACGTTAGGCGAGTTATTTCATTACGCGCGCATTTTTATTCGTAATCATGGATTTCACACAGCATTAATTTCGCAATTTCGACACGAAAAATATCTTTGAAAGCTCTCGCAGTTTGCGAGATATATTCTCGTTGGAACGTTCGAAATGTCGAAATTATATGATTTACTTCCACGATGAACCGTCCGAGACGCGAAAGGCCTTACGACGGAATCCGGCAAGTTGCCGGTGAGCCTTGTACCATCGCGGAGTACAAAGGATCGAGTACTTGGCCAGGAGTCACGTGACAGAACGCAGAAGAGACTAGCGTGCGTGTCCTTGCCAGGGTGTTCGTCACAGAATTAATGGCCGACTCGGGGGGCTACGGAAAGCATTATTCCGGTGGAAAGGCGACGAGGCAAGAAATTATGGTTTCGCGTTCATTGGGGGTCGACGAAGGGACCGTATCTCCGGGATGGAGGGCGAAGGGCGTCTGGTTTATTGGGGATTATGCCCGGGATATTGGAACATATGCTTTCTGCCTTACGTCCGGGGAAAGCTCTTGGTGAAAGTTATCGACTGTTTGATCGTCCAGAAAATACGAGAATGACTTTATTGTCCGTTTGGGGTCGTTTTTTTTTTGTGCTGTCTTCAATGCTATAATAACTTCGTGAAAAGATACGAGATAGTTAATCGTGATAGACTCATTCTCTACAACTGATAGGCAAAAGTTCACGACAGGGTCAATTGATCATATAATCTCTCGCGTCGCACAGGGTGCGAAAAGTTGCAAGTATCTGTATATTTTTAATCAGAATCTTATTTGTTAGTTAATTTAAAATAAACTTTGTTTCAACGAGAGATTTCCTCGTTCCACGGCTTCGATTATTAAGATATTCAACGTGGGAAATTAAAAGTCGCGAACAGTTTTACGAAGTTAGTGGTCCCATGTCTAATTTTCATCAAGAAAACTTTGCCTCTAAAGCTGTTAAAGAATAATGTATTCTCACCGCTACTGATTTAGAGTTACCGTTACATTAACCAACGGTATTTGTGCGGGAAGTGCAGTGTTCTGGAATAATTGATCGCGGCTTGACAACCACAGAATGCATTTCTACGTTCTGTTCTCTCCATTCCCCCCCCCCCTCTCCCTCCCCCTCTCACTCGTTTCTCCCTCCTCTCGCTCTCTCTTTCTCTTGATAGGATGGAAACCGGGATGCATACGTGTCTGCATTCAGTATCTACGATACGTCCCACGATGGGCGTGATGGCCGTCGAAAGACACGAACGTGTGTCCCGGGTGCGATTTGCTGACTGGCTCTCCCCTGTCTGTGCAGACGAAGTTAATCGGCCCCGAGATAAGGGATGACGCCTCACTTCCGCGGTAATTAGGTTGTGCGGTTCAGCAACAATGGTGATAGAGCGCGATAACGAGCAACCCGACGTGCCCGCGGAAATGCGCCGGCGAAATGCTGGATTTATTGTTGCGACATTCCCCAAGCACGATTCCTCGACTCTACCAGGGAATTCTTGATGATGTTCGCGTGGATGTTCTCGCGCGACGCGATGCCACGATATTCGTTGCATTCAATCTGTTGAAGCACTGCATCTAATTAAGTTTCAGTTAATTAAAATTTCGTGGAATTTTGTGAAGTTGATCAGTCTGCAACTGACAGTATTTTTTCTAAATATAAAGCAGATATAAATATAAGCAATAACTTTATTATACATTTATAGTTATAAAAGATAGAGTTGCGCAATTACGTAAATACATGAAATAAAAACTCAAACTTTATATATATATATATATTTTTTTTTTTTTTTTTAACATCACGCTAATTTGTATGTAATGGACACTTAGAGATAAATGTCAAATATAAATGTACTTCATTTAGTATATTTTTGCAAAACAAATTCTTCTCCGCTTTTATTTGTTAAACACTTCAGTTTTATTGCATTTAATTATAACGGTGCACAATTGTTATTATTATAAAAGCACAAAGAAAGTATTATTGGCGTACATCAGTCATTTTTTATACCTTGAATCGTTCCAGCGGTGATTCAGCTAATAACGAACGGCATGGAAATGCCATTAAACCGCGGTATCGTTATTATCCGATCAATGCATTGTGAGCAGACACTTTTCTTCTCGATTTGAGTCTTCTGTCTCTCTATTAATACACTATTTAAAGAAAAGTTCACGTTAAGTAGCGTACGTATTTCTGGGAATAAAATAAAAGGGCGACACTACGCTTTCACTGGAATTGGATCGTGTAGTTTAGTAATAATAGTGATATAGTGTCTTCGTAGAGTTCTATTATTACCTCATATATTACGGAGATGGTTCTAAGGTAATAAAACAACGGACGAAAGTACGGGACGACTTTGCCGTTATCAATAATCCGTTAACTCTTAACAAAATAGAAACTTATGCTAGCTCAGCGGAAATAATAATTTATCGCATCGATTTAACCATAATTCGCAGCTCCTCCGCTTATCAGAGATATTAATTTATTTCGTCATGTAATATTAAACTATTAACTTTAAGCTTGCACCAATTTTATAATTTTAGCAGTGTTATTTTAATTACGTTATGAAATGTTATTAAAAGTGGTTTCAAAATTTTTTAAGTAAATATCTGAAAGCTCATTTTTTCCGTCTGACCGATTCACGACGAATGAAAGCGGCATCGATTATGAATAACTTTGAATACCGAAGCGAATGATTTGCGAAAACTCCGTGAAAAGAGGGAATCGCTGTTTTGAACTAATTAAATTTTGCGGCTCAGTAGCGATGATTATTGGATAGCTGACAGCTCATCGTGCTACCGCATCTCCGGCTTCATTTACTGCACATGACTCTGAGAGTGCCTTCGGGATAGAGATATTGGAAAGCTATTTAATCATGTATGAATCAAAATGCAACAGTTTCTAGTAATTTTCTTTGAATTTTTTATAAAAAGAATTATTGTTCTCCAAAAGATTATATAATGTGTTTTTATCACATACTTGTATATAGAGTATAATTTCAAGATCTCTATTCTGTCTGATCATATTGTGACCACTTCTACTTACTTCCGACGCATCTGTTATTATAAAGAGAAAGTAATTATTTGTACAATTAATAAGTTTTATAATTAATGAAAAAAAATCTTCCGAAAACAATTCTAAATTGTAAATCATATTTTTCATCTACATTTTTTATAACATTATGTCCAATATTTTCGCGCTTGCCAAAGGCGATTTTGCTCGGTCGGCGACCCTTGTTTTTTCATACGAATTTGTGACACAATTTTATACGCACAAAATTTTGTTCTGCTACTGGCGGACGTACATAATTCCGCAATAAAAGTAGAGCCGTGTTTTTTACGTGTGTATTCAAATACCAATGACGATATTGCACTTGATATTTGCTCGAGGCGACTCGTTTTAGAGCTATCGCACAATCGACATTGTCAATTATTTTTTTCTAAAATTTATTGGACAGAGGTGATTCTTTTCGGTCAAATATTGATCGACTTTTATTTCATTTTAATTGTTAACAAATTTTAGCGAAGGAATGTTGATAAAACCCTTACGTTAGTTTGTAGTATATACTGGTTAGGTCTAGTTGTATACCGGTACCTATCGTCAAATAGTTGATTGCGCGATTTTACGCGAATTAGAGCCAACAGATTTATTCGCGTCACGCGGAATCCACGCCGCCACTGCCGTAACCGGCAGCTGCATATGGATGAACGTGGGTGTTCCCGGCCGTGTCGCGCCGATGTTAATCGTCACTGGGATAAGAGCCGACGGCTGCATCGCATGGCAATTAGATTATGCGACGCAATAACGATAACGATGACAATTATAACCGTGTCGACGAGGTGATAACCGGTGCGCGTTCTCTCTGCCCATCGAGTAAACGCCGAATTGTTTCCCGCCTTCCCGTTTATCGACTATCGCTCATCGTGATAATCTTCGGCGGACAACAGACTTGATAATTCGTTATCTGCTCGACGAAACGGCTACGATGATATTCGATCTGTCAAATCTCACGCGTGATTGTTTATCAACGCTCTGCTTTGCACGCGCGAGTTATAGTAGCATTGTCGCGTGCGAATGAAACGAGAACAATTTACCGTTCGTGTTTCTTCGTGCGAGCGAATCGTTCGCTCTTCCATCGCGGCCGATTGATCGTGTCGCGACGCATCGCTTTGGATTTATTTCACTGTGCGATTCGTTCAGTGCGATTTTTCTCACCGTGTGCAGGGCGTGCTGTAACGTTACTTGGATCTTGATAAAGAATATACCGTATGATGATATTTTTCTCAAAGCTAACTATACGTACACGACGGGCTTTTAAAGCTTATCAAAGTTTAAACTCTAGAATTATAATAATGTTAATAATTTGCTGTTACATATTGATTACTTGTTTTATTTAATAATGTATTATAACGCTTTAATTTTCTCGTTGTTTCTCACAAAAATATATAAGTAATGACACGATTATTTACCCTTCCGTTCCGTCCGCCTAATACTCAAAATTGAATGGACTAATTAATGTTGATGTCAAACAGTTGAGTAAGAATAAAGAAAAGTTTGCGTACTTTGGAGTGATTCTTATCGCGCATTGTGTATATCATAACTTTGTATTTTTATAAATTCAAACAGAGCGTTGGATATTTACATTGATGCATCCCTCAGGGGTTACAAAAATGTTAATAATGCTTTGTTTCATTATCTTACCCCATCCACCGGGTTGGATCAAAGTACAAGGAAGATCCCGAAGAAGAATACCCCGAGGGTACAATGAAAATCCTCAACAAGGCAACATTTTCCTTAATTATTTCACGGCGTATAGTTTGTGCGCAGATGCAGTGAAAATAACGTCTATCGTCGATTTATTTGAATATTATTTCATCTACGAATAAAATGCCTCTTCTAGTTATATTAAGCGTGTCTGATTATAATATAGCCACTCGCATTTGTTTCTCAGTTACCTAATTATAATGTGGCGCCGCTACTATTTACCTTCAATTTATTTCGAAATAAAGTAGCCATTACATATTTCCGTCTTATTATATAACATCACAATATTTGCTATAATATTGTTAACCGTTGTTTTTGGACTGCTGGCGGAGATCTTTTCGCTCGGATTTTCACAAGATTTTCGCGCAATTTCCACGCGATTTCGCGAAAATTGGAGGTAACACAATCACGAGATCGCTCTAATTACTTGCGAAGGCGCAAACGCTCGCAATATGTTCGATAGCAATCGGCGCATTGAATCGGCCCCGCGTTTCTCGCTTTAACACGCGTATTTTTTTACTTTCGTCCTGGATTTCATACGTGATATTTTCGCCGATCGTCATTCGTTATATGTACATTCGGTGTATTCCATGAATCGCAAATCTCGCGGCGCATTTTTAAAGACCATCTCATTGGTTCGATTCCGGAAAATATTCGCGCGAGCGCGCGCGATTCTATTGCGATGCAACTGACGCCGGATGTAGCTACGACTGCATCCAAATGTGCTGCGCTGCTCGCCCTGAACGTTGATTGCCGGCGTACCTTTGATTGTATTGGTGCGCGTTATGCTAACTCCCTTTGCTCCTCGATCGTGTATTAAAGGCTTAAAGGCATTACACGGCAGTCGAGTTGGTTTATGGCGTGCCGTAAGTCTGCCGCATATAGCGAGCATAGATTTTGCCGGCAACAATAGCTGCCCACGCAAACTTTGATCGCATTCAATTTTTAATGTTGATTCTTTGATTTCATCCTGTGAAATTAATACGCTCCTTGTCTCTGCGCTGTAGACAATTTTGTTTTATTTCATGTCGAGAATTAATTAAGGAGTCCAAGATTGTAAGAATTGTGAGATTGAAATTGAGTGTAAAAGTCTAATAAGCAAAACTATTCGATAGCGAGAAAAATATTGCGCTCTATATATGCATGCTGCAGGGAGCAATTAAAAATTTAGAGATTTATACTTTATTCTGCACTTAGCAAATTACGCCTGACGAGCAATATGAAAATTTAGTCATCACTTTAAAGTTTATTATGTAGAACTTTAGATAAGGCGCAAATTGAATAGGGCATCAGAGGGTTAATGTCCGCTGCAACTGGGGCAGAGTAGATCCACGGTAATTAATAAAATTAGGGTCGATCGAGGCACAACTTGAAAGTTACTACTCTCGGCCGTGTACTTCAGACCGATCTAGATATATGAATCTATTACAATATCTGTCGTTATAAGAGAAATAATAATTATCGTTACATTATAGCCATTCTAATGTATTTAACGCACTAAACATATTATATTTTAATTGTTCGTCGTAAACATTATTATTTTCACACATACATATAACGCATAAACGTAAAAACGTTGTGCGAGGCATGCAGAGGAGAAAACGGGCATTCGAGAGAAAACATTATCCGATCATTACCAAAATGAGATTTTAAGCGATCCCGTGCTTTGCCAAACTTATTAATCGATATGGAAAGTAGGGTGAGAGTCGCGGAGAACGCGGCCGCATTTTTAAGCAAACGCAAACAGCATTTTGCATTTCCTTCCTCGTTCACGCAAACAAACATATCGACGATCATCCGAACGGATTGCTCTAATTTGCATGCTCAACGTGAGCCAATACCGGGGCGGGTAAACTCGCGCCATAATCGTGACAATAAACGGGATATCCCGCGGAAAGAGGCGCGTCTGCATAAAAACCGCATTCGGCCTCGCCGCTGCAGTGCGCATCGACACACGTCTGACACGTAACGGCCAGCGTCCGTCGTTTATATAAACGGCGATGCGAATGGATTCGAGTGGGGTATCGCGTATGGAGGGGATCCTCATCGCTGGTGCTCGATGGGTGCCGAAGGGGCGAACGAGAGCGAGTTAGGGGGTTGCGAGGAAGCACAACGTACGGGTAGAATGAAATGGAGTGACAGTCGTCGAGTAGTTGCGGACCGAGGAGGGGGAGTAGATAACGTTAAGTGCATTACGTTGCTGCACCGGCTTCGTGCTTACACAATGACTGTCTCTGCATCTCTATTTTACACTCGCACACGCGCATACACATTTGCGCGCGCCCGAACGAGGCAAGTCGCGATGTACGTATATGTACTTTCATCTCTCCCTCTTTCTCTCTCTCTCTCTCTCTCTCTCCCCCCCGCGCTCTCTGTCTCTCCGCCTCTATCTGCTTTTATAGCCTCTCGTTCCGTCTCGTTTATCGCTCTCGTTTCTTTCGTTTTTTTCCGAAACCTGCCGGCTCCCGGCAGCGTTAACTCGCCAGGGCCCTTTACGTATCATTGCCTAGTCGAATCGACCGAACGCCTGGCTCCTCTCTATTGGCTTCTATCGGATGCTCTCCATCTGCCAACTCATGTTGAGTTTCAAAACAAACGGGCTACCGGCAGCGATGGCAGAAGCGGCTCGTCGTCGTTGCTCTATATACGTATCGGCAGTTTCGACGTTCCAACGCGAGTGACGGCACGCTCACACGCGGCGGTCATCGGCTCTGTTTTCCTTCGCTTTTACAGCCGGTTTTCCGAGTCTCCGCAACGAGTGTTTGTCTTTTCGCGCATCGTTCTTTTCCTGTTTCTATTCTCGTATTCGTATGCCGTTTGTTTGATAATTTGCCCGAAAACAGATGAAGCTATTAGCAACAACGCAGCGAGAATAAATAGTGAACGGTATTATGCGATAACGATCGTAGTAATCTATTAAGGAAATCTGCTTCTTCACATTTTTGCATCTTACACTATTTTATTCTCTTGAATTAAGGTATTATATATTAATGAAAATATAAAATAAATGTAATTAATATGTAATAAATATATGTAACACACATGTACACGCAAACTTATTGCTGCGAAACTGGCAAACCGCCAATTCAAACGTCAATTTTTATTCAATCGAAAATATTTTCCACGACTATTTTTCACGATATCGGCGGAGCCATTGTGAATACGCAAACAAAAGAACATACCGTTTGGAAAGATAGAGGTAAGACGAAGAAACGAGAGGCAGATTTCCGCTTGACTCGATGGTGCGTGAATTATGAAGCAACGAAGATCCGATGGTATCGTCGTTCTCGCGGGAGACACGAGTCGAGCGAAACTTTGCAGGAAGCAGGCGAGACGTCCCCAGACGTCTGCCGGTAGTAGCAAAGCACACCTCTGACGATGGTGCGACGGAAGTTCCGGTATGCTGATAGAGCTGGGCTGAGACGAACCCTCCGCAAACACGTAGACGCGTCGCGTCGCAGTCGTTCGCGATTTCTGAACTCGTCGGTGAGATTTTGCTGACGGATACCATGGGGACTCTCTGCACGAGGTTCACGTCGTCGACGTCTATTTCGCGGAAAGAGTTAACATCGCGCGGTCGCTTTTCGGAAATACGATATGCCGGTCGTCCCGCGGTGCGTCAAAAGTACGGCATTAAAAGTTCTTCGACGAAAATGCGGAGCTGCGGGATTTGTTAGCGCGAATACGTCATCGCGATGATCTCGGGATTTGCGATCCCGTCTTTTATGAGTCCGCGACGTTCCCGTCACCGCGTTTCCATTATTTTCTTGTTATTTCAAGCTCCATTGGGACTCGGTTTGCAGATTGAAATTTGTCTTCGTCGCGCGGTCGCGCCATTCGGCGGAGCTCAGTAACCGTGAAATAGCGCGCAGTCATTCACGCATGTTTGCGCCGCGAAACGCACGCATATGTATGTATTCGGTGATAGGGAGAAACAGCGGATGGATTCGCCGCGGATCAAATTCAAGGGAGGATAACCGCGAGGATGTTAAACGCATTATCGGCCCGCGCCAGCGTTCGATTGTGGTATTTCGGTAACACTCCGATAACCCGGCAATCCACTTAAGCAACGGCGAACGTACGCGTGATAACTCGGCGTCGAATCGACTGTCGTAAGATGAAATAAACGAAGAGAACGGGGGAGGAAAAGAGGGCGAGCAACCTGGGGAAATACTACGAATCCCGATTTAACTTCTATGCATACCAATCGGTTGCGGATTTTGGTGTCATTATTTTTGCCGATCCGATTGCCGATCGATGCATCCGTGAACGATTCTCTTATTGCATTCCACCGATATCGCGGGCTTTGTTGTCTATTTTTCTGCACATTATTATTCATCTTTTGTTTTGCGATGATTTAAGAAAGAAATGTAATTTGTCGCTGCCTGTTTGAATTTCTGCGTATACATTGTTGCTGCGCGATACGAATTCTGTTTTTTCTCAAAATCGTAATCAGAATTGTACGCGACTGCAACGGAAAATATTTCATAGAGTTATCGGTTTAGCTATTATTCTCTATACATCCGTCATTTTGAAGCGCAAGTATGCGCATCCTTCATCCTTTGTGCAACGAATGCATACGAAAGCGCGGTACGATAAATCTAATTCCACGCACGAAATGTATCGGGCGACGTTACCCCGCAATCGAGAGTAGTGGACTAGTTGCGCCATAGTAATCTCTGTATGATAGCTAGATTAAACGGACGTGAAGTTCCAACTGTTGCCTCTGGAGATAGATGCATTATCAAAGCGCACGTTCCATCTCTCATACATCGTGCGCGAAACACATCGCAATAATGACCTCACTTCGTAAATTACAGTTGGATTAATATTACGAGCGAATTCAAGGTATTCGGATGTGGCAAAGCTACAACTCTCTATAATAGATTTGAAATCGATTTGTAACACACATTATCGGTTTCATCGTTAGAGTGGATTTCATATCTTATCATTAAATATCTTGATGTTTAAGCTTTAAATAAAATTTTTTTAATTAGTAACTCAATACTCGAGTCTTAAGTTAAGTTAAAAGGAACAAAATACAGTTACTCTTACATGGGAAACTGGAGAATACAAAGCGGCTGACACGGCATTCATTAGTTCGATATATTATACATCTTGCTCGCAATGTGATTCCATTTTAATGACGCGAGATGAAATTGGAGATGATAAAGATTCCTGTCAACGATTCTTTTCACACGGTAATAAATTGAGAGGATCACGGCACGCAGAGGCGGCTGTATCTCTCGCCGGGCTGAAGCAAGAATGGCAAGCCAGGTCCTCGTTGTGCGCAGCCCCGACACGAAGATCAAAGCCACGTCGTAAAGTTGAAGCACGCCGCAAAAGTTGCGGTGGCGGGAATGCCGGAGGTCGGCAGCGAACGTTATTCATGGCGCGCCGAATACAAAGTAAGGAGAGCAATTTAGTGCTTACTTGTCGCCATTGACTGGCTTGGATAAGGTGCTGTGTCGTGTCGTTCCACGTTGCACCTGGTTATGGTCCTGACATCGCCTTGTTTTCTTCGAACTTGTGACACAAGCCGACAGAAGCCTCGCCCGCCTCGTGTGAGCGTGAGAGCTGGGGTCCGGTGGCCGGCTTGAAAGCTGAAAGCCATTGAGCGACAACGAGAGAAGACCTCTCGCTCTTGCAATCAACCGGTGAAAGAGAAAGAGGAATAAGGAAAGGGAGAAGGAGAGGAAGGAGAGAAGAGAGAGAGAGAGAGAGAGAGAGAGAGAGAGAGAGAGAGAGAGAGAGAGAGAGAGAGAGAGAGAGAGAGAGAGAGAGAGAGAGAGAGAGAGAGAGAGAGAGAGAGAGAGAGAGAGAGAGAGAGAGAGAGAGAGAGAGAGAGAGAGAGAGAGAGAGAGAGAGAGAGAGAGAGAGAGAGAGAGAGAGAGAGAGAGAGAGAGGCGGCCGAAAGAAAATTTCTAACGTCCTTTCGACTCGCACGTCGTTGGAAAATGAGACGTAAAAATAGAGAGAGAGTAAAGGTACGCGAGTGAAGGTAGGGTTGAAGGTTGGACACAAAGGGAGAAAAAAGCTTAGCGGAAACTAGCGAGCTGGCGGGAAGATCGAGCCGGGGGGTCTCGTCCCCGTCGTCGTTCATAGCAGAGCGGGGGCGGATCGACGACGATGATGGCGGCGGCGGTGGTGGCGGCTAAAAAGTTGTGCTTGCTCGGCGAACTGCTGAGCCTGTCATTCGCACGCTTCCGCGAACGCTCTGGAACTGATTTAAAGACGAATGAAGGTCTACTTTTCTCGCGTGCGGAACTCCCGGGATTAAGAGAACGGCGGCAGTCGCGCACCGTTAATTGCACGACCAGCGTCGCCCTTTGATCCGCCGAAGGAGGATCTGGTCGGCTGATGAAATTGAGTGTTGATGATGATCCGGGGGGGTTGGTTTTTACAAGGAAGATGAGTAATTTTTGCCGTAATGACCGAAGCGGTATCTGATTTATAGGAAATCTTGTAGCTATAAATCCTCGGTAATGAAGACAGCTGATCCTTATTAATAAAAATTAAAGCACGCTGATTGCTTCCTCGAACCTTGGATCTTAATTTTAACGATAGGTACATTTTCACAAACTTACGTAAAGGCAATTTTTTCTTATCTAAACTGTCGAGAGATACTGACGGATACTTTTGAAGTTGCAAACTGCTGAAAATGGAGAGCTTCCAGCCAAGTTAAAATCTTTAAATTAACATTTTCGAAGTTTGCCGTGTTTCTTCGTGTTTTATGTGAGATATAATTCTTGAAAATTTGTTTTGCCAAGTTTAGTATTACATACGCGATATTCGTACTTGATAGCGGCAAGAGCTAACCAAATTATCGATTTGTGCGACATAACAGCAGTGAAACAATGCCTCTTGCCTTTATTATAGCAAGACACTAAAGTGTTTTACGTTCGTAAATTGTGGCACTGGGGAGTATTTCGCGCCAGGGAATATTGCAGTCGCGAGCCGGCGTCGTTATTTGCATAGAATTCTGCACGACCTCCGAAGAGGGTCGGGCGCGTTTCGCAAAAACACTGCCCAGCCGGAGCCGTTGCAAAATGAGAAAACAGAATGAGAAACCAGTTCTATGCTTTCAGGCGGTTAAATGACGGCTCCGTCCTAAGAAGGCGCCCGTCATTAATGAAGTAAGAGCCTTTCATCCCTCGGGACGCGCATTTGCCGGGGCTAAAGACGCGCGTGGGCTTTTAATTAAATTCGTTTTTTGCCGGGCGCGACGGTATGCTTAAACAGTTTGCGAATACAAAGTCCGTATTTGGGATTACAAACACTGCTCTTGTGCGCGCGCGCGCGCGCGTCGATGAGTCGCAGCTATGTAAAAATGACACGCTAGGAATTTCAAGGGAGTGCTGCGTGTCGGTTTACAAAGTGTGTCTTTCAGTCATAGTTAAAGACAATGAGTCTTTCTTAATCGAAATTTACACAGTAACTTAATTACAAGGTTTAAAATTACACAACAATGTAATTTTGTTGAACATTTTTTTCCAAAATCCACCTGAGAAGAAACTCAATTTATCGCAAGCATCCGCAGTTTTCATTTAATGTCGACGTATGTCGTCCACCAATCCTGTAAGATATTTTCGTCTCATCACGCGCTCAGTAAGTCTCAGTCTGTCCGATCGACGACGAGATGACAGATGTAATATTCAAATACCCCGGGAACTTGTGTCGCGACGTGATGCACCGAGAATGCAGAACGTCGAAGAGACGTGGCGCGGATGCTCTTTTTCGATGTCGAGAGGGGGGGAGGGGGGGGGGGAGAGAAGCACCCTTTCACCCGTTAAATTACGAAATATCCCATGGGAAATTCTTCAGCTCGTGTGCTGAAGTTCGGGCACCATCTCGCACTAGTGGCGCGGCCGCTGCACCACGTTGTGAACAACGAAGATAGATGACGCGGACTTTGGCGGCCGGATACTGTTCTGCATCTTCTTATCGGGCGCATAAATCAACGATTCCACCCTCTTCCGCATCTGACCCTCTCTTCCCTTTTTTTGCCGCTTCTCTTTTCATCCTTACGAGCGTGCGAGTCTTCTTTTATTGGTTTTCGTCGCACGCTCGATCTGTTTTTGACGAGACCATGATGAACGTTTTAGTACACAGCTTCTACTGGTCATCATGTCTTAAATTAGCATCTTGGCAACACGTACACACGTTAATATGTAAACTTTCGTCATTATTTGACGCGATGATTAAATCTAGAGAGAACTGCACTACGTAGTAAATATTGCATAAAAATGAAATGTAGAAGTCATAAATATAGTGCGAACACAGATCTCATATTCAAATATTTTGTGTGTTTTATGATATGAATTTACATATACATTTTATATGTATATAAATATTTCCTTTATTAAATTCTATATACATTTATATCGTATATATTTAAATACATATATATACACATATATATGAGGTATATAAAGTAGATTTATTTTTCTACTATAAAGGCTGCAAAGAATTTTTAATAAAGTTAAAAATTTGTTTTAGAAAATATTTTTTATTTATATTAAAGAGAAACACATAAATATATATATATATATATATATATATATATATATATATATATACTTGCTGTAAAAAATTTAGCAGTGGTCACATTATTTGAAAATACCGTTTTCACCATTTGCTATAAAATAAAAAAAATGGAAAGAGTTTTGTTTCTCTTTCGTCACATACGTCTTCATTAGATGCGCTTCTTTCGTGAGCATTAAAATGCAATTTGATCCTGTGACACGCTGCGTAATTTAACGAGCGTTGTATTTTTTAGCGGATAAAAAATACGCGACATTTCCGAGTTATACGTATGCGAAATAAGTAAAGTTCTGTTAATGATAAACACCGGGGCAGAGGAGAAAGGGGGGAAACAGCTTTTTTTCTACGGAGTTTTATCGTATCTCTTCCGATGCATTGAATTTGCTCTCTCGCCGGTGACTCGTTATTCCGTGCGTTTGCATATTGCGTCTCACTTTTCGATAGAATCTGGATACTGTCAAGATAATGCCCACGGCTGCATAATTTATGTTATCGCGCGCAACGCAACAGACGAGTAAATGCACTTGCAAACTGTGCGACGAATGATATTTGAGCGAATTCCGTGACAGCGAGATATTCATAACTTTATTTACGCCAAAGTCTGATATTTAATTAGCGTTTTCTTGCATAATGTTAACCGAACTTCTGCAGATGGAAATTAGACCTTTGACTACTGCTAATTTAAATTTTCTCCGCGTACAAATTATTTTCTCTACAAAAGAAAATTAATGCATTATTGAGCTATAATACTTTCACGTTTGAGACGATTTGCTTTTTTGCTTCGCGGATTATTATCGTTCTGATAACTTGAATAAATAATTTTAATACTTTTAATATCTTTTTATAGGATAAGATTTTTTTTCTTTATTTTATAATTTTTATTTTACTTTAGTATATTTTATTACTGAATTTATTCGTAAATATTATATCTCTGCTAGCATTAGCAAGAGAGAATTAATGCTGAAATTTTTTTGAACAATGCAACAAGTCCACGATGTACTCGCCGAACATCTTGCAGTTTCTATCCGAATGTTTCACGGACGATGCTGGTCTTGAATGATCACCTAACCGAGAGGTGCTGTCCCAGCCATTGCGTTCGAGATGAATTCCTAGAATTCGTTACGCTCTCTCGATTTCAACTCGTCGACCGATTTACCTCCTCTTGGCTCGTTTAGCTCTCGCGAGATTTCCCGCAAATTACCAGATCTGCCTACCGACACTGACTTTCCTCGCGTAACAGATTTCAATTATCTCGGTGAAAAGCGGGCGGGGATCGAGCGCGAAATTCGCGGACGACGAAAACGGATTTAGTTGCATGTGCAATTCGCAACATGCAAGGACGGATTCTAATCGTACTTTGCGAAGAACGCGTCGAAATTGTCTTAGAAATTTGTGCTATAATTGTAATGAACATTGTTTCGTCATTTTATCTTACGGTTAAGTTATCGAAATATTATTTTTGCATTCACGATTAATTCTGTTGTTGCAACTGTTATAATTCTTTACGAAATATTATCATTTGAGCAAGTTTTGAGACTTTTATTGCAGTTTTTACATTCAAGAATTCTATTCGTGTCCGTTTTTTTAGGTCAAAAGTCGTCGCCACAGTCCGGTTATTTTTTGTGGAAGTTTCCGAAATTGTAGGATTTTAGGCGGATAGATGATTGATGAGTCTATCGCGTCCAATTCTGAAATTGGGACTGCCAACTATTCACATATATTTCTGTTCTCTCGGCTATAAGTGACGGTATTATTTCCATGATGATAAAATTATACCACTTATGCTTGGCCTCTACTTATTTATAGCATATTAAAATTATTTTGTCAATTATTTTTCGATGAAAAAGCCCTTCTTATTTCGAAAAATGCAATTGATGACGGAATCGTCGCCTTAATTCGGCTGTGAGAAAATGGAAAGCCTTCTGGAAGAAGGTGACTCCTTCTTCGCAGTCGATTCTTCGTTGCCAGTCGCGCAAATATTTGTGCGACGGAATTGCAACAGGAGGAAATGCTATTTAAATTGCAGATGAAACGTGCGCCGGTGTGGGCGGAGGCCGCGATTAGAGTTATTAAATTTGAGTGGTTAATTAAGCGCGCGCAGCCACACGCCTTTATGCGCCTTTTCGAATACACGATAGAACCGTTGATGAGGCGGTTGGAATCAAAATTTCTGAGGGGAGTAATTCAGATTATGATAATGTCTTTATTGACTCTCTCCCTTTTCCCTTTTCTCTTTCTCTTTCTTCTTAGAAATTTGTGGCATATTAATTAAAAAAACTGTGAAAGAATATGTCAATGCAAATAGAAAGAATAATATTGATTTTTTTTCAATTTTAGTATTTAATTTGTGAAATCTGATTCCACTCTTAAAATTGGTAGGCCTAAACAACAACTCTAACAATTTAGAATTTACATTTTCTTCACTAAAATGCATTGAAATTTTATATTTTAAACAAAGAAATGGTCTAGAATATTAAAATGTATATTTTATTTATCTTTATTTTTTAGAATCTTATATCATAACATTTGGTAGAATTTTAGAATTCACATTTTTTTATTGCGAGAAGTGCCAGAATGTTAAAATATACATTTTATTCGAAAAAGTGGTAACAATTATATAAATATAAAAAATAGGAATTTAAAAATACGGATTATCAACTTAATATATAAAATTTAGCAGATTATTTTTTACAGCAATATTTCGAATAATAATACTTTTTTTATTTCATTTATCTTTTATTTTATAAATGCACTGAATTACAATATTTGTCAATATATTAAGTCTTTATTTAAAACTTGAGATGTGCTAATTTCACAGATATAAATATATCAGAACGGGACAAGTAAAATATATATTACTCTTATACAACGGTATACCATAAAGCTCTATTATTTAGTGCGGAAATCGTTGAATGTGCGTCATCGTTTATTGACAGTGAAATGCGTGTGCTGTTTGAGATTGGAAATCAGAAACGGCGGAAGAGATTTTTTTATCAATCGTACGTGCAGAGCGCAATTGTGTTTCGCCCAGTTTGTCGGGGAAAATGCGTTATTGGAAAGCTGCCACGCGATGAAAACTTTGTTGAAAACATCATTTAATATATGTCCTCCTTGATATATATATCTCAAGAATACGTCGAGAGAACGTGTAACAGCTGTGATAATTCCGTTTACTTTCCCAGCTTGACAAGTAAAGTTTCGCCTAGCAATAGCTTAACGGAGATCAGAGCATTTCAAGTTCACTTGTTGTATAATCTTCCAAATTAAGATAATAATTGCTATTAATTAGATGCCATTGTGGTGTTACGTAATTATTCGAGCTAACAGTTAATGTATTACATAAACTAATTTCAAATAATATATACTTATAATACTTATATATATAAATTATATAATATAATTTCAAGAAATTAGACCGGATGTTTTTCGTCTGTGATCTTTATGTACCGTCGGAATTAAGTGAAAAGACAAATTTGTTGCTTTATGCAAATAAATTACTCGTGCAAAAGCATCGGATGCAAAGTGCATATTGAAGGATCGCGTGAAGTGTTTCATTTGAAGCGCTGTTTGGAGAGATCTATGAATTGCTTCGAGGATGGCGTTTCTTGCAGATGGCCTATTCGTTCGTGAGAGAGAGAGGTTGGAGGGAGGAACGGGTGAGTGATCCAGAGCGTAATAATTCCGCGTCTGTTCTTATCGTTAAGCGTCCTCATATTGCATGGTTATGCCATGAACATGCTGTTAGAAATTAATATTATATTCACGACGGTAACTTAAGCAGGTTGAGTGAAGCATCTCGTGTTTTGCAACTTATACATCTTACATTACTTCATTAAGTTTGATATAGTAAGTTTAATTCGAGTGCAATTGCTTGCAAATAAAAAAGAAAACATTTCCGAAATAGTAATTTCGAATAATATGAAGAACAATTCAACATATGTTGCTTTCACCTTCCGATAATCTTTGGCACTATACTTATGGAAATGTGCTTCTGAATATGCACTGTAGTTCGCATACATAATGAAGCTTGGAATTCAAATGGAATTTAATTAAACGAACTACTATCTGCTATGCATGTCTCTCCAATTAACGTCATATATCGTTAGATGCTACTAAAATTTGATGGGCTTGTGATGAAATGAGTCGGGCAATCGCTTCTGGTGTTCCTCTCTGTGAGAAAATTACTTCTTTATACGAAGTTGGAACGAGGTCGAAAGGTCTCACCTAAGGGATTTCGCGTTACAAAGCCAAGCTGTACACCACGCGCTTACGTTTTAAGTTATTCGTATTGCGCGAGGAGGTCTGTTGCGGAAGTTCAAAGGGAGTTTGGTGAACACTGTTCCTCCCCATCTTCTCCCTGCACCTGCCAGATAAGGCTTGTGTTACGAAACTGCATCGCGCAGAGATCCTCCCAATGGTCCTGCGGAGTCTCTCGGAATCTTGCAGAGAGATCGTATGAAATAGCGTCACGCTTCACGCATGCCTCTCTTCTACTAGCGTGATTTCACGCTATAATCGGGACTGCATAATGTCAGACGATCCGCGCAGTAACTGAGCGTAATACGATTTCGCGCATTTATTCCTTATTTAATTGTGAGATCTGCTAGTAGACTGCGCAACGTGCTTTTGCGACGTGTAAATACAAAGTTTGAATAGTGAATATTGTGTGTGTGTAAAAGAGAAGAAAAGTAATATCAAATTTTTTCACTTCTATAACATATTAAACTATACATTGATAGCTTCCCGAGTCGAAATTTTTAGCCTAGATTAAACCTACAAGTTTTGTCGAATTTGGAGAACCAATGTAAGCTTTAATTCATATATATAGATATAACATTACATTGGCTATTGTCCTCCTTTGATACTAAAAATTGTTACTTATTGCCGTTTTTTCCATGTGGAAGCTCAAAAGAGTACCTACTGAGAACCTCTAAAAAGGCTCCAGGTTCTATAAATATGTATTTCTAGAAAATAAATATTCAAAATTACTTAATAATCTATTATCTCATATACTCTACTTGCAATTAATGTATGGATCTTGATTTCAATAAACAATATATTAATTATTATAATTTGCTTAACTGTAAATAGGCTACTATAAGCAAATATTATATAAATAATATTCACTTATCTCTTACATATCTATTTGCAGTTAAGTAAATTACATAATTAATGTATTGCGCTTATTGAAATTAAGATATGCATTAAATACAAATAAAGTAAATGTGGTAATAGAACATTAAATAATTTCGAATTATAGGTCAAATATGTAATAAAATATTAAATAAAATTTTGAATTTCAATTGTTTTTTGTTTATTCGAATAAATTTTTAGTTATTTATAATACTAAATATAATACTGAGTTGCACTTAATTTTTAAAAATATTTTTTACTATTCATTTGTTATTATTTATTTTATATTATAACATTTATTATATTAATCTGAAATAATAGAAATTGAACTCAATTATAGATTGAATATTAATATTTTTATTGCTAGAAATTTCGATAAGATTTGGAGATTCAAAAGAGGTAGGAGTTGTAAGAACGAAAGTAGGAATTGTATATTTAACATCAATAAAAATAAGGGTTTTCTAGGACAACAAGATTAAAGAAAGGCCAAAAGAAGACATAACATTTTCAAGATAGAACTTGTAGGTCAAGGAACATTATTAGAGGCACAAATAACCATGTATGAGGTTTATAGTAGGTTTTAAATTTCGACTCGGGTTAAAGCTGTATCAGTTAATATTTTCTCGCTACTTGAACGTGGAAAAAAGAAACGAAATATTTAGCTGCAAAGATATTATTGGACACGCGGTATTTGAGCTTGACAGCTTAAATCTAAACGAGCCAACATATCGTTTTGCTCTTAGATGTATGAAGAGAAACACGAAGATTCAAAATCCATGGAAAAGTCGCATACAATCAAACTTTCGCTAAAGATACGTTTAAACTTGACGCTCTGGTATTTGGAAGCTTGATTATGTTTTATTGCCACTTACAAACTTTCCTGCCGTGTATATTACAATTTAAGCTATACTTTTCATGTATTCATTTCAATTTTCATCACTCTTAAATTTCCATTAGTGCCTCGGCGCAGCCGACAATAACAAGCATTGCGAAGTAATGGTGAAATATGTGCGATTCCGCGTTCGCATTAACCGCAATATAACTAACATACGCATCCTTTCAGATGCAGGCGCATGATCACGTCAATCTAACGTGCTCATAAGCCAGGCATCCGCATCTTTGATGATACGTATCGTCTTCGCGGCAGGCTGAAGCTGTCAATTACTATGGTTGGTACATATCAATTCTCGGGTATGCAAACGCGTCATTGTGTACGTGCTGTGTGCTAATTACAGATTGATCAGCCGTTCAATGAGCCGCTCTCTCAATCCTTGTGGCGACAGGCGCATATCATTTAGCTCCTTTCAACAAGACCGATTGTGCGACAAACGGCTGAACATAATCGGCGGCGGACGGCGCGTTTTTGACAGAGCAATGACAAACGCTCGCAAACCTTTAATTATGAAACGTCATTTGTGCCAAACCTTCAATTACACGCTAATTGGCTCGAACCGACCGATTCGACGAACGAAATTCAATGAATACTTTTCAATCGCACAAAAAAAAATGCAATGCTGTAACGTCGGGACGCTATTGAATTAATTTTTATCGGCTGTACTGTATTGGTATTGAATGCGGTGTGTGTATTTTTGCGGATAAAATGTCTTTGCTTTATATGAAGCATGTTATTTTAATTATAATTTAGTTCACATAATTTTTTATATTTTATTTTATATGAGAAAAAACTATACTTTTATTAAATTTAATTATTTACGTGGATATAAAAATTAAACTTTTGCATTTATTGGAAAAAAAAATGGAATTGGAGAAGAATTAAATAGTATCAGTAAAATATTAAAACAAATAAAAAAAGATTGTTCAGAAGACAGCAGAGACCACAAAAGCAATTCATTGATGAACCCAAACGAATAACAATGTCGCAAATAAAACAAGAATATCTCTCGAGAACTGGAAAAAAGGATCTATTTGCGGATAGGGCCACTTGCAATTTGATGAAAGTGCCGATTCTCGGTTATGGAGAGGCAATCCCGGGTAAATAGAACGCGAGAACAGAGTCAAGAGGAAAGCGAGACAGATCGCTGATAAAAGTGGCGACCATGGCGAAAATAATCCGAAGGCAAATCGAATCTTTGCTTTATAAAGACTTACGAGACGAGAGGCTTACGCTTACGATTTTTGACTCTCGTGTTCTGCGACGTGCGAAATAATGAAAGTCGCTAATGCCCGTTTGTCGGAGAGTCGACCGGCGGAGAAAAATGGATGAAGAGAGTTGTTGGGCGAGTAATTACGCGCCGCGAAGTCGGGGAGTGAAATTCTCGTTTTCCTCTGCGCGGAAACGATGGCTGTTTATTTTCATAAGTGAAATCGACTGGAGAGAGAAAAAAGGACGCCAATGGAAGAGTAGATACATTTACGGCTGATTAGATGCAGCAAATAGCGCGATCACTTTGTTTTCTTTTTTTTTCGCTTTTTAGTTTCTTTCATTTTGTCAATTCTCAATATCGCGATTTTGCGTGGCGAATAATTGCGTGTTTGCTCGTGATTTATTCTATTTCAAAATATCGGACCGCCGTAACTGCTGCCGAAAACGCGAAACTAATTTGTGCATATTTTCACTGGGGAAAAAAATAATAAATTTTTTTTCCAGTCTCAACAAAATTGAGGCTACATTTTTCGGCAATAAAGCTTGTTTCGAAAGTATAATATACACGGCATGTGTACACACTTGTATTTTGCTAATAGTAACAGTGGCAGTAGTATAAATCGTATTGATCAGACGGGATTCTATTGAAATTAAATAAAGTGCTATATTTTTTCTTTTTCAAAAACATTTTAATTATTTTCTTTAAACGAGTAATAGATAATATATTGCATTAGATTAAAAAAACAACTTTTTTTAATTAGCGCGTATTTTTTGAAAGTTAGTGTTTTTTATATCTTTTCTACATAGAGCTTGAAATACGTAACTACAAATCTATGATTATTATAGAGCTGAAATTATTAATGAATAAATTATTCACTTCTATATCTTTTATTAACTAAAAGTTTCATAAAACCGGAGCGCATCTTTATAAAGTGAGCCAAAAGTGCATTGCGGAAAGCAATCAAGAGTCGTGAACGAGAATCGAGAGTAGGCGGTTAGCGAAGCGAAAATAAGCGAGATAGGACAGTTTGAAGGAACATGGAGGGGTAGATTGAGCCCCTGCCAAATGGGGGGTCGGCGTGGATACGCTATTACGTCTTAATATGCTGGCGATGCCAACGGGCGGCCATACCAGCGCGTCGTAACTCGCCCGAAACGTGCTAGAACTAGACAGATGCCTTATTAATATCCCTCCGTCCTCCTTTGCCGTTGGCCGGATCCAATACCGCGGATGAGCCACTGATCCGCAGCGGTAACATGGGACCCATGAACGTAACCATCGAATGGCCGGCTAACCGAGTATCGGAATTTTTATCGATTTCGAGATGACCGTCAACAGAGTTATCGATCTTATTTTTTATTTAACATTAATCGATACCTGCTGCGATAGATGAATAATTGAATAATTTTTTAAAGAGAAATGCACGAGTGTAAGATAATATTAATTACATAATATACACTTTTGATACTTGCAAATTGTCAAACAGGTAGATGAGAATTCGGAATTTCCACCTAATATTTATAACATATCAATTTGCGATAATAATGCTCAATCTTGGTGAATTTAATTTTCGTGATTGAAACGCGAATAAATTGAATTTTCTATTTAAATAGAACTTATTTTTGTATTAACGGCATCGACGGTCGGATATTTTAATGAGGACAAAAGGGAAGGTACATGTTATCTGTTGACCGTACCTGTTGCTTCCTTTTTTCAGGACATTTAGATGCATTGCCCTTGCCTTTGTTAATTAATATTATTTGTGAAAAAGCTTTGCGGTGCGCTTCTATTTCAATAATTATTTCGGACAATTAGCTTGGTTTTGTGTGCAGGAGCTCGAACGATAAAATTCGCGGATTAATTTTTTTCTTTTTGTACAATATTTTACTGACAGTTGGTTGTATCGATTATGTTTATTATCGAAACAGTCTTTTTATAATGCAATACATGAAGATCACATTTTTGATAGCATTTTTAAAACTCATCTTTTATGATTACTGTCTTTAACGTCGTTGAAATACCTTTTTTTTTCCTAGAGCTTAAGGCTCCTGGTCCCGTAGCCGTGAACTCCGCGTTGACAGTGGCGACATAATTGTGGTAGGAATAAAAACCTAGTCGAATTTACCTAGTCGATTTATTGTATAAGTAAATAGTGTAACAGTTTGACCTAATCAATTGATACGATAAAAGTAAATTACTGAATAACATACAAAATGCTAATTTATAATTCAAAAATTTGTTTACAAAAAAATAAACGCGATAAATACAGAATATATATAGCTTAGTACCGTTACCGACATGTCCATATGACAGAAATTCTCATGCAGCGTCTTAGGTGGAGAATCGATGAACTATTAGACGTGAAAAAATGACATGTTGACTACCCAATTTATTCTTGCGTGCCATTTCGTTAATATTCGTTAAATGTTAGTGCTGTGATATGTGACGTGTTCATGAAACCTGTAAAATTATCCGAAAACTAAGATTAGCAGGGAAAGCCCAACGTAGAAGGAGTATTTTCTACTCATACAGACAGCTGTCAACCGTATGTTTTCTCGCATAATTAGGCTTCGCTTCACGGTTGATTTAACGATTGTTTATAACCTGTCAAGGAAAAAGCATAGTTTTCGGACAATTTTACAGGTGTCTTAAAGCGATCTAGAGTGTTACTTTGTTAAATTATTATTTTATTTAGAAATGGCACGCAAGAATTCTCGGCGTGTCATTTCTCGCTTCTGACGTCACGAATCTAATATGGCTGCGGTGACTACCCAGGAGCCTTAATCTTTATAAACTCTATGTATTATTTCATGGATTATGGAATTATATCACATTGTATATTTTTCCACAATTATAACATCTTAACTGTTAAATAATAATAATAATAATAATAATGAAAATTTTTTTAATTTTTTTTTTGTTTATTTAAATATATATATATATATATATATATATATATATATATATATACTGAGGGTAAAATTAATTAGTTTATAAAATATTAAATAGGTAAAAGTAAGAATATTAGTATTCTAAAGTAAGAATATTAGTATTCTATAAATATCTTGAAATTACGGATTCCTAACTTCTTTAACGACATGAGCACATAATCTTTTTAACAAGGTTGATTATTTGAATATTAGACATTTTATTAGTAATATAAGATAATTATTAAAATAATTAATTCAATCATGATTATAAACCCCGATGTCAGAAACGTCAAGTTTAACGAGGAGCGGGGTGTCGATGCATAGAACGAAGCCTCGTAAGAGGAAATCCACTTTTTTTTTCCAACCCGCTTGTCCTCCCGGGGGCTTCCTCCTTTTTTAAATATGGGGGACCATCAATCCTCTTCTTTAGCACCGACAGACTCGACTACCGCGTGCTATTGACAAGCGAAAATTCACTAGACAAAGAAGACCTCGAGGTGCAGAAAGACGAGAGGGACTGGGAGTGGAGGTGAAAAAGAGAAGAGAACGGGTTGAGGTTGTCCTCGGCATTCCAGGGTGCCATTCGTACTTCACTGTCCTGCCAGCCGTCATTCTTGATACGGGACATTAAGCTGTGTTTTCACGGGGAGAGGGGGGGGGGAGGGGGGGGGAGGAGAGGAAGCGGTGGAAAAAGTAGGTAAGAGATCTGCGCGGTTCCGTATGAATCTTTACAGGCCTTTGTTTGACATTTCGAAGGATCAGAAATGCGGAAGAATACGCGCGATCATTTTGCGATGAAGATACTCTGCACGGAATTTGAAAACTTTTTTTATACTTATTTATAAATCTTTGTTTTATGTGCACTACTATAACATTTATGACGTTACGATACTTTACTATGAGTGACTGTTAGTGATAAAGTATATCACAAAGTTAGTATGCGTTGTAAACTCCAAATACTTTGTTTTACGATATACTTTAGCTCGAATGATTATCTTTATATTCTGTTTGAGATTTAAAAAGCCATGCAATTACAAGAATTAAGACTAATAAATATTTTAATGTGCTCGATGAAGACACGAACATTACCTGTAAGAACATCGATGGATAGGCAAACTTTCGCCGCAATTCGCATCGTAAAGAAGGAGGGTGAAAACGATTCCTTTTATCGCGCGACCTTCGATTCAACTGAAACGATTGTTTCATGGGTGGAAACGGCCGCAATAACAACGATGAATCCGCAGACGAAAGTATTTCTCGTCTGCGGCGGTTTCCGACCTTTTCTCAGCCCTTTTCCACAACCGCGAGCCCGGACGATCTTCGGGATTTCCTTCTTTTTTTTCCAAACCTCGTTGATAGCGCGGCCAATAGTGAATTATAATCCACGTAGATGCCACACATGAAATGGACGGTTGCATCCGGGAAGGAAGAGAGCAAGGGAGACAGAATGAAATCGGTTGGCGACGCAAGGCGGAGGGGGCTAATGGCAAGAAAGGTAGAGAGAGAGGGCTAATGTTCAGTGGCCGTTATAATCCGTCCATTGTGATCGACACAATGAACGGTCGGGGCTCAATTTCGCGTGAAGTATAGCTCCATAAACGGCGAACCGCTATAACTGTGTAATAGATATCGCGTATCGAATATATACGATCTTTCTCTCTCTCTCTCTCTCTCTCTTTTGACTCCTCCCTTCTCTTTCTAAGTTCACTTGAGCAACCCGTCTTTCACGCCTTTGCCGGCGCCGTTCTTCGATCGCGATTGTGGTGGAGACGACGATTTAAGGTTCACCGTCGAAGAGAATTTTCTCCAATCAAGGATAAATCGAGTATTGCACCACGTAAGGCATTAATCGGCCAGACTTCTAGGTTTTTGGTGTCGTATCAGCAAAATTTTATTTATAAACTTTTGTACAATCTTTATTGAAAAATTGTATTAAGCGTTATCATGAAAATTTTTTTGGCGAAATTACAAATATTTTTGCTTTGTATATTTAAAAATGTTGTTTAAAAATTGGTTTCTATAATTTTACGTTTTACTATACTAGTTATTATTAACTGTTTAAGTACCAAAAAACGCGATTGCTTCTTCTGTGTGATGTCGAGTGCCGTAGCGGACTCACTCATTCTTAGGAAGTTAAGATAATCTTTTATTTATATGGGAAATGGTGAATAGAGATTAAACATAAAGCTATCCTTAAATATTATATTGAGCAATAAGATAAAGGAAGAAAGTGTGACAGCGCTTGTTAATATTCTTTTACACGAAGCACTATCGTGTCGCTTGACATTTTTCACATGCATTTTTTGTGACCGCCTTCAGCACTTAAACGGTAGGTCGTTCAAATTGGCTTTTTATAAACGATAACACAGAGAAACACACACCGATGACGCGATATTATATTCGCAGCTCAAAAAGTTTAAAACGACAAAAGCATGTCGCTTTATTTTTTACCGCGCTCACACCTCGCGTTTAATACGTCGTTATCAAGGCACCATCCATGTAGCGTGAAAAAAATACGGATTTTGTATTGCAATAAAAATGCATCACGGCCATTAACAGGGCTCGGGGAACATAGCAAGGAGCAGGGAGGACGCGTGCATAAAAATCGACGGTTATGCGTGCCGATAAATTTTTCATACGTCGTCGGAAAATGCGCAGATGACGTCGCCAGTGTAAACCCGGGGTGTTACATCCATTTTACGTCGCGCAACCACGACGCCACATAATTTGAATAATAACGGGGCCACTGCGCTCGTTGTAATGCGTCCGAGACTCTCTCATTATACCGATCCGGTGTTTCCTAAACGCAAAAAGGCAAACTGAACTTCATTCCGCGAAGTGCGTGTGCACGCCATTTCCGCGTTCCACGCCGCGTTCACATTGTCACGTGTTTCTCGTGCTTTTCGCTTTTCTCTTTCTCTCTTTTTTTTTTCTTTTTTAGGTCAACGCATATCTACGCGAGAAAAATAAGTTACGGGGTCGCGTAGAATGTAGCACAGAGTTGGACAGAAAAATGTTACCATATACATGTTATTTTGTCTGTATATTAGGTGTTTTTTAACGTGTCCGACTTGAATTTAAACCACGATTTTTCGAACCGATTTAAAGTTAATTTTTCCAAACTTTGAGATATAGATTACTCCGTAAATTATGAGGGATTAAAAATCTTGCGGAAATAGATGGCCAGAATATTGATTACTTTTGATATGTTTTCAATATATTCTGTCAGATATTGAATTTTTGTATGTATCTATACATGCGTGTGCGAAATACAATTATATGTGATGTTTTTTGTTGCTAAAGCCACAAAAAATTACTGAATGGTACGGACGTGTTATTAATTAATTAAGGTTGATTTGAAATAGTTTATATTCGTTTTGCGGTTTTAAATTTGCAGCCTTGTATTGCTAAAAAACTATCATGGAAAATATCGATCGAGATTACAATCGGGTAATACTGTGACGTAAAATAGTTACAGCTCGGGGACAAATTTCGAAATTTACTATGTTGTGTTAGAGCTTTTTATCGGTGAAATTCAGAAAAAAATATCAAAGTCGGCCGAGAGAGCGGATTTCAATAATATCCGAGAAAAAACTGGTGCATTAATTATCTGTTAAAAAGCTTTTTTTTTACATTTTATCCCATGTTTCTTACGTTTTGTGGTTCTTCTGGCCATTTCTGTCTGCTTTCCTTCCTCCTTTTCACATAGTCGTAACATTCACAACGATATACGTTTTTAAGGCTAGAACGCGGTGTATCAAGAGACACGGTAGTGTCTCGCGCCAAGTTCACGCGCAGCGCAAGACCGACCGTGTATCTTTACGCGAGCACATGAGCTGATAGGAGTCGAGATTTTCATATCTCAATAATGCGTGGACCGATCGAATTTATAATAGGCTCAATCGATAGAGCACATGCGATTTACATAATAAAAGTATCTTTACTTTTTTTGTACATGCTTTCTAAAAAAATATATTAATTGCCAAAGTTTGCCAAAGTCGAAATATGCCGAAATCTATGTAAGTCTTGGTCGTCGTCGTCGTCTGTTCGTCATCCTTCTCTAATATATAAGTTTTTCCTTTGTCAACTAGAAGCATCAAAATGCGACATGGTTGTCCTTTTCTACATCCCGTGAAATGTCGATTCCCGCATAAGAGCGTCTTTTTTCTTTCCTTTCTTTTTCTAAAAGATGTCTGTTCTTTTCCAACATGGCGGCGCTCAGACCTGTCAGCTCGCAGCTTTGATGATACTAATCACATTGATATAATTAATATCGGTCGTAAAATGTATATGTAACGTGTTGTGGAGACGAATAGAGATAGTGTATATCAAAATAATAGTATTCTTTATAAAAAAAATTTTCTCGTCTTGAAGTGCAGAAGTGTAGCAACACACATGCTGACAACACTCTTAAAGGGAACGTTCACAAGTGTCCCCTCCCGATTTGATTCTCCTTGAAATATGTTGTAAAACATACAATTTGAGAAGACACGTATTTTTTTATAGTGGTCCTAACTCAAATTTAAAGGGTGAAACACCCTTTTGAAAAAAACGAGTTTTTTCTTTGTGTGTAACTATCGCCAAAACCGTAGGAGATATAAAAAAATGTTTCAAGTAGAAGTTGTATGGCTTGTAATGGGCTTTATAACTGTGTAGTTGGATTTTCAAAAAATGTAATTTTTTTTAATTTACTCTTACCCCTTGGTATTATTTTTTCGAATTTCAAAATTTTTGTAATGACAAAAGTTGTAGCATTTTTTACGCTGAATTCAACCATATATGATTTTATTATGTTCCGAAATCGCATCTTTCAAAAATAAGTCATCAGTATCATATTATATGCGTCGCGCTGCATGACGCATTGTTTATACCGCACTTGTGTTGCGCAATAGTCGTTAAATAAATATAAAAATGACATGTTATCACATATTTAAGGAAGAAAAGTTAACTAAAATTGTTGCTAAAGCATCCCTTCCACATTACACTCTTATAGATAATCGCTGCATTTCGTATGCAGCGCGTTGTCATATACAAGTTAGTTATCAGCGCATATTACACTTTGAAGTTTTGCTTGCAGTGACCACAGGAAAATAATTTATGAAACGAAAACAGTGAATGAATCAATCTATTCAACATATATCCACCCTGACTCTACTCTCTTGGCCCGACTTGACTGACAATGAATAAAATTCTGTACATACTCTTTTTCAATAATTTTAATATACTGCGATATATTCTACATACTATTACATTCTATTAAATTATTACGATTTTTTTAAACTATGGTATATAAAATCTTGAAATATAAAATGTATATTATAAGTATAATTATAATATATTGATACAATAAATAAGCTTTTATATATATATAAGCTTATTTATATATATTATAATTATACTTATAATATACATTTTATATACCATAGTTTAAAAAAATCGTAGTAATTTAGTGGAATGTAATAGCATGTAGAATCACAGTATATTAAAATTATTGAAAAAGAGTAAACTGTACAGAATTTTATATTTTATTTCATTCTCAATCAAGTCGGGCCAAGAAGGTAGAGTCAGGGTAGATATATGTTGAATAGATTAATTCATTCACTGTTTTCGTTTCATAAATTATTTTCCCGTGGTCACTGCAAGCAAAACTTCAAAGTGTAATATGCGCTGATAGCTAACTTGCATATAACAACGCGCTGCGCACGAAATGCAGCGATTATCTATAAGAGTGTAATGTGAAAGAGATGCTTTAGCAACAATTTTAGTTAACTTTTCTTTCTCAAATATATAATAACATGTCATTTTTATATTTATTTTGCGACTATGCACAACACAAGTGCGGTATAAACGGTCATGCAGCGCGACGCATATAATGTGATATTGATGACTCATTTTTGAAAGATGTGATTTCGAAACATAATAAAATCATATATGGTTGAATTCAGCGTAAAAAATGCTACAACTTTTGTCATTACAAAAATTTTGAAATTCGAAAAAATAATAACAAGGGGTGGGGGTAAATTAAAAAAAATTTCATTTTTTGAAAATTTAACTACACAGTTATAAAGTCCATTACAAGCCATACAACTTCTATTTGAAATATTTTTTTATCTCCTACGGTTTTGGCGATAGTTACACACAAAGAAAAAAACCGTTTTTTTTTCAAAGAAGTGTTTGATCCCTTAAATTTGAGTTAGGGCCGCTATAAAAAAATACGTGTCTCCTCAAATTGTATGTTTTACAACATATTTCAAGGAGAATCAAATCGGGGGAGGGGACACTTGTGAACGTTCCCTTGTTAGTATTCTGTAGTTAGTGGACAGAAAGTGTACTTTGTGCACATTGGTGGAATCGGCAGGTATGTAATGTTTATAGAGAAGAAATGTCTAACACTTGGATTGAAGCTGACGATACGCTAATTAAAAAAAGACAATGGCCTAGAGGTGCTAAAGATGTTTTTGTCATTCTTACAGAAATTTGATCAAAAGTAATCTGTTTTTATATATGAAAAAAACGCAATAACTTAAAAATACAGATGGTTTTTTATACCCTTTTTATGATCACTAATAATTTTCTTATAAAACATGTTGTAAAATATAAAAAAAAATTATTAGGTTTGTATAAATTAAGATTTCTATAATCAAAAAGAGGATCGTCGTATTGAAAATATGACGGGAGTGATGGTGGGATATTATTACCATTATTTTTACTAAAAAAAAAGAATCATATTTATTAAAATTATTTTTACTAAAAAAAAGAAATGATATCTCACAAAAAAACCTTTTTTTTAAAAAAAGGTAAAAAAAGGGCGCCAAGTACACGCCTTGTTATATTAAAAAAAAGTTTTCCTCATAAAAAAACCTTTCCAAAAAATTGTTTTTTTAAAAAAAGTTTTCCTCATAAAAAACCTTTTCAAAGAACTGTACTTTCAAAAATATATTATATTAAAAAAAAGTTTTTCTCACAAAAAACCTTTCCAAAAAAATTGTACTTTTAAAAAAAGTTGTATATATTAAATAAAAATTTGCTACATATTCTGTCTATAAAAGAGGTGATATCAGAAAATGACGCCAAGTTTAAATAAAGAACCTTTCAAAAAAAGTTGCATGTATATCTAATTATTTATTTAAAAATGATATTTATGTTTATATCTAGTTAATTCTTCTTAAGTATACTTTTTAAAATAATTGCATCTGTATCTAGTTATTTTTTTATATCTGTATCTAGTTAAATAAAAAAATTTTTCAAATTTAATCAAAATAAAAAAATATTACAAAATTTCGCAAAAAACTTGGCGCTGCTATAAAATAGCCTTCATTGCTCTATAATATTTTAAGATGTATAATAATATTTTAATAGCCTTCATTGCTCTATAATATTTTAAGATGTATAATAATATTTTAAGGCTATTTTATAGCAGCGCCAAGTTTTTTGCGAAATTTTGTAATATTTTTTTATTTTGATTAAATTTGAAAAATTTTTTTATTTAACTAGATACAGATATAAAAAAAAATAACTAGATACAGATGCAATTATTTTAAAAAGTATACTTAAGAAGAATTAACTAGATATAAACATAAATATCATTTTTAAATAAATAATTAGATATACATGCAACTTTTTTTGAAAGGTTCTTTATTTAAACTTGGCGTCATTTTCTGATATCACCTCTTTTATAGACAGAATATGTAGCAAATTTTTATTTAATATATACAACTTTTTTTAAAAGTACAATTTTTTTGGAAAGGTTTTTTGTGAGAAAAACTTTTTTTTAATATAATATATTTTTGAAAGTACAGTTCTTTGAAAAGGTTTTTTATGATCATAAAACACGGGAAAAGGAGGATTGAGGAAGAAAGAGTCAGCAGCGAAGCAACGAGATTTACAAGACCCCCTTTACTTTATTCCGCTTTACCGTTTATGAATTATGAAATCATTCCAAACGTCGCACCGCGTTTTACAGTCGCGCATTAAAGTAGAAATATTCCTTTTTCCGCAATTATGCTTCATAAGGTCCTACGCGCGATAATGTCTCGTAAAGTGCCCTTTCGCGTAATGGGAATCCGTGTGTAACCGCGGTCTCGCGAGAAATTATCCTCGCTTCGTTCCCTTCTTTTAAAATAAATTTTTTCACTGTGAGATTAATTTTCGAAATTAATATCTTTTCCGTTTGACGATTCAAGTGTCATTTCAAGATAATATGCATTTTTAAGTCCTGGGAAATATTTAAACTAAAGATCTTTTTTGAAGATTTTTGCTATTTGCGATGTCAAGTTTAAAATGTGAATTAAAAATGTCTGGATATGAATACTTATATTCATTACAATCATTTTAAATTGATTAATAAACATTAGGTTGGTGCAGAAATAATTGCGGTTTTTAACCAAGTTTAAAATAACGAAAACCGCATATATTTTTGCACCAACCTAATAGTTATTAACTATAATTTGTATCTGAGAAAGGGTCGCTGTTTTTTCTGCGACTCTTAGTGATCTTTATAACTCATTATGACTTATCGAGCGAAGAAATTACGCGAAATTCACCGCAGAATCGTTACGGCAATTGCTTCTTGCTTTACTTACTTTGTGTCGCTGAATTTCCTCCCTCATTCCGCGTTATTTCGCCTCGAAAGAAGGTCGAGCAGCGAAGTGCACCCTTGAGGATATTCGTTGTCATTACTTTAACGACGGCATAAGTGACACTCGAATCGTCCGATATAGTTTCGCGTGACCGATTACGAGATGTTCGGATTCGTGCTTATTTCAGAATATTCTTTATCGAAGTTGCAAAAGAACATTTGCAACACGCTCTCGAGAGGAAAAAGGTGAATCATCAGAATCCCCATGCAGCGGCGAGTAATGAAAGAATAATGACCGGCTCTTACGAGTGAAAAAAGGCAACCAGCGAGAAAAACGAGACTACGAGAGGATGACGGCAGAAAAGGAGACTGCGAAGGACTCGTCGAGGACAGAGGGATGAGACGAGGAAGATGCCGGGCGCAGATCCGCAGAAGGAATAAACGAGAGCGGCAGATCGCGCGGGGCAGTTTCGCCGCGAGATGGGTAAACTTCCAGTTAGCGGGAAGCAGTTTTGCCGTGTTTCTTTTTTACGCGACCCTCAATCCCCTTGTCCGATCCGTTTTGTCTCTTTTCCGCTGGTGGCTTTTCGTGTCTTTCGTGGCTCGCTACGCAGCCACGATATTGCAATATTATCGGCCGCAAAGATACGTTGAAAAAGACGTATACAGCTTGCGTTTCGCCGTGTCTCATTGGTTATGCTGCGCGAAAGTTTCTGCTTCCTTAAAAGGAAGGATAATGCTGCTAATACGAGGAATGGTATCGGTATGCGTGCAATATAATTACGGATTTTGCGATGAGAATTTTATACGATATGCAGATTTTTTGAAATTAATTAATTAAAATATGTGGTGCAATATAACGAAACATATTTATTTTAATATAAAATATACACGATAATTCAACGATATAATACATAAAGGTACGATCCGCGAAGCGTTTTTCAATTGTTTTTGCGGCGCGATGTATCTCTACCCAATTTGTCGATGCCGACCAATCAATTTATCTCACATTTTAGTAATGTCGCTAATCGTAAAAAGCCGAGTTATATAAAAACAATGTTTTTTGAAATAATAATATTGTAATAAAATTAAAATAAAAGAAAATAGTAATGTGTAATGTTAAGAAAATTGCATTGATTAAAAATGCGTAAGCGCTGAAAAATTTTAAATATTTAAATTATTACTTCATTGATAATTTCGAGGTTTTTATTTATTTTTTCTCATAGCAGAGTTTAGGAGCGATAAAAAAGTGTAATGAGATTTTTAATGAAGCTTTTTATGCTTTGTCGAAAGCTGAATTTCAATTTACAGTGTTTACATTATTCCCGCAAAACGTGATTGAATGATTACAAACGAAATTTACGGTAAATCATTCGCGGAACAAAACTCGGCCGCTGGTGGATGATATATTTATGGAGCGATAAATATATCGTTCCACCAATTTTGTTTGTTTTGTAACCTCTGTATGTGCGTTTGCTCGATTCTTCACCAGGCATTAAACTCGGGCTTTAAATTCACATCATTCACTCGTGGCGTGCACGTACATGGCCAGTGACTCGATGTGCAATAAACATTGTATGTGCACGGCAAACTATTACGCCCGGTTAAATTACGATTAGCGCAAGGCGTTTATCTTCGACATGCAAAATGTAACGCCACATAATATTAGTAATGTTCGGAGCACCTGTCGGAGGTAATTCCGGACACAAGTGCTACGGACGCGCAGTCAATCTTAGCCTCATCCCTGACTTACGTCAACGTCAACCCCCCTTCATTCTCCGGCTATGCTTAAGCCTCTCTCTCTCTCTCTCTCTCTCTCTCTCTCTCTCTCTCTCTTTCTCTCCCTCTCTCTCTCTCTCTCTCTTGCGAACCTCTCCAGGCTGTTTCCTCTGAATAATACCGACCGAGATGATAGAACAGACTGGTTGAATATCGATGGAGCTTAACCCAGCAATCAGGCGGTAGTTTCCTTCGAATGGAACTCTCCGAATCTCTGACGAGGCAGCAAAGAGCCTCATTTGATGTTCTAAAGAAACGTGGAAAGCTGCAGTGTCATTTCGACTTCACGGGATTTATGGCGGAAATAACGAGGTAATATTGTATTAGGGTTGAGAGGGAGTCAATTGAAATCTTTGGATTAACGATACGCTGATTTTCTGACGATTAAATTAATTATTGTCACTTTGAAATGATTTTCTTAGACTAATAATTATTATTTCTATCAATTTTATCGTAACTATTAATTTGTTATTAAAATATTATCTTCCGTTATCTGTATAATAATTTGTTATATTTCTTTGACGTATTTTATGGAATGCAATTATAGAAGTAATCGCGAAGTAATAATCTGCTTTGTTATAATGTAATTTTATTTTATAACTTAATCGCATTATTAAATGTCCCGGCTATTCGTAGATAATTAGTGATAAATCGAGAATTTACGGCTAGTACAGTCTGTCAAACAAGAGCGTCGGCTAGATTATTTTAAGAAAAAATTGCTAGAGGGCTCCACTATTATGGTATTCGTTAAGGAAGGGGGAAGACTACTACGCTTTATTATAAAAACGCCAGTATTATTTTCCATTGTGATAAGAATACGTGATTTATAAAATGAGTGCGTCGTATGTTAAACGTTTTGAGGCAGTGTTCTTGTGTACTCACAGTAAAGGACCTAAAATGACTTATAAAGCTGCTGCAAAATATATGCATAAGTCAGAAGACTTTGTACGGAAGTGGGTAATACGATACAAAGAATTAAAAAATGTTGACGATTTGCCCGAGAGAGGAAAAACGCGAGGGACGTCAAAAAAAGAAGATAAAGTCATTTTAGAATTATTTCAGCAAAATCCTCTGTTGACATTGCGACAAGGACAAAAGTTATTGGCCAAAAAGAAAGTAAACATAAGTATAATGACTCTAAAAAACCGATTACATGAGGCGAACATCTCTTGGCGTAGCACGATACTGAAACCTTTCCTCAAACCAGAGCATGTCGAAAAGCGACGTTTATGGGCTACGCAAAATTTAAATCGTGATTGGACCAATATAATTTTTACTGACGAAGCGTCTTTTTACACATGGGTTCCTGCCAAACACGCATGGTCTTTTCCGGGAAAATCGCCTTTACAGCGCACTGTTAAACATCCAATTAAGGTTCACGTTTGGGGATGCTTCAGTTTCTACGGTTTTGGTTCTTTACACTTATTTACTTATAATCTAAATGCTGAAAAGATGCTCGAAATCTATCGGCGAGCATTATTAAAGTCTGCTGAGAAATGGTTTGGATCAGATAATGAATCGTGGATACTACAAGAGGATAATGATCTGAAACATCGCAGTAGGTTGTGTACTGCATGGAAAGCCGAAAATGGTATTCAGACTTTGGATTGGCCTGCGCAGTCGCCTGATGCGAATCCAATTGAAAATGTGTGGGCCATTATTAAGAAAAAGCTTCAAGGAAAGCGTGTGTTCACGTTAAAACAATTGTGTCGCCATATCCTAATTATTTGGCGGTCATTACCCCAACAATATGCAGAAAATCTTACAGAAAGTATGCCAAGACGATGCCAGCGAATTCTCGATAATAATGGAGACTGGACGACTTACTAAGTAAATGCGTAATAGTGTTTTTAGTACACTTTAAATTAATCTATCAATTTTTGAAAAATAATAATTTTTCTTTCAGATATGCAGACGACGCTCTTGTTTGACAGACTGTATACGATAGGATTTTACGGTCAATGTCCTACGGTTTTGGCAATTTCAAATATGTATATACATGTTTTCCTAGCGACGTTTATTGCGTAACCGGTCCGATAATGTTTACAAACATAATTAATTATTGTCAAATGTCTAAACAAATGATATTTATAATTAATGTTTGCCGATTTTGCGTATAGAAATTTTAGGCGTTGCGCGATTCAGAATAACATTGCGTACCAACAGATAAGCACTCAATTAATTGCTTGAAAGTTATTACAGTGCTTAAACATGTACATAAAATACATAATTAATTATTTTGTAATTTAATCATTTATATTGTTTGATCAATAAGAAATTTAACAATATATCTTATATGCAAATATACAGAGATATGTTTGATGTAGAATACATTGTGGCTAAAGTATTGTCAATAAATTATTATTGATTAATAATAATAGAAAGTTTGAAGATAAATTTGGAGATAATGTAAATGATTATATACTTCTTGTAGATTATATTTATAATAATAATATAATATAATAATATTTGTAAAAATACAAATCGGAGCGCAAATTTGATCAATAAGAAACAGAGAAACATGCTAAAATAAAAAAAAATATTGATGAAATGCATATTGATGAAGAAATTCTCCGATCAAATGAAATGTCAGGAAAGATATTCTGTACAGGATTATCTGTCTGTATTTCGTGTGAATTTCTTGCGCTCATTTTTGGCGGGAGCAATTTTTCAGACGAGGACGTAATCGCGATAGGACGGAAGGGAGTGGATAAAATAACACGTGCCAGGAAAATGCCGGAGGGACGTTTACTATGCGAGAGAGAGAGAGAGAGGCAGCGGTGGGTGTCGGGGGGGCTCGGATATCGGGCTTGTGGGACGAGGGGTTAGTGGGAGAGGAATTGGAGTAGGGTACGTTCGATTTGCGAAAACGAGATTTGCGCGTTTGATTTGCGGGTTGGGGCAGCCGTCGGGTCGATCACGGATACTGCTATGAAAAAGTAAAGCTTATCCAATTCAATGCCCGATTCGCGCTACGAATCATGAACTCACCCGGATGATTTAATCTTTCTTAGGTAGAGCAAGAGTATATACGACAAATGTGACCAGCTATCATCAGCCATCGACGTTGTTTGCACGCCGAAAGCGCATTAATATTTCTTTTAATTCTATTAGCAATTATTTATTTTTATCAACTTTATTGTTTCGAACATTTTATACATTAGACTTTATTTATTTTTCAAAAAATGTTTTAGTTTTATGTCTAAAGAGACTAAATAGACGAGGACACGCAGAAATCTGAATAACAGTTGAAATAAGATGTAGTTAATTTTTACAGGAGAAAAATATTATTTGTGTAATACCTGTTTTATTTAACGCTGCACTGTCAACTTGTAAAATTGCATTTCCATTTAATCTAATGAAGAAAGTAGCGATATATCGACGGGTTTATTGAAAAATATTATACCGTTGGTTATAGTAAACGATGTAATGTCTCTATTTGATTGATCTCTGCTGATTTAAAATACGGTAGATACGAGTATGGAAAGTAAATCTAATTCTGGCTGATGCGATTCCAAATCGAACAGCGATTTCGCGAAATGATTTTATTTCGTCAAATAACGCATGATATATATCAACAGTATCGTTGTGAAAATTGCTATGCGTGAAAAATACCATTTTTCTTTATATCTTATTTTTGCCATCATATTTACGTTTTCTAAATGTTTACTGCTGTTTTTAAAGGAAGAATGTTTCACTTAGCTGTGATAGGGCTATGATTAATTTATTTACAATGAACAAATAATGACATAATTTACGCTATACAAAGGAGATTGCATAATTTATCTTGACAAAATAGTTTTAGTTTTTATTCTTCGTAATATTCATCTATCTTAAAATTCTAAATTATCAAAAATATAGTAAATAAAGCGAGCTTTATTAAACTTGAAATAAAATGGAACTTTTTTTGCATGAGATATAAGTTACAAATATTTGTAAAATCTTAGCAATGTGTTGACAATACTTTAATGAGATTGTCATGAAACGCCATCAATTGACCAAATATTGTAACAAATCCGTGAAATCGAACGGAGATTATATGGATTGGCGCGCGATGTTTTATTTCGATGATGCAGCATGTGTATGCGTGTGTGTAAAAAGGGAAAAGATTCCTGTGCAATTCGGCCAGATATCGAATCCAATCGCGATTCCAGGAGATGATTTAATTCCGTCCTAAACAACGCGTATCGAATGTAGCGGCTGGTGAAAATCGTTCCGTGCGAAAGTCACCTATTTATAGCTAAACGTGGTTATCGGGAAACGCTGTTACGATATATCACGATAACGTTGTGTAATTCATGTTGTTGCGTGGCTCGACATTATGTGTCGTGCGACGCTTTACAGGTATGATCAGAATTTAGAATTTGCCTCAACATGTATTAATAGCAATAAAACGTGCGTCAATATAACTATATTAATCTTCTATCCCTTAATGAATCTTTGGCATATATATTTAGCGCTTTAACGCAATCCAAATTATAAAGCATCACGTATTTTGCGATGTAAATGGTCACGGATTAATGTTCGTAAAGGATTTTCAAGCATAGGCAATAACATTCACGATCGCAATAACATTCAGTAACCTTACTGTGCATTTCCGCGTATTCAAAAGAGGTTTTGTTAGCTTTTGCCTCGTTTTCGTGACCGCGTTATATCCGCACGTAAAAGGAACGCATGCGAATTACACGCGGGGGCAGTAAAATGCAAGCGGTGTACGTAATGTTTTTTATTCGAATGCGCAGACCAGATATATGCGCATTGTTTCCCTTGAAGTGAAATCCACGCTTCGTGCCCGGAAACTATATCTCTCCCGACTAATAAATTCTTCGCCGAATTTGGAGCGAATTCTTCATTAGCGAAAATTTGGCTGAAAATAATTTTCTCTCTCGAAACATTGCGTCTCTTTGTTATTGAGTGATCAAGTTAAAATTTTTTTGAATAAAGTTCACTCTTGAAATTAAACGAACGATAAGATTTTACTTTCTTAGTTGCATCTCCGAGGATTATTTTGCCTCTTTAATCTTAATCTTTTAATTTTAAACTTGATAAAACTACAGTGAGTGAAATCAAATTGCACAGAAAAATACAGCAAATACGGCAGAATTCATAAATCCACCACAAAATTATTTCAACTTTGATAATTTTTAATGTAATTTTTCTCAGTTGGCTTACTTGCGTAATGCCTGGAGCACTCTGTAAAAATCTTACACATAGTACACACGGAAAACTTTCCGAGCCGTAAAATTTCGAAATCTCGACAAGACGTTTCGCGAGTTTCGTTTGTCTTTTCCGCTTCGAAGGAAAGCTCTGATAAATTTTCGCAAAGTCTCACGTTTCTCGTGCAAAATCACCACGCCCTTTTTCGCGCTTTTGCGCGTGGAAATGTGCGAAACTTGCGCAAAACTTGTAAAACATCACTGTCAAATTCTCAAGTCACGACGTATGCTGGTCGATTTACGCGTGCACTCAGGATAACAAATTTTGCGATAAACCTCCTTAGTACTTATCTCGAAATTTCTTCGAATTTCGTTTTGCTTCCTGTTTAAGTGCAGCTCTCGCTTTTAACTCATGTCGCTTGCTATTTTCTGACAAGAACTCCACTTTCTTTCTCGCGAAAGTAACAGCTTATAGGACGTGATTTTCCATTAGTGAGACCTTAAATATATATTCCGGCCAAAGGGAGCTCTTGCGGCAACCTGAGCTATCGCGTTATTCGCTGTACTTCCGCCGTATCGTTTTATATCGGCATGAGGATTTTAAAATTCACAGCTGATTTTAAAGTCGAGAGCAGAAAGCGGGGAAGACATGGAGAGGGAATTTTCATTGGCTTTAAATTTTCGAGCGCTCCGCGATGCACGTGAAAAATCACTATAGTGGTGAAATCGTGAGAGCGCGATGTACTATTAAAAAAGGTGAGAGAAAGAGAGAAAGAGAGAGAGAAAGTGAGAGAGGGGGAAGAGAGGGGGAGAAGGGAAGGCGCGGTTGCGAAGGGATGAAAACAACATTTTATTTCCCATAAAATCGATTTCCGATGGTGTTCGCGGACTTTCCGCTCGCGCGGTTCGATACATGGAAGCGCTGAGTCAAACTGTGGCGACGGAACGATGAAACGCTTTATTTGCTATAAATTCGAGTTAGATCAGTAATTCACAATCTTTCGTGCATGCTTTTCGCGCGTGATCGCGCTAAGAAAAAGTTCTTGAAACTCTGAAAAACCGTTCTAGGATAATCCGAAACAAACCGGCCGGAAAAAACACTCGGCGAAAGAAAGTAATACCAAACGCAATAAAAGAGTTTAAAGTTGTAATTTGCTAAACAATAATAATAATAGTTATAATAAATTAGAGTTTGTAGTAAAATAAATTTTTGTTAATGAACAATTTACAATAAATTTACGATAAATGGTGAATTATTTTTTAATTTAGCAGTTACACCGTATTAAATCAATGTATTAAATATTTTATTGTTTGTTTTAACAAAAAAAAAGTAAAAATATTGACCGAAAATACGTGCGTAAACTAGTTAAATATATTCAACAAACAAATATGAATTTTTTGTTACGAAGCTTATCGGCAATTTTGAATTAATTTCGCACGGTAAATTTTAGAATGTCGAAAATGCCTCTCTCGTAAATCAGTGATTATGCTACTTTGTCTCATAATGGACAGGCTATCACCCTCGCAGCATTACCCTGTCACCGTCTGTTTGTAAACCATTAGCGGCCAGGGGTTGGAGCTAGCCGTGCTCAGACGAAGGCTTGCTGGTCTTCCATCAACGCGCCTCTATTTCTCCCCTTTTCTGTCCCTCTCTCTCTCTCTCTCTCTCTCTCTCTCTCTCTCTCTCTCTTTCTCTCTCTCTATCCTGCTTCCGTCTAGTACCCCTATTTATCTCTTCCTTCTCCCACATCCACTTCCATCCGCCATTTCCGCTCGAGACTTCTCGCAAGGATGCATGCGGCGTTCTCCAGATTCGACTTTCAGAAGTTTGTAGTTACGCTTTCTTACGAAATCGCTTAGTAATGTGAAAATTTTACCATGATGTTAGAAAAGCGGAAAACTTATAGTTTTAAAAAATTTCTAGTAGGAATTAATGTGTCGCTCTACGTATTTTTTTATTCTGATTTATACGTACAAGTGAACAAATGCAAAAGTTAAACTGCGAGCGCTGATTTTGGCAGAGAGATTGTTTCTTTTTTATAGTATTACACTTACTGCTTCTGCAGATAAAATTCTCTATACTTTTCAACCCTTCAATTATCACACGCCGTGGAAAATGTATAAAGCGTCTTTGTTTTTGTGTTGAGAAAAGCTTGTAATCCCGCACTTCCGATACTGTTTTATAACTTTAAAGCAGGCTTCGTCGCCGCTTTGCGATTTTAATGTTTTTCATGTTGCCGACTGGAAACGCGATACACTCGGATCAATGTATATTTCTTTCAACAACCGTTGTATTCCTTTGCCGCTCCACAATGCACTTGGCCGCATTCCACTCTGCCTCGCAACCCGGTCGCACAAATCCCGAGAACCACCATCGGAGTCCGCTGTCGAAAGCCCAGGGATGAATTTCCAAGTCCGATAACATCAATTTTTCATACGAATCGTCGCTCGGCCACCTCTCCGAATTTCCGATCGGCTCTCCATATATTTTCTACAGAATCGCTTCAATCACTCTGCCGAATCGATCCTCGATACCACCGCCTCATTGAAAGATCTGAGATCGGTGCGAAAGAAAATCTGCGCTTGGTCCAGCCGATGCAACCGTTCCGATGAGCGTGCGAGGACGCGGATTAGAGCATAACGAATGAAAAGATGCAGCGGGAGAGATGAAAAAATATAGAATAATGCGTTGGAAGTGGAAAAGCTGCCAGAGAGAAGAGCATTAGTCTTTACCGACTTTATTGTCGGACTTAAAGCATGGGCGAGACCTATAAAATGCGGCGGCAGTTTGTTTACACGACAGCGAAATCGCGGCGAAATTACTACGTTAAAATGAATTATTATCGAAACATAAAACCATTCATTTTCCATTGCAACGAGGTTTGACACGAAGATAGTTTTATAAAAAATTTATTGTGAACCCCCCATTTTTTTTCTTCCTTTTTTTTTCTCTCTTTACAACTTTTTGTCTTTGTCTTTGCGTCTATTTTTTTCTGCGGATTTTTTGAAAAAGCAAATGAAAGTTTAATTCGCGACGAGTTTTTCTCTCTTGTTATCCTAAATTTCCTAACTTGATTTATTTTTAAGATTTGCAATTTTGTCTGTTATGACCATTTTTCGACCACTGTTTCTCTCTCCTTCTTTCTCTCTTCTCATTCTTCGCTTCGTTCGAGGTTTCGCTTAGGCGGACGACAGTTTATTTTTTTCGGCAGGTTTTTCATGTGTTTTTTATTTTCTAAAAGCAGAAGAGAAGCAGAGGAGATGAAGGGATGCAGGGATGCACGGGTGCAAACACGACGCATCGCTGTTTTGTTTCGCGCTCGTCTTTTGTCGCGTACTGTGAGTGAGTTTTTCGGGCGTGAGCTTTTTTGTCGGGCGTGCTAAGCTTTGTCCCGCTTGTTTTCCGGCAGGCTGCTCGCCGCGTGTATGTCCACTTTTTTTTTTGAGAGGCCAGGTTTCGAGAGAAGAGCGTACAGGTTCTCTCTCGTTCTCTTCTTCTCTCTTTCTCTGTCTCTTTCTCTCTAGCGATATAGTTCAGTAAATATTCGTCGTCGAGCTTTGACAGAAGTTAAACACTTTTTAACTCTTATAGCTCTAAGAGGAAAGAAGCATATTACTTTCAATGCAAATAAATGGTTGAGTTTATTGAGAACAGGCAATTTTATTCTGTGATTTGAAGACAGAATAAAGAGATGTTATGTATGTCAATAGATTGCATATTTTTATATACCAGCGCCTTATTACCGCTTTAAGTTGGAACATTTGTTCTTCTTATTTTAAGATAATTTATTGACGAGAGACTTTTAACCATGAAAACTACTCTTGCGATTTTTCGCCTGTTTGAAATTTCATGCCACTGTACGTGCAAAAATTGTATGCAGCGCCTCGTTGAAGATATCATAAAACGCTATAAATTGCTTATCACCATCCGGAATCTCGGAGAAATCCCAGAGAACATTCATGAAATTTACATAAGTCCGTAAAAGTAAAAAAGGTTTCTCTTCGCAGGTTTAGAAGGAATCTTTGGCTCTTCAAGAAACCATGGGCGAGTTAAGAAAGAGAAAAAGAGAGGGAGAAAAGAAAAAAATTGCGATGTAATCATACCATGTGTCAGTTCTATCGCGGAAATAAGTTTTTTGAGCTTTTTCACATGGAACAGTCTGTTGCTCGCTCTTTCTCTCTCTCTCTTTCCCCCCCCCCCTCTCTCTCACTCTCTGGCAAAAGTTTTAATGAAATGATAGTTCAATTTGTTTTAATGAAATATACACCACCAACATTAATCATCAACATTAATATGTTTTCTCTTATAACTTATATTTATGACAGTTTAATATATAAAATATAAATTCCAAAAAATGCTTCTGTATTATAATATATTAGGAAATTTCTCCTTTAATCACTAACAAGGTAAAGAATTCAAAAGCTTTGCAAACTGTGTATAAATATTTCGTTACAGCTCGGGAATTAATTATCATCGCGACGCTTTATCCGCTCATCAGCGATAAAAAAAAATAAAAAGGAAATAATTCTGCTATCTCTGAATAAAGCATTAATCTACTCGACCTCGTTTCATTATAAAATAACAGAGACGCGCACGATTATTAATTTATTATAATTATTTGCAGAGGCGCGCCGTAACGAGCCAATGTGCGTAAACGCGCGTTTTTATCTGGCGTTTCATAATTAGAACGCCGACGTCGGGTTAATTACAGGGTCCGGTTATTGGCGGGCCGGTTACGAAATAGTACATATTTTCTCAAGTGCCGTAATGAGCCGGGTACGTAAATTAATATTGGATTATGCGTTCCGTATAGCCGGCGGCGTCGGCAGCGCTTATGTGGATCCGAGAGACCGGACTGGATTATCGATTAATTATGCTCGTTAGGCGGACACCGGAGTCACACCGTGGGCTGCAATTAAAGCAATGCAGTTCCTATTCGCGTATTTAGGATTCGCGGCGTGCGTGGCATCCACTCATATATCGCGATCATACCGATGGCTTAGTTAAACCAACACGCGATTAAAACCGTGTAATTCCACACAGACTGACCATTTGAGCGTGGGCCGTTGTTGTTGCTCCTGCCGCTGTTGTTATCGGCGCTGTTCTTGCCGCGTTGTTGTCTCGCGTTGATTCTGCTTGCGCTAATTTATCGATTATCCAGCCTCCAGCCAGCCTGTTCTTTTTCGATGACAATGCTTTGTTCTCACCTGAATTATTTCATGCCACGGAGAGACGCGGTCAATCGATAATTAATGAATGTAATTAGTACCAACTATCAGCAAACTACTCCCTCGCCATGTAAAGATTTCGAATTTTCGCTCCTTTCGACAAAGCGATGTTTTTGTTCGCGTTGTAGTTTGGCGCAAAGGAGTTTCGTACTTCGAAATAACATTGAAAGCTTGCGATAATTTGCGATAACTTGAAGATGGTATTGCGTACTTCTTGAAATTTTCAAACATTTATTAGATTGAGAAATAAAGTTTTAATTAAAAAAAATATATATATATATATATGTATTACAAAAACTTTTCTAGCATACGTACTCGGGTACATAGAATTTTCGCTTTCTATAGGAAATGTGGCGACGAGAGTGGACGGTTGATGTTTTCATAAGAAATCTCATTAAGCGAAATTCATTTCTAGAAACGCTTAATGATGTTGTAAAAATCCTGCGACTCGATAACGAGGAGCTCTTTCCTTACTGTCATGATGCTGTTGACGCGCGCTTCCGATCTGTTGGCGCGAGCTTCTCTCAAGAAAAGCGACCACGCTCTATTTCCGGCTGTGCCGGAAGCCAGCCGTTACCGGGGCTCACTGACACCGAGAAAATCTCCGGTCGGTGCAAGCTGTCGTCGTACCGGCGGCGCGTTCTTTAGCGGTATACTGCACTGCAGCGTGTGCAGCCGACAATCTCGGTAATGCGCGTAAGAGCGTGTATTTACCTATTTGTGCAACGGTCGCTCTGCGCGGATAATTAACCACGTGGCATCGGTCTTTCGCAGTAAGTTTAATTATTTCTCGGTGGCATTCAAGTTTTATTCGATGGTATTTAAGTTTTATTTATTGAACACGTCCGAGAGAACTAAAATATATTTCACCTCTGGCAAAGCATTAGCTGCTGAAAGAGTGAATATAGAAATTTTGGGTGAAAAATTTAGGAGAATAATTGTGAGAATCGATTTTGCTGAAAGAATACTTCTGTGAATTTTTGTCTTCTAATTTAGGGATATTCCGTGCCCACTTTTTAACCGATAATTCGCTTTTAACGAAACTTTCCATGGGGTTTATCCGCCTTTTGATGAGCACCGCGGTGCCATTAGCGATGAAAGCCGGCTGCATAGCATTTTCTGCCATACATAATTGCCGTTGTGTAGAATGAATTTAATAAATGCAATGAGTCGAGCTGCAATCGAACACGTTAATACGCGTGATTAAATCTCTGCGAAGAAAAGTACTTTCATATATTTAATTGGAATAATTTCTTGAACGTACTATGGACATCGTGCGCGGACGCAACTAATTTTCGCCGCGAGCGCTTGCGAATGAGAATTTTAATACTCTACACTCTCTGAAAACGGCTTTATTTGGCGAGTGCGCGCGACGCGCGCTGGCTGTTTGCACCATGGACGCACGGAAAACAGCTTTCCGCTAGGGAGATTTTCCGCGGCGTCCTGCTTTTCTTTTTATGTTTTTTACGCGGGATATGCACGCCGCGTCCAAGCGTGAGCCAGCGAACACAATGAATCTTATTACGGAGTCCTGACCCCGGCGGCTCTCCGGATCCCATTGTGACTCCCTAATCCTGTTTAGCATAGACCAGCCCTCGGGATATATCAAGCCTGTCTATGTCGCGGGTTAACGAGTGCAAAAAAACGGCAAGAGAGGATGCATTATTCGAACTTCTGCAGCTCGATCGATCATTTTTAGCATTCGTCAATTCGTTGTGTCAATTGAAAGTTGCAGAGAAATTGCAGAATAATAATAATATTTAAGATTTGCTCGAAAATATAAATGCCTTTGTTATATACATTATTTTAGAGATATCAGTTTATCGAAATTTTTATTGCCAATCGGAAAATTATCCAATAATAGATGACAATTTAGTTATTTAGACATTTTATGTTGTATGAAAAATGTCGCTATTAATATTTATATTACGCTTTCTTTTAATTGTATTTATCTGATACATTTATTGTCCAGATAAACTTTGCGGACGTTTATTAATATATATGCTAATAATAATTGTTAACTTATAAATTTCAGGTAATTGAATAACGAGCCACAGAGTTGATATTAATGCCAGTGTTCCTGATGTGCACCTAACATAATTTTGTACTGTCACGGCGTGCAAGTGTCGTTGTCGCGCTCTATTACAGTGACAGAGCTAAATGGCGCGCGAATTAATGTTCATGCAAATTTACACGATTATCCATATTAATGCCGCTGTTCTGTTAATCTATTTCTTCTCGTTTAATATACGTCGTGGCGCCGAGAGGACGGTGCGTACACTTGGGACTTGCATGAATCCACATAAAACAGTACGGCAGGGTACGGTTAACAAAATGTTTCGTTGTCCGGCGAGCATCACGCGAGTCCCTCAGGATACCAATACAGCAAATATTCTATGCGATCGATGGTCCCGAAGGGACATCAGCGCGTCAAAAAATAAACTATTTCCTAGCAGAAAGTATGTTTTTTTAAACATCTCGTTTATTTCTTGATGCAATAGTATAGGCATTATATATTTCAAATGTAATCTATCTTTTTAATTGAAAAATATCGCTAATTTAAATAATTTCAATGAAAATAAGCAATTGAAATCTGCTTTGTCAATATTGATTTCTTTGTAAATGTCACAATATATAAAACTTATGTACATGAATATTATATGAATATATATAATACATAAGTATGATAAATTATACATTGATATTTTTATCCAAAATCTCATAACTAAAAAAAATCTAAATTTTACAGGAGACATTAAAAATTGTTTATTTATTGTATAATACATATTTCGATTAGTTTGTCAAACTTTGAATTTAAAATAATTTTAAGTTGTTAATAAATAAGTTTTTTGAATTATTTAGAAAAAAAATTTGAAGAAAATAAAAATACTGAAAAAATGAAATTGATTTAAAATTCGAGATACGAGGTTTTGGATTTAAGGTATCGATATATAACTCTTTGAATCGCGATTTCACAATGATTATTCTACTCTTGGAGAACAAGTTTTGCGTTTAAAATAAGAATAATAACCACGTGTAAGAAATATTTGCAAATCAAAGTATTTATGTTTTTCTCGAGAATATTTTTTCCCAACAATCAATTTTAGAATGGAAGAAAATCGCGCATTTATCGCGCTCGTGATGCTAATAAAAATCATCCGTATACATCTGGTGCGGCGATGCGCGGTGAGATTAAATAAAGATAAAATATTTCCATTGTCGTTCGCGCGCTTACGAGTCCGGGGATTTGGACGTGAAGAATAGCGGGGCGTATCTCGACCGGCGCGTGGTAGCGGCATATAAATTCTATGTACGATTTCAGTCTCGTTGTTATGAGAGCCGAAGCAACCGCGCTTTTTTTGCTTTGCGGAGAGGAGCGAAGAAACGAGGCGAAGAACAATGAGAACGAGAAAAGAATAGGAGAGATAGAGAGAAAGAAAGAGGATCGGGAATAGGTAACATTGCGAGCAAAGTAGAGAAGGACGACGGCATGCCAGACAAGTGGAGAAGGTCGACGTCGAGACGACGCTATAGAAAAGGACGACGACGACACTCGTCATCGTCACATTAAGTCGACTTTATCGAAATATACAATCATCTTTATTACTCCCGCGCGAGATTTTACTCGCTCCGAATACCAAGCACGGAATACCGTGACGAACCGCGGTTGCGTCGCTCCTCCTCGTAGATTCCAGCCCGTCTTTTTATTACGTTCCTCCGTCTTCATCAGTCAGGCTCGACAACGTGCAGCGTAGCGATAAAGTTTCGCGCTTTCAGTCGCGGCGCTTTCAGACACACTGATATGCAACAATAGCATCAAGAAGAACACGCAAAATTGCACTTAAAAGCTCGTTTAGTTTCGCTAGTTTAGTTTAGCTACTGAAAAATCACACACAGAGAATTGCTATCAATGCGTGTTGCATTTCATTTTTACGACACATTATTGTATTATATTATATTGCATCTTATAGGTTACAATGTTTAATATTTACAAATTATTAAAATTTAAAGTTTACGGTAAAATTTATTAATACTGGACACACACCAGCGCGCGCCACGCGCGCCATTAATTCTCTTAGTTATTTCTTTTATATCATCATTCTTGTCACAATTTACAGCACTATACAAGCGTTATTTAACACAAGTTTGTTATTCACATATAAACATTGGTTGTAAAACTTGTGATTAGGTTATTACATAAATGTATAGTGTAGAATAATTCGAAAATAAATAATTGAAGCGCATTTCGAGCGAGAATTTATATTAAACAGCAGAGTTGCGTCTTTGATGGAATCTAGAAAAGATTTAAACAATGAATTTAAAAATGTATTATTCAAAGAAGACTGAATATTTTCTATAAAACGCTAAAAAATATCTGCACTAAGCCGCAAGCCATATAAATCATATATAAAAATTAATGTTTAAACAAAAGAACTTGTGTTCAGTTTTTCTTTTAAATGTAATACCTACATTACTAATCTTCTCAAGATATAAACTGTCAATTTTAACAATAACAACCGCTTGATAGTACGAAGTAACGCACAACGCACATTGAGATTACCACTCAGCAGGAATAATAGGATAATAATTGACAAATGTTATTTTAAAACTTTAAACCACATATAATGGAAGGCTCCATATGTTTAACAAACGATAAATAATGAAAATGGCGATAAGAGCCGTTGCAGGATGTTCGTGCTAAATTTTTAATTTTTCTTAAAGAAATTAGCACGAACATTCTGCAACGGCTCTTATCGCCATTTTCATTATTTATCGTTTGTTAAACATATGGAGCCTTCCATTATATGTGGTTTAAAGTTTTAAATCACGCGGGCATTATGACGCGTTTATGTCCTACAGCATTGTTGATTTCCTAATCTAGGAGAGATGAAATGTTAGAAGCGTGGGGTCTGAGTAGTTTAATGGTCAGAACATTCGCCCGGCAAGCGAAAGACCCGGGTTCAATTCCCGGCTTAGCCACTCGCGCCCTGATATTTTTTCTCTCTTCCTTTCTTTACAATAATTCCTATACGTACATTAAAGTTTCTCGATATATGAGAACAATGTACTTTAAAATTTTCGTACACTTTAAGTATCTCGAATTGAGATCGGTGTACAATTTAACTGTCTCTTGTAGACTAATTTACTAATTTCTTTAAGAAAAATTAAAAATTTAGCACGAACATTCTGCAACGGCTCTTATCGCCATTTTCATTATTTATTGTTATTTTAAAATACAATTGGGAATGTGTAAACTTAATAATTAGTTTTAAGATGAAAATATTTGAAGTAAATTTTTAATGAAAACTCCGCAATATTGTAAATTAGAATAAGAAATGTGGATTTTATGAAATATTTGCTGGGAAAATTTTATTCTTGAAATAAAATTCTCGTGATCATAAATTATCATAGATTGCGAGGGGAAAGAGAAAAAAATTTGCTTTCTGTACCAGGCGACCTTGCCACCCCTCGCGTTTAGAATTTATTCCCTTCTGCTATAAGATTTGCATGTAATATACGAATTTCCTTAGGCTTTTCTGAGTATAAAATTTCTTGCCTTGAATTTCGATCCTGCGTGTCGCTAGTTCGTATCACAAATTTGTGAAATAACATTGAAAGCGTTCGCTTTTGCGAGGGTATAGATCGAAAATAACAAATTTTTAAATAACTTTGTATGTGCATAACTTATTATTACGTTACTTATTTTATTTTGTTGCAGTCAATAATTTTACTGCATGTTTAGTATTAAAATCAATTTGGTGATTTTTATAATTTTATTGACATTGGCTGTAATTTTTACACCAGTAAATGAGACTTGAAATCAGATAATCATATTAAGAGGTAAATGTGCACAATGCAGATATAGCTATGTATCTGTAATTATGGGCATTAATTCGGTGAAAATAATATAATCAGCCACACGTGCTCTCATTAGTGTACAAATCGCGAGCAACAAATCGCGAGAATTTTGCTCGCCTATTTCGTGCCGTTCATGTATTTATAATTGCACGAGACATTAATTAAGCTGTTATCGATGCCACTGATTATTTTGTCAAATACAGCGGTAAGTATATTATGATGGACCGAAAATCAATATAAGCCACTTACAATAATTGCTCATTAATTATAGCGGCTCATAATCGTGCGACGGAGCGATAATATTCGTTGTTACATGCCATTCGTTGTCTCCGATGATAAAAATTGCAATTGTTTTCTGCATTACAAGAAGTAATGCTGAAATGAAAAAAAAACGTGTCTATGCGATCATGGAATTAGAAACTAAAATTCATCGACGAGAAGAAAGTGAATTAATCCCCGTGTGTTTCGAATATTTCTTTTCGCCAACCATTGTTTAAAGATTTCGAGGAATATGAAGTTTCTTCTAATTTAGATAAAAATTTTTTGAATCGCGAAACATTAGGATTTACAATTAAATTTTACACTAGAGAATAAAAGTGTTGCTATTGCAGATATATCGCTAGTGCAAAAGTAAGAACCAAACAAATACATTGTTATCACAATTTTATTTAATTGCGTTGTAGTTTTTTTCGTTTCTGTAATACAATCTTTGTGAAATGAAATACCAGGGACGATAAATTACTTGGCCCTATGATGCGTGTAGTGGACGGAAGTGCGATTGATCGCCTGGGAAGGGCTAATCGCTCTGTACGTCGAAATTATTTCTTTTACCAAGGCTTCTCGTGCACCCTTCGGGCTACGATATATCTTGAAAATGGTGGCTAGCTATCCGGCACGTCCACCGAGCGGGAATGGCGGCTCATCACGCTTTACTGTATAACCCAGAGGAGATCCTGCTAGTCTCTCTTTCTTTCTCTCTCTCTCTCTCTCTCGCTTTCGCCCAACGGGAAAGCGCTGCCTCCGGTACCCCGGTAACACCGGCTCCGTCGTGTAATAATTTCATTTATTTGCTAAATCCCGCCACGTACGTGTCACGAATGATTAACGGCAGTGCGAAGATCCTCGCGCCTCGGCACAGTCTCGGCAATATCCCTTCGAACCAGAGGGGAACCAGTCCTACCTTCTGTCCGCTTTTTCACATGGTGCGGTCGAGAAAAAGCAAGTGAAACGCCTGTATCTTCTCGGATTGTAATTTGCCGGAATCAGCTGGCTTACGTGTTTGACGGCGTCTCTTCTTTTATCTCGTAGGTTTTTTTTTTTAGATTTTTAAAAAGATATTTATCACACAGATCGTTTTGTAAAGATTATTTTTCAGATTTTGAAATAGTGAAGAAATTTTTTAGATTTATCGTTGTAAATACGAAGTATATTTGCAATAAAAACTCTGCAATTTACAATATGTTGAGTTATATACTTGGATTATAACATCTAATATTATTGTTCTACAATGTATAGTATTTAAATCGCTTATAACGTGATAATAATTTAATGTTTTAATTTAGGTAAAATTCTGTATACTTCCACAAAGACTCGAAAGTTCAACTCGTTCAAAAAAATTTAATCGTTTAAAAAGCATTAAAAGCATAGAAGCACTTGTGTCTAACTTTGGAATGTAGCAATTATCTAATATCCGTGTAAATATTGTTCCTCTTTTAAGAACAAATTTGCTCTGAGATTTTTCCGGCAGCGACCCGCCGTGTTGGCTTCCCGGAAAATTCTTAACGCTCTGCTTCTACCTCTTTTTTTTCTTCCTCTTGTGCTTCTGGCGATGGAACTTGCGGAATAATTATCAGCGTTAATCAAGCAATTTAATTATCGGTTTCTCGCGGGAGAGTCCCTCCGTGCGCGCGCGCGAATAATCGAAAGCAGTACTTTAACGCGGAAAGGGATAACTTTCTGCCGCGAAAGGATCGTAAATACATTAGCCAGTGCCACGGATGAAAGGATGAACTTTTAATTTCTTTTAGAGCACCTATCTCTCGAGTATGCACGTGAAGAGAAATAATTTTTTTTTATCATTGCCGATATGCGAAAACAAAGCATAACGACGAAAAAGATCTTCATCTTCGAATATCAAATAACGTCGACGAATAACGTCAATGTTCATATCGACCAATCCTAATTTTGGACAAACGAATCTTCTCGTTAGTATTCCCATGTATCTAATTATTGATCACTTTAACATAATGCATAATAACTTAGTATTATATTATGGCAAATTAACAGTGGATGGGAATGTAATTATCGGCAATTTTGATCTAGTTTATACGTAATAATTATTGAATTTTTTGTAATTTCTTGAATAACAGTATGCTAAACTTGATAATTAACTCATAAATGCATAATAGAATATATAAACAAATATTTGTACAAGAGAGAGACAGAGAGAGGAGAAAGGAGAGAGAGAGAGAGAGAGAGAGAGAGAGAGAGAGAGAGAGAGAGAGAGTGAGAGAGCATTTAACTAATTAACGCTAAATAAACATCTAACGCTATATCTTGCTATATGTTAGCGTTAACGTCAACGTTATCACAAGCACGACTAGCTTTACAATGCTCTGCGGGGAGATAAACTTCCGGTGAATGTAATGTACGGTAATTGCCCGCGAGAAGAGTAATTTCCGCTCGATCGACTGACTGTATCAAACTAGCGTTAACGATGGCGTTTGTTGCAAATTTAATGCAAATCGGAACACGTCGTGTTTTAGGGATAGAATCCTTATTTTTTCATAAGATTATTAAAAATTGATTAATTTTTCTATAACAATTTCATATATCTATATCGCAAAAAATTTACTAAATTGTCTCATGTTTAAGATCAATGTTCTGAAAATTCTTTTTTTTTTATATTAATAATTTTTACTAAAATTTATTATTAAAAATGTGATAAAAGACGTCGCATAATACGAAGCATATTACGTCAAATAAAATTTAAAAAACGCGCTTCTAAATCAATAGTCACTAGCAAAGATTTTGTGAAAAAAGGAAAGATTATAACGGTAGTGGTAACATAAAGAATTTGGAAAATTGGATTTGCCAAGAGGAATGGAAAGCAGCTTAACGAACAACAATTAAATTCTGCGTTGTACTTAAATTGCAATATCAAGCTCGGGCTAATTGAAATTTTTTGCGCGCAACCTGAACGTTCGCGAATCAATCTTGAGGCGCGATGTGACAGAACACTTTTGCGTTGGTATAAGATTTAAAAAATAATTTGTATTTAATTCGTCTTGCATATTTATGAAATTTTATGAAAAAATTTAATATAATGTCAAATCAGTGTAATAAGTTTGAAATGCTTGAATCGAAATTATTGCTAGGCAACGAAAATCTAAAGCTTATTTGCAGTACAAGCGTTGCATTATTGCAAGATGCACTTTAGATATTATGAAAAAATATTATTTGATGGCTTGCGGATATGTAGTAAAGTTGTTCGATCCTCAGCGACAATATATTCATGATATTCAATGAAGTGTGCCAGATGCGTCAATACCATTATATCCTTTCAACTTTAACTTAACTTCTGGCGAAATATTTTCACTTAATTTTCGAAATATTGATGTTGCAATGTGCAGTTTTACAGTTTATAAGATAAAATTATAAGTCAAATATATTTTTCTATGCTTACTAACACATAATGCACAATTTTAATCTACGCACTTTTATTAAAATTACCGGCTTAGTTGGCTTTCTCATATACAAAATATCTTAGAAGATTTATTATATATTATTTATTATATTTATTTTATTATATATTATATATTATATTTTAAATTTTTCAAAGAATCAAGAGATGTCTAGACATCTTATACATGTGTTTTCTCAGACAAATATTGCGTTATGAAGATCACAGATTTCGATTCTTTTGAACTTCTTTTCAAAACCCAAGATAGAAAATCAATCTGTTTGCATCGTCACACTGTGTGTGTATGTGTATGTATACATACACACATATGGTAGGAGATCGGAAAATTTACTAGTGTGTTACGAAAATTCACGACGCCGTTGCAGCGGCGCCCGTCCCGCCAAATGAAAGGAAAGAAAGGTCCGTCGTTTCGCACTCGCTCGGAGTAATTCACCAAGTTCGACCGTCCGCTTCCTAATGCGAAAGGTAATTTCGTGCCGATCGAAGGCTTTTGAACTACTTATTTACCGGGAATGGAAGTTAGACGCAGTAGCGGCCGGAGAATGTCGGTAAAGACGTCTAGCTCGAGACATTAGCATAGCTTCTGGAAGCGTCGTCGTATAAATCGGCGAGATTTCTCCGTTTCCGTAACGTTTATCGAACCACCTCGTCACCGCTGCCAGCAAAAATTGAAGAATTGGAGATTACAAAGAGGACAGTTCCTTGGAGACTGTTTGATACGTGAGCAAACTGATCGATCGGTCTCATTATTATTATTTAACGGGATACTCGCGATTATGTGACTTGGATTATTTTAATCGCGTTATATAATGCATTAAGTTGCATAAATCATTACGCAATACGAGTAAGTAATTACATCCGTTTCCACTTGCCCCGGTTTTTTCATATTAACTGCGGAGAACGGAGAGAGGAAAAATTATTCGAAAATTATAGAGTATATACATATGTCAGTAAATTTAGGAAAGGCGAGTCAACGAATGATATTTATTAGAATCACCGCTGTAATTTTAATTTATTTTATACGCTTAACTAGCTTTCTGTAAGGTCATTTTTCTTAAAAACGAACTAAATAACGATGAAAAATAGCATTTGCATGTAATTGGTATATTTTTTCATGTTACTTGACATCCTCTTCGCTAGTATTGAGAAATATATAATTTTTTAGATTGACTATGACGCTTAAACATTATTCATTTTTACATACTGGGAGTAATTCTCAATTTCTGCGAAAAAAGTTTAAATATGACAACGATGACTTGTAATTACAGGACCGACGGTAGGTCTGTTCATGAGTGATGAACGTGCAGTTGGTTTTGCGCGCGGAAAAAAATTCTTCCTCAGCTTGATGTCTCTCTCTCTCGTAATTAGCTTGACTTTTAATCACAAAGGCTCGCCTTTCTAACACATTTTATTTATGAGACCAGGAACAAGACGCATGAATTTAATTTGTTTTTCGAAGGAGGCGACGAAGAATTTTCATATTGTTTCACTTATTTCCTTATATTTTATTATCAATTCGACTTTAGTTTAGTTAACATTAATCGCAAAATTAAAAGCATTGCACAGAAAAAATTATTTTAGTCTACAAAAACACAATTTTATTGAGATATTTGTGTGAATGAGATCCGCTATTGATGAAAGCTTGTCATACACGGGACGCATTCGCTAACAATAAGAAAAAGAAAGAAGAAATATTGAGGCAGGGGAACAAGAAAGAGACGGATAATAAGCAGCAATGAGAATTACGTGGACAGTGAAAAGGAGCATCCGGTCCATTCAAAGGAGGCGAAGGTGCTAAACATCTATCGTTTGTGATTGTTTCCCATGTCACGTGAGCGACAATACATTGGCACCCCCATGATTTTTCTTTATTCGCCCCACGTCCACGTATCCTATGAAAAATAATATTCTGTGTAAATGGGCAACTCGTGCTCTGTGGGATTTTTCCCTGCATTTTCCGCTTTTCTCGCCGTCGACCTTTACCACCCTTCTTCCTGCTCTTTATCAAGCAATCAGCTAACTCCTAAACGTAACTGCTTTTTTTTAATCCCCCCGGTCGCTTCTTGCGACAAGATAACGATCTCGTTCGTTTGCAAAATTTTCCTAAGTACCCTAGAGATTTTTTTTATATTGACTGATATGTCAATATCGAGAAAAGCCAATACTGGGAAAGGCAATGGTAAAAGAAGATTGAGTATTTTATGTACGGGAGAGAGAAAAAAGAGTAGATTTAGGCGGGATCATTGCTTATAGAGGAGTGGATTATATTGGGGCTAAGTGCTTCTTGAAATTTATTTCTTTAATATTTCTCTCTTTCGTGACTCGCATAGTAACGTATCTTTTTTCTAACCTTCGTAACGAATATACAATACATATAACGAATGTTTCATTAATCGGATACTTTTGCGTAAAATTGAGGATTGATAAGATAAAGATGATAATCAAAGAAAATGCCAATATAATTGAGTCGTTATATAAGAATTTAAAAAATTAATAATAACTTTGATCTATATTTACATATAAAATTTTGAGGAAGATTGCACTTTCTTCGTAAACGAGTCGAAGTTTTATGAATGGAGTCTCATGATTTTAACTCTGTCAAACCATCTAAGCGACGGTATAAAAGCAAGGGTCATAAAACTCGCAATGAAAGAGTTATTTGTGCGCGCTGGGCAGTAAAAACGATACGACGAGGTGTAATAGAAGCACGGGCTAGCATATAATATGCGCCAAGATAACGTGGACGACTGCAGCAATTAGTGGAATGCCGGTTGCTCGTAAAACAGAAGGCTTCGTATGACGTTTATTCGCGGTGTGTTGGTTTGCTCTCAATGTTAACAAATATGCATGGATGTATGAGCCGGTCTTTACCTTGGAAAATATCGGTTTTTTTTTTTTTTTTTTCACCGGAAACTCGCTGCCGTTGTAGTGGTGAATGGCGCGACGCGGAAGCGTTGATTTATCGAGGTGATATACCGTGGCCGCTTTGTTGAGCGCACTTTGTTTGACGCTTTTTTGTAACTTCCAATTTGCCTCACGATCGACCCGCCTTATGTCGCAACTCGCCGCTCATGATTTATGCTCTGATTGTCGAACGCGACCGCGAGGGATATTTTTCGGCATGTATTATGCCGGGAGAGAGCGAAACCATTAAAATTTTGATGAATCGCGAAGACAGCGCGGAAAGCTCGACCGCCCATTGCTTAGCTATTAATAACTAATTCTTAATCTGTAGCAATATCGTAGCAAAAGCAATTATGTCTTAATTTTTTTCTGCGCATTGTAGTCGATTGTAGTTGATGATACACCACGGTATAATTTATCATAGAAGTACGCACATTTAGTGCGCTATAGATGCCAGAGCACTTTGGCCTTCGTTACTGTGGAATGGAAGAACTTTCGCAACGGTGCAGCGTCATTCGATTTAAAACCGACGGCACGGCTGGGAACAATTCGGAATTCAGTACATAATGTTCATTGCCAGCGAAGCACAAAGCGAAAACCCGATGAGCGTACCTATAATCCGGGAAACGAACGTAATTACGGTTCTGTCGCCAAGTCATTAACAACGTATCCATTTGGCCGGCGCGTTTACGAACTTTTCGGCATTTTGTTGCTATCGCACTAGTTCCCCGTTTATCACACTTCCAATTCGATTTTTTACATCCAAAAAGGAAAAAGGTCTATGTGAAACGTATATTTTCTCTCTTATAACTGATGATACAACTCAATGTGTTGTTTTAAAAATGCGTATTTGGTTAACTCAATATTAAAAACATGCTAAAGTAGACTGCGGTACCAAACAAACATCGAATATTTAACAATAATTAAAGAAATTAAACAAAAAGATTGAAACTATTGTTTATTATGGTTGTTAATAATTTTGAGTTACAAGTCAAATTTCAGATTCATCGACGTTATTTTTGTAAAATTATTAGAAATTTACGTTTTTAATGGTAAGTGCTTTGACAAATAAAATATAATTTTGGGAAAATTTTACGGGTTAAAATCAAATTATCATTATAAAATTCTCAGTTAATGTATGTTAATCACTATTATACGCAGAGATTGCATAATTCATCAAAGCGAGCGCTGATTAAAACGCAATATTTCCTCGAGCGGCCGCACTATTGCCGACGGCTCTTCCCCTCGACACCAAGAATTAATACTTTGTAATAAATACATTTGCAAAGCTATACGTAACGAGAGACACACTTGACAGGTGTGTTAAATAAATTATCACGAACAATTGATTCGCCAGGAAGAAGAGCGAGGATCGTGGATGGCCAGCGCGAATCATACGTTGAAGTTTTACGTGTAGCTAGAATGAATTTGAAAAATATTTTCGACTTTAGTACGTCCGGTTAGTTTATACGCCCAATACAGAAGGGGCCATATTTTTGTTTCTTTTTTTTTATGCCAACTCCCGAATTTATACGACGCATCGAAGAACAGAGAAGCGCGAATTCCCGACGTGAAATCGTAACGCGTACCGGATGCGGATCGTTCGTCACTAAAGTACTGTTTTTTATTCGTCGATACAGAGAGGGATGGAGAAACAGAAAGGGAGGAAAAAGAGGCGAGAGAGAGAGGGAGAGAGAGAGAGAAAAGCAAACCTAAAGCACCGATGCAACGCACGCCGGATGTAACCTCCATTTCGGCATTTTTGTTTTTTTCTCCTTTTTTTCCGGCGAGGACCAACGATGCGAACATCGTGACGCGACAAATTACGCAAATGCGCATTTTAACGCGGTGACATCAATATAGGATCGCAATGATATTTACAGTTGATTTATTTTGTAAAATTTTGGAAAATAATGAAATAATAAGTTGTACGACGTCTAAATACGATAGAAGACTACATCGATTGCTGTATTACAATCGATATTTGAAAGAGAAAAAGCTATATAAAGAAATTGCAATGGTAATTTTAACATTTTTCATGAAATATTAACAGTTTTTGAAAGCCGGCCAAAAGTATATGACGCAGCTTTAAGATTAATTAATTAAATAAAATATTTTTTTATTCGAAAATTCGAGTTTAACCTTTTTCCTTGCCGCTCTCGCGACGTCTACGTCCGCAATAATCTATCCTGTCTGATGTCTGCGGTGCGCGATCACGCGGCGCCAGGTTTGAGCAATCTCACCCTCTGCCTAAGCCGAAAATAATTGTGATAGGGAATCCCTTGGTACTTTGGCTCTTGAGTACGTGAGCCGAGTGTTCGCCGAGAAGTTCTCCGGGTCCATGACGAGGTGATCTTGTCGTGACCTCTTCTCGCCCGGTTCTTTCGAAAGGCACGAAGGACGATCGTATGGTGTGAAGGCACCCCCACCTCCCATTAAGGCCCCCGCTTTTATCTACGAGCGACGGCGGAAGCCAATCTTTCTAATAACGACGCGGCTCGTCGCTTTCGGAATTCGGACCGCATCGCGCTCGGCCGGGCTTTTCATAAAATTCTCACGATCCAGCCGCAGCCAATCGACGAATCGACCGAAGGAGAAGCTCGAAATGCTGTGGAACCGTAGACTGTCTCAAATTATATTAGAGGCGATATTATCGCGGATATCTTCGTTCCGGCGAACGAAGAGATCTCGTATTGACAGTGGCAGAAACGGCAGATGTGACAAGTGCATCGGAAAGATTATACATTTCTGTAAATTATAAATTCTAGGATTTTTCTAGAAACATTGTGAGAAGAGAGTTAACTTCTTTATATATGCAATTCTATAATTATATAAAAAAAGAAAAACAAACAAATTATTAATAATCGTTAATTAATATGTCGAAACAATTGCGTAATACAATTACTACTGATCAAAGGCGTAAAAGTACACAACTGCTACATAAACTGAACACGGTAGCAAAAGCGCAAATTAAAAGTAAAATGCAAAGTGGAAAAAATGTCATGTTGCATAGTTACCGCCAATAATACGCGATTTTATCAGGGATATGAATTGCGTTCATACAGAGAAGAAATTAAAGCAGCTGCGGAAAATAACGGCTGATTTTTATTAGTACCGGCGCCACTGTAACACTGGAATATAACTGTTACCCGGACAATCGACACGGCCAATGTCCAATTGTGCGTCGAGCGCATTGTAGAGAGGGTGCAAGATCGACCATTGCGTTCTGCAATGCATGTGTAAAAAAGAGTGCAATGCGCGATTTTTATCAGGTGCGGAAATGCGGTGGTCGAGAGGCGATATCCAGGCTCTCGCCAGGCTTTTTTCCGTGCCGCTCTTGCGGCGGGGCAATCGGATTAATCAGCAGGATAGAGAGTCGGGCGATATCGTCAAAGTGCGTTCGGATTACGATGGCAGTGCACACTGGGATCGGTATCATTCGCGAATGCGGGGATTTCTAAAGCCACGCCGAGGACAGCGTTGTTCGCGCTGCCGCGAGAGACGCTCGTATTTACCGTAATTGGTAAATTGTTGATGCGTCCGTTTCTAGGAAGCGCGATTATTAATCTTTCATTCAGCAGTATCCGTCGAATTACTTTTGCATGCAACATTGTCCCACGCGAACGGCGATGGCAGAATGAATAAATGTTGCAACAAAAATCGTAAACCGTTAATTGAGAGTGTATTTATTAAACAAACTTTTTTAATGCTTAATGAAAAAATTTTTAATTCAGTACAAATAACCAAGTATCCGAGTTTGATATATTGACCGACTATTTTAATTAGCTTTAATTATCTATTTAAGGCTCCTGGGTAGTCCCCGCAGCCATATTAAATTCGTGACGTCAGAAGCGAGAAATGACACGCCGAGAATTCTTGCGTGCCATTTCTAAATAAAATGATAATTTAACAAAGTAACACTCTAGATCGCTTTAAGACACCTGTAAAATTGTCCGAAAACTATGCTTTTTCCTTGACAGGTTATAAACAATCGTTAAATCAACCGTGAAGCGAAGCCTAATTATGCGAGAAAACACACGGTTGACAGCTGTCTGTATGAGTAGAAAATACTCCTTCTACGTTGGGCTTTCCCTGCTAATCTTAGTTTTCGGATAATTTTACAGGTTTCATGAACACGTCACATATCACAGCACTAACATTTAACGAATATTAACGAAATGGCACGCAAGAATAAATTGGGTAGTCAACATGTCATTTTTTCACGTCTAATAGTTCATCGATTCTCCACCTAAGACGCTGCATGAGAATTTCTGTCATATGGACATGTCGGTAACGGTACTAAGCTATATATATTCTGTATTTATCGCGTTTATTTTTTTGTAAACAAATTTTTGAATTATAAATTAGCATTTTGTATGTTATTCAGTAATTTACTTTTATCGTATCAATTGATTAGGTCAAACTGTTACACTATTTACTTATACAATAAATCGACTAGGTAAATTCGACTAGGTTTTTATTCCTACCACAATTATGTCGCCACTGTCAACGCGGAGTTCACGGCTACGGGACCAGGAGCCTTAAGGCTCCTGGGTAGTCACCGCAGCCATATTAAATTCGTGACGTCAGAAGCGAGAAATGACACGCCGAGAATTCTTGCGTGCCATTTCTAAATAAAATGATAATTTAACAAAGTAACACTCTAGATCGCTTTAAGACACCTGTAAAATTGTCCGAAAACTATGCTTTTTCCTTGACAGGTTATAAATAATCGTTAAATCAACCGTGAAGCGAAGCCTAATTATGCGAGAAAACACACGGTTGACAGCTGTCTGTATGAGTAGAAAATACTCCTTCTACGTTGGGCTTTCCCTGCTAATCTTAGTTTTCGGATAATTTTACAGGTTTCATGAACACGTCACATATCACAGCACTAACATTTAAGGCTCCTGGTCCCGTAGCCGTGAACTCCGCGTTGACAGTGGCGACATAATTGTGGTAGGAATAAAAACCTAGTCGAATTTACCTAGTCGATTTATTGTATAAGTAAATAGTGTAACAGTTTGACCTAATCAATTGATACGATAAAAGTAAATTACTGAATAACATACAAAATGCTAATTTATAATTCAAAAATTTGTTTACAAAGAAATAAACGCGATAAATACAGAATATATATAGCTTAGTACCGTTACCGACATGTCCATATGACAGAAATTCTCATGCAGCGTCTTAGGTGGAGAATCGATGAACTATTAGACGTGAAAAAATGACATGTTGACTACCCAATTTATTCTTGCGTGCCATTTCGTTAATATTCGTTAAATGTTAGTGCTGTGATATGTGACGTGTTCATGAAACCTGTAAAATTATCCGAAAACTAAGATTAGCAGGGAAAGCCCAACGTAGAAGGAGTATTTTCTACTCATACAGACAGCTGTCAACCGTGTGTTTTCTCGCATAATTAGGCTTCGCTTCACGGTTGATTTAACGATTGTTTATAACCTGTCAAGGAAAAAGCATAGTTTTCGGACAATTTTACAGGTGTCTTAAAGCGATCTAGAGTGTTACTTTGTTAAATTATCATTTTATTTAGAAATGGCACGCAAGAATTCTCGGCGTGTCATTTCTCGCTTCTGACGTCACGAATCTAATATGGCTGCGGTGACTACCCAGGAGCCTTAATAAGCTTAATTTAACAACGATTTCTTAATTAAAATAATCATGGTCGATCGTAATGAAAAAAAGTACTTTTCATATTTTCAAGCGATACTCGACAAAACCGCCGTCAGCGGCTCGGAAAGCAGCACTTTATCAAATACCGCGTACAATTTTTGCGAAGCGACGCGGAACGGTCGGATAAATGGAACAACTCGTATTGTTCTGCCAGACGTATTGCCAGATCGCAACTGGCTGATATCTTGGCGACGTCGTTGAAGTTTACAGCGATGCATCATCGCGCTGGGTTGCATACCACAGCTGCACCGTGGATGTCTGTATTGTCGATTCGGCCGCGGTAATTCCCGTAAACATACTGCAGCGTACAATACTCTGCGAGTCGCGAACAATGCTGACGCGTAATAGCCAATCGACGGGTAGCCCGTACCATTTTGACGGCTGGTTAGTGTATGCTTCATACTGTATGAAGAGTAAATCGGCGCTACACTACAGCCAGTTGTATGTCAGAGCTTAACGAGAATCGCCCGCCAGGTTTCGTTAAGCGAGCGAGTGGATTAACCGCGATATTGGTCAGACTGATAAAAAAAAAAGTCAATTTTGCGCGCACGTGTAATTCAATACACGTGCGCGCGAATCGGTTTTTTTTTAAATTTTTTTTGAATCTTTAATATGATTAAACTTCAATCTTTCATAATTTTTGAATAAGCTGTAGCGAACGATTTAGATTTTTAGTTTAATCCGCTTACAAATATTTTAAGCGTAATATACAATAATATAGAATGCAAAATAATCAGTTATGCTATAATATAATGTAGAATAAATATGCAAAATAAATATTGTGCTGCGGGAATAAAAGTCATGCGAGAATTGATGTTTGCCGGACATCCAAATTTTCGATAGCAATGTCAATGCATTTTCAGTAGTAAATTTTTAATCGAAAATTCCATTACAGCGTTTTCGTACCACGTGTCTATTCGGAGACTGATGGTAATTTTTATCGAATATTGATTCGCATATATTTTGCATATATCGGATTCTCCATTTACACTGATTTATTGCGAAATTTTGGAGAAGTATTTTCTGCGATCTTTGCGGTACTTATTAAATGCATTTTTAACTGAACAGGATTGTGTTAAATTTAATACCAAATTTAATCAATCCTTTTCAGTTAAAAAATTTTTTTTTCAGTTAAATTTAACACCAAATTTAATCAATCCTTTTCCATTAAAATTTAGTTAAATTTAACACCAAATTTTATCGCCTGAAGTTTGACAAGAAATTATTTATCGGTTATTACCATAAAAGAAATTATTTATCGGGCATTATGGGAATCATATAAGCGAAAATTTATTTTGATTTATCGTTGAAAATAAACGCTTTAATCCGCAACACATAATATGCAATGTATAACCAATGGGTGCTGCGCTGATTTTCAAGCTTAATGCATATTTCATGCCGTTTATACAGCAAGTTCGCAATGTGCATAATCAAGGTTCTAGCGTGGATTAAATGTCTGACTAAGTGCCCGGAGAAATTATTCACTAAGTTTATTCAACTTCTCCTTAAATATAACTCGCTGCCGGCGACCAAGTTTTTCCCGGAGATAATTAAACAAGGTGCGAGAGCGCGGGAGATGCGAGTTTCAGCGGAAATAATGCGGGATGTGATTAATTTCGCGTTAATCCTTCCGAATGACTCTCGATCGATGATACAGCCAGTTGTTGGAAAAGTGCGCCCGCGCCGAATAACATTCACCGCGCAACGCTAAATTAGTCGCGCAACATCAATCGATGGTGTCCCGTTTTTAATCCCTGAAGTCCCCGACTAATCGCGCACGTCGACATAAATCGCCTTTCGGAATTACACGACAAAATGTGACGCGTTTATATCGGCTGATCGTTGACTCGCCGAGAAAAGCTATCGCCGATATCCATCGCTTGGTCACGATTTTATCCGGCCTTTCCGGATCATAAAATGTTTCTCGAGTGGAGGGTGGATTACCCTCTAAGAGAGACTCCATTGGACAGCTTTTGCTAGGTCTCGGGAGAGCGGCGAATAAATTCCGCGGCTGAACGCAGACGCATTCTAAAAGGATCATAAAGTCCAAGATAAGAATCTCGCGCTTGTTGATAGAGGAAGGAGCGCGCGGCCTGGCGAATAAAGGAGCTGCCTATCCATAAAGCAGCCGTCTGTTGTATCGCCATTTGGGCGACTCTAATTATACGAGATCAGATATGCGCGTCAATTTTCCCGAAGATTTTCCGCCGACGAGTAAAGTTGATCGAAATTGATAGTCCATTTTTCTCAATTTATTGGAGAAGAACTATGATAAAGTTCTCGGCAACGTACGATGTACAAACTCGATACTATCAGGATGTACCATTCGCGTGGAGTGGCGTTATCAAGAATATTCGGATGGTACTGTAAGGTTTAGGATGAACGAGAGGTTCTTTTTTAAATAATAAATCGTCTTGTAAAACAACACTGGTACTATATTTAATACACAAATTAATACACGAGGAAAAGAGGGGGTCGCGATATGCCACGTTCCCTTTTTTCAAAAGTTAATAAAGAGTTTCTTATTAAAGGTACGCTCACCTTTTTTAAGCACTTAGTGCACGCTCGCACCTTCTACTTTTAATTGTTCTTTTAACACTTTTTATTTAGAAAAACTCCGGACCAGTACACGCTCGCACGGCCGTAAGGACACTCTCTCAACTGTTTGTCTTCGTCGTTCTCTTTTATATCGTAGCTCCGAATTAACGGCTCCGATTTTTCCCTATTTATCTCTTCTTTCTAATAGATGGCATTAATCGCCTAATACACGTGTGGCCTACCGACGCTTGTCGCGAATGGTCTCACTATATATATATATATATTACCTATATTCTTACAGTACTATCTTTTGGCGCGTGCAAGTGAACGCGCGACACCGGGCGACGTTTCATCGCCATTTTACGAGACCTCTTCGAGATACTTTTTGTTTAAGAAAGCTCTCACTGCCGTATTCGTGGCACGAGCGGCCGAGAGCCGCAAGCGCGCGCTTCCATTGCACGTCACGTTTGCTTTATGTATCATGAAAGCAAAATAGCCGTTTATCGGCAGCCGAAGAAGAGATTTTCGAGGGTGTCCGAGAGAATTTTCCTAGAATCGAATGCAACGGTTTTCTTGTCGAGATTGCGCGAATGATCAATAAAAGGCGCCCTCCCGAAAATCGGATACGATTCGAAGATGCTCTGAAGGTAATGGACGGAATAAATCACGTATCCCCTCCTACTTAGTATGTAGTATTCTTTTTTTATGACAATATAAAAAAAAAGGAGTCTGAGATTTTGCGTGGAATATAATTAACATATATTTCGCATTAACTTGAAAGTTTTATGTCATGCTGAGATGATTCCACATAGAAACTGTTGCCTGTCAAAGTTTTATTTTTATTAGCTTATAGCCCCAAAGGCCTGTGTATCGCATATATCGTATAATGTTCGCGGGTTAGGCGGAGTTCTCTCCCGCTTGGAACTTCCTGCTTGTAAACTTTCCCTGCGAAACCTACGTTTACTTACGTTTCGCCCTCGGGATAGAGAGATGTATTTAAAGTTAGACACTTCGCGTAATACAGCACCTTGGATCATGCTTTATATCGTACTTATTACTTTGTGACTGGGAATAATTTATCTCAAATGATTATTTTCCGCCGTAATTATAAGAAATAGAGCCGGTCAAATTCAGAATCATGCATATACATGATGTTACGAATAAAGAAAGAAGTATAATCATAATTAAAAGTTGGGAGAATTAGTGAAGGAAAAAATGGCAGGTAAATTAGACGGCCGTTCATAACTCGGTCGTAGAATGGCCTCGAGCGAGGGGTAGCTATGTTTCCGCCCACTTGGCGCAATGATCCGCGAAAAAAATAAAGAAGAGTATACGGAGCGAACACGACGGTCCGTCGCGAATACAGTACGGCTGTTTGTTAAAGTCCCTTTGTAGCATCCAAGGGTTTTCAACCAAACTTGACTCTATTCGCCGGAAATCCAAATGGCTATCTCGACGAACGAGCGAGCGTTATCCTTCCTTTGTCGAGGGTAGTTGAAAGCTCTGGGGAAACGCCCTGTCGAAGGTCACGGCATAAAACAAATGTCCGACCCTTAGCGAGACTCTTCTCGCGACGGAGGGGACCCGCCTTGCCTCCAGAGAACAATAGCGAAATATAATCGAGCGATTAAATTGCAGCACGATTTTTTTTTCTCGCGATAATGAGTAACATTAATATGAGTAATTTGAAAGGAAAGGAATTAAAGCAGCAAAATTATTAAACGCAATCAAAGCGTAATAAAAGCAAATTTCTGTTTAAATTGGCAAAATAATGATTATTCCACTTTTACTAATTTTTTTGTATCACTCAAATATTTCAAAACGAAAGACGTAATTCTATTTTTGCGAGTGTTTTGATACTTTTATCGCGAAATGGATTTATCAGATTACGCTGCAGAAAGCAATCTAAATATTTCACCAACATTCTGAATTATATATAGATAAAATACCTTTCAGGCAAGTTGAGAATGGACTAGCGCATCAAGGGATTAATACGCAACCATCGTCGCGTCCACATGTTCACTCGTCTTCCTTGCATGCAAATTCCGCACGCGAGCCTCTCGGGAAAGTGCCCGGCCGTGTACACACTTCATTATTTCGATACCGTACATTTCAATTCCGTTAGCGATTATGAAGAATCGCTCACGCGCGCACCAGCGCTACATGCACGAGTGGTCCCTTTTGGTTGTCGGCGCAACAATTTGGAAAAATCGTCCGCCAAAACGAGTCGCGTTCCATGACGACGAATCCGTTGCGTTGATATCGCGCGCTGTCGGCCATGTATGGCGAACCATGTATTTTCATTAACGGGCGAAAGCGGAATGGAATCGCGCCAGACACTGGTGCGGGAGAACAACGTTTATATTATTCGTTCATTAGCACTTTGCATTATTATCACACTGATATTTACATTTGTTATATTATAAGATTTTGAAAAAAAATTATAAAATACATTTTAAATCTATCTATCACAATTTTGTATTTTTGTTTCGAAGAATTTCGTTAAATGTAAAAGCGGAATCATCGCAATTTTTACGATTCGCCGCGAAACGGCGATGATCTACGAAATCAATAGCAATCAATTCTCCATGTGATATCGGCCTGTCGGCCGCAGGACTTTGCTGAACAGGAAAGGCCAGACGACACGGAAGAAAACGAGCGAATCTGGACTCGGTCCAGACTCGAGGTTCAAATGCATCCCGAACGAGAACCCGCCCTATCGCCGATTGGCGCCGATGCATCGCGTCGGAAGGCAGGTAGTCAGCCGGGAAAAATCGTGAAAACTGCAAACGTTCAATTAGTGGGCGTGGGGACGTCGTTGAGACTGGAAACGAACGAGGACAGAGAATAGTGGAACAATTGAAAACGCGTTAATGGCTCGCTGTGAGATTAGTAATTAGCGCTCGGTAATTCATGGTTACCTGTCGCTGACTTCCCACCGGTCGAGTAGTTGTAGAAGGATGAAAACGACCATCCAATAACAGAATTTCTTCCGAAAAGTGTTCAAACTTAAAAGATTAAATAATAATAGAAATCATTTTTGTTTCAATCCCTTTAGCGCTGTTAAAATACAAGAGTATCTCTCTAATAACTTATTAAATTTTATAATTAATTCTAATGTTTAAAGTGGCAAAATATTGCCTTTTAAGCAGCAGAGTATTAAATTTTAAAAGCTAAACAGAGGTGAAATTAAAACAACTCAAAACTGATGTTTATTTTGCTCTGATATTGTTATTAGTACAAAATGGCGAGTAATTATAAAGTTTTAATTTATTACTTTTCTGATTACTTTTTGCTTTTTATGTAAAAAAAAACCCAAACTGTTTAGTTTTTCGGCAGATCGATTACCTTGATATAACAAACTCGGGTCAGATTTGAACTCACTATTCTAGATGTATCCTCACAGCGACGACGGCGCTAGAGTTTCATTTTCGACGCGGTGATAGCAGTAATCTCTATTCATAATACACGATAAAATCGCGCAGAAACGTCTCAGAATAGGACACGGACGTCGGAAGAGGTGGGATCTAGGACGAGACAGGAAAGATCTCCGCGGAAAGATTTCCGCAACGGTGATAAAAATGAATATATGCGCGACAAGAAAATCGCCACCGGCGTGGCCGTGGCAATCATCCGTCCCCATCAACCTCATAGGATTCAAGTAGTTTAGCATTTTTCCACCTCGCCCCCTAATCTTCCTCCGTTCTGCGTTCTCGTTCAACTTTCGCGGGAGACGGTTCTCGTCTCATGAATAAAGATGGTGGATTCCGGTTGAAGGCGGAAGAAAAGGACGAGAAAGTAGGAAAGATCACGGCGGGTGAGCAAAGAACAGGGGGGGAGAAAGATTAGGGGGAAGAGGGACTTTGTGGTTTCAACAACGAAAGCTGCGCGAAGGCAGAAATTATCGACGAGTCCTTCAACGACTTCGAGGGTCGCTTTTGAATAGAATGAATACCGGCGAACCGTTGTACGCAGGACTTTACGGGGGGGGGGGTTAGTCGAGGTGTTATCCTCTTTCTCGCGGGAGGAAGTGTTCGCGATATCGATTATCCCCCTTGTGTCGCTCGTAAGCTGACGACGGCAGCAACGAACGGAAGAAACGGCCAAATATTTTCGTTCGTTCTAAGTGAACATCACCGAAGAAACGGAGATGTTGAAATATCTCAGGAAGAATCCCTCGGGAACTCGCTCGCTAGCGGAAGGATGTGCTTTCGTAACAATACTGAGTGCGCTACTGTCCATAAGTTCGTGGAAATTTTTAACTTCAAGGCAACACTGATGGAATGTCTGTGTATGTGTATTTATAACGATTAATCTTGAAACACGACGTAGACTCAATCTCTTTTATTTTGAAACTTTTTTTCTCAAAATTTATCAAGTCAATTAAATTTTTTAAATTTCGATGTGTAATATATTCATACATGCGTCTAATGTTCTAAGTAAAGAGAAATATATGTACACATTTTCTTCTGCTTAGTCAAATTCTTCATCAGACTCCACCGATTATTTTTCATGTAAAATAAATCAAAGGAAGAACAATTGTTCACGCCAGCATGACCGTCCACTTCCTTAATCCGGGATATAATTGTGCGCCACAGTTCGTTGTATAACGAGAGAATACTGTATGCGCGATCTCGCACTTTCACTTGTCTGTTTGCCCGCTTCCTTTCTCGCAAGGGGAAGGAGAAGATGGATTTCACGATTATGCGGAATTTATACGGCGTGAATAGAGGACGCCGGTACAGCCGTAACAATATTTCGGGTTTGCGCGCTCGCGATAAATAAAGATGCCGCTACAGGAAACGGTCTATAAATTGGACGTCTTTTATAAAGAAATCGAATGCTAGTCGCAACTGTTTTGATATAAACACGTCTTATATATTTTTACATACTTGTGGCAATTTTTAGAAATGCTTAGATATTTTGTCCGTAAAAATAAAACTTTTTGTTAAATATAATTGTCTAAAATAAATAAAATTGAATAGCTCAAAGTTTAATATTTCTGTTCTGAGTATCCTAGATTAGTTTCAACAATATTTGTAATTTTCAGTCAATTTTATATTTAAAAAAATATAGCATAAGTCGTCTTCTGTAGTTAACGCTATGATTGACAACAAAATTATTCACATCACAGTGTGGGCAGAGAATTAAGTGTAAAAAAATGTTTATATCATATTTTAGGTATATTATTGAATTTTATTTATCCATAGAAAAAAGATTATAAACATAAACTACAGTAAACTACATGTTAATTTCATTACTTTGAGGTGTAGCAGCGCCAAGTTTTTTTGCGTTTTTTAATAAATATTTTAATTTTTTAAATATTTAAAAAATTTTTTTATAATATATATAGTATATATAATATAGTACATGTAAAATATGATAAAATATAGTATATAATATAATTAATTATATATACGAGAGCTTTATATACAAGAGTTTTATAGAAATAGTGTTCAAGTTTTTTCATAGTTCTTTAGTCCCACTTGGTGCCATTTCCTGATACCACATTTTTTTGTAAGAAGTATATAGAATAGCTTTTTTTGAAAATTTTAATATACCTATACGACAGGTTTTTTTGAAAGGTTTAATATATACAACAATTTTTTTGAAAAGTAAAACAATACTGTTTTGTTTTAGTTGTGATAAGAGCGTGTACTTGGCGCCTTTTTTTTACCTTTTTTTAAAAAAGGTAATTTTTTGATAGATATTATTTTTTTTTTTTTAATAATATATATACGACAGTTTTTTTATTTAATATACATATACAACAATTTTTTTGAAAGTATTAAGAGACCTCGAGTTTCCGCTCGTGTACTAGCTTTCCGTTTATGTAACGCGTCGTTAAGCACTCTCGCGACCCGTTCGATCGCGTGCGCTTACGGTACGCTTAATAATTTTCTTTCACCCATTCGAGACATTACCTTTCGTCTGCTTTTCCGATAATTTCTCGTCTATCAAAAATTGAGGCGTTTTTTTCTAGTTAAAAATTTCGCAAGACCACGCAAGAACGTAGTCAAAAATTGATAGAGAGCAAACCTCTTTTCATTGATATAATAAACAGAATGAAATATTATAGCTTATTTATCTGTTTATTAATTTTAGTATTAATCTGTTTTCTAAACATAATTAATCATGCATTCTTTAGTTATTGATGTTATCTGGTGGAAAAAAAAACATACTTATTTTATCGATAATGATCGTAATCGCTGATTACTTAATCGAGAAATTTATCGTAACGATTCGTTGATATCGATAATAGCGAAAGATATAGTTGAAATTATATCAACGAGTCATTTAAATTATAGCTGTATTTGCTATAATTGCATTATGTTTATAATTGCATTATGTTTATAATTGTATTATATTTTAAAGGTAAAAGATTTTCCCTTCATTAAATCGTACGTTTGTAATATGCTATATCATTATCGTTCGTTACTGATATTACAATTAGAAGTTGTGTACGTCGTTAAGTAATGAAGTATCGTTAATTATTAGGTATAGCATTCTATTAAACAGCACATGTTTCAAGACTTTAGTGTATGATTTGTCTAAAATAAATAAAATTAATTATCAAGGTTCAATATTTCTGTTCTATGTATATACTAAATTAGTTCTAACAATATTTATCATTTCCAGTCAATTTTATTTTGTGTTTTCAAGATTTTTTGTTTAGTTTATGTTTATAATCTTTTTTCTATGGATAAATAAAATTCAATAATATACCTAAAATATGATATAAACATTTTTTTACACTTAATTCTCTGCCCACACTGTGATGTGGATAATTTTGTTGTCAATCATAGCGTTAACTACAGAAGACGACTTATGCTATATTTTTTAAAATATAAAATTGACTGAAAATTACAAATATTGTTGAAACTAATCTAGGATACTCAGAACAGAAATATTAAATGTTGAGCTATTCAATTTTATTTATTTTAGACAAATCATCCTCTAAAGTCTCGAATCATGTATGAATAACCTGCAAAATAAAAAATTTATAAAGGTGTAGTAGATACTTACTAAGGCATTCACATTCACCAACATATCACTTATTTCATTTAATACGAATTTCTAACAAATTTGGTCACTCGCACTACACTGCTCTAGATTGATAAGCAGTCTTGAGTGTGCACCAAAGTAACAGAACAATGTAGTGCGAGTGACTAAATTTGTTAGACCGAATTCACTATTATTACTTTTTTATAACACTTTCTGATCTGAAAGGTTATGTAAAAATTTCAAATCGTAAGCGCACGCAGCGCGGCTTCTCAGCGCCATTAGCGCACCTAACGTCAGAAATCGGAAACTGGACATTTTAGCAGGACATTTTAGCTGGACATTTTTATCGTATTATTTTAGACATTTCGACTTTGGACTATTATAACTTTTTTTCTACAGCACCTACAGTAAAAACAAGCATACTTTTCTATATAATTTGGGTATGCGCTATCGATTGAGCCTATTATCAACTCAATCGGCCCAGCCGTTATTGAGATCCGATAATTTCGGCTCGTCTCAACTTTCGGGCTCGCGTAAAGATACACGGTCGGTCTTGCGCTGCGCGTGAATTTGGCGCGAGACACTACCGTGTCTCTTGATAAATAATACGAAAAAATTATTAATTTTATTTTAAATCAAATGGCTGTGCTTTTAGATGGTTAATAAAGTAAAGTAAAGCACACATCACTATTCTCTAAATTATTCTTAAACGGAAATGTAAAATGGAAATAGTAATACGATGTTGCAGGCTTTTTTTTTTTTAACGCGACGTTTACGCGAGATGAAGAAGCGCGATTACGCTACTTACGGCCCTATTTTTTCCTTCTTACGTATGCATGCGCGGAGGCACGGCAAGATAAATCATCTGATTACAGAAAATTGGTATAGCACCGGAAACGAGTGCGACGAAACAGGTGTATGGCAGGCTGAAATGGATAAAAAAGATCTAAGCAAGATGCATGGCTATGTTTCTCATAAGTATAAAAAGTGAGATTGGATAGCGATGTTGTGATAAACGATGAAAATATCTTCTCTCGTGATCCTTCTTTATCTTTATATGCGGAAAAACAAAAAATAAAGATACTATGTGGAATTAAATTTTTTAATAAATTAAGGATAGAAGTTTTTTTATAACTCGCGTCTAGAATTATTTTTTTCGCTTGCAAGAATACACAATGCAGCAATAACGTTGCGTGTCTCCTTTTCCTCTTTTCCCTCGTTCTTGGTTTCTCTTTCTTTTCATCCTCATTCTTTTCGCTGAACATATTAAGGAGAAGATGGATTTACCGATTATAGGTGGTTCGTATATCCCCCGCGACATTTCAGACTTGCGCGCGGATAAATAGAAACACAGCCGGCCGCACGAAGAATCCTACAATCACAGAGAGCCGGAATACCGAATAGAAAGAAAGAGAGAGAGAGAGAGAGAGAGAGAGAGAGAGAGAGAGAGAAAGAGAGGAGGAAGAGAGAAAGAGAAGAGGGGGAGAGAAAGAGAGAAGGGAGGGGGGGGGGGAAAGACGAGTGCGGGCAGTGATGGTGGTGGTGGTGCCGATGTGGGGTGTGAAACGCGCAGCGCGGGTGGTAGACGGCGTACAAGTTCGCGAACAGTATATATCTGTCACGAGACGTCGCGTGATAAAGGGTGGTGTTGCCGGTGGGTTCAGGTTAATTTATGGCCGCCCGACGAAATATTGTTCCCACAGCAGAGATTAGTATAGCAGCGACTGTCGTTGACCCATCCTCCCATTACTCTTTGCTCTTTTTGCTCTGTCTTTCTCCTTTTTTTTTTCCTCTCTTTCTCTTTTTACCGCCACCGGGAAGGCCGGAGTGCGTCCGACGGAAAGTGAAGATTACTCACCAGCGTCGAGTGAAAGCGCTAATTGGGCCCGACTAATTAGCCGGGCTACTTCGCAGTGTCGAGTGATGGATTTTTGATATGAAAGATACTGAGTTTTAATTTTTGCGACATTATGAACAAATCGCATGTATAGCGCTTGAAAGATAATTAAACACAAGTTGGTTTGCGTTTTCAATGTTTCAAGCTCGTCAAACTTATCACTTTATCTTCTTCAAATAACGTGACATTGCTTGTAACTGAGCAGAGCGGATTTTTGCAAAATTCGACGAAATTCGATATGCCAGACACGCACGGTCTACAAATTCTCTAGTTATCGAAGGTTACGATCATTTACATTGGGAGTAATACGTTTTCATTTGTTCGCGAATCGCGGCGCAGGCCATCCCGAGAGGCGCGCATTAAATTATCAAAACGGCGGACGAGAGTTTTGTGAAGTGGTCGAAAATTTGTCTTGGGGGCTGCTGAAAAATGGTTGGCACGTTCTCCGATAACACCGCAGAAATGGCGGGCCTGTTCCACGGTCAATTAACGTGTCGCTGGCCCGGTTAGGAGTAATTGCGGATTTAATTAAGCGAGGGAGCCGGTCCTCTCGAAAATATGCGCCACACGAAAAATGCAAACAACCCTCGTTGCAATTGTTCATTTTTATGACAACTTATTCTCGATGAATAAGCGTATAGAATTTAAGCGGAGAATAAATGAAATCATAAACTGCAAATTCAATACTGATTGTGCAAGCGTCAAGTTTGATATTCCTTTGTTAAAAGTAGACAAAGAAAAGAGTAGTATGCGCTTCTTATAATAATTTCTTGTAATAAATATTATCAAATAATTAATATAATGTATAATGCATATCGAAATTACGCAATAAAGTAAAACAGACAAGTGAGCTTATTTATTCTCATTATTATGTAACATCTGTTGATTAAAGATACCTACAGAAATGCGAGATTAATTTAGAAAGCTACTAATCCACTCGCCATTGCAGCGGTGGCAAAATTACGAGATTAAGCTCTTCTTTCGAATTACATGCGATTCAGAATCCAACTTGGAAGTACGAAAAAAAGTAAGAAAAGCAGAAACACTATAACTCATAGTCGTGTAAACACAAGACAACAGCTGGATACCGCTTTGGGCGAACAGTCAAGAGCGTAAATGTTGCCAGAAGATAGAAAAGGAAAACAACGATTTTATATCAAGAGAGATATACATTTATTTAGTTTTATTTGCCTAACCAGTAACGTTATATTTAATCAGCAATTTGGTAAAAGCTAAAAGTTCGCTAGCTCATATTTTGTAAAAAAATAAGTATAATGACTGAACATTATTATTTTAAATATCTAAGTAACAATTATATCCAATAAATAAAGTTATTGCTCTGAGTATTGTAAAAATTTTTAATCGTAAAACAAGTGAATCTTAACGTTAAAAATTTCTTCCGCCTCGTTGTTTTTCACAAACTTGGCGCTTGTAAAGTTACCCGCGAGTTCCTTTAATCATTTCATTTGTTATCCGTCCCAATCGTCTGCAGGATCTCCCGCTGCGAGGGAGAAACAGACGAGCGGAATGCGATGATTCGTCGTGGCGTAAGACCGCGACAATGTTGAAGTAGGGATCCGCGAACAATCAAGAGAAAGAAAAAGGGACGGACGGACGGCGAGTAGAACGAAAAGACGCAAACATCAAGGGTGGCTGTAGAAAGCGACGGGGGGGAAGAGGGGGAGGGAAGGGGTGGGCTGTTTACGGTAGCGGACGGTAGTGTTTGGCGAGAGTGGGCCGGGGGAAGGTTACTGCGGCTACAGATAACGCAGGACCAGCGGACGATACCCCGGGGAACGTTATCCGGGAGCGTACCCAATAGTATACGTCGCTACGTCCGTAGATAGGACGGCGACCCGGCCGGCAACTCCATCCTGACGACGCGTGGCAATCCCGCCAACTGTCGCTCCTCCACGCTCCTCTCGGATACGGGTGGGATATTGCCGGACGTGGTCCTCGTCCCGAATGAACGATATGCCCGACGAGGGCCTCGGCGAGAGAGAGAGAGAGAGAGGCCGGGGGATCCGAGAGAACGAAACGGTAAACGCTCCGAATAGCAAATGTCTGTCGACAGATTTTTCGACAGTCACTGAAATCGTTTCTCACTGGACTTTCGAGAATCGATATGACAATTCCGAAAATAAAGGATATCCTATTACGTGTGAAATGTGTGTAATAAGAGGAGGCGGGATATGTAAAAAAATGTCGTTTTTGTAGATTCGAGATTTTGTTACCTATCAATTTTGATTATTCGATATTAACAGTATTGCGAGTATTGCAGTGTTACTATTTCCTCACGCATTGTCGTGGAGTGTATTTTTGAATTTATCGATAAATCCTACTTGGATGATTCGAGAGATTTTCTCCACTTGTTAGAAACGGAACAGAACTTTTAAGAATACAATTCGAGATGGTTCCAGGCAATCCGCATCGTTCTTGTTCAATAATTAACGTTACTTCAACTTGTTAGGAATTTGAGGACCCTCGATAATTATTGAAAAAATTATAAACATAACTGTTATCTAGAAATCGTGAATTATTAATATACGGTGATAGATTAAGAAAAGTATTATACACGAAGTAGATAATTTAGAAAATAATTCGCACCAATTTCGTTAAAAATCTGGCGTAGCAATTTTACGCAGCAACACAGTGGCGAATATTGCGCTCGCATTGTTGCATGAGTAATTCCACGGTTATAATCGGAATACTAGTTTAATTTCGAGCCGAGAAAATACGAGATGCACCCGCGCATATTAAATTACACACCACTTACATACTTAATTATGGGCTGCTTTTTAGGACTTTAGATGCGCATGTAACCGGACGTAACGAGAATATTGATATTTCGAAAATGCCTGAGGGATGTTAGCATGAAAAGCAATCCGGTAGAAGCAAGTTACTCTCGGATCGCTTTTGATTCGCCCCTTGCTATCGGCAAAGCTTAACAACTTTTGGGATTGAACCGAACACGTTATATAAATGGATCTACAATGTCAAATTAACGGTAGATCAATATTTAATTTAACAGATAAAAAATAGAAAGAGAGGCTGCGGAAATTAACGGATAACCGAGTTTATCATTAGAATGCAAATTTTACTGATTAAGTTAGTAAGAGATATTTATCATATATCGGAATAAATGACAATTTTTACCCAATATAACAGAATAATGTATGCACTTTCTAATTAATAATTTATATATTGAGTATATGTAATGTGTCTTTAATTTTATTATTAACAAATTATCAATTAATTTTTATGATATTAATTCAAATAGAGCATCATATTTTTGTTGCATAATTTTCTGTCTTTTTCATACTACACAGATATATAACAATGAATGTTGCAAATATAGTAATATAAAATCTCGATCGCATAAACATGAGTTTCGATCGCACTTGATATAATTCCAACGAATCCAAAATGCGAAATACCTTTTTACGTTCGTTCGTCGTAGAATCGTAATTGGCGACGCAACTCGCGCTCGCAATATAGGATGGGAATTTCGAGAGTGGTTTCACGCAGTAAAGTGAAAAATTACGACTACAACGTGCAATTTTGTTGAGCTTGTGTAAAGGTAAGGTTTGTCTTTGTGCGAGCAATAAAAGCGTTATGAGGAATACGAGTGACTAAATTTGACTAGCCTTGATAGCGTGTAATATAAAAAGCAAAAATGTTCCTTCCTTTTGCATATTTAATTGCTGTTCCGATCAAGAGACAAACGGTAATTACCAATCGCATCAATCGCATTTACTTTCAGTAGAGAATGGAATTTATTTCTAAGTTGTATTTTTAATATATAAAATAAATGAGGCATAAAAATTCACTTGTGTAAATTTAATATCAAGATAAACGCGCGATAGAGAAAAATGCCTCTTTTCTCTCTCTCTCTCTCTCTTTCTCTTGCTCTCTTTGTTACGAATTCACACGATCAGCTTATTTATACAAAAGCGGACAAAGGATCTATCCTCTCGCTCCGAGATCCGAATCGTCATTTCCCGCGCGGAAGAATTTTCGATATCCCGTGTGAAGCCCGAGAAATATAGCAGCGATATTTTCGGAGCAGGATGTAAAGTTTCTTTCGGAGGGTGAGAGGTCGGGTGGGGGCAAAGGGTAAGGGCGAGGTCGAGAAAAATTCATAATCTCGCAGCTCTGTGGAGTGAGATATAAGCGAGCGGTAGGAGAGGATACAAGCAAAGCGCGAATATATACAGGGATCTAAAGTTAACTGCAAAGAAGATCGCCGCGGTATAAGGCGTATGGCAAGCGGCGCGAGAGATGAAATTCGAAATCTAATATTTGCCGCGCAAAATTAAATTCACGACGAATTCTTTTATTGCGTCGAATTGAAATTTACGAACGTCGTCATTGTCAGTTTTGTCTTCTCTCTTATCGCTCTTAACCTTTTCCAATTTGAAGACTGTAAAAGCTACACAAGACATGCAATGGCAATATAATATTTTCTTGTTTTCAAGATATTGTTGTTCCAAAACACCCAATGTTGCAATTTAAATACTTTAACGTCGATACAATTTTTTTTAAATAACAAATAAAGAAAACACAAGTCCGTCGAAAGAGTTTTTTAAAATTCCTGGAGAGAACATTTAGAGAAAAAGTTATATCTTTCTTTTGAGACATAAAAAGTCGATTCTGAAAGACTTAACACTTTACGAGCTTACGAGAATCACATTAGTTCGCCGATCGATCTCTCGCCTTTAATCGGGATTTATCGGTCGTGAGTTCTTCGAGGGCATTGTCGATCGCGCTTGACGCACCAAGCGGTAAATCGTGCGGAAGTTACCGCGGCGGCCATTGGGCACACCATACCCGACCAAGTTCTCTTTCGCCCGTTCGATGGATACCACGGTCGATCGGTTCTCGATGCGGTTCGGTCCTCGGCCAGCCCGATATCCGCCGCGGCCTTGCATCTCGTTAATTCTTGACGACTACATCGAGGCGGTCGTAAAGTCAACTGAGAAGGGCCAGTGAGATCGCAATTCTCGCTTAATCGTGACACCCGGTAACTGATGCGCCGATCACTTGGTCAATTTGTCGATTGGTTTCCGCGTTATTATGATGAATAAACAGGATAATCTTAAAAATCTCTCTGATCTTAATTTTTATTTATTAATAGTCAAATTAAATGTATATATCTTTGCATTTTTTAAGTTTTTAAATATTGTTGTCGAATTTATCATGATGGGGGCTATAAAAAAGTAATTAAAAAAGTAATGAATTTAATATTAAACTTTGTATTTATTTAATGTATTATATTGATATTCGTTTGCATGTGCGCGTATGTGCGACATTTGAATGAGAATACCGATACTTTTTGAACGAGCTCTGCTAACAGTTTGCTTGGAGATTGGTTATTGGTTTAAGGGCCATCATTGCTATTGAAGGTCGGAATCAGTGAAATGGCCATTTGCAAATATCCAACGAGACAAAAAAAACAAAAAAAAAACAAGCGACGTAGCCTATTCAGCAGGTGGGCCCGAATTTACGAGGGTCGCGCAGTAAAAGCTCAGCCAAGAACTCTTTTACCGTTAGGAGCGGTGCTCGGCTTGGCGATATTCGTTTTTACGGTTTTTGAGTTTCGGCGTGCACACACGGCTACAGGTTAACTCTACCATAACCGCAGAGCGACTCGACATGGCCACTCGATCGAATATCGGTGTTATTGCTTCGTCGCATTCGAGAGGTGACTTGCTGTATCAAAGGCAATACGAAAAGAAAGTATCGGAAATAGCCAATAAACTATGAAAATGCCAATTTTTATATCTGCGCGTCGTGATGAATATATTCGAGTTATACGATTCTTAAAATCCGTAACTGTTTTCTAAAGTAATTATATTTTAATAAAATTTTGACGTATCTTTTTTAATAATTAAAATTTTGCATGTTAATGTGAGCCTTTTTATTCACGGATCACTTTCGAAAAAATATTAAAAAAACATAATTATAATAATATTAATATTAATATTAATTGCTAAACGTTTTGTGCTTAGTTAAAACGTGCTATAAACTTAATAAATAATGAATTTCAAATCCACGCCTTTGGCAACTTCCCTTCGTTACAAGAGTCACGTCATTACGCTAACAAAGGAGGTAACATGATCAGCGCGATCTAATTAATCCGTTGTTGTCAGTCGCACGCGATTTCAACAGAATTCGATCGCGACTTGCCTACTAATTAGCCCTTTCAACGGAACTTTGCCAGATATTGCCGCCACACGAACCTTTCCGCGGAACTCAGATTTGAATATTAGAAAAATCTATCAATCTATGTATCTTGAAAAAATACGATTATTACACTTTTCAATTAAATTTATCTTAATAAAACTAAAAAAATTGCACATATACTATACCTGTCAATAATAGCTTGACATTTTCGCACTGTAATAAATGGTATGCTACTGTGAGTGAGATTTATTGAAATAAGTTTAATGTAAAAAAATGCGTTTTACGTGTCCTCTTATTATACAAACTGTATGTAGACGACAAAATTTCATAATAATTCCATTTTTATAGTTATCGTTAGAATATTGTTGCTTAATATACGGCGTTTTGCGAAGAAGCTAACGCAATTCATTTACACGAAAGCATCGTCTACATCGATGACGATAATATGATAACATGTACTGCGATAACACAAGAGAAGCCTCAAAAGCTACATCGACGAGCCGCGAAGCTCTCGAAAAGCTGCGGGGCAATAACTTTCGAGAGATTGCATTCTCCGGCGGCGGCTTCCACCGATTAACGCGAGTCACGCCGTTATAAAGCGCAACAAACGGGCGCCGGCGAAGGGTAACGCGGTTAGCGATGATCCAATTAATCCATCATTGTGTCACCTATTCGGCGCTTTGAGCAGGATTCGATCGAGCGTGCGTTCTAATTGGCCTCGTCGCCGGCTAAGTTTGCGAAACGCGGCGGCCTGGAAGGTGCGTCGTCTATGCGAACGCGCATTATTACGCCCCGAACGCATACAATGTTTGTATATCCTGGCGGGAATATACAGCACGGGATCTCCGGGTCGAACGTTGCGCATATTCGAGACCTCTGAACTTCGATTCATATCCGGCGCAGTGTTGTAGCCGAGCTCACGTCACGGCGCGCGTGCAACGCACTGTAGTTTCCATTGCTGTGATAATATTGCGTACGGAGATTGTATCGATGACGTCACAATCCAAGCGATGAACAGGATGTTCGTGGAAACTGTGACACTCTTGTCCCGACTTGGTTTAATTCGTCGTGTCTTGTATTACGAGCAGTCATCTTGTCAACCGATTCGATCTTTTTGCGATAAATCTAAAAAAGTAAAACATTTTTAATGTCAATGAACTTATACGAAATTCTTGTCGACACGCTTTACGTTATAAATGTTGCAATGGCGGAACGTATAGATACTTGGCGTCATTATAAGTGAAAGGTTCACGTTCAAGGCACTATTATCTTACGTATTGAAACATGTTGCCTTCTCATCCGCACGCGTTATCGAAGCTCTAAACTCATTAGAAAGTTTTTTCATTATCACTCCGATCGACGTGTAACGGCGGAAGCTCTTAATCCGGAATGACGGGTAAAAAGGGCGGCGGGGTCACGCGCGAGTTGCACTCGATATCCCTGATGTTATTACGTTCGATATTACCGCGAAATTGCACCCGCACTGTAAACTTATTAATCTCGTGGTGTACGAACAACGAAAGCAGTTCGCAGTCGGCGAAAGCACTGACATGATCAATGCGATCTAATTAAACCACTGTCACGCGGCTTGATTACATCTGGTTTAATTAGATCTAGCAGTTACGCCGCTCTGTTGTGCCAAGAGATTCCATCGATTATGTCGCGCGCGGTTTATATACGTTCGTATTCTGTCATGCGTTTCTTCGTCAGACGCGCGCATAATAAATCAACGTTTTAACAAATCTCGTGCTGTGATTAATTTATATTTCGTATTTAATGAACATGCTCGGTATAATCACGCACAAATATTTGGAAATTGATATACCGATCTGTGGTATCAATGGATCAAACTCCCCTAGATAATTATTTATGCACAAGTACAAATGTTAATAAATTCGTGCATGATTTTCCATATTTGCCGATTTAAATTAACGAGAAGAAAGATTTTCACAAATTGTGCACCGCTGTACAGCAATAATATTTTATTATTCGCAGCACCGCTACAATACTTCTTATTTAACGTAGTATTTTTGTATATATGTCAACATCAATTATTTCACTGGCGTCTCATGCGAACGTTGGCTCCTGCACATTTTCCCACAAAAGGGTTAAATTACTTACAACGAGATGTACGACGGTAATTCCGCAGGGATGATTTTAAGGACTAACGAGTCGCGACAATGCGTCAATTATTAGCAACTATTTTTGACCGAGCGTAGACGCGCGTGTTATACTCATATAAATGAAATTACCGCGTCGCGACGGCTGTACATTGCGCTTTCTCTCTCCCTGAAGCGGGATTCATTACAGGCGTCCCTTAATTGCCTCATCAGGCGAGTTTGCGAAATACGGATATCGTAGCGCGCACCTATGCCGTGTATTAACTACCGATATACGCCTAAGTCCCATACACATATGACGCGCATACCTTACGGCACTGTCGCGACAACAGCCGAACGTATTTACCACGAACATCCGTGAACTTTGTTTCGCACATCCGACGACGTTGCGCGATGTAACTTCGCACTGTCTAATTTCTAATTTCGTTTCGGCCGGTGCCGCGGGATACTATGCCGATTATATTACAACCTACCGGCGCGTTTGTACTCCCCCGATGATACAGGCGCAACCCGCGTAAATCATCCGCCTCTAATTTTCCGAGAGGGATTGCGATGTTGCGCGAAGTTGGCAGCACAATGTTCACACTGCCCTACTAACTCTCAAACAGTGCTCTCCCGTTTCTTTCGCCCAATTGACTGTAGTTCTCTCAAACTTCTATGAATCTTTTATTTTACAAAACCTAACTTTATTAAAATTTATTGAGAATATATAAAAAATTTAAGCTACATTTTTTCTGTAATTTTTGCTGTGTATAATGATTATAGATTAATATTAGATTATGAGAACGTATGAAATTGCATCTATACATATTTATAAATAAATAATAAATTTTGTCTGCAGTCGTATTGAAAGAATTGGTAACCACAATTTTTTTCTCTGGTGCAATGTTTAATTATAAATAATAAACCATGTAACGGAATGTTAATTATTTAATTGTTGAAGCAGAATTTTGTCGTCTAATGCAGTTTGTCCGTGTTATTCGCTGCATTTAACGACATAAATAAATCTCTGTAAAATAAAAGATTATTACTCTATGAATATTATTTGCGGTCTCATTTTCGAATACCATATAAATAATTCATAGCGCGGCATTTGTTATTCAGTTATACCGTTACATTACTCGTTCCTCGTAATTGCTCGCGGCGAACTATCCCGGTTCTAGCGCCCTCGATCGAAGTTCTAATTAATCCGGCAGCCAAGTTCGAAACACGATCGGCGATCGCGTCCGCCCTTTAATTGGTCACCCAAGTAGGTCTCCCGTTCTCGCAGGCGCACGATGCGGCAGGCAACGAACAGTGCATCTGCCGCGCCCGCCCGCATGCTCTCGCTCTCGTCTTTCGGTACAACCCGCAAGCACGAGGCGGCGAGCATGTTTCGTCGGATATATTGAACCCGGTTCTGAACTTCGGCTCGCTTCGTCGAGACGTTGTTGCGTCGTACTCGGACGTAAATCAGCAACGTCTAATTTTCTATCTGCGTCGTATTCGTAGAAACAGAGAGAAAGGGCGAGAACGAGGAGGGGAAAGAGGAAGGAGCGGGTGGCGAGGAAGGTTTTGCACCGATTCAATTGCACCGCAGCGCCAAGGCACGTACGCGCGTATTAGAGCCGGCTCCGGACGTAAATCACCAGCGTCTAATTTCCTAAGGATAACGGAGAGCACTGTAAATGCGCCTCCCGTAAAAGGGCCAACGGCCGAACGAGGATTCCGCGAATGCAACTGGGTCGGGAAAGGTAGAACTGCAATTGATCGAAACTGATGGTGGAAGTGAAATAATATGTTTTCATACAGATTGAAATCGCGCTCCCTCTCTCTCTCTCTCTCTAATTAAATTAAATACAAATTAATTTTTAAATTCTTTAACAAATACAATTTCAATAATATATGTTATTCAGTTACGTTGAAATGATTTTTATTTACACGTAACTGAGCAATTAACCATTATAGAAATTCGAACTATTAGTTAAACACCTCGACGCAGTGATCCATAATAATAAAATAAATATTAATTAATATTAATACAATATCAAATGTGCTTATAAATAAATTATAGAATTACTAATGTGCAGCGTAACATTTGTTTAATGAATATTATACTTTGGATAATGTTACAAATGCGAAGAAAACGTATAATATTTAAATTATTATCGGAAAATTACTGACAAAATTAATTACATTATCGTGAAATTATTATTCCATTTGTCTGCATGATAACAAACAATCTATTTGATTACACGCAATTTTATAGTTTAGTTAAAAATACATTTATCAAGTGTCCTAGTATGATTGTATGTATGTTAGAGTTGAAGCTCTCGTTTATTTCCACTAAAGCATAAAAAAGGATGATCGATGCAGTACTCAGGAAGGGAGGGAGAGAGAGAGAGAGAGAGAGAGAGAGAGAGAGAGAGAGAGAGAGAGAGAGAGAGAGAAATCGATTGCTTTTGAAAGACTCATGAGAGACGATAAAGACAGAGCTGTCTCTTCATTAAAAGCTCGGTAATCGATACGACGGATTCGCATCTTGCTGTCGAGTGATTCTTCATTTATCAGGATCTAGCTATAGATTTCTCCGCCAGATCATCGCGCCAGGATCCCTCCTGCCACGAGGGGATCGATCACAGGCGAGACAAGAATTTCTCACCGGACAGACCGATCGCCGGACGATCGCTTCATACCCGCCTTAACCCCAGAATCCGGGGCTGACCTCTAAAGAAATATCTAAGGATAATCCGCACCTCGCAGGATAAGGATAGGTGCGGCGAGAGAAAGTAGAAGCGGGAAGGAAGGTGAGAAGAAAAGCGCAAGGAAAGTAAAGAAAGGCGGTCTGAGTCGGAAGGTAGAGAGGTAAGGATAAACAGCAGATCTAACTTGAAAAACAAAAGAAGCAATAAGAGATTGTAGATAGAAAGGACTGAAACGAACAAGGGAATGCAGCGAAGGGAGACACGGGGGGGGGGCGGGTTTGGATTGAGGGGCGGGGAGATGTGAGAGACGAGAAAAGGCAGCGGGCGGTGGTTCGAAAGTGGAAGACGACACCGCGGGTGGTCGGCTAGGGAGCCGCTACCGTGATTTAGCTTGGTTCCGTGTCTCCGGCTAAGGCAATGATATCCGAGCACAGAAAGATTGCGAAGTTTCCCTCGCGCTTGAAACTTTTATGATACATCGCGCGCGGCCGGGGAACTCCGTAATTAAAACTGGCACGTAAGCGTGACCGGCGTAACGAAACGCGAGGACGGCGTTGCAACGGCAGTTACGCGTGTAACGATGAGACGATGCCAACGTGCCAATCTAAACTTATTCGCGACGACAGCGAGAACGCGCCTCGATAAGTGTCTGCGTTAATTGATTGAAGTGACGTCGCGTAGAAATTGTGAATTCCTAAGAGGAACTATCTCTCTCAAGCACACCCGTGACAAATTTGCTAAATATTTTTTGCAGCTAAGTCAAAATTTGACTGTTTACTTTATTAAATCATGTTTCGCAGTTTACTTTTCGCAATGCCTGCCCTATATTTTTTTAATTAATTTTAATATAAAAATTATTATTAAAACAAAGAATTATTTATATATATATATACTAATTACGATATTTAAATATCATTTAAATATAATCTTTTTTTAACGCAATTTATTAAATTTGGTTAATATTTTTAATATGCTTTACTTGCTTGAATTGTTAGCTGTTATTTAGTTTTGTATCTAAATTTGTTGTATGTATTTGTAACAGTAAGAAATGAAATATAGAAATATGGAGACTCATTGTTTTAAGAAAATCGTCATTTTTGATATCACGGCAAATAACGTACGTTCTTGCGCGCGATAAAAAAATGATTATAGGCCATCATAAGCTTTTGCACGAATGATATTCAAGATCGTGAGAAATTTTCATCTTTTTCCACTTTCGCCGTCAGCGCACGATAGTTTTTTCGCAGATTCTCACTTAACGAGTTTGAGCGGCTGGTGCGAGATTGATAAAATTCCGCGGCGACGAGTCAAAAGACAGACGGGCGACTTGCTGGAAGAAAGAGGGACCAGCGAGAGAGATCTTGGAAGCGAGATGAATCCGGAGGGCGGACCTTACGTTTCCCATCGTAACGCGGCGATTCATTCAAATTGCTTGAATCACGGAATTGAATACGACCAGCGAACAAGAGCCGCGCAAGAACGAGAAGATCTCGCGACGACGAGGAATCCGAGAGTCGGAGAGCAGTTCGCGCGTTAGTTCTGGAGCGCCGAGCTAATATTTGAAGTTCCTGAAATAGTTACACGCTCGGTCGCGTAATGAGCTCCGGCGGCACCTCGATAATCATTCCTCACGAGAGCGAGCGGCCGTGCCACCACGCGAATCTCCGTGCGAATCTCTATGAATCGACGTCGCGATCTTGCGCGGGAGAAGAGCGTTCCAAGAGACACTCGCGAGCGACGAGGATGGGAAGTTTAATAAGCTCGTCCCCATGGGCAGAAAGACGGGAGGAGGGAGAGAGAGAGAGAGAGAGAGAGGAGAGACAGAAGAAGAGAGAGAGATGCAGCCTCATGCAGCGACATCCGATAGATGAGCGATATTACGAGCTATACGTCGTCGTCGTCGTCGTCGTCGTCGTCGTCGTCGTCATCTTGCCGTCCGTCTACCACCTCTCGCGACGTTCGCTTCATCGTGATTCACCGGTTATACATTAGTCCTCGGAACTTTGGGACGGTGTTACCGGGAGTTGACACGAACGTCTCATTGATTTCGCGATCTCCGGAATACTCGGCGCGTCCGTTATAACGTCCCAGTCACGAATTATGCATTAGATTTCGACTGCAAGCTTCTTCGGAGAAGGTGGAAGGGGGCATTTGCAAGGAAATGTCAGAGTGATGGGAGTAATTCGCCAAATGAAACTAATGGATCTCGTTAATCATTTATTGCAAACAATGTCTGGTTGAAATGAAAAAAAAAAAAAAATACCGAGTGAGATGCTTTTTTTATTTAAAAAATAGGAAATATAAATTTTAATATCTGTATTTGTCGACGAATTAATTAGAGTGCGTTATTTTGCTCAATTCTTTCTGATTAAAATAAAAATATGGCCGTGCTACACACAGCTGAAATTTATTTCAACGTAAAATATAAAGTAAATTTAATATCGTTTTTAATTAATTGAATTGATACTGCTCTTGACAGTGTAACTAAATTGCCGGTACTTTTGTTAAAATAATGAAAAAAACGTTTTTTTTTATATATATAATAAATTTTATTCCGACGCATCCGGAATTATGCTATTTGGCAGAAAGTTTTGGCCTCGCCGCAGACACGCCGATGTAATCGAGCCATCATGTAACTCTGACGAAGGGTTACGACCGGCAGTGCTTAATTGAAATATTAACTCTCGGTCTTCGGGCACAAAGCTTAAAGGCAGGTGGCTTTAAGCTCGGGGGATAGTGATTGCTCGACTCAAATCGAACTGTACGAACGTGGGGAGCGAGCGACGACGGCGGTAGCGACGGGGCGGCGGCAACGGTGGCGGGGACAAGTTCCGACTAAATTGTAATCCGGTGATCCCCGCCTGTACAGCCAATCCCGCGGCCGAACTTCGACGGCAACTCCGGACATAACTCCGGGAGAAACTTCCGAGTCCCGGAAACGGGATTAAGAGGCGCAACGTGAAAGCTCATCGCCTCGCCAAAGGAATCGCGCCGGTCTTCGTCGACGGGCGTTGCTTATTAACTCTCGTAGCGAACTCATTTATTTCGCCCTAGCTACTTCGTCCATTAGTGTTTATAACTGGTCCTGATTTCCACGCAAGCGAAATATACATGCGCGCGCTTGACGAAAGAGAGTTTGCACGTTCTTCGAGAACGTCCGTCGTGCAACGGCGGAAAGATTAGTTTTACGTTACATAGGATGTTTACATATTCTACTGACATGTCCATTGAGAGAAATTTGGATTTGGAAATTTGGACATTTTTTTCTTTTTCTAAGAATTTAATAAGTTTTTAAATTTTTTTTACTTTATCTCTTAAACAGATTACTATCTAATAAAATTTCTATAGAGTGACATACGCTAAGAACAGTGAGAATTATCGATAACATAAGCGTAGAACAAATATCTTAAGAAGCGTAATTACTATTTATTATCTAATTAGATAGCTTAATAACATTCTATTTCGTCCTTCAAATTGTTTAATTTCGTCAAGTGTCTTATTCTATTTACGTGACATTGAGCTCTAATTCAATCAAGCGGTCGTTTCTATCTAATAAGAAACTCGGAAAGCAATCTCATGCAGGGGTTCCTGAGTTAGGCAAACTTATTAACCTTTTACCACGATTCGTTGAACGCTGTGTGCTTTACTAAATTATCTATACACTTATTAACGTCAGTTTCATGTCTACAAGCATAGCAGCTAATAGCACTAGCATAATATGGGTTAATCCATACAAGAATTGCGATTGATAATTGTAAATATCGAGACACTATTTGAAATGTTAAGAATATAAACTCTTTTTTTAATGTTAAATAATGTAATAATGTTAATTTGAAAAAATGCAAAATGCATAGTTTGTTTCCTACATCTTCTACATCTGACGAGCTACAGTTATTTTACCGTTCATGAATCGGATGGACTCAAGTGTGCTGGGCTTTCTTAGAAAACGTACGAATGGAAATTAAATCGTATTATCAGTCTCGGCACGCTCGTCTGCCTGGCTTTCTCTTGCGGGAAGAACGAGAGAGAAAGAGAGAGAGAGAGAGAGCGGGTGAGTGACAGCTCTCGTGCGTCTTGTCTCGTTATTCCCGTTACCAGACCACGCGTACTATATAGATGCGATGTTCATTACGAGAAGTGTGCGATGTTCCAGGATGTCTCGAAGGCTGAAACGTCACGACTTGCCTAGGATAGCTTGCGTGCTTTATCTGCTCTCGCTTTATCTCACATTAGATTTACATCTAGTGTAAAGAGATTTTCCCGTATAACGCCTTATTGCTTACTGCTTGAGTGGCTTTCAATGGATTTCGAACATTTCCCATTATTGGTATTAAAGAAATAGATTAATTATATATTATTTTAAATATCGGAAAAACTCTTTGTGCGATTGATTTAAGTATTTTGACGTTCTGGAGTTTGCAAAAGTCTTTATTATTTCTACCCAAAATTGTTTTCACGGACTTTTATTTTTAAAAGAACAAATGTTTCTTTTTTTGAAATTGTATCTATTATCTTTATTATTGTATACAATAATTATCTTTATTATTGTATACAATAATAAAGATAAAGATACAATTTCAAAAAAAGAAACATTTGTTCTTTTAAAAATAAAAGTCCGTGAAAACAATTTTGGGTAGAAATAATAAATAAAAATAAGAAATAAAAAATAAAAAAAAATGATTATTATAATAATCATAAACACTTTCCGTAAAATAATATTCTTAATTCCGTTTGTACACGTTTGTATATTATCACCTTTGTCATTCACGAGTAATCATGTAACTACTGCCATTGTTATCACAGTTATCGTTTTGTAATAGAATTCATTTGCACTTGAGTAGGAATATTCAGTCTGAATGCGTAGTCACTTTCCCTCGCTCTTTCTCTTTCCGCCTTCCGCGTGTTTGGCTCACAGTCTATTTTCCACTCATGCCGGATGTATCTCGCTCTTATACTACTGTCTTGCTCTCGACTGCTGAATTCTCGTGTGCCGACGCCGGTGTAGTCTTCTGCAAATTGTAGGCAAGCTCTCTCGGTGGGTTGTGTACATATCCCTTGGATTTAACTCGCGATTCCTCTCCAATGTTCCCGAGGACTCGGACGAACGTGGCGAAATGGAAATCCGCAGCCTGACAGCGCTCGCGATAATTGTTATTGCACTAACGACAAAGAAGCCGAACGCGACGACGACAACGACATTGAAATACGCGTGTACGCATACAAATGGTGCGCTGCTGACACTCACGGTTTCGAAAATCCACATGTACATTCGTGGAAATGTGATTGAAGCTCAAGTTTCGGAGGAGATCAAGTCCCGCGGGTTACAAACTGTTATTATACGAACGCAGCTGTGCGGAGAACACGGTTCCCATTTGAGAAGCTACGGACGGTATATTATTATTTGTTCGCCTTTGGCCGGATATTTGCCGAGAGATCGTCTTCTTGTGCAAGGTTTTGCTACGTTGTAAAGTCACATCGTTCGCGGCATTTCTGAGTCGTTGCAAAACAAGAGCAAAACTGCTTTCTTTATCTCTCATCAATTTTTCATATTTTCAGAAAACTGAAGGAAAATTACCGATACTCGTTATAATTATTGTGACAATCACAAATATCGAATTAATCACAATTATCAAAAAGCAACAATTGCAATTGTAGCTATTATAACTATGAATAAAAAAAATCTATGCTTAACGAATGAGGTTATTTATATCGGAACGCATATATATTTATATGACAAATTGCTGCAATGTTTTTTTATAAAGAAAATTACTTTTTTTGATTGCGATAACATAGAAGTTTGCAAAAAGTTCACCTGCTTTCTAAAATATTCCTGCGACTCTCGCGACATTGTACCATACATAAAAAGTTTCATCAATCTTCCCGCTTGAGAAAATCGAACTTTCGTTTTAACCTTATCGGTTTTTTACTCCGACGTTAGATTCTGTGAAACACACGCGTCGTTCTTTCTTCTGAGGTGATGCTGCATCGTTCGTTTTGAGATCCCTCTGACTGTAACGCGACTCTCAGTATTGTCCTTGACAAAACTAGCATCGTAAAGCCGACAACGGCTGTCACTATCGGATCGACGTAAAATGGTCGGTGGATACCTGGCGTGACATCCGAGTCGAACAATTCGCGCGTCGGGATGAATCCGAGAGCAAACGTAGCATCCGCATAAGAAGTGTAGTTTACAGTGCGCACGTACCGTAATTTTCCGCGCAAATCACGTTTCGTAGGGGGAGAAATGGAAGAGAGCTACGGAAATGAACGAAAATGGTGCGTCAAACGCGAAACATTTCTCAGGATATGTTAAATGTATTTTATCTTGAACGAAAGATACATCGTAGCAAGGAAATTGCATTATACGCTGACTGGAGTTTCGCCACATCCAAGAGTCCGAGTTGTGTCCATGCCATTTTACGCTATCAATTAGTTGACGAGTTACGGATATATTAAGTTCTAACTTTGTTCAAAGCTCAAAGCGACCAAAACGGCAATGGTAAACGACGGAATGTAAGCTGATGCAATTAAATGGATTACGATACCGTTTATTCGCGTAACTCGCTTCATTTCTATTTGTTGCCCTATTAACTCTGTCGCGCCAAGTTGTAATTAGCATTTTTCAATAGTTTAAGGCTTTTATTAATACATTTGACAATATTTTGTGAGCAGCTTTTGAAATATCTAGCCAAAGATATATGACAAATGATTAATAAGACTAATATGTTCGTAAGAAAAATTGTACCCATAATGTGAAGAAAAAAAAACCAATATTCTGCAATCTGAAGACGAACTGACGAATTTTTCGCCTCTATATTGCCTTGCTCACGTTTTCAAGTAACAAAATACCAATGGTTATTTTCACTGCAAGGTGCAGATACAGTGCGATAAATCGACATTAGCTACCGCGACTGCGGAAACGACAGCATTGAAAATCCGCGCGACTCGACGCACTCGCTTTATTAACTCGGAACAATGTCGGCTGACGTCGAGCGTGTAACAGATAGTCGGTGCGCGCCAAACACGCGTGGATTCGTGATTAACGCGCTGCACAGGATAGCTGAGCGCGTTACGATGCATCTAAAAAAGAAAAATTTGGCAACAGAAATCAATCTATATTAAAACTGAATCTATTATATGTATATCAGCGGATTAATTTGCTAATTAATTCTTCTTTGTTTATTGCATGTAATAAATGGAATTTTTGAGAAACATTTTGAGAAAATGCTTGCAATGTCGCAAGACATTTATATTACATGCATTCTATTACATATACATTTAATACGTTATCTATTAATAAATACATATATAATAAAGAATTATAGGATATTAGATTTTTTTGATGAGAAAGAATATGTGTGGACTATAATGGCATATTTAATTTTCAACGTCACTGTGTAAAAGTAACTTGCGTAATAATTGCATTTACACACGTTTATAGAAGTGTAAAGAAATGAATTTAAGCTGAAATAATAATGTGAGCAAACTCATTGTCAACTCGTACACTCGTATTCTCATTGAATTAATTGCATTGAAATTTTGTTTAATTAATAAGCTTACATATCCACTTTGCTTTACAACTCATTGTTTACCACTCACCCGTGTGCACGCGGCCTAATGCGGGACGTTAATGTCCAACAGATTATTACCGTGCGATAAATTACAGTTGTTCTGGACCGCGTGGCATTCGTGACGCGATGGCTTGCCCTTTAACGTATGGCCGAGCTGTGCGGTTTAATGGCTGTCTGCGATTCCAACGTTGCGCACGAACGTTCCGTTTATTTATTCGCGCGAACGGCGCGGACGACGTTGTTCTTTTTGCTCGGCAATTCATGAATCAGAATCTTCCGGAAAAAGCCCGTCTACTTGGAATCCGAAGGACCGTAAAGTGCTCGACAATCTGTCATCTCTCGAAAAATTCTTTCGCGTGTACGGGCACTTTATTACGAATGACAAATGGCAATTGTCAGACAGGCCTTCATATAATTTCATATCGCACTAAATTAGAACTGCACGTGCTAAGGCTCTTTAAAATGAGGAAAAATGAAAATGAGCTTTTATAATTTACTATGTAATATATTACTATTTCCGCTGCTGGTCAATGTATTATTGGTCAAACGATGGGGGCGGACTCGACACCGACTTTGACTACCTCTGATCAAGATTATGCTGAGCGAAAAGTTGGTGGGACTTATCGATCAGAGTTTTGCTTCGTTAACTTCTCAGACAAATTGGCTAGCGAGAAGAATTAATGATGCTGCCGGCGCGGTGCGGAAACGCGAGACAATAAAGCGGTGTGAAACTTTGTTTGATGTATAAATAATGGAGCATAGATCCAATTACTTGTTACAGAAACTGTAATAAAGTTACGCGAAGTGTAAGGATACTATAAAAATTATAACTCATGTTGTGAGATTAAACACATAGTGTCCATCGCGCTGTCGCGCGATATTACTTAACAATTCTTTGCGGATTTACATAAGATGAATCATTCTTCATGCTCCGTAATCATTTTTACGATACTTATCGTGAACGAAAACTGTGAAGCGTTTATTTTGTATTACATTTATATTACATTTATACAAATTATTTTATAACATTTATATAAAGATTTAAAAAAACTTGCAATTAAAATAAATCTGCAATTAAACCTGCAAAAATTAAATTTGCACATGCAATATATGTATATTTCTACTTTTTACCGGAGCGTGTAAGGTTCTTATCACGCTCTGGTATCTATGACGTATTTCCATATTAATTACTGAAAGATCGCAAACACGCGCGTCTACGTGATCTGTGAATTCTGCTTGGCATCGCAACCGACCGCGTGTAACGGTTGTTAATGTAAGGTGTATTACGAGCGAGCGATATAAATTACGGTTGTCAAGAGACGGTTTTCGCGATGGTGCTACCAATGAAATGAAAGGCAGCGCGCGGTCAATGACGGGCCAAACGGATGCCGAGTAGTATGGTCGAAACAAGTCAGTCGCGCGTGTCTCGGCCCGAGCGAAAATGTCACGGGAGCGCGTTAATCTCATCCCGGCGTATAATTCAATTCCGGTTTAACTTCGTTATCCGGCGGCTACGTTTGCTCGTTAAACACGACAGGAACGAGTCTGTGGCTTTCGGAACGAATCATAAGCACGCGCACGGCTCTTTGAATCCCTCGCGCCCACTCCGAACAGCGAGAAAATATTTTTTTGTTTTGTCACACAGTTGACGTATGAAATTTTATTTGTTATAAATTTTATTCGTTTCATGCGAAAAGTCAGCTGCGTCGGTCGTTTCAATTAAGCGGAGTAAAATTTCCGTCGTAAAAATCGTATAGCTTGGGCAAAGAGCGTAAAATAAATATAATTCTATCAGTAAGAAATGTTATTAAATTATTTAAGACTTTTTTTGCCGCGCTAATAATATTACTGCCCATTTTTCAGGTAATTAAATCTGAATTTTATTGTTACACACAATTGTGGAATGATATTCGTATCTCGTGTGATGTCAACATATAGATTCTGTCCATTGTGCGAATATAGAAATTTAATTACATTAGCTTATAAGATTACTTTGCTAGATTTCCTTGTACATTCATTCTACTCTTCGCTACTATAGAAAACGTGAAAAATGTCAGAATTGCCGTCATTCGCATATTGAAGTATCGCAAATGTGATTGCAAGCAGCATCGAACGTAAAGAGCAACGACGACAATGACGATGACGACAATAAGACTCTGAGGAAGCGACGCGGGATGGGTTTATCAAAAACTTCGATCACCGGCAAATGGGATCGAGAATGGAAGCGCTTGTATACAACGGGACACACAACGAAGTGGGGAGGGAGACAGATAGAATAAAAGAAAAGAGAAAGAAAGAGAAAGGAGAGAAAAAGAGTGGGTGGAGGAACTGCAACGCGACGACCGCTGAAACTTTTAGCAATCTATCTTAGAAGCTCACCCCTTCACGGGTCTTTGGCTCTATGTGTTTCTATAGGGCGTATCAAAAAGCGTAGATTGTATTCATCAGCGAATTTAATGTACCTTCTGCTTAGCGAAAATTAAATTAAAGATCGTAATATTTTCTGCAACTTTTTAATTTATTCTACTTTATTACTTTGGAAATAAAATTCTGAATAAAATATTTATTAAATATATTTATTAAATTTATATTTTATAAATTTTATTTTTATAAATTTATGCCCTAAAATTAGGTTCTTAAGGTTTGAAGTTTGAGTTGAGATTTTTGAGTTGCAAAAAGTTATCAAAATATTATACGTTGTTTGTCGAGCATCCTGTATGCATGCGTTATGTTTTCGGTGTTGCCGGTGATCCATGTAGGTGAAAATAAGCGGCCTGTTTCCGCGTTGATGTAACGCGGGGGACCGGCCAACACCTCGCACTGTGCCGCGCGCATAGATTTTAATTATGCGACCACGTCGACCGCGTTTCAACCGCGTTGACAGAGTAAATACGGCAGGCTTAAAACTTCATGGATCGCTATTCGTTGTAACATACGCTGATTATGGCTGTTGTATGAAATAAAAGTGTTGCACGTAGATTGATTAAAAACTTTTTATAAATTAAACTTTAATCTTCGATAATATTTGTTTTAAAGAAACACGTCGCACGCTTTTATGCAGAATACATAAAGCGAATTATAGTAGAGATCTGTTATGAGAACTGCACCAATGACAAAAAATTAATCTTTTGTAAATATTATTACAGGAATAATGCGGAATTTTTATAAAATTACGCAAATATAATTCGAGATTATATTTTCCTTTACTTTTTTAGTACTTATAACAAGAATTGCAATATACATATTAATATAATGAGATTAAAAATTGATTAAGTCAAAAAGTTAAATACTTTATGCAATGATGCAAAAATCTCTGAACAGAAACATTTATGAATACTATTTTTTTATAATATTTTATTTAAATTTTTACGGAAGGTCGGATTTATACATCAATTTAAATGTGAAACATTTTGTTTTTCTCTCTCTCTCTCTCTCTCTCGTGTTGAGGCATGATGGAAAGTTATTGATAATGTTTTCTTTGACAGATCGAGCGATACTCGATATTCACGTAATTCATTCACATATTAACATCGACTATATGGACTATATGGATATTAAAAATTTACTCAAGTAAATTACCGCTTCGCTTTTGGTGTTGGAAGATATAAGAAACTTTCATCGCAAGCTATCGAGCGGGAGAGTCAACTTTCGCATTATCGAAATTAAATCATGAACTTTAAGTAGTATGTTCTAGCGGTCGAAGGCGCGAAAGTTATCCTGAAGAAATTCGTCGGTGCATGCTCGAAAGCGCGAGATCAAAAGCGCAATTTCGCTCGGAGGCGAAACAAGTTCTTCTTTTATGTCCGTGGAAACAGTCCGACTCGATGGCCAATAAAGGTTACGTCGAACCTTCATAGACTTGTAACATCAATGAAAGTTTGTGACGTAAATATGTCTTAACGCTCTGCGAGAACCGTACTTTGGATAAAAATAGTTTGCTAAAGAATACGTCTTGCAATTTTAATTAAGTATGCCGATTACATAATTTTCATTACAAGTTTCTGGATAATAAAGCGATTTATTAAAATAATGAAATATAAATCTAAAAACGTGTGGAGCGAATAAAGTCTTTACTGTAACAACAACACCAATTTAGGTTGTTAAACTAAAAAATCACGAATAAAATTACGAGTATAAAGTTTCTATACTAAACATCCTACAAATTTGATGAAAAATTGATAACGGACTAGTGAGAGCTGTAACAGTATAGTTCTCTCATCTTCGGTTTCTGCAAACCCGATTCGCGTGGCTAAAGACGTTGTTACCAACCGCCAATCTAACCGGAGCAGACGGGAAATAAAAAAAAAGGTGGTTAATCCGCTTTAAGCTCTTCCGGTTTTCTGCGGTAATAACAACAGGTTAAACCCACCGTCGCCAGTCGTCGGATGGCGAAGGATGGAAACCATAATGCAAACCAGCGGCGGTCCGCGTCGTAAGTTCAGCGTCGTCGCGCAATTATTAAGCTTCCGGGGAGAGCTGCTCGCGTTAAAAAATGTTTCTCTCTCTTTCGGACCGGAAAGAAAAGTAAAATATCAAAGGCGCTAGAGAGGTGCGAGAAAGAACCCCGACAATTTTCGTTTTTTTTTTTCCTTTTTTTTTTACTTGTTTCGCCGTGAGGATAAATTGGCGGAAATGCGAGTCTGGGAATAGGGAAGTTATAACGCACAGAGAAAGAGGGAAATGCATGGAAGAGCGCGAAATGCGCGAACCGGCATTTTTCCGCGGCAATCTCGTTACGGAGCCTCTGGAGCCTTGTTTCTTTCCGATCGCGGTACAAACAAGATTACGTAAATCCGATTTACTAATTACGCTTTCGCCCAGCCCGTTTCTTATTAAGGTGTACTTTAATGGCACTTCAACACTTCTCGGTCGTTACGCGCCGTTGATTTCAGTTCTCGCTGCAAATGATACCACGTATTTGCCGTTGGAAAATTTTTATGAGCTACGAGAAGATATAGAAATGTACACGCATTATGTGTTATCTCAGTTTTAATAGCAAATCGTAGACGCGACAAAGAAAGAATTAACAGACAAGAATATCAAATGCGCGATAAATTATAAAGAGAAAATTCTTTTTATCGCAACAATTTAATTCCCCTTAATTTTATCTGAAAAAAGTTGTCTTACATTTATATTTTATATGTTATGTATTATTTATAAAAATTTTATGATTATATCTGCGGAAAGGGAAGGATATGCTGCACGCTGCCCGTTTCCATGTTAATCGGGAAAAATGCTGTAACTTCATTATACCGGTTTTATCAGAGAAAAATGAGGCGGTAGCCGCAACGAAGATGCTTCAAAAGGAAGCGGGTGAGAAGAATTAAAAAGATACGCTGCTGCTGCTGCTACAACAGCGTGTTTGAGTTAAGCGCTTCATTTATGATCCAAGTTCGCGCGATGGTGGATAATAACTAACGCACTTTGAGATAATGTAACCCTCGAGGGCAACTAAGGGCTCTGTTTTGCATCCGCTTATGCTACCGCGTTCCACGCTCGCTTATGCTACGGCGTACAACGATATACGTCATATACTTTGTGTTAGCGCCAAAAAAAGTTTTTATCGTTAACGGATCAAATAAAGGATGGCGAAGCTTCTCCGGAATGGAGAAATGAAATATACAAGCTTCATTCTTTACGTTACGGCGTGAAAGAGAGGATTGCATATTTTATTGGTCGGTTACGAGGAAACGGCCAACTTTACCTACCGTTTCCTTCACGTGGCGACGATATTACTTTGGGCTCGATCAAAGGGAGAGAAATAAAGTCGCACCCTTGTAAAGGCGCTTTACTTCTTTTTATATACATATAGGCATAATATATGGGAAGTAACGCTAACAGTGTGATAACGCCTTGCATGAAATTTTGCGAGATCTATAATTTGTGTGTGTAAGTGACTTTTGTGAATTCTTAAATATTCTTGGAAATCAACCGACCTGAAGAATGCGTCGACAAAGTACGTTCTTTATTGAAGTAACTCGGAATAACGTCGCATTTCTGGGTCAATCAACAAATTTCCTCCGAAAGCAGCCGAATAGAATCAAACGAAATCTGCGATAAGAGCGACAAGAGACACATTTTTCAGGAAATCCTTTCCGCATGCTATCCTAAAAAGGACATTCGCGTTTACATCTACTTCAAAGAGCAGCTGCCTCTTTGATAAAATTGCAAGAGCCTCCGTCAAGCTTTGTTAACGTCGACTTAGCGGGTGTCGGGTTTACATAATCCGGAGACAAAAGAAAATAAGCTCGCGAAGTAGTTGTTGTGTGTCCTTGCCAAAGCACGATAGCGTCGAAACGCTTTTATTTATTCCACAATCGTGCGTGCCGACCCTCTTCGGAAAGAAAGAGCTTGCGCAAGTCCCGGGCAGTAATGAGGTTTCAACTAGCAGCGAGCTAACTGGAAGTCGTTTCTTCGAATCACGATGCTGCGAGCTTTCACGCGCGTTTGCCAGGCAGAAATTGGTTACGAGCAATGACTGGCAATCGGAAAAACGAGCGTTCGCAATCAAGGCCGCGTAAATTTCAGTTCCTGTACCGTTTTCCCGCGCTTAATGAAGGACGATTATAAGCAAAGAGAAGTGAGTGAACTTGTTATTCGTTGCTCGCGCGACTTCTTATACGCCGTGTAACTATTTCCGTAATACATTCTTGAATCAAAAAATTTTCAGATATTGCCAATGATATATTGCTAGAGTAACTCAACGTCAATACTTATTTTATTTACTGACAGTCAAGACAGCATTTACTCCTAATTACAAGAAATTAAATTGCAGTTTAAAGTAAGCATTCTATCGATGCAGTTAAATAATTTTGTTTACTTTGACTTAAGTGAAGTTATTTTTTGTAAAATATCATAAAACTTAATTAAGCTCCGAAGCTTTTAACGTTAAATAAGATATAATGGCGCACTTGAACGTTTAATAAAATGAATATGAAGATTTGTAATGAAAGATATTTCATATGCATGTACGTAGCTACGTCAAAAGCGAGAGCAATAATGCTCGACGCAGAAAGAACGATAAAACGAGATAAGAGATACGCAGAATTCTCTTGTCAGAAATATTATTTTGGTTTGCGGAGCGTGAAGAAGAAAACTTCGCATCGGCAAACGTTTTTGATTTGGCGTAACGTTTCTGCTTCGCGGATGAGAAATCGTAAATCTAGACGCGGTAAAATACCATGTTCTCTCTACCTTGTTTAGAGATAAATTTCATGCGAATGGAGAACGGACGAGGGTCGTCGCAAAGACGAGAAGGTAGCCCAGGCATTCGATTTCAATTCGCGAGAGGAGTCTTGCATGACTTGAATGAAATCTGCCGGAGATCAGACGCTCTAAAGGAAATACTTGAAAGACTCGGACGGTTTGAAAGACTTAGCTTTAACTTCCGCGATGAGCAAGAAATATTCTCGTCGTCGGTCCAGAATGCAGAGAGGGAACCCGACGGCAATATGAGGCAACTCGCGAGAGCGACTTTGATCGAGACAATCGGACAAATTCCTTTGCGTAATGCGCTGTCTTTGTCTTGGAAGTTACGAATAGTAGAGGGAATGAATGGGATTTATAGAAACTGTGTGACGAGAACGCGGGATAACGGACTGCTATTACTTTGAACGCATTTTAAGGAAGCTTTTGTGTCGCAGCTTCTTTTGGCGAGTTTATTTGCGCGGTTGCGGATCATAATAACCGCGTTATCTCTCGATCAATTTCATGTAAACTATATGTTTAAGTGGATTTTTAACATGTACAAGGTCTTTTTTTCTATATATTTTTATTAAGAATTCAAAATATTTACAGTTGAATATCTGCAAATGAAAATGAAATATTAATTCCAATATGTTTAGAAATTAAATTACTTAAAGAAAGATAAAAGAAAATTAATCACGAAATTAACGAGTACCATTGTACATCAGGTTATATCGCGATCTTTACTTTCTAGTAGTATAAGTAAATGACTACATATACGTTATGCGTGATTATAAACGGTTCTTCTTGATTAAAATCTATCGTGACTAAAATCGATGGTGGCACACTTCCGACGCCTTCCTTCTCGCTTCTTCCGTCGTAGCGAAACAGTTTTCAATGCGCCAGGTGCTGTTGATAAATGGCACGGAAACGTCCGTGATGCAGTCTCAACTATGAGATGTCAAACTCCATTGGCAACGTAACGACTCAGTCGTTGTAACGACGGAAATTGACGACGCGCCGACGAGAGATACAGAAGAAGAAGAAGAGAGAGAGAGAGAGAGAGAGAGAGAGAGAGAGAGAGAGAGAGAGAGAGAGAGAGAGAGAGAGAGAGAGAGAGAGAGAGAGAGAGAGAGAGAGAGAGAGAGAGAGAGAGAGAGAGAGAGAGAGAGAGAGAGAGAGAGAGAGAGAGAGAGAGAGAGAGAGAGAGAGAGAGAGAGAGAGAGAGAGAGAGAGAGAGAAAGAGAGAGAGAGAAAGAGAGGAAGAGGAAGATGACGAGATAACGCGTTTCGAAAACGCGTTGCGAAACTCAAACTGCGGTATCGGAAGCAGCTGCGATTGACATCGACGGTTAGGTCAATTTTCTAGAACACGTAATGTTTAATAAATCTGTGCACATGTATTAGCTATCAATTGGAGATGGATTTTTCTAACAAAGGCTCGATTCTTACAAGACATATCATTACTCTCTAATTTAGTGTGAAAGAAAGATTAATAATTAAAAAGAATATTATCATATCAATTTGCAATGTTATTGTAAAAAGTTTGCGCGGCCTCCTCACCTGGGATATGAAAATTAAGATTTATTCTTCATTCCGACGAATCTACCGCGCCGGGATCATAACTCATGGACGCAATATGGACCGCGAGAGCTTTACGAGAGTCGGCTTGCTCTTTGAGGTCTTAACTTGCAAGCCGAAATTCGCGCGTCATTAAATCTTAACACGCGGGACTGTAAATTGCGGACGCTGGCTAGGCATTGCGAGAAGCAAGCGAGGTCTCTCTATATTCCGCTCGATGGACCTTTAACGACAACGGCCTTCGCACTTAAACCCAACACGCTTGTGATCCCCGCCCCGCATTCACACGCGCAACCACCACGTATCTGCAGTCACTCGCTTCCTCAAAATTAACCTGATACCTGCTGCATTATGATCTATAGTTACGGCTGAATTAACAGGCAATCATTATAACCAGTTCGGAATAAATTTTCTCACTGCATGCACGGATGACAATTTCGCGTGGCTGAAGGAAATCACTGTATTGTCTATAATCCAACTTATGTTAACGATGTTGTGATTTCGACAACTACTAGCGGACTCGTGCAATGTCTCGTAATTCTTATGATATCATCAAATAAAAAATGTGTAAGATTAGTTTTATTGATAAAATATAATGCGATTTAAAAATAAATTCTTGCACTGCAAGGTAAAATGATAATTGCAGAGAGAATATAAGTCATATAAGATAAATATTTTCTTATTCACGTTTCATGTACTGTCATAATTTGCCTTTTTTCTTTTCATATTATATTATTATATTTAATTATTTATTACTTATAATGACTAAAATATAACTCGTGTTAAAAATATCATACTTTCCTTGCCTTTCTATTAAAGTTAAGAACTTTAATCCGGCTGGGAAACATCATTCTACAATATCGCAATAACTTTATGCAAGTTCTACTATCTGTGTATGTACAGCAAAGTGAATTCGTTTCGAGTTTCGGAGGGAACTTCGGGATCGCCCGTGCATTCGCACGAAACTCTCGGTGGCGTTCACCTCGACCCCACCTGACCCCTCCGGTAACCGCGTATTTATTTTCGCGCTTAGCACACGCCACCCTTTTACCGTCCAGGCTCGCACTCAGCTGACAGACGCGGATGGTAATTGCAAGGCGACTGCGGACTATAAACGTCGTCCTTCGTGTCCATGTGCGCTCGCGGATTAACGAAATAGGACTCCGAAATGGCGCAAACTACTGCCACGTGAGATTAAGAACCCCATTTGTGGTCAGAGATGAAACCGAGCTTGAGAGTACATTTTATGAAAGCCGTATTATTTTTCGAAACATGTATAATCATTCCGAATTTCAGTAATCAGTAAATTAAAAAATATAATGTCGTTTAATGAGTGAAATCACGAATCAAGAAGAACCTGGCCGAAGCTAATAAAAGAAATCTAGAAATAAAATTTCTGAATTTTAATCCGACTGGGAAACATTATTCGCAATAACTTTATGCAGGTTTTACTATCTGTGTATGTGCAGCAAAGTGAATTTGAAAATAGCACTTTATATTCTTGCTTCATATAATTTTGACACGTATAAGATTTGTAATTTGCTTGAAATATGCATTTTTGTCGTAATATTAAATTAAATTAATTTTCTTTAGACTTTCCTCTGTTTAAATCATTTTTTCCATCTATCATGTGTCATTTGCTTTGCAGAATTTGTAAATAGACTTGTATTCTTGTTACAGTGACCAAGGATATCAAAGTGGATTTTGATATGCCGAAGGAAGCCGAGGTTGGTTCCACGATCGAGTTGAAGTGCAAATGGAAAATAATGCATAGAAGCAAGCTTTATTCAGTTAAATGGTACAAGGACGATCATGAGTTTTTCCAATATCTGCCAGACGGTAAACAGAAGATGCAGACATTTTCCAGGCCCGGAGTCAACGTCGAGGTATGTTCCTTATGTTTGTTTGGTAGAAATTCTTAAAATTGTTCAATCGCGGTAATCAACACTTGATCTAATCTGCATCTGTGTAGTTATGTAAACTATTTTTTTTTTTACATTTCTACAGCGTAAGCTAAGATTTTGTAGCAATTTTCAAACAATTTTCAAAAAATAGATGTCCACTGCCTTTCTCTCGGCGTATAAATCTTTGCGCCAGTAGCGATCATAATTCAAATAACAATGCAATCACAATTGTCTCAGTGCCATCACAATCTTATTTGTATTAAAAGATATTTCTTTTTTTAATAATGCATAACAAAACAATATACAATATAATAATAATAAATTAAGAGAATTAGAATGTACGGTACATTGAAGGCATTAATAGCAGCCGAAGAAGATTATCGTGGCTCGGTTCTTTCCGATTATCGGAGCACTCTGCAGAATTTGTTTGGTACTATCGAAAGCAGAACAAGTGATTCTTCTCGTGAATCTGGCGAAGCGTCCATCCCTATTCATGCGTTTTGAGGTCGGTGAAATTCTCGTTCGTCGTTTCGCGATGCAAGCGAAATTCCTTAAAACGCCATTCGGAAACTCAGCACCGTCGGGTTCTTTCGCCGACTGTACGTAAGATTCGATGCAATCAATCTTCCCCGTTCGCCATCTCCGCCCCCTTCCTTCTCTACGCTTCCAGCGGCGAGACACGAAAAGCTCGAGAGCACGCGAGTCCTCGATAAGATGAACGAAGTAGGACCAGCAGCGGAGCAGCGGCGACGTGTGAGGATTCGTACACAGGTTTCCGCGATTTTGATCGGCGGCGCGACCATGAGCAGACGGCACCATCGCGTACCGATGTAATTCATCTTCCTCGTGCTGCTGGCTGGCCGGCAAAACGTTTGGGGTAGTGCCTGCAGACCGCGTTCTTGCGTTGGTACAAACGAGGCGCGAGTTCATCTCGCCATTGCCGCCGCCGCCGCCGCCACCACCGCTGTGATGCTACATCATCTTCTTCGCAGCTTCGTGCAAGCTGTCAGCCGCCGCGAGCTATCGCCTCCGAATAAAAGAAAAGCGAGAGATACGGTGAATAGTCTTTCGCACGTGCTACATTGATGACACCGCGTAATCCAGTCGGATTGGTATCGGATCGATAAAAAAGATTGCATTGACACGCGGAAAAAGAATCAACGTCATCTTGTGACTTGAGATTTGTATAATTAGAGCTGAAAAACTAGCTCGGTATATGCAGAATATGAAATCTGAAAAATCGATACAAATCATCAAATATTATGTCTCTAAAATATATTCTTTCGGTGATTTCGTTTATTCCATATAATATTTTTCTTTCTTCCGTTTTTAATTTGCAAAATGTCGTTAGCTACTTTTATTATAAATTATCCGCGCAACAGATTTCTTATATTATCTTATATTATAATTATGCTAAACCATTATTTGTGTGCGTGCATGCGTATGTGTATGCATTGAACCATATTAAATAGGATTCGCGTTGATATAAATGGGGCGCGAATTCATCATTTTCCTGTAGTAAGCTGTCAGCCGCGCGACGAGGTATCTTTATCCGGAGTTCATTAAAGGGAGGTGAGACTGCAGGTCGCTGAATGGTCTTTCATATATATCACGTTGATAGTATCGCATTAGATGTGGTCAGGTTGCACGGATCACAGTAGCGAACGGATAAAAATAAAAAAAAGATTATATGATAAATTTGCGACATTAAATCGAAAGGCGCGTAAAAATAAATAAAATATACGAGCGCTTTTCTTTATTTTTATTTTAATATCAATTTCACGTCTTACTTTGCTTGTTCATAAGGTGACCATTTTCACTTGCGTTCCATCTATCTGATTATAAAATAACTTGTCATTTTTATCTAAATTTTGCGTTGTTTGATAAAACTTTAATAATTCGTTGTATATATAAAAATCTTTATGATTCCTAAGAGTTTTGCAGATATTTTACAATAAAATCAAGACAAAAATAGTATATTTAATTGCAACGTCTAAAGATATAATTATATCTGCTGTTACGTCCTTACTTAAGGATCGTAATTGGTGTGACACACAGGTGAGAATTTAAAGAACTGACCCTGTGAATCGAACGGTTTGTTTTCTGGAAAACGCGACTATGAAAGTCACTTTACTCCGCTGTACAGATGCCGTTCGGTGGTTCGCTTTTAGGTCTGAGATAGCGATCTCAATTACTTGGGACGGAACCCGTGCAATCTTTAAGGTTCAGAGATTTCCTGCTGTTTTGACTATAATAAGCAAAAAATTTCAAGTGTCAGATATGGTGAGATTGTTTTCTGCTTCGAACGTGATAACGAAAATCAAGCGTCGGAGATAATGAAAACTGTTTCCTGTTTCCTTCCGTTTTTGAATTTATCTAGACACCTCAAACGAGCGTTGCTATCACCGGAGTGTTCAATGAGATATTACTCCCTAGTCTGAAATATCCATCTGACATTTGGTTTTTGTTTTCCTTTTTTCCCCTTTTTTTACATCTCTTTGGTGATATTTCGGAAAGAAAGAGCGTGGAGTACGTAGGACGTGCATTTTAGTAATAATTCTGAAAAACGCAGTTCCTAAAGAAGGTTCTTTATATATTTATAAGCTTTTCGATAACGTTCATTGGTTTAATTTATATCTCGCGAAGAGACTAAAAGGCGATCCATATTTTAGAGACGCCTCGAGAGCTGGATTAATCTGTAGAAATGCACGTGTAAAGTAAAATTCAATCACCGGTATATAATTACGGTAGCTTCTATAACGTTAAGCGCACGATCCTTTCACCTGTCGTTAACATCCTTGACAGAATCGATTCCGAGCGCAACGCATTCACCGCATCCTTCTGCCGATATCAACGAGACAGGAGCTGAATCTGAGGATACGTCATTTTCTCTAGAATCCTCGATATACTGATGGATTCGCCTGTCGGCATTCTCCGTAGGAAACGAGATCGCGCTAGAGCAAGGGAGAGCGTGAAAAGACGTTGAATAGCGTATCGACACGACGGATAGCGTAGATGTCTCCTATATAAATGCAGAATTATATTTTATTCCGGTAAAGTATATTTTTGATTTATTTATCCGTTTTAGTAAAGTGACACGCGTGCGCTACGTAATGAATCATGTTTGATGTATTACATTTGTACATCTTTCTTCGCCGCGCGCGTTTTCAGAATATTATATTTATAAAGGTTTAGAAGAGGAATTTTTTACGACAGTTCAAACGGTAGATACATACAGTATAAAGTATGTTTAAAAAATAATGGAATTAATTTTTGCTTAATCTTTTAGTGTAAAAGTTATCTACATCGCAATTAGTAACGTTTCGAAGATATATTTTTAAAGCTTTATTGTTAAAGCTTTAACAAATTACGTAAGTAAATTGTTTATGTGAAAAATTAAAAAAAAAATTATCTTTTAATAATTATTTAATAAAATAATGATAATTGAGGGAAATTTCTCAATTATCTCACTGATCCATAATAAGTGCTGTATTAATATAACATAACAGTGTAATATTATTTGTAAATTTTAACAAAATAATTCTTGATGTCGAACGCGATGTCAGTAAAAACACGAGCAAATTCAGAAGCTATTTCATATTACGGTATGTTATCTTTTTCTGGGATTTCCACTGGTCTTCGATTCTCTCTCGCTTCGGTATTTCCAGTCCCTTCTCCATTGAGGATCGAATGTTTCGAAGAATGCAATCCACCAGATTGTACTCCAATATTCTACAAATGACGTTCCTCGATTCAGCATCCTCTCCCTTCCATAAGTCGAAACATCACGTAGGGTACTATTTTCGAGGTATAACACACATACATACAAGATCAGTTTTCGCGAATAAATAAATCGAATACCCTAAAATTCTACGAACGGTTTTTAAACTAAAATACAACCAAATTGAGTTTAATTTAAAATCGAATTGGTAAAAACTTCATAAGTTCAGCTCCAGAAATCTTGCCAACTCGCTATCTCGTAAATTATTTTTAGTTAGTCGATTGAATCATAAAAAAAACATACACTCACAATTTATTTTTATAGTATAAATTTAAAAAAAAATATTTAAAAAATTGATGTACATATCAAATAAGGTTTTACATCTCATTAAAATTTACAGTGCTTCAAACATTTAATTTACGCCACTTTCGAAATAACCGAGTCAATTAAATGGAATGTACAGCTATCTGATAATTATTTTTAAAAGTTGAGTTACGACTCTGATAATTGTCAACTCAACATCTCCATTTAATGGGGCAAATCGGAACAAAGTATGAGCATTCTGGTATAACAGCGGCTAAGGCAAACAGAACTATTAAAATGGAGATTCCTTTGTGCACATCGCGAAGGGGAGAAGTTCCGCAAGATTTTCGGCACGTCGTACACTCGGCGCAGGCCAAAAACAAGGTCAGTAGCAACGATAGTTTGACGATAGTTTGAGGATAGTTTCGAGCGAGATCACCCTCGAAACTTTCGAGCGATTCGCGAGCTGGATAATACTCTTTTCTCGCGTTTTTTTTTTCCTCTTCTCTCTTTTTTTTTCTCCGTCATTTTTTAAACTTTTCTCCGCTGGGAGAACGTGAGTTTTGCCCGCATGCGCGCGCGATTATTTGCGCAGAAATTTAAATGATTTAGCTCTCACTCCGGGGGAACATGCGAATTTTTGATGTTCCGGCAAAACTTTGCCTTGCGAGATATATCTTTTTATGTGCGAGAATAGTCGTGGATAATGGTGGCATAAAAATGACGTTTGTCACTCGATTCGTTTCGCGTTTAATTCTGTACGAGTTTTCGGAAATGTTTAAGGAATTATTCTACTCGAAAACTTTGGAAGAATCGATGTTTTTTGCATTTTTTAAATATTGTCTCAAAGACGAGCTTTTAATATAAAGAACTTTTCTAAAATTCCCAAAGATGATAAAGCTACAAACATTTAGGCTGCGATGCAGAGGATAATATATTAATTACCAAGTAATGACTCATATAAATCATATTTTTGCAAATAATAATTAATTACAACCAACGGTCAATTTGTAAGAAAGTCTTCTTTTGAATGTATTTATAATCATGTATTAAAAAAATTGCATTTAATGTTAAAATGTCTAATAAATTAAAAAACTAAAGTATTACATTTTAACTTTGTTCTAATGCATTCAAATTTTTTTTTTTTTTTTTTATTGTTTCCTACCTTCTCATGTTTTTAATAGAGCTCTTTCCTGCACAAAATTATGCAATATGTAAATGCAATGTAAAAACAGCAAAATGGAGGGCTAAATGTACGCGGCACGCGGAACTGACGAATTGTCACAATGTCGGTGCCATGTGAGTTGAATGTAGCTATCATCCTAACGCACACGCACTCAACATCCTTGGACAACATTAAACGGACGCAGGTTTATGGTTTCCGCGGATTGAATATCATGGACGACCGTAACTACATTAATTATTCGCGCGATTCATCTAATGGAATGGAAAGCCGTTTTAAGCCGTAACGCATTCCTGCTCTCGAAATTCCTCATTTGTATGCAGTCGCTGTTCCGCATTACCGTCCTCTCGTCCGTGTCACATATCGAGATACGGCCGCGGCCGTTCATCGAGAAAGTGAGAGAAAGAGAGATGCATCATTTGGCCACGGTGCAAACTTTTAACCTCACCCGTGGCATTTGAGCGCATTAAAATAGCGATAGTACACAAGTATGCATGATAATAAAAGCGAACATAACATTCATCATGCTGCGGAATAACATAAAGCGCGATTGCTCCGCGTTTTCGCACGATATTTCTCATTCGTTAAATATCTCGACATATATCGTTCACACAAGTTTCGCAAACACAATAAAATAATTATGCAGATCTATCGCTGGCAGTTTAAGCGAGGCAAATCAACATTCTGCATTGTTATAAAGAGATGCTAACCAGTCGTTTATTTTTCTAGAATCAAATTAGAATTACAATGTAAGATATCAGAGGTATGCGAAAGTTTCCATCGCTCATGTATAAATCATTTGCTTCAAAAACAGAGACTTCTCTTATCGCGTTATCCATCTTTTGCCTGAAGAGAGCGGCAAAAAGTAATAGATAATGCTGGAAAACATTTTGACTAAAAATTTTGTATCATTTAGATATCATACCGAAGAAAATTGCCTTTAAAAACGATAGGAAACTTTTCCATATCTCTAATGCAATGTAAATTAAAAAGTGATATCGATTATTCGAGCAAAATTCTCTCGAATCGATTGGAAATCGCCAGTTCGGTTCGAAGGCTCGGTTTAAATTAAACGTGGAGCTCCTCGCGATCATATTAGAGCATCGATTGGCGACTCTCCCACGAGGCGTTCAGCGCGACAGGTACGTGGCTCAGGTAAGGAATATAAATCGACCGGTGACGAAGAACAATGTTGACATGGGCGCCGTCGTGTTTCTTTGGCTTTGCCGCCGAAGGGGACGGACTTTTCGTCGTTCGTTCTTCTATCGCACGACATTTGCATGTGCTTCGCGTGCAACTTAAAGCGGCCCGTAAATAGAGCGACCTCCCCGGACAGCTGGTACGTGGGCAGGAAACGACCAAAAGCTCGCGCCAAGGTATTATTTGGAGGGGGGAGTGAAGGGAGGAGGGAGGGGGGGGGGAGCCGCGAGGGGCTGATAGTGGTTGGCAGGAAACCAATGAAAATTTCCAAACAATCTGACTAATCTGCCGCGCCCCCGCGGGCCGTGATCTTCCGCCTCATAAATCGTCGCCCGGCAGCAGCTCCGCTCTGCTCTCGAGGGTCGTAAAACCTAACAACGCCGTTGCGCGCGACCCATATTATTCACGAGGCCGCCCGCGTCGCGAGTTCTGCGGTCATTCTCTTCGCCGGGGCGCATGACCACCGCCCTACACCCGTATGGCGGGTATAATAGAGCGGTATCTACATTTGCTTATGAATGGAGTGAGGAGGAGTCGCGCGATCGTAGAAAGTGTGGTGTTAGGTATGAATCGGGATTGTACAGCGAAATGAGGCGTTATTTTATATTATACGGGAGACGAGAAATTATGCTGCTTCAGCTTGAGCGATGAAACGTCAGATTTTTATCTCGTTTTATTATCGCTCGGGATAATGCACGGGATTACTTTCAAAGCGCGGACCAAGTTTCAGGCATTTGCCTATCTCGATTTTTCTATCTCGCGTGAAGGGATGCAAAAAGGCGTCACCGTCTCTCTGCAGGCTCATCCCCGCCGAGAGCGAGCAGAACCAACAACATCCATTACACGTCCGTATCCATCCATTAAGCGACGAGTCTACGGTCGTCGTTTTGGACGCGCTTAATGGATTCCGCGGCAGGTCAGGTTAATCCAAGTGAAGATGAAAGTGAATAGAAAAGATGAACATCTTCGACGGGCGCACGCGCTTACGTAATGCTCGGATGCGAATTTCACGACATCTAATCTTTTATACATTTTTATCAGTCGCGGACGTGGAGTAGACAGCGGGATTCTCCATTTTATTTTCGCCAAGAACGTTTCTCCAGTTTGTTGATAAAAACCATATTTGATTTTGAAATATGAAATATTAAATTAGATTAATATTTTTAACACATTTAGTATCCCAATTTCGAAATAAAAAATAATAACACTTAATTTTAGAATGAAAGCTATACTTAATTTTATTTTTTACTACGATTCTAATTCCCGATATCTAATTAGAAGAATCTCGTTAAATTTAATTTAACTACCAGCAATTTGCTCGAATAATTGTATATATACTCGTGCGTTTATAACGGCCGTCTATCACAGTTTACACGATGATTGTATGTGCGGATTTTATCCCTAGAAACTTATCACAACGAATAAAAGTTTGAAAAGAAGGTTTATAGGTTATTCAAAGTTAATGCGCCATGTAACTCTGTTGTTTCCGAACTTTACCATCAGACGTATACCGTAAGTACGTTTTAAAAGGTGTAATAATATTTGTGGATATATGTGTGAAACGAGAAGGAAGGTGCCGATAACTCTAATACGAAAAAGCGAATGGAATCGAAAACATAGTTGAAAGAATGCAATTTCATTTGTCGTGCGTTACCACTGATTCACAGCCACTCTCGCTTTGATAACGTCTCATGCGGCCGAAAAACAAATTACTATTGTACTCGCGTTTTCCGGAAAGCACCTGACACTTTCCTGTATCGAGCGAGCTGAAATTCCATTCGGTGACATAAATTAGCGAAGACATCGAGGTACTCGAGTGCGCGCACACGTAGGCAAGCTTTGCTTTCTCTCTCTCTCTCTCTCTCTCTCTCTCTCTCTCTCTCTCTCTCTCTCTCCTTCTTCCTTGGCTATTATAGTTGCAGTCGCGGTAAGAAGTTGCGAATCAACATCTCGTTATCCGGGATTCGAAAACTTTCGCGTCTGCACTCAACCAACTCCCGGCCAATGCTCTCCCTCTCCTTCTTTGCTTGCATTTCTCCTCGCACATCCCTGAGAAGAGGCTGATTGTTGCACGACCTTTTGTATAATTTCCGTCTATCTCGAGTAGATTGAAGCCTCCTTTAGGGTCACAACAAAAGTAAGTAGACGAAATTGCGAGATTCAATTGATGAAACAGCGGATTGCCGGCCGGTACAAAGAAACCCATGAGAGACACTCGGCAACATCGATAACGAGGCATTACAAATCTCTTTCTCTCTCTCTCTCTCTCTCTCTCTCTCTCTCTCTCTCTCTCTCTCTCTCAACTTTCGAGACGTTTCTTGAATAACGACTTTGGCTACGCGGAATTTCGGCGAGGAAAGTGCGACGCGAATGAATGAATGAATGAGGATGAAGTCAAAGTCAAGGAAGCGCTTCGTTTCCGATGCTAAGAATATCTTATCGTTAGCGTCTGACAAAATCTGATCTAAGAAAAGTAGCTAATAGCGAAAATTTTGGTTGAAATATTTCTACGGATAGATCTATATGGCTGATTTATTTCTTAAATAAAGCACTTTTAATCGCTTTCTTAAGTAGAAACTTGGAGATTATTAATTAATCAATAATTAACTGGAGAACGAGACATGGTTTAAACTGATTGATTAACGCCGGTGATGTCGTCCGCAAAGTACACTATTAAATCTCGCTCCGCGCGATTAATTTTACAGCAGAGTGTCATCAGGGGAGTCGAAAACTTTGTGTGACGTCCTTCGTCTTCTCTTCTTTGCGTATCCTATTTCGGAGGGGGGATCTGGGGCGCAGTTTCTCTTCTTCCTTAACCCCGCCTCTCTCTGCAGGTCTCTTAATACGCGAGCGGTGTACAATTTCGAAACTTAAAGGACGAAGTCAAGGAGGGCTCCGAGCGAATTTTGCCTAAGTTCTCCGACTTCGCTTCCTCGCTTGTCCCTCGAATTATTTCGAGCTTCTATCCGTTGGTAAAAGTAATTTTGTTCTTGAACAGAGAGAGACAGAGAGAGAGAGAGAGAAAGAAAGAGAGCGGACGAGAGTAGCGCTCTAGCCTTGAGTCGAGTCAAGCTGGTGCAGATTCGATGGAAGGCGGCCGGGAAACATGCTTTTAGTTTATTACCCCGAGGAAATTACACCGGCGAATTTCCGTCGGCTTCGTTATTTTTTTTGCTACTCTTATGCCAGTATAACGCCAAAAGACACCAGCCGTCGTGTCGCCGCGTCGCACCGCTCTCTCTCTCTCTCGCGCGCGGAATTTAAGATCCGCTGCTTCCCGAAACGTGTAAGCTCCACTGCGCATTTTGAAGAATTACATTGGATCTTACATTTGTATTACTAAGATATTTCGCTCTGATAGAAGCGACTGCCGCTGTTTCTGCGGTACGCATGCAATCTGCGAAGATTTTATCCTTGAGAAAATGCAGTGGAATTCTTGTACGGAAGAAGAGAAAATTAAATAAGGACATATAATAAAAATGGACTATAATTATTTCTGATTTGATTATTGAAGAACTATCCGAGTTATTTTTCATAAGTTATTCTTATAAACGTTCTAGGAATTTTAAGATTCTAAATTTATATTATTTTATTAATTCTTTGATATTGCTGTTTATTTATTTATTTGAAAAATATTCTTTGATTATATTTATTTGTGATTATTGGTACAATTTAAGAATTTGGAATTGAACCGATAAATAAATATTATTTTGCGGAAATACTTCTTTCTCTTCCAATATGCAATTATAATGCGCTCCCGTGTCGATTTACGAGCATAATCTATCGCGCAACATCATAAGGCCATGTATTATTCTATTTTGAAACTTTTCTGCGCGTTAGATGCTTTTCTCGTAAATGCGAATCGGAAAGTTATTCAAGTAAAATTAGACAACGACTTGCGCTTGTTTTGCTTCTGAACGAAGGCTATAAAAAATGGCAATTGTTGTGAGTTTTAAAGTATCAGCCTTTCTGTCTCCAAGCATCATATTAGTTATTGAATAATAAATTGCCAATGTTAAAATTAATCTCTGCCGTTTTCAAGACTTTACGATGAGTATGAAATAAATATTTTTGATTAACATTTTAACAAACAATTACTATGTCGTACAGCTTGTATGCGCGCAAAATAAAAAGTGTCTCAATTTTGATGCCGCTGTACTAGCGCGATATTGCGATTGCATGCTCTACATAGGATACATTAAATTGATTAAAGAGTTTCCTATCTCCGTAATAGTGAGCGAAGGTGGATGGACGAAAGTTTCTAATTCACTTTAATTAGCCGTCACCGCGAGCCATCCAAACCGTCGGAGAAGGTTGTCTGTCACTAGCAACGGCAATTTTCCTCGGCGTCTGAGACCGCACGGATTATCAGAATATCGGAAGATCGACGACGCGGCCGCCGGAGATGCCGTTAATGTAGCCGGAAATTACGGAAGAGACGGCTTTTATTGGGTGCACGGCAACGGCGCGGCTCTGTGCGCGTTTCGACGCGTGTCGACGACCAAATTGAAAGCGGCCGCGTCGATAATCCGTTTCCTTCTCCGCGCGTGTGTCTGTGTATTGCTTTACGAGAATTATTTCAAATCAATTTTGACGGTAAACAATTTTTTCATCAAAATACGACGTGATGCGACCTATACACGTAATGTACAATATAATCTAAAGTATATTAATTATTTACTATCTATTAAAAATTAACTTTCAGAATTAAAGAATTCACATTTAAAAAACTAATCTATAATTTATTCGAAAACGGATTTTAAATTTATTTCCTCGCAGTTTCTTTAATTATTATAATTAAATTTGCCGTAGAAATATTGAAAGTCCAACAGAAATTTTAGAATTTAGAATTAATTAAATGCAGTGCGTTTTAGTGCGCCACAAAATTACATATTTATCATGCAATGAAAGCGCAAATCAAGCTCGAACAATTTAGAGACGCATTAAGTGTCTAAATATGTGCAAAGTCTGGAGAATTTCCAGTGAAATCAGTGTTCGGCGATCGATACGAATACTCGATTTTCTATAAATGTTAACGCAGGGTCATAGGAAGGGGATCGCGCGCGTCGTTGCACCGGCTGCGTCATCGCATAGCATAGAGAGCTAATTGGACCACGGATGTACCTAATCGAATCTAATGCGAGCAGCCGAGACTGTGTCTCGAGCTCCAGTAACGGGCCATGAATTATCGATAAGCCGCGAATGCTGTGTGTGTCTTCCTCCCAGCTATCAATGAAGTCGCACGTGGAGGATGCATGGCTCGCGAAGACAATACGACTACTATTCTGATAGTTGGAACACGACTCTTCGAGCGACGGCAGACTAACGTGACAGCTAGAAGCACGCCGTAGACAGAGTTTAATTAACTTTAGAAGGGCTGAGCTACAAAATGCATGACTATTTGAATAGCAAGGTGGAATAGTAAGATAGTTATATTTTTTTATAAGCTTGGAGAAATAAAAGAGAATAAAAATACTTAATGTAAAACAGTTTTTCTTTAAGTAAGACTTTTACAAGAAGTTTTTAATATAGGATTTTGTAAAAAAAAAGAATACCTAAAATTTTATGACAAGAGATGGTTATGACAAAATTAACATGTGTATGTCAGAATTTTTTTACTTATAGAGTTTTGTTTTATTTAGTAGCACATCTGTATCTCGTTTTGATACTTGTTATAATTTTTTATTTCATAATTGCAAATTTAATATTGATTTTTTGGGCACATGTATATTATGGATTCGCAGTTTTTTAATTTAAGAGATTTAATCTTGCGCTTTCTCCGGAAATTCCATTATTTCGCAAATACAATCACGTGTTGATTGTCTTGAAAATGATATAGCAAGCGCACATAAGATATACGTATAGTCGCGTAGATAAGACTTAACTGCGAATGAAATCCAAGTCTAGATCTGTCTCAGATCGACATCACGTCTCGTTACAAAAGTTCTCCATTAGCAAAACAAATACATTCTCGTCTTTTTTCTGCCCACAGCTAAGACCGCAGCAGATAAGACTCGCAGATAACAGCAACAACGAAAAATCGATAAGCTTGAAGGACCTTGTTCTAGAAAGCTCGGGCCAATACAAATGCGAAGTTTCCACCGAGGCGCCGTCCTTTGCCACCACTTATCAGATGGCCAATCTGACGGTGATTTGTAAGTTTTTATTTTTATAAATAATACTAGATATCTGAAAAGAGTTTTGTGCAATTTTCAACATAAAAAATTTGTAAAATTTTTTCTGCTGGATTTTATTCATAATATTTATATTTTATATAAATATATTATTCAAATTTTTTCATATATATATATATATATATATATATATATATATATATATATATTCATATTATTAAAATATATTTTTATAAATGCGCAAAAAATTGCACAAATCTTATTAAACTTCTTAATAGATGTTTGTTATTCTTTTTTGTAAACAAGTATTTGTAAGTACTTTTATTTTATAAATGTCTGCACTTTTTAAATTTATTGCGATGAATCGATAATCACGCGGTAATATTCATCTCGTTACACATAAAATTTTGTCATCCTATTAATTCACCAGCAACCAATAGAGATTCCCGTCTGCCTGTTTGAGTTACCGCTAACAATATCTGCCATTATGGGATATTTATGTATAACCGCGTGCGATAAACTATTTAGGTAACGCCCACGCAGCGTGCTGTTTTATTGTAAAATAGTTGTCCGTCGGTTTGCACCGCCAACCATTTAGCACATCCTCGCGCCATTAATTCGTGTCTTGAATACTCTCTCAAATATATTTCTTTAATTATCCGCGTTTAGTTGTATAATTGTTCTATGCATACAACTTATGATATAACACACGTTCTACTACATTATTTTATTTTTTTTAATAACGTCTAACGATTTTGTACCATGTTTATCGTAAAATAGAAAAATATGCAATTTATTTTTTAATATTTTATTTTTTTATTTTATTTTATTATATTTTTATGTTTTAATATTTTTTATTGCGTAGAAAAATATGCGATTTATTTTTTTAATGAAAAATTGATTAAACTTTTTTATTTATTATAATTATTCAGTTTGTGACAAAGAATATATTTTCTGAATTATATCACAGTAATAAATTTGTCTCGAAGTAATGCCTAGATAAATATGTAAAAGTATAACACGTATTTATGACTGTTCTAATTTCCAATATTAATCAATTTCTGTTGATTTTAACTGGCAATTAAGTGTATATTCAGAAGTAACTCAATGCAATTTACATAAAAATTATGTATTGATGCATCTTTTGAAACAATTTTCATAATTTGTACAGTAATAGGCAATTAAGTGGTAAAAGCCGCGCATGGCCAACCGGACATTTACGATAACACACTTACATTGATTTTATTTGCGTTTCGGCTACTGCCGGCTACCATTAAATCTGTACGTTTCAATTAACCGTTTAATTATGTGCATTATAATTCATACACGAATCACGTAAAATACGCGCCCGCCTGCGTTTATCAAGTTTCCTCTCGCTGAAATGGTATCGAGCAATAGTAATTTTCCCGGCCCAGTAATCCTAATAAAATTATTCGTGATTTGACTTGCCCGAATAAATCGGCAAAATACTCAACTCCGTCAAGCTACAAAAGAAAAATTATTACCGAAGGTACCGACATTCCAACTGCTGAGATTCAATCAGTGTCGAAATTTATCTTCGACAAGCGCCTCCGTTCGCGGTCTGCGAGATCAATTAAATGGTCGCCATACGAATGCGATATCCTCGTTCTTCTTTTTTTTTTCGTTAGCAACGGGAAAGCCGGTTTTCGGGACGACAGGTGCCGATGAATAGGTTCTCCCGAAAAAATAACGCGTCCGCAATTCTGGCTATCGCTCGCGGCTTTCGATTCTTGGTCGGGGCACGTAAATCACTCGCGAGTGACGAGACATGTTCAGGATAAAGCACTGTATACCTATCGAGCAGACGAAACTGCCATATCGTGGATTGGGTTGTGAGAATGCGAATCTGCGAGACGATGAATGTTCGAGAACCACGAAAAATAATTTCCTTCTTTACTTAAAAATCGAATTTTTATACTGTAATCAGCTTTGTAATCACCTTGGATTACTAAGAAGATAAAGAATAATAAGTTATCAACACCGTGCTTTGGCTCTACATTCCCATTGTTTTACTTTGAATTTTTATGTTATGTACACCGCATCATCAATCAATTTTACACGTATGCAAGTATAGTTTACAAATGTTTTTTATTTTTTTAAAATTATATTGAAGATTTATTAAAATTGTACAACCAACGTTATTTGGTCAGAAATATGTAATCGAATAATTTAATGATTTGTTAGTTATTATTTTAAATAAATGTTTTTAGAGGAAAAATGCAGAATGTCTAAATTTGATCTGTTTGATAGATATACAGTGTTTTAAATAAAAAAATAAATAAATAAACAAAAGAACGCAAGAAGGAAAAAAAATCGGAAACGGAAACCGACCAGAGAGAAAAAAGAGAGATGCGTAACTACGAAGAGAGAAAACGGGCTGCCCAGTTTTGCGAGCCTAACTCGTCGACCATGCGAAATTTGTTTCTGTCTGTAGCGTAGGTGCCACAGGAACTATCTCACTCCTCCTCTTCCTCCATCGAAAAAAAATTTACATCGTTTATCACCATACATCATCAGAAAAAAAATAAAAGCCAACGTATTCGCCTGTCCCATCGAATATTTTCGCCGGTGCAAGCCTATCTCTGCTTTTGATTTGCTCGAACTCGAATTTGCTGGCGCTGTCAAAGTGTTGCCCCGGCCAAATGCAAATTTTGTATGCCGCATTCGCCTAAAAATTGCTTTTTCGTGAATTGTTTCACATCATACTTGAAGTGAAATTGAGTCGTCCATTTTGGATAAAATAAAATCTTGTTTATGTACAGCTTGCTTTTATTTAAATAGTTACACCAATTATCAATAACGTCTCACACTGTTAATTTTATGCAAAAAAAAAAAAAAAAAAAACGAAGACTGCACATCAGTACAATCTTCGTTTGCTCTTGAATTGTTCAAATTTGATTCAATTTATGTGTTAAAGTTTTATTGATTTTCAATATGTGTACAATAATTTCGTAAATCTACAAGTTATTGCGATTTAACTGAGGTAATTCTGCAAACAGGAGATATAACGAGAAAAAGTTTTTATAAACACAATGGCGATGCGTTGATCGATACAAACGGAAAATTACGAAATCGTGACGTTTGCATAAAATAATTGAAATAGCGCAAGTGCGCCACTGCTGAAAAAAAGAGAAGAAAAAACTCGAGAGAAACCCGGAACATTTTCGCGTGCCATTCCGCGTCGGATTAATTTTGCGATAAATGAAAGACGCGTAATTAAATACGCGTAAAATGAAAGGCGGAAATTTATAAATTCCTCGCCTCGACCTTTGTGTCCGCGCAATATTAAAAAAACGAAGCAGGAACAAAAATATTATTCAGATGCGTCAGAAATGCCACAAATACCTTCTAAATCTTATTGGAAAGTTTGCTTTGGCACGAACAAAACGAGGAAATTATACAAAAGTATTTTTTAGTTATTTTTAGTTTGGGAAATATCAGACGTATCGATAACTGAGATTTAACATTAATGTTGATATTGTTGAATTATTGAAGACAGAATCGGCTATTTATTCATGTATCTCGTCGAAGTAATAATTTGTAGATATAAATTTAATCACGTTCATACTTAAAGCGGTAAATTTTTATCGAGGCAAGTGATTATAATTCATACATTTGCGAAAAGCGCAATGCTCATAAAATCGCAACCGGTGCTTTATATTCTTTGGACTGCTGATATTTCTCACAATGAAGAGTACATATAGTCATACGCGTATTTGAGCAACATATGAAAGGGGACACTTGGGGAATGTATAAAAGCTTAGAAATACATATATTCTCATAAACACGCAAGCAGCTTAATGAAGCGTCTTTCTGTCTGGTTTACTAGCAGCTATTCTCCATGTTTTTACTCTCATAAAAAGTTGTCACAGTGAAAACATTGGGAGCAAATACTCGCGCACTTGCGCACTTCAGTAAACTCGAATATTAAATAACAACAATTATCCTTGTTTTAATGCTGTAACACAACCATTAATTCCATTAATTAATAATGGGAACAATAACATGAAACATTTTTACGTGCGTGTACGTGCAAATATGCATGCTATGTGCGTTGTGCAAATATGCATGTATTAATAAAAAGAATATTAAAATTATTAAATTAAACAAGATGTTCTTTTTTATTCAAAGATATTACATTACCAAATTAATTCTGAATTAAACTTATATTAATATTTTGTTGAATTTGTACATTTAATTTGAATATAATTAAATTTTCAATAAAATAATATACTCTGCAGTACACGTATAACACATATTATATCTCGATTAAATTAAACACATTACTCGATTACACTAAAAAATTTCAATGGCAAAATATTACAAACAGATGCAGAAACAAAATATCCACCTAATTCCAGAACTTATACGATAGCGTCTTATTTAAGTGATACAAACTTCTGGATTATGCATGAGAGTCGCCGTCGAAGATTTGCTTGTCTCTCGATCGTTCGTCCTGTTATGATACCTTGCCAACTCCCTCGCGTCCTTTCGACAGTATAAGTCGACCGCCAAACGAAGTAAATCGGATAAAAGTCAAAACTTTCCTTCACTTAATTCTCAAAGCATTTAAATTTTATGCACTATTTTATATATTGCAAATTGCACATCTTTGATAATAAGATTTTCCATAAATATATTAAATATATTAATAATTATATTTGTCATTTCAGATATATTATTAATATTTCGTACATTTCCAGGTTTGCAATTACTTTTGAAATAATATCTAGTAATTTACTGATTACAATTTTACAAAATATCCTTTTATAATATATAGAGTCAAATCGGTAAAAATTATTATCCTAAGATTTTTTCTGTTGTGTAAAAAAACAAATTATGATAAATTATTATCCTATGCTTATTGATTATTAATGATATCTAATTAGCGGTATATTCCAGTAGTATATACAATAATAATGTTAGCCAGGCACAGTTGGTCGATAGCTCACAGTAGTGTAAATAGATCATTTTCGTTATAGACAGAACAATTCTCTATTATACTATTATTTATCAAATCACTCAATTCCAATACAATATTACATATTGTATATTATGATTATAATTTTATGTATTAAATATTTTGAGTGTTTCAAATTTCCATTTTTAACAAAATATAAAATTGTTATTAATGGAATAATTAAAAAAAGTATCATTTATTTTGAGATTTTACAATTCCACTATGCATCAAAGCGACTATTGTGCTTAATAGATTTACGAGAGATACTTGTGTGCAAAAAAAAAACATGTGATTCGTTCTATTGACTTGCTTGTTTTAATTCCGTATGGTTCGGCTCGATGTCTGAACGTTAAATCTCCTCGTAACAAGCTAGTGACGCGGTGAAAACACACAGCAAGAATATCGATGTGCGTTCGTCGGACAAGAGCACCAAATATAATTCCGGTAAAGTGCATAATTGAGATCCAACAAACGCGTATTACGAACCACGCCCGATACGCTTGCGAATTGATTACAGATGCGCGATTGGCAGAGGGTGCATTCTAATGAAAATTAGCCTCAATCAGAAAGAGAGAGACTAGGAAAACATGGGAGATGGACCTATACTTGCGCGCACAAATTGATCATTTGTGGTCAATTCGCTATTGTTTAATTAAACCCGATAGTACTTTTAGCGAGTACAATAGAACACGATTTCATATCGGTAGATAATAGTTTAATTCTATCTATAATTTTATCTAGTTATTTATTGTCGGAAAAAATGAATGAGTTATGATAAGATAATAAACAAATTACTATTTATATCAGTAAAAATGTCTGCTGAAGATACCTTTTTTTTTTAGTTAAAAATAAATAATGCGCATTCATGTTACTCCTGTGTCTTCATATCGTTATTTATATCGATTGCTCACCAAACTCATTTAACACGTTACATATTAGAGCGCAATTTATGAAAATGCAATATCCGCCGCCTGAAAACAAAAGGTTCTTATTTCAGTGTGAAAGATCACTATACACCAAACCATTATATTAATGTAAAATGGTTCTTTCTACCGACTGCGCTTTTTCCATCATATTAAACATCGTATTATAATAGAAGATCTCTCTGCACGTTTCTTGCAAAAAGCTATAATAATAAAAGCAAGGAGAATAATAATAAAACTAATAAATTAAAAAAAATAATTGTTATTCTTATTACCATTATTATTTTTTTACAAAAATAAGAAATAGAGAAAAAGTGCAGAGAATATTCAGGACAACGCTGTACACGATCTGCGTGCATGAGCGGAAGGAAAAAGAATCTCCGGTTTAACTGCAAGCGAGTATCGCCCGCTTAACCGGGCGCCCTCATAATCCCACTGCTACTTCGTAATTATTTCAAACAGGTTAATTTGTGCGGCCTGCGTTTCTCGTCCCCTTTTCCCGGCTAAAATCCGCGTCGTCATCTCACGTGAACACGGTCTTCGCATCACTTCTTCGGCTATCCCTAATTGTTAATTACAGAGCAACTTCCGGCAAACTTTATTAAATGCGTTGCGCAATGCCCTTGCCAGACCGCGCGGCAACGAAACAACCCCTGGGCTCGTATATCTAATTAAGCGTATTCGCGCGCGTCTATTTGCAGTAAGCGCCGAATTCCGGACCGGTGGAACGTAGCGAGTGGAAGCATAACATCCGGAATTGGAAGTAACTGGTCTAAGTACGCGCGAGATTCCATTTACCGGATGTGCCGCGAAGGAAGTGCAGCGCGTGTCCTGCGATATTCGCGAACGCGCGAGATTGGCGCGGCTGTTGTTTTCTCTCTCGCATTGCACTTATACATTGCGCTATCATTTGCTATGAAAATGTTCGCTAGTGGAGCGCTCGTAGAAATGTACGTAAGATGTAGCTCTCGGAAATGCTTGCACTTTTTATTCGCGACGAGCAAAGTGTTATAGCATTTGCTGAATTCCATTTGCTCGAGTGTTTTTTTGTTTTTATTCTTGAATACTTGATAAACTAGTGAGACATAAATCAGAACTTCTGCTTTTAAAGAACATATGCATCGCAAATTATAATATTTATCAATATCTATTAGATATATTGGGTTATTTCAGATAATGTTTAATAATAATTTTAATTTTAAATTATTTTAAAAATTATAAGCTTTTAGATATTTTAGTGAAAAGATTTTAATATCTGATTGATTTTTTATTTTTTGCCTTCAGTGTTTCTTGATATAACGCACAAATTTAATTAAATTAAAAGATATTTTTAATATTAAAAAATATATACTTTTTTAAATTTTTATATAACGGAAAAACTGTTTTATATCTAAAATTTTTGTTTAATTCGGAACTGATCTTTTGTAGATAACTTGAAATTTGAATTCTTAATTAAAAATAAATAAATGGCTGCTAAGTCCGTATTAGTGTACTATGTTGCATTTTAAACGCTCTATTTTTAACGCAAACGCGTGCCTCATCACAACTCCTTAAAATTTCATAAGAAAGCCACGCCGATTTGCTAAGAAAATTTGTGTGAAAATGCTTGCGCCGGCTTATAACATACACACATGACTGAATATGTACTCTGAAAAAGAATATAAACGCGTACAACGAGCACGTAGCGAGTGTGCATACCAAATCGTAGAATCTACCATTTACTGCACGCGTGTGCTACGCCGTGCTGCGGGCGGCTTCCGGGCTTTTCACAAAGCACGTTAGGAGGCACGTAGAAACTCCGGATCTCGGGCGGATTTATTTAATGAGAGTATAAATGCGGATACGCTACAATGCCGGGTTCTTTCGCCGCTTTATCCGCCGCGTATCACCGCGATAAATTAGACTGGCGTGCGCCATTAATTAGCTTTACGTTTCGTAAAATATTCCCCAACTGTGCTTTTCCGCTTTCTCGAGTGGCTCCGTACTTCCTTCTGAGGCATATTTAAATCCTCGTAATAAACAAAAATTAACAGTAATGCAAGGCGCAAAGATTAAAAATTAATTTAATTTAGTGATTATGATAAAATTGTATTAAATTTGTTCGCTGGCGTAATCACTTACCGAGAGATGTATTGAAAACTTGACGCATCAAACTTAATAACGCAAAAACATCGTGTGTAATGAGATCTAATAATGCTCAGCTTATTGCGACTGCGCATAATTTGATAATCGATATGTGATATTTCGTTTCGTTTTCTACAACGTACAATCGTTACATCATTATCGCGATATTATCAGATTCGACACTCAAAAAAATAATCTTGCAATAATAGCTAAAATTTTCTAGGTGTAAAAAATTAACTAAAACAGATAAATGATTAGCAACTGTTGTGATATTGCATATGTAATTACTTAATCAGTTTAGATGACAGAAACAGAATATATATCTGTATTGTTTGTGAACTTTAAAAAGAAAGTTTCTCTAAAGCGGCTATCTATATAAGATCAATCACGTGTTAGATCATGCAATGAATAACATTTAGCAATGGTACCTAAATTTTTCAGAAGCTATTGCTAGAACATTACTGCTATAAATTCTATATGTGACAAACAATGTTTTCACAGATACGAAAAATAGCGATACATTCTTGTTGCGATATCTAGAAATCTAACTACATCAGCGAAATATTTTTTTGAGTGGGTGACGTTACGTATTATACAGTAATTATTGTCCGACTTATTGCGGATTTAAATCGACAAAGTTGCTCGGAAAGAACACTTTTGCTGAAAAATCAAAAAATTGTGCCAGATACAGGAAAATAAATTTTGTTGGACAATCAAAATTTATCAATAGAGACCACTCGAAACTTTGTGCTGCGATATGAAAGAAGTTTTGAATGTTCAACAAAATTTATTTTTAGATCTGTATCTGGCACAATTCTTAGAACTTTTAGCAAAAGTATTCTTTCTGTGTAAAGTTGTATACAGACGTAGGATATAAATTAGGAATAATAAGCGACATACAATTAAATTATCGATATTGATGCAATATGACGTTCACAAGCTGTGTAACTGCCAGTATATAACACTTGAATGAAACGGTGTGGAATTGCAGTATTCTGTTAAAGTCTTGCTGCAATGAAGCTATTATTATCTAACTTTCCTTTATATATTGCTCGATCAGAAATACTAGTCTATATATACCACAATTACCTTTATAGTGTCTTAAAGTTGATAGTTAACTATCGCTTTCTAGGATATCCTAAAGTTGCAGTAAAAAATGACAAATAGATTTAAATAATTGTTACATTCTCAAAATTTATATGTATTTTTGTTACAAAATTCTATATTTTATATTTTATGATTATTATATTACGTCATTATATTATTTATCTTTTATTTTTAATATTACACAACTTAATTTTTGTTGTAAATGACATTTTTTAATCATTGACAGTTTTTAATTATACAAATGTAGCAATTAATTTTATTTTGGTTGCATTTATCTTCTATAAATAAAATAACGAAATATCTTTTACTTCAATAATAAAATGGCAAAAATCTACTCCCTGCTGCTAATAGCAAAGTAATTAATCACGATTAGTACCGATTGATTGAACTCTTGCACACGGTATCTTGGCAACTTTTCAAGGAAAATGTAACTATAAACAAGTTGCAAAAGATATATCAGATGCAAGATAGAAGTTACGGAACGCTACGCGAAAAATCCTGACCGTTATGGACGTATCTTGATCAGCAGACTCTGTCAGGGTATCTTCGCAATTTTGAGCGATAAGTAGAAAAAGGTGGATGAGTTCAGCCCGAATACTTTTCTCATGAGATCATCCAGACGGCAGTAACGTGAAACGTGGATGGCGAGGAGGGATTTGTTATTAAAAAAGTACATATATAAGAGTGATGTTAGCACTTATTAAAGGAATGTGACTACTACGAGGTTAAGAAACAAAAGCGGGGGAAATATAATATAGAACCGTACTCGAGATCTTTCAGAAAGACTCAATAGAACAGAGAAGAGCGTTTATTAAGGATGAAAGAAAAATGTAGGGAAAACTCTCAAGACAAAATTACAAGAGGGAGGATACAAAGAGAGAACAAAAGAAGAAAGAGAGAGAAAGAGAGAGAAAGAGAGAGAGAGAGAGAGAGAGAGAGCAAAAAAGTACTCGTCAAATATAGGCGACAAAGAGAACGCATCAGAATGTCGAAGAAAGAAAGGATGCCAGTGATGGCGGAACGTTCGGTATCGGAGAAGAAATGAGAACGATGTGAAAAAGGTGCGAAAAAGGGAAAAGGAAAAGCGAGAAAGAGAAGGGGTACAGATAAAGGGAAACGTTAGGCCGCGCAGGGATGGCCAAAAGGATTTGGCGCGATTCCAGAACCGGTCAATCGACAGTAGATAACCGTCAGGCTCATTCCGTGCTACGAGAATTCTGCGAGTAAAAAGCTTACGTCGCAGAAGAAAGGAGAGCGAGGAAGAAGGCGAGGAAAGAAGTAAGAAAGTTGAAGGGAAAACGATATCAAAGGGAACCCAGTTCGCGAGTCACGCTGGACTTTAACGCCGATTCGTCTCGAGCTGGCTCCCGGGCGATTGCAATAAAATCTGGCAAGGAGCGCTGGCCAGATTTTGCGGCAACTTTGCAAGTATAAAGTTTTGCCTTTGAATACTGTACGACTAATGATGTTACGTATCTCTGTCATTGCAATTGAATGCGACAGATTAGGAAGAATTTAAGTGGCAAAAATAGAAGGTTCGAGAACCAAGCTGAAAAAGGAATAGGAATTGAAATGAAGCGCTCAATCTTTTAAAAAATTCATAAGATGCAGACTTGTTGAAATTAACAGTAACAATTGACGTCGCTGTACAAGCTGAAAAAGAAGGGTTGCAAATATAAAGATTACACACACACAATGGAAGAATTATAAAAAAAATATTATATCGCATGATGTATCGTGAACTTTGTAAAATATGTTAAATTATGTTAAATTATGTTAAACAAAGAGTTTCGTATGTTGATGTTGAATTTTCTGAAATATGTTAAATGAAATTATCTCGCGATATTCGTTGTATGAAAACGTATTCTTTTTCTACTTTAATATAATGTCTGCGCGAACTTTCGACGAAGATAAAGAGGAGGGCTTTTGAAGTAGTAAAGATGTCGAACACAGTCAAAGATTGAATTTTCGACCAGGGCTACGAGCTACACGTAAGAAAGATATTCCCCTCGGAGCTTCAATACGTCGGATAAGTAAGTGGATAAATTTCTACCGAGAGTCGCCGGAAGCAAGGCCAGCGAAAGAAAAGTTCGACAAAATGGAGCCTGAGGAAGCCAGTATAACCACCAATTGTCGGAACGAAGATGTAAGATTACAATTTGCACCCCATTAACCCTTTGATTTTCTCCGAGTGTTTAAAGCAATTTGTCACTTTTTCTCCTTTTACGTTGTCGTGCATATAAAAGACTTAAATCTAACGCAATATATTAAACTTAAATGAACTAAAAATACTATTTAATATATAAAACTTAAATTTAATTCATATAATTCATAAATTTAATGTAAAGCATTAAATTTTACTTATTAGGTCGTATTATGTCAAATTGCTATATTAAAGCGCTATATTTTCGACAAGAAATTTTATTCAAACAAAATATGCACGATTTGCTAACTGATGCTGATGCTCAGTGTTTTTTAAACTGACTATTAAATAATATATTCCATTTTTTTAAACTTGACGTTTTTAGATTTCATAAATTGCTTAAATTCTGCTATTACTGTTTTTTGAGTAATTAACGATATTAAATAATGCTTATCAGGAAATCTGATTATAAAAAATCAAAGGACTAAAGATTAAAGAATGTTTGTTATCTCTAGTAAAAATGAGAAAATTATTATTGCACAAAGAAGGTGAATCTGTTCGTCGATGCTGCGAAAATAATACTAAGTATAATCTAATATAGCTGAGCGAACACAGAAGGTAAAGTGTAGAAGAAAAAAGCGCAATATTCGAACCGTGATAGCGATCGAGCGTGGAAGTTCTTGAATCTAAAACGCTGAAGACGTAAGACGTAAGGTCGTAAAGACGAAGGGTCAAAGATCGAACTCTCGAATCCCTCTGGGATGGCGGTGAAAAGATGAAAGAGAGAAAAGAAGACTGACAGAGAGGATGGTGAAGAGGGGGGGGGGGGGGAAAGAAAAGACAGCTGGAAAATCCAGGAGTTACGAAGACACGGCCGATATCTAAGTGGATAAATTTCTGACAAAAGAGCCGCCGTTGCTGGAGAGAAGGTGTTTGAGACACGTAAGGTGAAGCAGGCGAACTTGGCGATGAGAAGAAGTGAGAAAGGTTGATATGAAAGCGGCGGAAGAAAGATGAAAACGATGAAATCCGGATCTTTGCTTACTAATACAGCGCGACCATATGCCGCGTAATGTCGCGATTTCTATGATAACGATATCTACTATCCCTCTCTATCTCTCTCTCCCCTGTGAAGAAACTTCGAGTTTATCCGGCGATGGGAAGAAGGTGGGGAACGGGAAAGGGTTGGAGATTATGTACCCGGTGGCGGATAAGTGTACTCCGAGCCCGCTTATCTCGATCTAAGAGGAATATTCACTAGTCGCGGTACACTTGTATTTACTTTCGCGTTTATTTATCATGCTGATGAGGAAAAGCGCCTGGCTTATCGCGAGCGCGACGGGATTTTGTTGTATGCAACTTGCTGCCGCAGTAGGCGATTTCGTTACCTCGGAATTTCTCGAGATTATTTTGAGATTCTTACTCGGAATTCTCTTATCCTGCTGGAACTATGAGAAACGCGTTTGCGCTTGTGCGCCCGATAAGAAAATATATTACTGTATAATACGATTTTCATAAGTTTTGCGAAAATGTTTTTGAGATAAGGTGAGAAATGTATGTGTGAAACTTTTTTTCTATAATACATACAAATTGATCGAGAAACATATCATCGAGATATGCATATGCCTGTTTAATTAATATAGAGAGAGAATAACAACATAAACCAAACATAGTTATACATAACGCTACATAGAAACATAGGTTACGAGATGATTGAATTAAACACGAACCGATGCAGTTGCTTCCCAATATTAACTCGATTTACAAGCATAACATGTACATGAAATTGTTATAACAAGAGAAACAACGAGTGTTTGGGGGTAAAACGAGGCAGACATGACTAAAAACACTATAGGTTTGATGAAAAGTATGCACTTTTATTTACACAAATATTCGAACTGTATACATATACATATATATGTTATTAATTAGTTAAATCATTCTGAATAATCAAATATTACTACTAAATTAAAAACTAATCTTTAACTTTTTAGTTTAACTAATAATCAAAAGCGTTGAGCGTTAAAAATAACAATACAATAACGATTAAAATACTAGTAATAATATTTTAACGCGTTTTATAATTTAGAAAAAAATTTACTCTTAATTTGCGAAGACTAATTTATTAGAGGTGTTCTTTTGCTTTTGGCGAAGACTGTAGAAACCTGCAATTTACGTTTCGAATGCAATGAGAAAGACAATGCATACTCGCTGTGCCTTCTTGTAACAGCTTGATGGAGCTTTTCGTGAAAATTTAGCATTTGCTCTCGTTTCGCTGCACCTTGCAACTTTCCTTGGAGCTGTGCTGCAGTTCGCGAAAAGACGCTCGGGATATTCGCGCGCGGAAGCTCGCGGGATTCGTCTTGGAATCTTCCTTTCTCTCGGCCAAATAGCAAAAGGAGATACTCGGAGGATAACGGGGAGAGATCGGGTCGAATCTCTTCGAAGTGTACCACGATTGAACGCGATGTTTCCGCTCGAGTAAACCGCAAGACCGACCCACAATCGTTGCCTTAGATAGAAATCCGTAGCTACGAATGTCGGCGAACGTACTTTCCTTCGTGCGAAAATTTGCGAGCGCTCTAAAATCTCCATGGACACTCTTGGAAGCAATTCTTACAACAACTTACGACACGATAAAATTAAAAAGCTGATTTAATGAGTTTTGTCAAGTTTCTGCATCGCGTTTTTAGAAACTGAAATAAAGCATTATATACATATAAGTGGTGATATTTTACAAAAAAAATAGCATAAATTGACGCGAATGCAGAATTTGTGACTAATTTTGAAAAAATAATTTATCTTTTCAAGCTTCAACACTTAGATCAAAGAAAATATTCGATAGATGATTAATACATCAATACCATCGTAAAAACCATTAAACACAGATCTACGTGTATACGTATGTGACTGTACAGATCAAACTATTTAATCGAATATGTAGGTAACATTGCTTTCCATGATTAAGAGCGGCTCTTCAGGCAGGGTCAAAGGGACATCCTCGTAATCAGCCGCTATGTGCACGGATCTGTATCATTGCTCACTGGAATATTAAGATCCATGATATGAGATCCAATAATCTGTTAGAATTGATGATTTGAACTGTTCAAAGGATTCAATCGCTGAACTATTAATAAATTTTTAATATCTGTATACTATTTCCGTATTTGCCATTCTGGCGAATAATTTATTTGTAATAATTAGTGGAAATGTTTTGAAATATGGTTATATTACAATTATTTAAATTAAATTATTGAATGCAATGCAATTACAAAACAATATGCACTAATTGTGAGCATAAGAGAAATTACAACGTTTAATGTCAAACGCAGCAGAATTCTATTTTCACATTTGCGTAAAAAAAGTATACACTTTTTTTTACAAGAATCTGATATATTTGATGAATATAGAATGTTGTTTTACTAGCTTGAGACGTGGGTGGAGTGAGAAAATTAATTTTGCTAGAATACTACGAGAGAAACGCTCGCCGAGAAATTGAAATGATTGAAGAATTAATTGGTACGCTTAGGGGTTGTAATGCTCTTGAGTATACTAAAGAAAACATACTGTCTACTTTGTAGATGTAATATTTCGCATCTCGATATTTTCCCCTTATATAAAGCAAACGATATAGAAGTGGATACTTCAACTAGAGGTAAATATTTTCACGCTTCGTAACCTTTTATTCATCGGACAAAACTCGAAAACTTGAAAATAATCCAAAAACATTTACTTCCAAAATTAAAAATATTACGGAATTAAGATTGTATTTACATTGAAACTGAGAAAATAAATTAATTTAATTAATTTAATGAATATAATATATAAAAATTTTTTAATTATGACAGAAATTTAATTAAAACTTATCAAAAAATTAGCGATCAAAATTAAGATTAAAAGACCGATACGAAGCATCGCGCAGAAACTTATAAATTATTAATCTTGTGTTGTTATCGCTTCGATGAAATACGATCTTTAGAGAGCAGAATAGCGAAGAAGAAAACCAGAACAGCGTAAATGCCAAGCGGCGACTGCATGGAAAGAAAATTTATATGTTCCTTTACTTAGTCTGAAAATAGTACTGCAAGCTCTCTGAAACATGAGTAAGTAAATCACGGAGATAATAGTACTAAAATATCATACTCCCCAAAATCCGCATTCGCTCGAACATTATAGCTACTATTACCATCGAAATTTCTAGCAGAATGCAAATATGTTATTATTAATTAATATATGTATATTGTATAATACAATATAATGAATATATTGTTATGCCTGCGCTGATAGAGATAGACATATTATATTTTACTTTTTACAGTTAAATTTTTCATGGAATAAAAGATTTGATTGTCGTAGAATCTTAAAATAAAAATGATGTCGATTACATAGATTTTTCTGTATTTTATTAACAATAAGATTGACAGAGAGCCATTGTTAGCTCATTGTTGTTCTTAAAGCGGAAATATCAGAAAATATAATCGGCAAGCGCAGATATTGAGATTTGATAATTTTTTTATTTATCGAAAAGTGGATATCTTTTTCAAACGTCATTTTAGTCTTTTACGAAGCGTCAATTCGTTGTTGATGATGATTGTGAATTAATAATCAATTGTGGCCGAAGGGAGAGAACGAGATGTTTCGCAAGTGTAAGGTGCAGTTGGCATTTTGTCGATTGTATCACATGATATCGCACGAATGGATTAATCTTGCGCATTTTCACAAAATGCCGAAGTATTTCCATTTTCTGGCCAATACGCGTGTACGTACGTATCTATGTACGTTATAACGTTCAGGCATGCACGTACCTTGGAGTATCGTAAATATTCATGAGGCCATAAATATTCATGCCAGTCTCGTTCAAAGAGAATCGTTTAAAGAAGGAAAAACCGAGAGAGAAACGACATCGAGCTTCTTTCAGGGATATATCTTCCTTTTATCTGGTGTCACTCGAAGAAACCAGCATCTTGGAAGCAATGATAGAATGTATTTTTGACGCATCACTATTATAATAAAAAGCGCATTGCAGTTCACTGATCAGTCACTATCGGTTTGTGACAGAATACAAAAATTATTCTCGCAATAAACTGAATTATTAAGTTATACACGCGTGACATAAACTGGAACTGTCGTAAATGTTTCTTGAGTCTGCTAAAATATGTTTCAAAACAAAATCATTTTTCAAAATCGCTTATTTCTTAATTTTTATTGTTATACTTTTAATATTGAGTAAAAAATTAACGTACTCGAATAAAAATCGGAAAAGTTAGTCAATAAAGAATTATATTTTCTATATTAAAAGTGCAAAGCTTCTTGGTGTATTATAATTATAATACGCGATAATGATCGCAACAATTTTATTATAGATGCCAACTGACATTCGTCAAAATTACAAAAAATGGTTTTTATCCCGCAATGACTTTCCTCGGGAAAAATTTTACAACACAATAAGGGTTTGCCTGTTTGTCGCGTTTTTTCTTTCCACCTATTATCTCGTTGTGTGGTCGCTGTTACGACTGAAATGTAATAGAAAGCTACGCTTAGAACGCAGCGGTTTGTCCCACTCTTGCTGCCCTACCCGTTTTACCGAAGAAGCGTAAGGGAATCCTGGAAGCTCTCGTTGAAGAAAATTCATTTCCTCGACAACGATCGTTCGAGCGTGTTACAGGTAGGTTTGCGGAATGGCGAGCCGGATACCAACACGGAAAGGAAGGTTACAAGAAAAGCAAGCTACTACAACAAGTCGCAACATGCAGTATTGTAGGGATACGAATTTGATTATCGTTCGTGAATTTCACGAAACGGAAGCCAACTTTGAAACCGCTACGAGAGAGATAAGACGAACATTTTACAAAGGACGATTGCTATGCGACATTTTATTCTCAATTCGCGAAATTCTACAGATTCGAAGTAAAGGAGGAAAGTAAAATAGAACAAGAAGGAGTTAAGGAAGAATACAAATATAAAGTAATAAGTATGATACGATTGTGAATGAGATATCTAAATTAACAGATACATTTAGAATTTCGATTAATAATACAATCAATTATCAAATTAATAATATTAATATTGCTGCAATATCATGGCTGCCAAGGTAATTAGCAGCACTCTACAACATCCACGAAATTGGCGGGGGGAAACAAGAGAAACGTGTAATCGTACGCGCACATGATCTCTTCTCTTGATACTCTCGTAAAGTTTTAATTGCTAATTAAGTCAATGTGTGTCAATGAGTTATGTTGTATCGGGAATGTGCGCTACTTCACAAACTTAATTCAACAACAATTAGTTGCGCGTCACATATTGCGAATCACTTTCAAAACGTGCTGCTTAAATAATTATGAAAAAGTTTATGTACATATACACGTATATTTATTTCTTTTAATTACCGTGCTTGTGTGTATGCTTTTGATTCTATGAAAATAAAGCAAAATGTAGATATAAATAAAGATAGATAAATATAGATATATAAAGATAGATAAATGTAGATATAAATAAAGCAAAAATTAGATATAAAAATGTGTTGAAAAGCAATAAGATAAAAACATATTAAATATCGCAATCGCAAATGTCGTACATTTAATGGCATAGTAAGCAAAGAATTGACATTCAATCCTAAATTTTGACACAATTGCGCTGTCTTTCTACTACTATATTGTTTTGGCTTCAAATTTACGTGAAAATCAACACCGAATAAATTTATTCTCATTGATAATATTTCCGGATATTTTCCTTCGTCCACGTTCACGCGGATTTATGCAGACAGCGGTGTACGTCGACGAATTAATTGGATTAAATCGCCCGCAGTTTAATATTCATTTCATGCCTTATAGAGACGCCACGAGGCTCACAGTTCGTATAAATTGCAGTGCCTTCAAAAAGCAATTTCATTTTGCACGTAAAGTTACCGCGGAATATGAAAGCAAGCTATCTTCTCCCGACAACCCTCTCAATTAGGAACTTAACTCTTGCGGAGATTATTACGCCAGAAAAGGAGCGATATTTGGAGCGATGTAATATCGGCATTATAATACGGACACAATATAGAAAGTGAATTTTAATAGAAAGTTACATTTTTTTATTCGCCATAAAGCATCCAAAAAATTTCCGTATTTCCCGTTGCTACAGTTAGACTAACCGTTGTGTGTGCTATTTTGCAAAACCTCTTGTATTATCAATTTTATTATATTTACATAGTTTGATATTTATTAAATCTAATTTATTTTTTACCATGTAATCATCAACTACGTGTGTTTATAATTGAAGTGACTTGTGTGAGGAAATGAGAATAGTTTCTAGCACACACTCGTCGCGGATAAGATTTCGTCGTTATGCATATTAAATTCTGCAAAAAAAAAGAAAGGAAAACGTAAAAAACCTGCTGTGCCTGCAATAATCCTCGTAATTACGCGCTTAAATCACTGTCGGCAGAGTTATTGCAGAGGAATACTTTCCGCGCGGCCGAATGCGCTCGCGAATGCTCGAATCCTGGCAGAACGTCAGGTTATCCAACTTTCCGCAATCCTGACAAATTTCTTTCCCTCTTTTCCTGATTTTGCCCCCCGGCAGCTACCGGTATGCGCGTTATTTCCTATTCTCCGTGAAAATCGATAATGCGAATACTTTTGTGATGAAACTTCAATAAGCATTTGACTCTCGAAAAATATAAAATCAAAAGACTTGGGCGCAAATACACAGAGGCACAAAAAATTGTTTTGTCAATAAAGTAAAATACTAGATTTTTTATATACGCGTCAAAAGAAGTTTGAAAACACCTAAATTTTAAATAATCTAAAAGCGAAATTAAGCTAGCCGATTGTATTGCGATAAATGTTGATTTTTATCAAACAAATAGTTATATTAAGTTTTATCTTATTTTGGTTGTGCTTAATTATTACAAAATTTGTATGTTACAGTTGTTTATGTCCAACTGCAGCATCAGCTGAAAATTCTTGTTACATTTACAAGTTGCATATATATACAAATTTAAAAGTTCCAGAAAAAAACAAATCTCATTAAATGACTCACGTATTTTTTATTGCAAATTGTTTTAGCTGTTAATTTATCAAATTTGCTTGATGTAACTTGCCTTTAGATGCCGCTTCCGAGATTGAGTAATTGCTTTTTGTAAGCCTCAATTTTATTTTAACAGGATTTATCACGTCTCATACTGATCGTCGAGAATGAAATTTCACAGAAGGAACCGGGTATCTCTGCAAAATAATCGACTCCATTACAAGCTTAATGCACGGCGAAATTATCATGGTAGAACTTTCGGCGGCACATGTTCGTAGATGCAGGGCGACCAGGTCTCAATTTTCCAGGGCGCTTTTCTGCAATCTCTCGCAAATTTCCCTTTACCTCTCTTCTCTCCACAGTACTCTCAGGTACTACTCTTTCCGCCCTTTTACGCTTCTCATCTTCCGCTCATTCGCGTTTTACTCGACGCGAAATCGACAGCGGTGGCGCCGGTGGCGTCGGTCGAGATTCCCGGCGCGTGACACGCCCGAAATTCTGGGTTTTAATTGCGCCCTGGATATTTCGAGGGGGGCGGAAGGCATTAATGGACCGAATCCGAGATAGGGCTGCACCGACGTGCTGCTGCAACGTGTGCTCTCGGACAACCAGGGTCGGATGTTTAATTGAGCATTCGGTTGCGCCCACCCGAATGTGAATGTCTCTCATAATCCGGCGTGCCAATTAACGCTATTAGAGACACCGAGCATGCCGATATACATGACCGACCGAGAGCCGATTCGCGATAAATCGAGTAATTGATTGTGGATCGACGTATGTGCGACAGCCTGTAACGAGAGCGCTACAAAGAAATCGAAGATTAACGATTATTGAAGACTAGTGGTTCAATTATTGTTAGAGAACATAAAAATTATTAACATGACTTTAAAGTTTTGTTGTAAAAATAAGAAATATTAATATATGAATATATTAATATTATAATGAAATATGGATAAAATAAACTATACACACACACACACAGACTTGTAACTTTAGCTAAACTTTATTTTACAGTAAAATAATAAAATAGATTTTAGCAAAATATAGCTTCAAGTTGACGGTATGTTAAATTATAGTAGTGTGGCGGCTCACGCCACACAGCTTACTGAAGCGGCATAATACGCCGCGGCGCCGCTACGCGCCGCAGGCCTTCTACCAGTTATAAGCTTGCGGACCCACCGCCAGGTGGCACAGGCGGTGAAGAGCTTTCTCGCGATCAAGCTTCGATCGAGGAGATATAAAAGAGCTGCTCTGCAGATCTTTACTCACTCACTCGCTTCAAGGCGAGCTCTCACAAAGGGCCCTTGAACGGAGTCACAGCTCTGCTTCGAAGAGCGCAACCAGCAAGTCTTCTCGACTTTTCACAGTGCCTGGGAAGGCACGGAAGCGAAAGACTCAGTCTCAGCTCTGACCGCACACCTCACGTAGGATGTACAGCTACGGTCAGCTGACGCACCAGCATCGCCGTCGCCACCACAGACTCTACAGCGGAAAATAATTCCCTTAGAGTTCTGTGCCCGGTTGACTCGGCCCCCACGTGACACTCACGTTCCAGGGGACATCCGAATGCGAAGGCCTCTCCCGCCTCAGCTCGCAGATTCACTTGCGCCATCGAGAGCCGGACGGTCGCAGCGCATGGCACAACGGAGACATGCTCCACCGCAACGCAAACCTCGCCGCAGGGATGCAACACGCACCCTCGCATGAATCGTCCTGTTAAGGACCCGATTCCAACCACGCAGACGCGGCCGGTAATATCTTACCGCGCCCGTCACCTTTCATTCGAAACTCGCGGCCTTACACTCTGCCGCGAATGCGCCTATAAACTGGTGACCCCGACGACTGGTCGAGAAAGATGGGCCAATCAGAGAAAACTGGCGAGACGCAAGACAGCGACGCAGCGCAAATCAGAGAAGATTAACAAACGGGCGAGTTTGTGGATCATTTGCATTAAAAAATGAGCAAACTCCGCCCACGCATACAACGACACGGCCACGGCAGCACCTTCATTCACAAGGACTTGGCCAACTGTCAAAAAGGTTGTCGTCAGACACGACGGCCCAACCAGGGCGCTACAGCAGCCATACGACGGACCTTATCAAGTCGTACAACAAACGAAAAAGTCTACAGGCTATTGGTCAACGACAAGCCAATCAACGTCCCCATAGACCAATTGAAGTCAGCATACGTCAGGGACGACCACAAGCAGCCAATAGAACCAGCCGCAGCCAAGCAGTCAAGACCCTCCACAGCCGACAAGAAGAGGAGCAGCAAAACATCAAAACCAACTACTCGTTTTCAGGCTTAAAAACTGCCAAGGGGGTCCTGTGGCGGCTCACCGCCACACAGCTTACTGAAGCGGCATAATACGCCGCGGCGCCGCTACGCGCCGCAGGCCTTCTACCAGTTATAAGCTTGCGGACCCACCGCCAGGTGGCACAGGCGGTGAAGAGCTTTCTCGCGATCAAGCTTCGATCGAGGAGATATAAAAGAGCTGCTCTGCAGATCTTTACTCACTCACTCGCTTCAAGGCGAGCTCTCCCCAGGGCCCTTGAACTGAGTCGTACTCTGCCTCGGCAGAATCTAACAGAGACACATAGTCTCGCCGTTTTTCTCACACTGCCTCGCAAGGCGTGTAAAAAGAAAGCAGAGTCCCAGCATCGGCCACGCACTTCAACCAAGCGGCCCGCGGATACTCCACTTTCGCCGTCACCTCCTCAGTCTCTAGTGTGGAAATTAATCCCACTAGAGTTCTGCGTCCGGTTGACTCGACCACCAAGGGACACGCTCACTCAAGGCGACATCCGAATTCGGAGACCTCTCTCTCCTCGGTACACGGAGCAATCCGTAATTCCGAGAGCCGAGACGGTTGCCACCACCAGCACACCAGAGACTCGATCCATCGCAGTACAGACTTCACCGCTCAGAGCCTGCTCAGAGAGCAGTTGTCAGACGGAAGACCACTTCCCGAACGGAGTTCCACCGACGCCGGGAAAGGGGCTGCAACGAGCTAACTCAGTTGAACCGTCCTTTTTAGGACCCGTTCAACACACTAAGACGCGGCCGGTAATTTCTTACCGCGCCCGTCAATTTTTCTTTTGATTCTCGGCCTTACACTCTTGCCGAGAAAGCGCCTCTGGCGCCCTTAATCAAATCAAACACAAAACTTGTACATTACTCTACTTCTCTGACGAGGAAAAATAAAATATATTTTTCTAAGAAATTGGTCTCAATATCTTTCAACCAAGTCGAACACAATCCTTAGGCAATACGCCTATAAGTAGAATCTGTGTTGTTGTTTAAATAATAAACTATGGAGCCCTCATTTACAAATCATGGGATGGTACTTCGAAAGCATAACAGTTACCGCGTTGAATCTAATTATTAGTCCATCAAGTGATTAATTGTCCGGAGAATAATGGCCCCTGGCTATTGTTCCGCTGTAAACACACGCGGCTCTCTCTCTGTCAAATGTGAATAAAATTTAGTAATTTTTTGCTTCGGTGAAAGCAACCATTTTAATCAATGTTGCTATTGCATCGTAATTTTGTTTACTGCGACAAGTGAACGCTTGTATTATTGACTTTGCTTTTTCATCTGCATAATCTTTCGTGCCCAAAGTATAATTATTCATTCTATGATCCACGACAAAAGTATTTGCTATATCTACGAGTCAATATCTACGAGAATCGATGCGTCTCCTCGTTTAATCACGAACAGGAAAGTCTCACGTACCGTACTTAATTGAAAATTAATTTCCTTCGTGCAGAGCGGCGTGGTCGAAAACGTACAAAACTTAATCCGGGCTTGTGCGTCACCGGCCGGAAGACCGGGAAATTGTTTCAGCAAAGTAAACAAAGATTTAAATCGCGCGGATCGCATCGCGCGAGAAAAAATGTGTAGACAAGAAAATATAAGTAAAATGTTGCTTAGAATATTTTTGTATACAATCCGAATCGTTAAATTAAATATGGAATAAACTTTAACGCTACGCTATCATTCACTATTCATCGTCGACGTGCACAAATTCGTTAAATTATGTATCTGAATTTGATTTATTTGTTGGAATTTTATTTTGTTTAATAAAAAAGAGCTCTCATCCATTTTATCGCTAGCAGCTCGCAACGCATTGTTCGAAAGCTCAATTTAAAATTTGTAAAGTTTTGAGTATTTTCATTATTTCTATTTTACATTGCTAGTGTGCGCTAGTGTGTGCTTTTACATTCATATCGATTTGCCGTTTGCTATTTGAGTGCTACATCAAACTTTAGAGTCGTAAACTTTTTTTTTTAATTATAAAGATTTAGAAAATAATATATATTGTTATAATATATGAAACTTGTGTCGCGAAATATAACATTAATTTCGAGATAACAAATGATTTCCTTTAATTTTCTTAGTTTTCATTAGTGCACCATTTAAAATGTACTTTACGAATTAAGAACTCACTTCAATCTTGCTTCGAATTTTTTTACTTACGAATGCATGTTGCCAATATGCAACGCAGTCTTATTGTAGCCTGTCACGTTGGAGTGATGTTAGGTGAGGGTGTTGGGAGAAATGTTGAGACCCAGAAAATTCATCTCGCGTCGCGTTTCCGCGAGTTGCGCCTTGCAAAGTGAGAAAACCTCTCTCGACTCCCTCTCTTTTCCTATCCCGCCGTCTTCCCGACGAGGACAGAACGAACGAAGCAACGCTCGAGTGGAGAACTCCGGATAATAGTCGAAAGTTTATAGAGTCTAACCGGAGGAAAGTAACTGGTTTATGGGGAAACTTTCACCACGTCCTCACACGGAAAATTTACGTTCACAGCGCCTCCGGAGAGGGGACCGGAAATCACGGGCCTGTCCTCGCACTATTCCGTCGGCGAGAACGTGACTGCCAACTGCACCGCTTGGCCGTCCGTGCCTAAGGCCAATCTACGTTGGACCATCAACGACGAACCGGTAAAGTATCCTTCACTTTCTCAGCGCAAACTAACTTCCCCGAGGCCTCGTCCGTCACTGGTGTATTGCACCGACGACGTGTACGTGTTCTCCCGGGCGCGGAAAATGACTTTATGTGTTCTTTGGATAAAAAGCGCCGACTTCAAGATGAGATTACATTAGTTTATCTTTTCTTGAAACAGAAAGTGATAACGGAGTTCCTGCCGTTTTGATTATACTTTTTCTTATTTCTTACAAAAAAAAAAAACGCTTTAAATTGGCCTCTTTCACAAGAGCTTATTGTACAAAATCATTAAAAATATTGAGATATTGATTCAATTTCCGATATTGATAATTTGATTAATTAAATTTTGAAAGAAAAATGTCACACTTTAACTTAAAAAATTTGCTTTATCTATACTTTTTAAAGCGTATTTCGACAGGCGCATTCAACTGTACATATTCAATAATTTTTTAATAATAATAATTTTAAAACATGTCGCCACTGTCAACGCGGAGTTCACGGCTACGGGACCAGGAGCCTTAAAAATCTACAAAGAACTGGAAGAACAGTTTTACAGTACAATACTACAGAGTGATACATGATAAGATTGTTTTTCAACATGGACTTTTAAACATAGATTTCAAAATAAAGTAATTTAAATTCAATACACTGCAAATTCTCTGTAAAGTTTAATTATGTTCAAGGTGGATTCGATAATTTTAAAGTATGACTAATGGCGGCTTTTTTTATAAAAAGCTTCTCTCCCAAAATCCTTGAATGCATGATCCTTCCGGTAAGGATGAAAGAGGATGTGAGGAACGGGCAGCATTACGATCACACCCTTCCTCAAAGGAGGAATATAAGCTGCGAGAGGGTTTCTTCCAATAGTTCGGGAAATCGTTTCGATAGAAGAGCGGCGTATTATCCTGGGACAATCTAATCCTGACTGAGCGCGGCTCTTAACTCCGTTCAATCTTTGCTACGTCTCTCGCGAATGATTCGTTGTACTCCTTTCAAAACGTGTTTTGACGTTATATATACGGCGCCCCGTGTGAAATTCGCGAGAATCCGAGAATTTGCGACATCCATGACCGAGAAACGACTTTACGAGGCTTCTTTGAGATTACCTTCAAGTGCAGATCCCTTTTCACATAAAGACACCTATTTTATTACGAATCCAAATGCGTTACGCAAAGAGCATAAATATATCCGACGTTGGATTCGAGCTACCACGTGAAAAAATTTACGTGATGTCAAAGAAAAGAAATATAAAAGAGCCGGAAGTATCAATTTTACAATTAAATTTCATATGAAATCAAATTGGACTTTAATTGAGACGATATTAATGTAGTAATTGATAAGACGGTATTAAGAATTCAATAATTTCTATTAGCAATTATATATTAAAAGAGAGTGACTGATCGATCCTATTAAATTATATTAAAAATGCATTGTGCGCAGCTATAATTTAATGATTTTATACATCGTTACACATGCAGATAAGAATATAATAGATCATACATCATTTTACGAGTCGGTCCTGGCGTCTGAATCGAACCGGAGAAATTATTTGGAATCGTCGGAAACTTTCGCGCGACTTTGGAACGATTCATTTGAAAAATGGCTGAAACTTGTCTGCGTAGGGGTGTAATAATAAAGAAAGACTATTACCATCTCGCTAGTCGCTTTAAAAGCGTCGTATCATTCAAATATGGGCTCGCATTAAATTCCCATCTCGCCGATACCAGCCGCCCGTATATCACTTCGCATCACAAAAAAAAAGAGAAAAAAAAAGACGTGCGACCGACGTCGGATTCGAGCCATTACGTGTAAAAAGTGGCGTCTGGGCGGTTTTCAGCACAGCCATATGTCACTATATCGATCGCGATTGCAGTTTCGCCTCGTATGTTAATAAAAAGGCACGCAATCGACTATTGTGTCAACCGGCTTCATCGAATACTAGGTAACTTAAGATTAATCCATTGCTCCTACGGGAAAATGCGAAAAAAATCTCGTTTCCGCTTTTCTCTCGAGAGATAACTTTAACAATATTTCGCAGCAATATTTTTTCTATCTTTCACAAAAAATCATAAAATCAAATTATTTACGAATTTATATGAAGCGGGGTGCAATTTCGAAATAAAACTGTTGTGGGTTGGATCGGCGAGACGGACGCAATGTTTGCGCGGAACTTACGATCGACGGATACGCATAAAATATAAAAAAGATCTCGATTCCGTATGCTTTTTTTTAAATGAATAATAAAGCTGTATTGATATTTTTCTACTTTACTCCAAAATCGTAAACTCAAATTATTCGCAAAGTAATATCCAGTACGATTGCAAAACAAAATTGCAGGAATAGAGTAGATAAAAGAAAACTTGTCGGAATCGTGTCGTCAACTTCGTATACTTCGCTTATTAACTTGCGCGAATAAATTCAAGAAAATTTACATCGATCGCACGAAGAAAACAGATAAAAAACGCCATAAAAATTTTCTATAGAATCTTTTTTTACTACCGGAAAAATAAAGCGCTTTCGTAGTAAACATATACAAACATATGCAGGTATCGTATATGCAATGTAGTCAGCAGTCAAATTGTATAAAAAATAATCTAACAGTGTAAAATAAATATATAATTATTATAACTTATATATATAATTATTAAAACAAAATAACATTTTAGAAGAAAAATAAATAAACTTGATAAAAAAAAAAAGAATTTACATTTAAATTAAAAAAAAGTAATTTTGACCGATTAAAGATAATTGAAGTTGCTTTAGTCTGCTATGTTACAATGCAGAACTTGGTCCTGCGAGGGTTAATCGACCTGTATACAAAACGTGAGCGATGCTGCGAGCAATTTGCCGTTTTTCTCGAGGCGCGCAGTCTGTTCTAATTTACAGGAACGCCTGCGACAATCAAAGTACCGAGTGCTCCGAGCAAAAGGAGGGAAATGTACTTTGCCCGCCGCTTTGTTGACGGTTCAACGGAGATTTGCTTTGGCTCCGGCGACGGCGATCAATTTGGCGCGAAATTACTCTTTTCTGAGGAACACATTTTGCACATTGCACGACAATCTTTTACGTTACGCCGAGCCCGTTTAGCAAACCATGCGTTGATTTTTTTTTCTTTTACCGATTGTTCTGTGAATATTACTACACTTTGCATTGTTCCCGTAATGTTTCCTTCTCGTTATTAATATTTTTCAATTGCAAACATAATGAAGCGGAAAATTGTGTGCACTGACTATTCCACCGCGATATGCAGCTTGCGATAAAATGAAAAAATTTAGCTTTAGAATTCTGCTGAAAATTCAGAAATGAGAAAAAATTGAACTAAACTACAAGAATGTAAATAGATAATCAAATTTTTTTGTTTATTCAATCACAAGCTGCCCGTCATTATTTATTATTATTATTAGTCTTATTTGTAGCATATGTTAAAACTTTATGAGTCGCTGACAAAAAACAAGATTTTCTTGACAACGCTTTCATTGTCTTTATTATCAGTGCTTCGTGCGCGGACACTATCGCTTTACGCGAAATCAGATTTCGCCGCGAAAGCAGCTTACCGGCGAAATCGGAGTGTAGACACATGTATCTATCAAATCAATTTTGTCGTATGTACGTACAGCGCTCTAGCTTTCCCATTAACGACATATCCGTAGGCAAAATTTATGCCAATTTTTTCTGAAGAGAAATTTAACGCGCGCGGAAAAGTTCATATATAATAGAAAAATTATTATTATTAAAAAATTATTGAATATGTACAGTTGAATGCGCCTGTCGAAATACGCTTTAAAAAGTATAGATAAAGCAAATTTTTTAAGTTAAAGTGTGACATTTTTCTTTCAAAATTTAATTAATCAAATTGTGGTAGGAATAAAAATTTAGTCGAATTTACCTAGTCGATTTATTGTATAAGTAAATAGTGTAACAGTTTGACCTAATCAATTGATACGATAAAAGTAAATTACTGAATAACATACAAAATGCTAATTTATAATTCAAAAATTTGTTTACAAAAAAATAAACGCGATAAATACAGAATATATATAGCTTAGTACCGTTACCGACATGTCCATATGACAGAAATTCTCATGCAGCGTCTTAGGTGGAGAATCGATGAACTATTAGACGTGAAAAAATGACATGTTGACTACCCAATTTATAGCGTTTTTGATTATACAGGATTTGAACGACCCAGGGTTGGTTAATGACGTCATTGCAACCTCTCCACCAATGAAAGACTTGCATTTATAGTAAAATAGTGATTGATCAACCCTGGGTCGTTCAAATCCTGTATAATCGAAAACGCTATTATTCTTGCGTGCCATTTCGTTAATATTCGTTAAGGCTCCTGGGTAGTCACCGCAGCCATATTAGATTCGTGACGTCAGAAGCGAGAAATGACACGCCGAGAATTCTTGCGTGCCATTTCTAAATAAAATGATAATTTAACAAAGTAACACTCTAGATCGCTTTAAGACACCTGTAAAATTGTCCGAAAACTATGCTTTTTCCTTGACAGGTTATAAACAATCGTTAAATCAACCGTGAAGCGAAGCCTAATTATGCGAGAAAACACACGGTTGACAGCTGTCTGTATGAGTAGAAAATACTCCTTCTACGTTGGGCTTTCCCTGCTAATCTTAGTTTTCGGATAATTTTACAGGTTTCATGAACACGTCACATATCACAGCACTAACATTTAACGAATATTAACGAAATGGCACGCAAGAATAAATTGGGTAGTCAACATGTCATTTTTTCACGTCTAATAGTTCATCGATTCTCCACCTAAGACGCTGCATGAGAATTTCTGTCATATGGACATGTCGGTAACGGTACTAAGCTATATATATTCTGTATTTATCGCGTTTATTTTTTTGTAAACAAATTTTTGAATTATAAATTAGCATTTTGTATGTTATTCAGTAATTTACTTTTATCGTATCAATTGATTAGGTCAAACTGTTACACTATTTACTTATACAATAAATCGACTAGGTAAATTCGACTAGGTTTTTATTCCTACCACAATTATGTCGCCACTGTCAACGCGGAGTTCACGGCTACGGGACCAGGAGCCTTAAATGTTAGTGCTGTGATATGTGACGTGTTCATGAAACCTGTAAAATTATCCGAAAACTAAGATTAGCAGGGAAAGCCCAACGTAGAAGGAGTATTTTCTACTCATACAGACAGCTGTCAACCGTGTGTTTTCTCGCATAATTAGGCTTCGCTTCACGGTTGATTTAACGATTGTTTATAACCTGTCAAGGAAAAAGCATAGTTTTCGGACAATTTTACAGGTGTCTTAAAGCGATCTAGAGTGTTACTTTGTTAAATTATCATTTTATTTAGAAATGGCACGCAAGAATTCTCGGCGTGTCATTTCTCGCTTCTGACGTCACGAATCTAATATGGCTGCGGTGACTACCCAGGAGCCTTAACGAATCGAAAGTACGGGCGTTTGTTCGCCCGATTTTTCTGTCCCTGATGAATATCGTGCCGCCACGATACTGCGGACAGCAAGATATTAATAATTTCATTTCCCATTCAATCAACGGTGTCTATTGCTTTTTCTTTCTCTATAGCGTGCTATTTGTCATCGAGTCGTGATAGAAATTAAGAAGGGGACTTACTGCAGTGGCTACAGGGAGACGATAGTAATGTTCGATCGATCGGTCGGACACGTAATCAAGTTGGAGAAAAACAAGAAAATGCGGCTATTCGATACCGAATAAATTGTTTCCTAGTTGTCCTCGTGTAGATTGCTTTTGTCCCCCAAACAGAGAGGTGTCGTATTTTCTGATAAGAAGATTAACCGTCCTTTACATTCGCTTCGGCGCCCATTAAGCCGAATGTACAAAGAATAAAAAATCGAGTACGATTTTGATTACCTTTTTTGTTTCTTACAATGCTTGAAATTTTTATCAAAGAAAGTGACGTAGTCATATTGATACCAACTTGGAAAAAAAAGTGTGCGCAAAACAGAAACATAGATATCTTTCAAATAAAATCTTAAATTTGTTTGCTATTCACAGCTTCGTCAACAATAATGCAATACATATAACATGTAATTATTGCGTAAAAGCGCATTTCTCAAGTTGTATTTTTTCCTACAGATTCTTTGACTAGTTTAAAATTGAGTTTTCCAGCATAAACTTCTGCGGCTTAAACGTATGTGATTCAAAGAAAAGGAAAAAAAAATAACACGACGTTTTCCAAAACTTTCTGCACGAGCGCCAATAGCAACTTTTACGACGTCGAGTTTTAACTTTGACGTTTGCTAATGAACCTAAAAACGTTAAAGTAGAACTAACACGCATCGCGCGGGCAAACCACCCGGCATACAAGAAAATCGGAGCGGAGGGCAAAGGGTCGATACAAAAAGCAAAAGGGAAATGGCAAGACAGGTTGGGGAAAACTACTCTTACTGTATGCACTTGTATGATCTTTTCTGCTCGCTTTTTTTCCATCGTAGCCAAGAGCGTTGTAGCTTAGACGGGAAAACGAAACGCGCTTCTCGCGAAAGCGTTTCGAATTTTCCCCATCGACGAAAACACGATCAAAGCTGTCCTCGGCAAAGAGGCCTCTCGAGACCCCACTCCTACCGTACGATCCTCGCGCGCCCTTTCCACTCGCACAATTCCTTCTCCCTTTTGCACCCTTTCTTTTCGAGCGCGTGTCTTCCCATCGTTTTCGATAATAATGAATTTTCAACGGTGATTCTTTTCCTCTCTTTTTTTTTTTTGCGTAATTATTCGAAAGACACACGCGCGTAATGTAACGAGTCGAGAACGCTCTCTCAATTCGTCGGGACAGAATGGTATCGATTAAATCAAAGTGCCCGGCTAACCGTGCGCGTCGGAAAGTGCATTTTTCTCGAATGAGTTATATTCTATTGGACGCGCTTGTCACTCTTCCCGGACGTTGCGTCACGTTTCCACGAAAGGTACGAGAACATTTCGTGGTATTTGATGCTAAAATTCCAGGACACTGGACAGTGCTAAAAACGACGGAAGTCATGTAGCAGGAATAGAAACAATGACGGGACACAATCGATAAATTGTGCTCGCATCCACCATCACTATCTGGATCGTAAAACTGGGTCAGCCACTTTATCCTCTTGCTTGCTATCGATATATTATCGCGTATCGATGATTTCCCAACGGCGATCGAGAAGCTACTAAATAATGGAAAATATTGTGATGTTCTATTTCGAATTCAATACGTCGTATCTCTTCTCTTCAAATAGATACGTTTTTATCTTATAACGCTTTAATCGGACATTGATATTTTATCTCTGACGAGTAATTTCCCGGAAATTTCCATTTCTCTTCATTTCTTAATTAAACACAATTATTAATCTTGATATTTTTATGGAGAATAAAATATTAATTTAGTGCTAAATTTCTCACACATATAAAAATATATTTTTCTACTAAAAAAGTTGTCAGATTTTCAGAAAATTTATACGAGTAAAACGATATGAAACTTTACACATCCGAAGTCTTGGAGGGTTAGCCGACAAAAAAAGCCCGTTCAAAATGGGAATGGTCTCACGTATGTACAGCTTGTACAAGTTGACTTTACCGTTGTTTATCGGGAAATCTCCCAGCGGTGTTTTGATCCTGCTGCCAGGACTCCCGATGGACCGCGTGGAATGCCGGTTTCTCGCGCTCGCCCGAAATACATGTAGTACATAGGTACACGCGTGTGTAACGTATACAGCGACGTGTACGGTTCCCGCGGGTCCGGTCGGCGACGTACACAGGGCGCACACACGTGCAACGAACCTTGTGTGAAGACGAGTCTTGTGTTATATATGAAGTCGCGGTAATCGAACTCGCGATTGTCGGAGACAATTTTCTCGCCGTTGATTTCTCCGCGTATCTTGGTGAACGATTCCCTTCTTGCGGGTCGACTGATAGTTTCGCTAAAGTTCTGAATTCTCTTGTGTGCGACTTGAAATTAGTTGCGTCAACGTTGCTTAAACTCAGTTAAATAGATTTTATCCTTACTTTATCTCATAGATAAGAAAATATAATTTAAAAAAGATTGCGAATTGTGTTAAATAGAAATTGTTTCGTCCGGATTATTAATTTTCGTAAATCTCATTACTTCCTACGATATTTTTGCGGTATCTCATTATTGTAAATTAAAATCATATAAAAACTTCGCTTATCACTCATTTAGTCAACGAGTTGTGATTTATTAAAGTTTTGCAATTGATCGCGTATTTCGCGTTATATTACACATGATCTACAAAGGCACGAGTGGCCGTAACTTTGAAATGTGAGTGGCTGTCGCCACGGAGGACGGGAATGTGCGAGAGACGAGAGAGGAAGATATATGTACGTTCGTCGGGGTTTTACGAGGCTCGTAAACGTAACGAAAAGCGACGAGCGGACTCGCGGGCATTTTTCTGTCGACAATCCCGCGGGTATCATGCGCCGCGGGTCGATCGCTTAATTCTGTTGAACGCCTGAATTCGATCTGGCTCGTTCGATGCGATCGTGTCGGCCTGCCAGGCTCACAGAATCCTCTGGGATCCATCGTAGAATAAGGGCGCGCGTAGAGTTACGACCAGCCACCAAAAAAATCGCGCTGGATGCGAGAAAATTCTTTGTTTCTGAAGAGGAAAGATGATAATGACAATGGTAACATTAAGTTGAAGTGTTCATCTTTCGAGACAAAAAGTTGGAATACTTTAATTTATTAATTCTTGATTATGCTGTTTATTAAGAACTAAGTATAATATTGAGCAAATTTGCCTCTTCTCACAGATAGAAATTTAGAAGATTTGAAAAGTTCAAATCATTTTATTCTGAAAGATAGATTAAGGCTCCTGGGTAGTCACCGCAGCCATATTAGATTCGTGACGTCAGAAGCGAGAAATGACACGCCGAGAATTCTTGCGTGCCATTTCTAAATAAAATGATAATTTAACAAAGTAACACTCTAGATCGCTTTAAGACACCTGTAAAATTGTCCGAAAACTATGCTTTTTCCTTGACAGGTTATAAACAATCGTTAAATCAACCGTGAAGCGAAGCCTAATTATGCGAGAAAACACACGGTTGACAGCTGTCTGTATGAGTAGAAAATACTCCTTCTACGTTGGGCTTTCCCTGCTAATCTTAGTTTTCGGATAATTTTACAGGTTTCATGAACACGTCACATATCACAGCACTAACATTTAACGAATATTAACGAAATGGCACGCAAGAATAAATTGGGTAGTCAACATGTCATTTTTTCACGTCTAATAGTTCATCGATTCTCCACCTAAGACGCTGCATGAGAATTTCTGTCATATGGACATGTCGGTAACGGTACTAAGCTATATATATTCTGTATTTATCGCGTTTATTTTTTTGTAAACAAATTTTTGAATTATAAATTAGCATTTTGTATGTTATTCAGTAATTTACTTTTATCGTATCAATTGATTAGGTCAAACTGTTACACTATTTACTTATACAATAAATCGACTAGGTAAATTCGACTAGGTTTTTATTCCTACCACAATTATGTCGCCACTGTCAACGCGGAGTTCACGGCTACGGGACCAGGAGCCTTAATAGCCCTGGTCACATTTGAGCACTGCAGATTATCAACTAATTGGATTAGCAGTATTAATACCGGCACGAGGGCATACCCCTCATTAGATTCACTCAATATTGCATGGCAATACTCTCTATTGCAGACTGCTCACACAACACACATATGCAGTATCTGCTACACACACTCCGCACGCCGTAAACTCCGTCCCGTATAATGGCCGTATCGTGTATGTTTGCCTGTAGTACACGCATAGACGCACGCGTGCGCAAGCGTGGACACGCATGTGTATGCCCGAGACGGCAAATTCTGCGATCCGGTGCACGTTACCGGAAGTAAACATGAAATCACGAATCTCGAGCTCGTTAACGCGAACGCAAAGTCCAGCCTGATTATTGCATTGACTCAGTGCCGCGCGTGCGCTGATTATTATCGTCATTCGTGATTCCCGTGCAAAATGCTAATGGTTCACGTGTGTCTTCTCCCACATTGTCTTCGACGGACGTAATACATGTTTGATATGATGGATCCGCGTACTGTGCTTACATTAATTGTGCTTTGCGCATTCATCGTGTTGCCATTACGCACTTTATTCAAAGCGCCAATAACAAAGCGTATTGCGTTAAGAAAGCGCGTACGCAACATATGTAAACACGTGTTTAATAATTTTTTCAATAATTTAATAGGAATAATATACAGAAACAACAATGAACAAACGAAATGAACGGAACATTATGGGAGATCGCGAAATCACGTTTCAATCAAGTCCGATTTTGAAAATAAGCTTCTCACGCCTCGTTGAACATTTCGGGTAAATGTACGGTTGTCCTTATTCTTTGCTGCTCGTGGGACATTTGTCACGTTTGTCGGAAAAGCACAATGCAATAATCAATTCACCCAAAGACGGGAAACGAAATACGTTCTGCCTAGAAGAATCCGATTTCTCGAAGAATAATATATTTGAGCCGAAATCCAGCATCAACAAGAAAGATCTATTCACGATGATTCGAGTTAAATTAAAAAATTTTGAAACAAAATAAAAGTATTCTATTAATTAGTTATCTAATAATTCATGAGGAATTTAAAACTTTATACATATGTATGTATATATCAATAAATACTTGATGTTTGACATTCGACTCTTACGAACTATAAATTATCGCGCACTAAGAAAAAAGTATTAGAAACTGGAGCGATAACAATAGAATCAAGTGACATTTTCATCAAGTAACTTTCGGCTTATTCAATACTGAAGAGATGTCTTATAGAGTTCCTTTTGAAAATTTCCTCAACACTCAATTCCAAAAGTTTTTGTTATGCAAATATACTTCCCGTTGCTCAGCGAGTATTTATGTTAACTTTATTGCAACTGACCTCCTAACTTTGCCTATGCAGTACTTTCAACGCGACTTTGCTTCTAGGAATAAGCAATTTGCCGTGAAAGGAAAGAAAACACTGATTGCGCGGGAGATCTCATGGAAGAGTTTAATAAAGTTTTCTCGAATTATTTCGCTCTAATTCAGTCGTGTAAAATATCGACGCAATGCAGAAAAATTATACTGAAATAACGAGTTACGAAAATTAAATGACCGAAAAAGAAAATAAAAATAAGATAAGACATTAAGACAGAATAAAAATATTATTTGGAGAGTCGCAAATAAATATTCATAGTTTTAGAATGATGCTGTACTGTGAAAGCAACATGACGTATACGCTGCATTACAACTTTATGTAAATTTGATATTAGGAAATAGCTTTTTCCTTCATTTTCTGTTATCCTAAAACTCATTTCACAAGAAATTGTAATAGTGCTCACTGAATATCAAAAATGAGCTAAAGAATACTGCGCTCGCGCATTTTAGTAAAATAAGACGCTAAACGATCGATGCATACTGCACGCAGCAGCGCGATCGCTTGGGAGTCGACAAAAATCTATTTCCGATATTCATGTCGGAAACTCCAAAATTGAAGCTGAAATCGAAGCTGGTATCGTTCCGCAAAGATCGGCGCACAATGCAAAGAGGCAATTCAATACAGCGTGGCGGTAAAATATCCAGCGGCTCGCAAAGTATTCTTGACCGATTCTGTGTTGCTTATCGGCGTTCGAACGAGCAATGAATTTTTACGGAACGCCCGATAAGGCCTTGCACGCTCGCATAACAGAGGAGAGCAACCGGAAAACGCCCGATAGGAAATGCGCAACCGGTGAGTGGGCAATCGAAAAAAAAGGAAAAATAGCGCGCGAAAGATTTATTCCGCGCGTATCCGCGCGGCCGATACCGACCATCGATTTTCCGGCCGCGCGCCTATCGCGCACTGATTTCGCTTACCGCAAGAACGAGATACTTTTGTGCAAAAGCGAGCGACTCTTGTTTGTACTTTACCGCGTCGCTGTGCAACGCGCCCTGACGATCGTGGATCGACGAGCGTCGCCGCACCCGACGCTCAATCTCGCCTCTCCAGTTCGAACGGCGAATTTGAGCTCGACGTCTCTTCCGTTTCAGTAAGTGACACGCGGTTTTATTGCGCACGTCACGCTAGGAAACTTGAGATATGTGCTGCATTATACTTCGTTATATTCGTTTTTTTCAGTGAATTATATTTTTTAATATATTCCCATGTGCCTCAATAGAATAAAAAGTTCTCGACTTGACGTATTTGTGCATGGGAGATAACACAAAATACATTGCATGGTGCTAGATCGCTACATTACTCTGTCGAATTGAATTGCTAGCGTTATCATTGCTTGTATTGTTAAAAAATAAAAAGCTTTTCCTTTGTATGTTTCTCTTTTTTTTTTTGCGTAGATTGCTCATTTTTCTAATTTTAAAAGTTTTTAGCGTTTATTTCCTTTTATTCTTTTGTAACACAATTTAATAATAATAGCGATAGAACTTGTCGCTACTTTTGTTATAACTTTCTATTTTGTAAAATGTATTAAATAATATATCGACCATATTAACCGCGATTTCTGGCAATTCAGTAAAATTATTCATTTTTTTTTTAGTATCGCAAAAAATATGGCTCTTTCCGCTCTGCCAGTATGTCGCGGGGGAGCGTAATAAGCGTTCCCCTCGTTATAGCTTGACAGAATTTAAATCTCGAATACTCCATTATCCCTCCATCCTGGCACTCATGTATATGTGTATAAGTGTGTGTATGTATGTGTAGTGCAGAGTGCATGGGTCAGCACGGTATATCGTTTTAAAGCAGAATTCGAAGAAAGATCCATTAACGATACTGTCGTCGTTAGAACCGTTTCATGGTAACGTACGTATGATTCACTAACGATGCGATGAGTCTGTCCACTTGTGATATTGATTCTGTGTTAAGTGAAAGATATAAAATCGTATCACATTCGATATAATTTCACAAAAGCATAAAAGGCACAAGCGCACAAGGCATAAAAGTTAGAAATATTTTAAAAATGTTGGTCAAAGGAAAAAGATAAATGGAATGAAACCAGACGTCGTCGATTAAAAAAATTCGCTCATTATACGCATATGATATATGTTTGCTTTATTATAAAATTCATTCTCTTTTTAAAATATTTTTTTTATTAAATATACGTTTACGTGACTGTAAGGCAAACATTAATAGTTTCTACGAAGAAATACTGTTCTCTCAAAGGCGTGATTTTTTATTCAGTATATTTTTGCAACAAGTAATTTAACAAATTGCTCTTGGATTTTTGCACCATGACATCACATCACTATATTTTCATGTTTTTTTTTTATACGTTCTCGTCGATCGGCATGCTAAGCTGACGAACAGCGAAACAACACGTGAGAGCAAAAGTCCTAGACAATGATCGACGGAACAATGATCGGCGGTTTAATCGTTAATCCGGGGACCTTACTGAGGAGTGAGGTGCCGGAAGAGCGGACGAATCGAAGGGAAAGAGACGAGGAAAAACTCGTCGCAGTATACGAGTAGTATCCGAGGGATACGTGACGCGTTCTACGTGGATACTCCCACGGGAGATTTTCCTCTCCGAGTTCTCTCCCCCGATTCCTTCCTTCTTCCCCCCCCCCCCCGCCTCCCCACCCCTCTGTTCCTCGCAATATCCACTTATCGACATCCCCCGTCACGAGATGCGTTACCGCGGAAATGATACGTACGTTTCAGAACGGCGAAACCGATATGCGCGCAGTTCTTCCACTGCGAGCCGCCATTCCGACCAATGGATCACGCACGGATCTATTTCCTCGAGATTTCCGGGGTATCTCGAAGTAAGAACATGCCAGATTTTTCTGCGCGAGGTATCAAAACGTGTTTAACATTATGTATGTAGTGATTATCGGAAGAGTATTTTGAAAGTGGCCAATTAAGAGTTATAAATAGTAATTTGCAGCTGTTGTGTGTTGAAAATTGAGATTTTGAAGTTGAAAATTTATTCAAGTTTATAGATTGAAACATTGTGAGTTTAAAAATTAAAAGTGGAGAATTAATGCTCGAGATAGGAAATAAAAATTCAAAAATTGAAAGTTTAGAATTTAAAAACTCATTGTCAGATTATTGAAATTTTACGTATGTATGAACATATATTCGAAATCGCGAGAGTAAGTCAAAAAGTAAAGAGATATTAACAAATCCTTAAAAAAGTCTCTTTACTTTTCTTTGTATTATATTTATATTATTAGATATTTCGAAAAAATTGGTTTTTTTTTATTGAACTCGCAAAGTATATCCTTATTCCTGTAACATATTGACGTCTGTATTGTAAATGATGCGGATTATGAGTTGAATGGTATCGAAAACTGGCTCGAATATAAGATCGTGAATAACAAGTCAAGAATGTTTTCAACATCGCAAAATCTATTATTCAAACCTTGTTTGGACTTGTAACGATATGCGTACAGTGCGCGTCGTCGAAGTAAAACTCTATAGCATGTCCACAGACATTTCCATAAATTTCCTATAGACTTTCTTATGTGCTGCATACAAAGTCGCGCACAACGCGAAACGCTCTCATAGAAATATCAGACAGCGAATAAGAATAGTGCTTCATTCCTCTATGTATGTGAATACGCAAACATGTATGTATGTAAATATTAATAACATTTGCAGCATACACATCCTGATATTTCAGAGAGCTACGCAATATGCGTCTTCCGTTTCTTTAAAGAATCTTCCATCCGATTGAGACAAAAGAGAACTTGGAAGTATTCGGCAATAGTTAGCGGACAATAGAAACCATTTTTCAAAATTTTAGATTTTCTCTATAATAAAACAAATATTGATTCAAAAATGTAATTACTAGAAGAAAAAACAGCATTTCGTTAATTGATTCGTATCTATGTGGTTATTCATTTAATTTCGCAGCCAGAAATACAGTTACATTTACACGCGAACTATCAGTGGATGCAAGTTAAATATTTAATTAGCTCCTGGGGCATTTTCGTACCGAGTGTCTGCACGATTATCCGAGTGTCCACTAGAGATAATGGCGAAGAAGAAGCACGTGGGAGCATATGTAATTTATGGTATGTACGAGTTTCGCGTATTTATTTTAGCCCTGTCATAAAATTAACAGAAATCACACTGTAAATTTTCAAGTAGCACATGTTTCGTTTCAATTTACCTTGATGGATTTCCACCCCGAATTTCCAAAGCAGATGGCTCCCGAAATATATGAGAAATATCAAAATTATTTTATATTATTATGATATTTAATTATTTCTTACGTAGTTCTTTCCTTTAATATATCTTTCACGTCCTGCACGATCTTTCCTTGCGCGACTTTCCCACGAGTTGACGGCAAAATCCAAAGAAAGTGTCGAAAATTTTACACTGCAATTAAGATAATTAACTGAAGACATTTTTTCGACAGAAAGTATCGAACGCGCACGTACTTATTTAATTTCCTTAAATTTGATCTCGACACCGCCAAATCTGTGAAAACAAAATGTGCTCACAATCAGAATAAAAATTTTAAAGGGCGGAAATAATAAAACAATAATAAAGGAAATTTTTTCTTTCTGCGGATTAAACAAAATACTTTGTTCGAAGAAATTACTTTTTTAGGATAAACTAAAAGTTCGACGCATAATCATATAAACCGCACTTTCATTCCAGTAAAACTTTCCTTTGAATTTTTGCAGACTATCACATTTGGGACAAATAATCCAAGACTTAGTCTCCGACTCGTTAAAAAAATTTTTTACAATACTTAACATTAACTTAATCCTAACTTCCTCAAATAAGGACGTAGCATATATATTATAATATTATTAAAAACCACTGCGCAATTAGATAACGGAAAGTAAAATTGGTAGGAAATGTGCATCATTTTTCGATCTCCAACTCTTTTTCTACAATTATCTAGATTAAGTCAGAGTAGTCAAGAGTAAATAATCCTGATACTCCATAATCTGTCTAGAGATGTTCGTACGATTGTTGGTTCCATCGAGAAAGCAAATAACCGCATGTTTCACTATGTTGTGTCACTAAATGTTTCATTAGCACTCGAGACAGCGTTTCCCGGCGCGAAGCAGTTCGTCCGGAGAGAATATTTGTAAACGTCGCGAACCCTACATTTTCTCCATAACGCATAAGAGCCGACAGTTTGTCCGCCAGGGGACTGGTTACAAGCCCCTCCGTTTGTTTTCATACAGACGAAATTTCCTTTTTTTTTTGTCGTCCGACGCGGAGATGCTCGCGCGCTTCGAAAGTTTTAACGAGGGCGCTTGGCACGAGAGCGAAGAGTTGTGTTTGTGAATGGACCGTATTAATGGCCCGAAGCCAGTTCTACGTCGTTCCCATAGGAATTCATTAACTTCATGAAATGTTTTCTCTCCCTCTTGTGCGCTCACTCTTTGCGTGTCGCGCTCAGTAGTAGCTTATGGATGCTGGCTGCTTAATTACGGTTTCCCTTTGCAGCTATTATATTTGCGGTGACATGAAAACGTTTATTAATGTATCCGTAACGTAATCAAAATGCCCGCAAAATTATTCAGCGCTATTTATTATGTATATGTAATGAAGATAAATATTGAAGTAGCATTAATCAAAACGTTTCAATTGAGAAACTATTTAATAAAATAGAAAAACGAGTTTTATGTAAAAATTATTTTACGTTATTAATGGTAGCAAAAAGCAATCGGAGCATTTACATAGCTTTGATTGAATAACTCAATAAAATAGATACATTTTAATATGACATAGATGTGTGAAATAATAACGGAACAAAGAATTGTAATATTAATGTCCAGAAAATATCTCATTTTAGTACTTGTCAATACCGAACATTTTTACACATTATTGTAAAATAACAAGATTGTCTCTTTTATAGAAATTTTTAAATCAGTATTCTATAACTGTACAATTGCATAAAGATTGCAACACATATCATTCGCGAATGTGTACATAGCAATTGCGTTGACTTATCTGCGAAATGAAAAAAACCGTAAAAAGCTCTGGCAAGTATGCGCGATACACGTTAACGACCCAATTATAGTTCGCTAAAAGGCAACACGGATTGAGATTTAGACGCGATAATGGTCGGCTGCGTTGTAATAACGATTACCAGCATGCAATTTGATAAATTACTCTAGGGCCAGCTAGGGTCGGCCAAGTTCATTTTAGTACGTGAAGTACCGCTGATACCTCACCCGCGTTTACAGTGTCTGGCGATATACGGCATCGTAAAACAAATGGCACGACGATAACGCGGAGATAAATCAAATTACGGACTCTATAATCAGAATTGTGCAACTGAATCTGATTAATTTCAGAATCCCAAGTACCATCGCTATGAAATTCAAAACAGCGTTTTGCAATTCCCCAGCTCTAACTTCTCTCCCTTTCTATATCTCACTCTCCTTCTCTTACCTCGAATCTTCAACTATACACAGTCATAAACCAAATTTTCGCCGTCAGCGACCGTGAAGCTACGCGCGTAACTTCCAATCTTTAACAATATTTCAATATTCACTAAGAGTGAAAAATGATTTTGTGCATGCAACTATGTGCATTGTGCATCGCAACTCTATTAATTCTTCGATCGATGTGTTTACGACATGTGCAGCCAATTTTAAAAAATCACGATAATATTTTTATTCATATTTTTATTAATTAACAACACAATTGCAAATCAAGCAGAGAGTATCAAATATTAAACATACTATATCATACTTATACTAAAACATACTTATCTTTTAACAAATTTTTTATTAGCAATTAATCATTTATCTATTTAAATAGTGTCAATAGCGATAATAATGTCAATAAATGAGTATGTGAAGGAAACAAAACTAAAAGGAATAATTATTATTACTATTATTATTATTAAGATTATTAGCAACTCTGCATTAATTGCGTCAATTTGATTATTATAAAAATTATCAAATTGTAAACAAGAGAGGCGAATCATTAAACACGCTTCTGTTAGCAAAAAATATTCTCTATTAGTAGTTATAAATTGTTCTTTTTTTTTATCGTATGTGAGAAATGCATAAAGGGAGAGGAGAGAGACCGATCGATATTGCGCAATCGCTCGTTTACATTCTCGCACACGAGTAGCAGCTGAATGTAAACGCGCCTCGACGGTCCTGAATATTCATTTAACTTTTCTCACGGGATATACTCGCCGATGGAGAACGAGCATCCCAAAGATAAAAGGGAGACTCTCTCACGAAACAAAAAGAGAAGAAGTTTGTGCAAAAAAAGCAACTACCAAGAGCTCCATCGGTACCGTCTTCTCGAGTTTGAAAAGTTTTGGCACTGAAAAGAGAAATAGCCGCGCAGAGAGTTCTAGATTATCGGATTACTACAAATACAAAACACACGTTATATTATAAAGCACTTGACACAAAACCTAACACATGTAGCTATAAAGTACGCAAGTTTATTTAATTAATGTACAACTTGTTAAATATAAGATTGGTTTATTTAATTAGTATTCTTGAGCATCTTACAAGTCGATCCTGTATGGATTATGAATTATTATAAGTTATGGAAATAAATATAAATGAAATTTGCTTTGAACAATACTGAGTAGTCATATTAATTTAAAATTTATTATGATATAAATGTTAATATGTATATGCATTTTAAACCTGTGAAATAATAATAACACGATGCTTTAAATAAAATACTGTAAAATAAATATTTATACGAATGTCACAAGATTTTAAACTAAATTTAAATAATACTCTTAGATTTATGAGTAATTGTTTTAATATATTAAATGTTATGAATATATAATTATTTTTATAAAATATTATTTTATATATCATTTTACATTCTTCAAAAGATATATTTTGACTATAAAGATACATAAAATTTATCAGGATTTCCAGTGAAATATATTTATGATTATTGCAGCGTATTGAAAGATGAGCGCGAAAAATATACAGATATATACATGTATAATATATATCGCCTGATTGATCATTTGGATTCGTAAACTGGAGAGAAAGTCAAAAGAGGGGTGTTAAACGACGTGGCGATTAGCACGTCATGGAAACAGTTAAGGTCGATTGAGCGTGAAAGGGAGACGGTTTGCTTTTTGCTAACCGATAAATGAAAGCGAAAAGCATTCGCGACCAATTACGGAATGGATACTTCTTTCTGTGGTCCGATCGACCGGCGTTTGCGTTTTATCATTGCGGTGATTTGAAAGAAGGTAGCTATTACAACTGTTAGTATCCTCAATTCTCTATGCAATAGGCTTCTATTTTCACGATGATTTTGATTACATTTTATTTACGTAACATATTCTATGAAGTAGCTCTTGTATTTTAAATCCACACACACGTACACACAAACACACACGCGTGCGCGCAAATATATTTCTATATTATTTTTTTAAAATACAAACTACAAAAAATATAAAACTGAAAGAAACTTTATAATAACTGTCTTTAGTTAAAAAAACTGTTAATTGAAATTGTGTATACCGTATAATAATATCTATAACATTATAATCTAAAATGCTTATTTACAATAATGTTCTTATTAATTTGGCATTATTATATTATTATTATTATATAATGTTTTAAATAATATAAAAATAATTCTTTTATTTATTTAAATTTATTTTTCTAATTTTTTATTAATTTTTGTACTTATTAGGTGTGCAATAAAATAATCCAAATTTTTTTACTGATTTTATCATTTAAAATTAGAAATATTTTTCTGTCTCTTTTTGTGGTCATATGAAAAGTATTAATAAATTAGTGCTTACTTTTACAATTGTAATTAATATAGATTTTAATAAAAAATAATTTTTTAATTTACTAAAAACTGATACAAAATTAAATTACAAAGAAACTACAGCATCTTTTACTTATAATATTAATATTATCTAATTATTTTCTAATTGCCAAAGCTTTAAAAATAATTTAATAATGATAAATATTACTTATAATATTGTGTAAATAATTATAAATAATTATAATTTACTTATAATATTGTAAGAAATATTTTTCTACAATTAATATTTATCACTATTAAATTATTTTTAAAGCTTTGGCAATTAAAAAATAATTTCATTAATTAAAATTTTATCAATTTATGATTGTCGTTTTATATATTGAAGATTTTATTTATTGAAGATGTATACCGTTAGGCATTCTATTACACGTATGCTAAGAATCCATAAAATAATTAAATTAACTCATGTTATATTAACAAAATTAAAATTAAAATTTAAAAAGTTACTATATAACCAAAAAGATATATACTTTGGCATTTTATTTGTCAAGGTTCAAACATGTGACACATTAAAAGATAAAATTGTCACATAATCTAATAACCTAGTATTTTTAGTGTAATATCAATAATAGAAAAATAATCTAACAATTTTGAATCTTTGAAACTGTATCGACTACATTAAGTAATCGATGTTGTGAATTTATGTCGGCAGTTTTTCTTTTCTTTATTACATCACAAACTTGTTAGGGTCTTCAAATTAAATATGATTTTCCGTGCAATTTAAAAGTATTACGAATAAGTGAAATAATGCATTATAAAGTAATGTTAATAGAAAAATAGCGAATTAATAATTTTCTTCTGTATTTTCGTTGCCCTCAATCGACTCCTGTAAAATGTACATTATTTATCAAATTTTAATTTTGATTTTTCTTTAGTAATTTAGATGACGTACTGATAATGCAATAAATTCTATATGCGCATATATGTTTAAACATTTATACTGTACTTATATACTGTATAATTTTAAGTTGTTCTTTAAAGTGTAGAAAGTGAATCAATACTTATTAGCATTTTCACACAATATCTTGGACATTGTGACAGTTACAAAAAGTTTCTTTAATAAAATTTGTATGACCGAATAATATTTATTATTTAACACAATTGATCTTTTTACTCTTTATGTCCAAAATTTAAAAATAAATTTTTTTTTTTTTTAATAAATATTATATCTTTATATTTTATTTATTTATTTATTTATTTTATTTATTATTTATATTTAAAGCACAATTAGTTGCATTATATAATGGGGTCTCTTTTAGTATATAATTCTTTTTAGAAGAAATTTTATGTAACTTTTATAGCTTACAAGATCTCGAAGACATTCACAGTTATTGGATTATTTTGTGTACTCGATAAGAAATTCATTATATGTACTTTACTCACATCGTTTCTTGTATATACAACCTGGTAATGGTTTAGTTGTACACGAGGTTGATCGGATTCAGAACGCCGACGATAATGATGAATATAGTCAGATATGTCAATTTCATCCAAGTCATAGAATAGCCAATATCTGTGTTCAAAATTATTGTTAATTATTCTCATTTTAATCAAGCGTAACGAGTTATTTATATATATGTAATAATCTAATAACTTCGAGAATATCAGGATATAAAAAAGTGATTTGATAGATAATATAAAACATAACTATCGCTTATATCTATATGTATATATATCATATATATCATATCTATTCGCTTCGTTTTTAAAAGAAAAAATGTTAACATTTTTTGTGCAAATTTTTGAATTTGCCGTTTAGTAAATCTTTTACATTCTTATCTCTTATCCTTTAATTGTTTGTATTTTATATTTAATTATAAAATTAATTCACATATATATTTAAAAAATCAACTTACGGACAATAGTGCTCAATTATAATAATTACTAAACAAAAAGTGAAAGCAGCACAAAACAAGGTAAATGGTATAGGAATTATGCCATCTACCATTATTAATTTTACTTTTTTCACTGTGTTTGCATCATCTTTCAATGTAATGTCCGAAGTAGTTTCTTGTTCATTTTTATTTTCTTCACTATTTGACGTATATTTCACAATCGTTGCAGTTTCTGCAGAAAAAATAAATTAAATTGATGATTAATTATATACGTAACTAATGCGCTAACTTCTTTAATAATATAAATTTTTATTTAATTAATGTACGAAGTTATAAGATTTTACTATTAGTGAATTTTCTTGGCTAAATATAAAAATTTATATTGACAAAATATACCGCTAAATAGTTGAAATTTATTTTTGTTAAATTTGTTGATATTAAATTAAGTTTGTTAATAAGTTTGTCTACAATTAATATTATAATATTATAATATTATAATATTATAATTAGTAAATTTTTAAAAATGAAAATAAGTACTTAAAAGATAAATCTTTTTAAATAAAAAAAAAATATTTATACAAATATTATCTTTCTAGTTTAAAATATGTGAAGAAAATAATTAAGGAAATGGAGAATGTTTTATGTGTATAATATAAACAACTATACCTGAAATTAAAATGATGAAGATGACAGTCCATAAGATTTTCGTTAAAATGTGCATTCTGAGACTTAATTTGACTTTTTTTCTTTTGAAAATTTAACAAATCAGCGTTATAAATAAAAAAATGTTTTTGAATTATTATTGTCGCAATGTTTTTTTAATCGTCAGAATTTATTCATGTAAATATCTCAAATTTATCCAAAATAGAAAAGATAATTGATTTTTGGTATGATATATTTCATGAAATCTTAAACTGTAAAGATAAAATTAGAATACATTTTGTGCGCATATTGTGCGCAGGCCCTGCGCACAATAGAGAAAATAGGAATAGGAATAAATATTAAATATTAAGAATAGAAAATTGGAATTATTTCATTTCAGAACAAGAAAATGGGATGTATTAACGTACTATGAATTAAAAATTAAGAATTAGAAATGACTAATATATTTTGTTCTTTTGTTTGAAGTAAAATAATTCCAAATTCTTCTTCCTAATATTTAATAATTATTCCGGTTTTAATATTTTTTCTATTGCGCGCAGGACCTTAGATTTGAGTTCATGTTGTGTACAAATGTTTGTCATATGTAGTGTATTATTGTCGTAATTAAAATAGCGTTTAATTAAAATGGAAATAGTTAAATTAATAACAAAATATCACATAATACCTGCAATATGTCAAAAACAGTAAACAGATATATGAAAATTTAATTTGATGATATGTGACAGTTATTACATAAATAATGATTACCGATGTCGGCTAGTATATAGAAAACACATTTTAAAGAAATTTAACAGAATATTTTGTCTTGGTAGCAATGATTGCAATACAAGATTATTAAATAACGCCACATTATTATCAAATACATAAAACTCACGTAAAATACATGAAACTCTCGACGCTAATTAATATATTAAAACATTACTCAACTGATTTCATGTAAAATTTGGAAGCTTTACAATATTTCTTCGTTTAATTAGAAATTTTCTTATGGCTGCGTTCTCTGAACGACACTACGATAATGAAAAGCAATCGGCTCGTCATGTTCACGCATTCAACTTGATTGGTTTGTTTTCATAAAATGTTATTAACTGCCCGTTGTCGAATACAAATTTGTTTATTCTGAGAAGCTCGTCTTTCAAAGTGCGTCTCGTTATATTACACATCAGTATCGCATCTATACACGTATTTTGTTTTTGTTAATAGAAATTTTGAAATTGTAGAAATTTATATTACTCTTTCTCTCTTATCTAATAGTAATATAATAAAAGTTTCTTTTTACTTTTTAATCAATCTGCTCAGATAAATTTCTTTACATATATCAGCAAAAAATTTATACTTTGGCATTTTATTTTTTTAGAGTTCATGAAATGTGATAGACACATTAAAAGATAAAATCATAATATAATCTAATAATTTAGTCTTTATTAATACCAATAATAGAAAATTTTAACAATTTTATCATAAAGCTGCATCTACTACATTAAGTAATCGATGTTGTGAATTTATGTCGATAGTTTTATTTCTCCTTCTTTTACACCATAAACTTTTGAAGACTTATTAAGTCCGAATCAAATTAAATATAATTTTTAATGCATTTTAAAAGTATTATCAATAAGTGAAATAATGCATTATAAAGTAACATTAATAGAAAGATAGTAAATTAACAATTTTCTTCTGTATTTTCGTTGCCCTCAATCGATTCCTGTAAAATGTACATTATTTATGAAATTTTAAAACAATAAATTTTTGCTTAGTAATTTAGACGATGTACTGATAATGTACTTCTATATGCGCATATATGTTTATGTTTAAACATTTATAATGTACTTATATCAATACTCATTAGCATCTTCAATGTTCTAGACACTATGATAGTTACAAAAAAAAATTTTTTTTTAACAAAATTTTTATGGCCAAATAATATTTATTATTTATATAATACAATTGATTTTTTTCTGCATTTATGTCCAAAAATTAAAAATTAATTTTGTTTTTTTTTTAAATAAATACTATATCTTTATATTTCTTATTACTTATTTATTTATTTATTTTATTTATTATTTATCATTTATATTTCAAACACAATTAGTTGCATTATATAATGGGGTCTCTTTTAGTGTACAATTTGTTTTAGAAGAAATTTCATGTAATTTTTATAATTTACAAGATCTCGAAGACATTCTCAGTTATTGGATTATTTAGTGTATTCGATATATAATTCATTATATGTATTTTACTTACATTTCTTCTTGTATATACAGCCCGGTAATGGGTTAGTTGTCGGACACGAGGTTGATGAGATTGAGAACGACGAAAAAGGTGAGACATATCAGGCACATATAAATTATCACGTAGCAAATTTCTGTGTTCAAAATTATTTGTTTTTATAATGATAATTATTTGTTTTTATAATGATAATTAATATTTTTATTTATTTCGGCAGTTTTATAATATTAAATATTAATTAAGCAAAATATAAAAATGTTAACATTCTTTTGTTTAAATTTTTGAATTTGTCGTTTAGTAAATCTTTTACATTCTTATCTTTTATCTTTTAATTGCTTGTATTTACATTTAATTAAAAAATTAATTTACGTATAGGTATATTTATAAAAATCAACTTACGGGCACCAGAACCAAATCACAATCATAATTAATAATAATATTAAAGTAAACATAAAGAAAAAAAATGTGAGAGGAACAATTGTCTCTTGTAGAAATAATTCATTAAGATCAAATTTTACTTTTTTCACTGTGTTTATATCATATATCAATGTAATATTCAAAATGTTTTTTTCTTCATTTTCATCTTCTTTACTGTATGATGTATGTTTCACAAACATTGTAGTTTCTGAAAAAAATAATTCAAATTGATGATTAATTATATACGCAACTAATTCATTAACTTCTTTAATTATATAAATTTTTATTTAATTAATGTTGTAAGTTATAAAATTTTACTGTTAGTGAATTTTCTTGGCTAAATATAAAAATTTATATTGATAAGATATACCACTAAATATTTGAAATTTGTTTTTATTAAATTTGTTAATATTAAATTAAGTTTGTTAATTTCTACAATTAATATTAGTAAATTTTTAGAAATAAAAATAAGTACTTAGAAAATTAATCTTTTTGAATGAAAAAAAAATTTTTATACAAATATTATTTTTCTAGTTTAAAATACGTGAAGAAAATAATTAAGGAAATGGAAAATGTTTTATGTGTATAATATAAACAATAATACCTGAAATTAAAATGATGAAGATGACAATCCATAAGGTTTTCGTTAAAATGTGCATACTGACACCTAATTGACTTTTTTTCTTTTGAAAATTTAATAAATCAACGTTATAATTTAAAAAATGTTTTTGAAGATTATTGTCGTCGGAATGTTTTTTTAATCGCCAGAATATATTGATATAAATATTTCTAATTTATACAAAATAAAAAAGGAAAACTTGATTTTTGGTTTGATATACTTGATCGAATCTTAAACTATAAAGATAAAATTGGAATACGCTGAGATTAGAATTTACATATTGTGTAAAAATGTTTGGCATAAATAGCGTATTTTTGTCGTAATTAAACTAGCGTTTAATTAAAATGGAAATAGTTAAATATTAATAGGTAAATATTAATTAATAATTGAATATAAAGAAAAATATCCGTAGTGTGCCAAAAACAGTAAACAGATACATAATATGTGACAGTTACTACATAAATAATGATTACTGATATCGGCTAGTATATAGAAAACACACATTTTAAAGAAATTTAACAGAATATTTTGTCTTGGTAGCAATGATTGCAATACAAGATTATTAAATAACGCCACATTTTTATCAAATGCGTAAAATTCTGGAACGCTAATTAATATATTAAAACATTACTCAACTAATTTCATGTAAAATTTGAAAGCTTTACAATATTTCTTCGTTTAATTAGAAATTTCCTTATGTCTGCGTTCTCTGGACGACACTACGATAATGAAGAGCTATCGGCTCGTCATGTTCACACATTCAACTTTTATTGGTTTGTTTACCTAAAATCTTATTAGCCGCCCGTTGTCGAATACAAATTTATTTATTCTGAGAAGTACGCCTTTCAAAGTACCTCTCGTTATATTACATATCAGTATCGCATATACTGTACGTATTGTGTTTTTGTTAATAGAAATTTTAAAATTGTAGTAATTTATACTTTTATAGTCATTTGTAAAATCTTCTTATATAAAAAAATTTTTTGAAATAGCAAACATTTCTATTTTTTGCAATGTAATCTGTCATTTAATGCTATTTAATTACAAATTTTTTGAGCTAATATTTGACTTAAATTCTCATTCATACATATAAACGCTATTTTTTATCATGGTTTTTAACAGATATTTTAATTGATTATTCTTTCTTTTTACTTAAATATCTAATTTATTATCTTTTTCTTAGCTCCATAAAATTAGCACTTAATATAAAATATAATACTGTAAAAACCATCCGTCATATTTGTTATATTAACAGTGAATATTATTTACAATTTAATTCGTGTATTGAAAGATAGCAACAAATTCCTTTTTTTATTCTTACTTTTATAGATTTTATATATCTACGTTTCTCTGGAATTTTATGTGCACCATAATCAAATTAATACAAATTTAATGAACGTTTGTCGAAAAATTTTAATTGTTACTAATGAAAATAGCGGAATCGCTACAAAAGTGAAATTTTATGTTTTGATTAATTTATCGATCATCATCTGACAAAAATTTACGTCTCGTTCATTGATTATTAAAGCAAAATTTTATTTGTTACATTAGCGTATACTTTCAGTAATATAAAAAATGATTCGAATCCGGTTATGGTGTGTTATTTTTATCTGCAAAATAGAGTGGAAAGAGTGTATTTGCGTTCGGAATATCATAGTTTTTAATATGCACCTGATATCGATACAATTCTCAGCAATTTGAAAGTCGCTATTTGATTCAGTTGGAGTCGTAAAAAGAAACAGAAACATAATCCCATGCAAAAGCTAGCAGTTTTTCGAAATTGTCTAATTTATGAAAATTTTTATTACTCTGGAATATGTACGTAATCTGCACATTGTTAGTAATTCGCCCGATCCTAAGAAAAAAGGAAAGATCGTTCATTTGTTGACTCGATGGTTTGTTGGTATGTCGAAAAAATGGGAGATAAATTTTACGAAGAAAAATCTTCTCACGACAACGTGAAAAGTAATCCACGCGAGGACACGATATGGAAATGTCTTCATGAGTTAAATAACGTGGCTTGTCGCATAAATTTTGAGGATGTCTCAATGGACAAAGATTGAAATGGTGTGCGATAAATGCCTTAATTATTACAACTATCGCGCTCGCTTTTACTGCCGCAAATTACACTTATCTCGACACGAAATGGATAGATATGCAAAAAGAGCATATGCTCGTATAATGTCGCGATATTTCAGGTAGAATCGACAAACGACGTTGCGTCTCGAAATAGGCAGGATTCGCATTCGTACGACTTGCATACAGCGCTCACTCAGGCGCTTAAAATTGACGATAGAACAAAATTATTTATAAGCCTCATTATTCGAGCTTAAAATTTTCTTTACTTAACATATTTTATTAAGTAAATCTTGTATTTTAAAGGCACACACACGCGCGCGCGCGCAAGCGCGTTTTTCTATATTATTTTTTTTAATGCAAACTACAAGAAATATACAAATAAAAAGAACTGCTTTTAGTTAAAAGAAATTGTTAAATAAAATTGTGTATACCATATAATAATATCTATAATATTTTAATCTATAATGCTTATTTATAATAATGTGCTTATTTATTTGGCATTATTATACAATGTTTTAAATAATGCCAAAGTATTTCTTTTATTTATTTAAATTTTTTTTAAATATTTTATTAATTTTTGTCCATATTAGGTGTGTAAAAAAATAATCAAAATTTTTTTACTAATTTTATTATTTAAATTCAAAATATTTTTTCGTCTTTTTATGTGATTATATAAAAAAGTACTATTAAATTAGTGCTTACTTTTACAATTGTAATTAATATAGATTTTAATAAAAGATAATATTTTAATTTATAAAAAACTGATTAAAAATAAAATTACAAAGAAACTACACAACATCTTTTACTTATAATATTAACAGTTTATAATATTACATTATAATATTAACAGTACATAATATTACAGTAAATTATAATTATTTAAAATTGTTTACATTTATTTATAATTATTTATTTATAATATTACAAGAAATATTTTTCTACAATTAGTATTAGATAACCAAAAAAGTTCATGCGGTTTTTTACAATAAAAATTAAACAAGTGCAAAAGTTTTCATAAAATGTTTTATTCATTAAAGTAAGTATTTTTGCAATCTACAACCTTTCTTTAACGAGATACAAGTTTGTAAATTCCGTCTTTATAAGGCGTTGTGTCTTTAAAAGTAAAAAATCCAGCAACCTCTGTTTCAATCTTTATTTTGCATATGAAACTGTCTGTTTCGCATGTAAAAAAAACTTTGAAAAATATACACGAACTTTTTAGGGTTACCTTTATATTTGTCAATTATTAAATTATTTTGAAAACTTTGACAATTAGAAAATAATGCCATTAATTAAGACTTTATCAATTTATGACTGTTTTATATATTATAGATTTCATTAACACAGTTAGTCATTTTGTCACATGTATGCTAATAATCAAAATAAAAAAAGTAATTAAATTAACTTATATTAACAAAATAAAAATTTTGATGTATAAGCAAAAAATTTATACTTTGGCATTTTATTTTCCATAATTCAGAAATGTAACACATTAAAAGATAAAATTGTCATATAATCTAATAATCTAGTATCTGGAGTGTAATACCAATAATAGAAAAATAATCTAACAATTTTATTTTTGAAACTGTATCCACTACATTAAGTAATCGATGTTGTGAACTTATGTCAGCAGTTTTACTCCTCTTCCTTTTACACCACAAACTTGTTAAGACTTGTTAAGTTTGAATTAAATTAAATGTGATTTTTCATGCATTTTAAAAGTATTACAAATAAATGAAATAATGCATTATAAAGTAACATTAATAGAAAGATAGGGAATTAATAATTTTCTTCTGTATTTTCGTTGCCCTCAGTCGACTCCTGTAAAATGTACATTATTTATAAAATTTTAAAATAATAAATTTTTGCTTAGTAATTTAGATGACGTACTGATAACGTACTTTTATATATGCGCATATATGTTTATGTTTAAACATTTATAATGTACTTATATCAATACTCATTAGCATCTTTAATGTCTTGGACTATGACAGTTACAAAAAAAAATTTTTTTTAACAAAATTTTTATGGCCAAATAATATTTATCATTTATATAATACAATTGATTTTTCTCTGCATTTATGTCCAAAAAATAAAAATTAATTTTGTTTTTTTTTTTTAATTAATTACTATATCTTTATATTTCTTATTACTTATTTATTTTATTTATTATTTATCATTTATATTTCAAACACAATTAGTTGCATTATATAATGGGGTCTCTTTTAGTGTATAATTCGTTTTAGAAGAAATTTTATGTAACTTTTATAATTTACAAGATCTCGAAGACATTCACAGTTAATGGATTATTTTGTGTATTTAATATATTATATAATTTATTATATGTATTTTACTCTTACATTTATTCTTGTACATACAACCTGCAAATCGTTTAGTTGTTGGACATGAGGTTGATCAGAATAAGAACGACGATAAAGTTGAAGATGGTAAGGTATATCAAACACGTATGTACGAAACCAATGTCTGTGTTCAAAATTATTATTAATTATTTTCATTATAATCGAACGTTACACATACACTCGTATCAAGAATATATATGTATAGCGTATATATATGCAAATAATCTTATTACTTTGAGAATATCAGAATACGGAAAAGTATTGATAAATAATACAAAAAATAACTATCGCTTATATCTATATATATACATATAGCGATATATATATATATATATATATATATATATATATATATATATTGCTAAATTATTTGTCTTTATAATAATAATTCACATTTTTATTTATTTTAGCAGTTTTATAATATTAAATATTAACTATTATAAGTAAAACATAAAAATGTTAACATTTTTTTGTCTAAATTTTTTAATTTGCCGTTTAGTAAATCTTTTACATTTTTATCTTTTATCTTTTAATTGCATGTATTTACATTTAATTAAAAAATTAATTCACATATAGATATATTTAAAAAAATCAACTTACGGGCAACGGAACCAAATCACAGTTATAATTAATAATAAAATTAAACAAGTCATAAAGAAAAGAAATATAATAGGAAACATTATTTCCCGTATGGATTTCACTTTTGTTGTTGTGTTTATATCATCTCTCAATGTAATGTTTAAAATGTTTTTTTTTATATTTTTATTTTCTTTATTGTATGATGTATGTTTCAAAATCATTGCAGTTTCTGAAAAAATAAATCAAATTGATGATTAATTATATACGTAACTAATGCTAAATTATATACGTAAGCTAAATTATATACGTAACTAATAAATTAACTTCTTTAATAAGACAAATGTTTTTTTAAATTAATGTTGTAAGTGATAAAATTTTACTATTAATAAATTTTCTTGGCTAAATATAAAAATTTATATTAACAAGATATACCGCTAAATATTTAAAATTTGTTTTTATTAAATTTGTTAATATTAAATTAAGTTTGTTAATTTCTACAATTAATATTAGTAAATTTTTAGAAATAAAAATAAGTACTTAGAAAATTAATCTTTTTGAATGAAAAAAAAATATTCATACAAATATTATCTTTCTAGTTTAAAATACGTGAAGAAAATAATTAAGGAAATGAAGAATGTTTTATGTGTGTAATATAAACAACTATACCTGAAATTAAAATGCTGAAGATGACAGTCCATAAGATTTTCGTTAAAATGTGCATTCTGAGACTTAATTTGACTTTTTTTCTTTTGAAAATTTAACAAATCAGCGTTATAAATAAAAAAATGTTTTTGAATTATTATTGTCGCAATGTTTTTTTAATCGCCAGAATTTATTAATGTTAATATCTCTAATTTATACACAATAAAATAGAAAAAATTGATTTTTGGTTTGATATACTTGATCAAATCTTAAACTGTAAAGATAAAATTGGAATACGTAGTGATTAGAGTTCACATGTGGTGTACAAATGTTTGGCATAAATAGCGAATTTTTGTCGTAATTAAGATAGCGTTTAATTACGATGGAAATAGTTAAATATTAGTAGTTAAATATTAATTAGTAATTAAATATCAAAGAAAACATCCGTAATTTGCTAAAAACAGTAAACGGATACATAACATGTGACAGTTACTACATAAATAATGATTACTGCTGTCGACAAGTATACAAAAAACACACATTCTAAAGAAATTTAACAGAATATTTTGTCTTGGTAGCAATGATTGCAATACTAAATTATTAAATAATACAATTATATGCAAATACATAAAACTCACCTAAAACTTGCGATGCTAATTTATATATATGTATTAAAGCACTACTTAACCGATTATTATATAAAATTTGAAAGCATTATAATACTTCTTTGTTTAATTTACCAATTTGAAATTTCCTTACGTCCGTGGTCTCTGTACGACACTACAATAATGAAGAGTAATCGGCTCGTCATGTTTACGCATTCAACTTTGATTGGTTTATTTACATAAAATCTTATTAGCCGTTTGTTGTCGAATACAAATTTGTTTATTCTCAGAAGGTTGTCTTTTAAAGTCTCGTCGCATCACATCATTATCGCATATATATTCTCTTTGATAATAGAAATTTTGAAATGGTAGAAATTTACTCTTTCAGTCGGTTGCAAAATCTCCCTATCTTAAAAAAATTTCTTGAAATAGCAAACATTTCTGTTTATTGCAATGCAATCTGTTATTCAACGCTATTTAATTCCGAATTATTGGAGCTAATATTTGACTTAAGCTCTTATACAATAAAATAAATGCAGTATTTTATCATGGTCTAATTGATTATTCTTTCTTTTTACTTAAATATTATAATTTATTATTTTTCTCTTAACTCCATAGATGTAAAATTAGCACTTAATGTAAAATATAATACTGAAAACCATTCATATTTCCCATATTATTTACAATGAATATTATTTACAATTTAATTTGTGTATTGAAAGATAACAATAAATTATTTTTTATTTTTACTTTTATAGGTTTTATATATCTACGTTTCTCTGGAATTTTATGTGCGCCATAATCAAATTACAATATAATACAAATTTAATGAACGTTTGGGGAAAAAATTTAATTGTTATCGATGATAATAGCGGAATCGCTATAAAAGTGAAATTTAACGTTTCGATTAATTTATTGATCATCGTCTGACAAAAATTTGTCTCATTCATTGATTATTAAAGCAAAATTTTATTCGCCACATTGTCGTATGCTTTCAATGATACAAAACATTATTTGAATTATGAATTGTATCCAGTAATAATTGTGTGTTATTTTTATCTTTATAAAACAAGATGGAAAGAGTGTAGTTGCATTCACCGTTTTTAATACACACTTGAAATCGATATCATTGTCAGGAATTTGAAAATCGCTATTTGATTCAACTGCAATCATAAAAAGAGACAGAAACATAGTCCCATGCGGAAGCTAGCAATTGTTCGAGATTGTCTAATTTATGAAAATTGTTATCACGCTGGAATACATACGTAATCCGCACTTATTGTTAGTAAATCGCTCAATCGTAAGAATAAAGAAAAGTCGGTAGTTTGTTGGTATATCAAAAAAAATGGGAGATAAATATTATTTTACGAAGAAAAATCTCCGCACGTCAACGGTGAATAGAAATCCACGCGAGAATGCGATATAGAAACGTCTTCATTAGTTAAATATCGTTGCTTGTTGCATAAATTTTGTGGATGTCGTGATATATTAATATTATAATGGTATGCGATAAATTACTCAATAATTACAACTATCGCCATCGCTTTTACTTCTGCAAATTATATTTATTTTAACGCGTATTGAAATGGATAGCAAAAGAGCATATGCTGTTATAATGTCGCGATATTTCAGGTAGAATCGACAAACGACGTTGCGTCTCGAGATAAACGGGATACGCATTCGTACGATTTGCATACGGCGCTCACACAGACGTATAAAATCGACGATAAAACAAAATCGGCGATTATTTATAAGCCTTAAAGCCTCATTGATCAAGCTCGCAAATACCATAAATCTCCCTTTACTACTGCGTTCAATTCTCTTCTCCGTCATGTTTGAGTTCTCTCGATTCTCTGTCTCGTGCGTTTCTTCTTCTAACGAGTAAGATTTCTCCCGATTTCTCGTGGAATAAAAGTTTATCTTCTTCATTGCAATGGCAGAAAATCAGGCTTGTAGAGCTTTGTACCAAGATTTTATTAGGCACAAAGATGTCGTTTTGTATTGTATCGGAAGAGTTACGTATCTGATATCGCGTAATATCGAAGAGACATTGTCGCTTGTTTTGCAATAGTGCCTGCCATTTAATAGAGAAATGTCGCCCGAAGAACGGTAGTACGGCAAATCCCTAAATTAGGCGACACGGTCCGCAGGATCAGGTATCGAATTTCATCCAGCGACATTGCTGTGAGTGGAGTGTTCCCCATCAAGTCTCTGGCTGGTGAATCAAAATTCAACCAGTACGTCAAGCCGTCTGACCATCGCGCAAATGGCGCATGCGGATGAATTATGCAGTGTGTCATGTCGCGGCAAGCGACTCATCAAATGTACACGCGTGTTCGCACATCGGAGGAGACATATCTAGATATAGAAGGTCCGTGCTCCGAAGAGAGTGAACGAACATGCGGGAACGCAAGTTAGGCGTAGAAATTAATGTAACGGGTGAGACGGAAAAGGGGAGCGCGAGTAGACGAATTGTGTTAACCCGAGCTACTGAATCAGAGGACTACTTATCAACGAAATAGAGGCGCGAAGCGTGATTGATTGGTCGGTACCGCGCCTCATTCTGGTAATGTCAGTTTTGAATTTTGCAATTAAGCTTCACCGACGCGCGCCGCGATTAATAATAGAATTCGCGAGCTGCGATTAGCGTCTGGCCAATCAAAGGGAGAAGTGAGCAGATGAGAGAGAGAGAGAGAGAGAGAGAGAGAGAGAAAGAGAAAGAGAGAGAGAAAGAGAGAGAGCCAGCGGATTATTCAAATGCTGGGTAAGCCTTTGAAATCAGCCACTACACGAAAGCCGATGTCTGTTATTTCGTTGTAATTAATGTCGTCGACGTTATAATCGGAACCAATGAATTGCGGCCACTGCGCTATGGATGTTGTACAAATTAGTCGCAGCCAGCGATACAAATAGTATCCCGAATTATCGCATTTTCCATCAATCGCAGAGGGAATTGAAGTAAAAAGCTTAAAAGTTGTTCCGATTTCAAACTGTTAATGAAATTGAAGCATTAATTAATCGTATATTAATTCTTAATTCAAGATGTAGGAAAAATTGTAAACATAATTGGTGATGTGAGGATTCTTTAGATCTTTGACTTCTTTTTTAGTTTTTTATAGACTTTTTTTACCTGATATGGATTATTTTTATTAATATAATGTACCTAGAAATATACAAAAAAATAGAAGACAAAAAAGGTTGTCTTGAATTTAGTATCTTTATTATCTAATCGGTTTTCATGCAAAGAAAAACTAGAAAACTAAGTTCAAACTAAGATAAAAATTTCTTTCTGAGAAATTATAATATAATTATATTTTTAATTATGAAGATTTTTAAATCAAAAATTTTGTTTTTCTATTTAGTGAATTGTTGCAAGTTTTGATAGATTTTAATATAGAACAGTAATATTAACGTTATCATAGAACGCGAGAATTATAAACGTGGCAACAATAGACAAGCAGGCTTTGAAAACATATACGTTTAAGAAAACTGAGTCTTTTTTATAACAAGTTTATAACGAAGTTCCCACAAAATTGCACTTTGCCGGTTACGAATTCGTTTGTGAAACGAAAACTGGGGTCTAGAAAGTAGGCGAAAGAAATCGTGCTCTCCTATCGCGTTTTCCACTGGGATTTCGGCCGATTCTTCCTGACAACGCCAGAAAGAGAAGCAGGAAATGCTAAGAAAGTAAAAGATGAAAGAAGAAACGAGAGAAAGGAAGGAAGAAGAAAAGAAAATGCAAGAGAGCTCGGTAATGCACAAAACTGTCGCCGCCATTCCGCCACTTAATCTTCACTGTGGCAATGAAAACCGCGAGGAAGAGCTAGCTGAAACTATAGAAACGTTTCAAATAGTAAAATAAACAGCACAATAAAATTTGCTCGCAAAAATTTTATTTTATTACAGTCAAACAACGTTCGGTTTTGTTTAATAATTATTATCAAATCCGAAACGTATGTCGATATATAAAACTGAAGAAAATACAGCACGCACACCAAAGCTTCATAGCTCACTGTAATATTAGATTTTATTTTTTAAATATTTTTGATGTCTCCGTAACCGTAGCACTACGACATTATACATTATAATATTCGCATTTGTGTCGCAAGAAAGAAGAAAAGACGAGGGGTAAGCAAACGTGGTTTTTTTTACAACAGGTTTGTAACAAAAGCAATTGCGAAAAAGGAAATGAAAACCAAGCAGAAAGGAAGAGAAGAAGACGAGGACTCAATAACGCACGAAACCCGGCAGGTTGTCCGCGTATCCGCTTCACCACTTAATCTCTGTTCTGGAAATGAAAACCTTGAGGAAAAGAGAAGCAACACAAGAGAATCAAGTCTCGTGTCGAGATGAACGACAACGGGAGAGAATCCGACAACGTTGAGAAGACTGAATAAAGGCAGGGTCAATATTATCACCACAAAAATATTGGCGTACTGTGATTACGACAGAAGTAAAGAAACAAAAATCTTTTGTAAAATGCAAGACACGAAATAATATCACTAATATCATAAATCTCGAAAGGTAAAAAAGTAAAAAAAAAAAAAAAAAAAAATGATAATATTCTCTCTCGTCTTAAGGCTCCTGGGTAGTCACCACAGCCATATTAGATTCGTGACGTCAGAAGCGAGAAATGACACGCCGAGAATTCTTGCGTGCCATTTCTAAATAAAATGATAATTTAACAAAGTAACACTCTAGATCGCTTTAAGACACCTGTAAAATTGTCCGAAAACTATGCTTTTTCCTTGACAGGTTATAAACAATCGTTAAATCAACCGTGAAGCGAAGCCTAATTATGCGAGAAAACACACGGTTGACAGCTGTCTGTATGAGTAGAAAATACTCCTTCTACGTTGGGCTTTCCCTGCTAATCTTAGTTTTCGGATAATTTTACAGGTTTCATGAACACGTCACATATCACAGCACTAACATTTAACGAATATTAACGAAATGGCACGCAAGAATAAATTGGGTAGTCAACATGTCATTTTTTCACGTCTAATAGTTCATCGATTCTCCACCTAAGACGCTGCATGAGAATTTCTGTCATATGGACATGTCGGTAACGGTACTAAGCTATATATATTCTGTATTTATCGCGTTTATTTTTTTGTAAACAAATTTTTGAATTATAAATTAGCATTTTGTATGTTATTCAGTAATTTACTTTTATCGTATCAATTGATTAGGTCAAACTGTTACACTATTTACTTATACAATAAATCGACTAGGTAAATTCGACTAGGTTTTTATTCCTACCACAATTATGTCGCCACTGTCAACGCGGAGTTCACGGCTACGGGACCAGGAGCCTTAATGCAAAATTCTTCTTCAAAAACAAAGCATCTTGTTGAGTATGATATGACGTTAATGCTGCATTATTATTTTTTAATCTAAACTTTATCCAAAAATTCAAAAACTCTAAAAAAATATCTGGTCGGTATTCATGATTTTTGTGATAATACAAGCTGACTTTAGATTGAGTCCGAGTTAGTACAGAATATTTAATTTTTGTCAGCGCACTAAGAATAGAGAAACAGTAGATAAACAGATAAATAGATAAAGAGAGAGGGGAGGGAGGGGGGGAAGAGAGTTTGGTGAGAGAAGGGAAATAAAGGGTGAAGGGTGAAGAGAAAAGACATCGGGATCAAACAAGCGAGATAGAACGACCGCGTGACAAAAGCTCGCGAAGCAAGGGAATGAGAAAGGCGAGAATACTCGCCAAGCTGCAGAGACAAATCTTTAACGGAAACTGCAGTGCTACCGCCAACGACTGTTCAAGAGAGAAGCGAAAATTAAATCTCACGTTTACAGTGCCATGGTGTATCGGGTCGAGACTAGAGAAGACAGTTGAGGTAACTTTTAGTAAGTAATCAACGACGCGGTAGAGGAGTCGCGCACTTCGATTCACGACGCCGTTTAGCAACCGGACGACGGAAGCGGCGAGAAAGTTGCGTCGGGTTTCCGTTGCGGAGTAAATAAAGGACCGAAGTGTGCACAAAACTGATGCGAAGCCGGAAGAAAGTTGGGAGAAGCACGGAAGTTCGAAGGAAATGGAAGCGGAAGCGATCATATGCGAAAAAGCGATGTCTGCATCCACAGAGTGAGTTGAATTTATTGGAAGAAAAGTGTAGTTACATAGTGAACAAGTATATCGAGAAGAAAAAGTAAGCAAAATAGAACAATATGAACTGTGAAATAAATAACGTGGTATAAAAGAAAGTAAGCAAGTTTGTGAAATATATTCGTGAAATATAAATTTGTATTTTAAATGATTAAAACTCACATACAAGAAAGATATAATTAAAATTGAAAGTTAATTGAAAATTATGTGCGCAGAAAGAAGATAAGATTGATTCTAATAATGTACACTGAACATTTGTACAACAGTGAACAAAGAGATAAAAAGCGTGCAAATAGAAGTATCGGTATAAAAGTAACGAATGTACATTGTAAAGTGGATAATCAAAGAGACTAATCGGAAGTAAAACTATAAGGAGAACAAAAAAAATAGCAGAGGCGACGACACATATTTTACCGGTAAACCCGCGAATTTGCGAGCGGCACTAAGCGAGCGAAAAATGATTCGCATTTTTATTCGCAAGCGGAAGACGAACATAAAGCTGAGCAAATACATTTCTCATATGCAGATATGTCGGAAAGAAAGAGCGGAAATGAGCCAGAAAGATTTGGAAAGATACGTTCCGTAGTGTCGTTAAAATCAATCATCGTAAAATATCGAAGAATAAGGTAAGGTAATACATTTTTGATATAAATACGCTTGTGATTGTGATAAATTTGTATTTTATTTATTTTTTTATAATAAATAAAACAGATATTGATATCTACATAAAATATATATTAGATTTTTAATAAATATTTGCATTGGGATGATGAATACGTGTAAATAATGTGCATTTCGTAGAAAGGAAAAATATAAATTCTGCTGAATGTATAAAAGTTAGATTAATTACAAGAAGACATATCCCTTTAATTCTCATAAAGTGAAATTGAATTTTTACTTATACCGAAGATGTACCAAAAAAAAAAAAAATAAAAGATAGAATGTTATCCTACTGTCTTGAGCAACATTTATCGTAATATGAAAAGGATTTTCAATTATGATGGGAACAAACGTTATTACACCGACATCTGTTCTCCTCAGAGATATTATGCTTTTTCATGTTAACAACGGTGGCTCTGAAAGAACTAACGTAATATTCCTCAAGCGTATAATTTTGGAACAAAAACACTAAGTAAGTAAGCGTAACATTCGAAATGAGTAAAAATGTAGGGGAAAGGAAGGGAAAAGAGACAGTGGAATAGAATAATGCGAAAAGCGAGAGTTCGGCATTAAGAAAGAATGAACGATAAGGGAAAAGACACCGAGCGCAAAACCTGCAAGCGAATCCCGTGGCAGGGACGCATTGTCGTCGGCAAATTGCGCGTGGGGAAAAGTTTTATCGTATTGGAGGATGGAAGAGAAACACGCTGATAACAAAGTGCCGCTGCGTCCTCGCCGATTTGAGAAGCACGTCGTATAAAAGGAGAGAAAGGGTTGTTGAAATCCGAAAGATAGTGGGTGCGAATATCTTATGCATTCGCAGGATGTGCAACTTTGTAAATACCGCGGGATTTATTTCGCGGTCACGACATTCTTGCATCTACGAGAGCTTGTATTTCTTCTGTTTTCCTGCTCAAATGCAAATTTTCTACAAGGTGCTAATAAATCTTGCGATAAAATTTTTTTCCAAATAAAACTTTTGTTATAATTAATATTTGCTACTAATTTGCTACGGAATGAATAATAAATAAAAACAAAATAGAAAATAAAACCATTTATAAACATATATATAAGATGATTATGATTAATTTTATTTTCTATTTTGTTTTTATTTATTATTTATTCCATGACAGATTAATAGCAAATATTAATTACAATAAAAATTTTATTTGGGAAACAATTTTATTGTAATTTATTATATACATATATATACATATGAACTTTTTTTTCTTCCTCGGAATAACATAGCCTTCTGGCTACTGAATGCAAAGTTAGGGATGCGGTGCTAAAACGAAAAATCGCCAGTGTAAACGCGATCGCAAGACAAAACAGCCGCAGGCAACGGAACCGAGACTTCTGATGATGACTTTATCTTTATTCGCGACGGAAGATAATTTCAATTGCATGCAATTGCTTCTCTCGTGATTAATGCACGCTGCATCGCGCTCTCGTAATATTTCTTCCGCTGTTAATAATTAAGTTATTTGTTTCAAAGTGGCGTAAAGTCTTATTAAAATCGATACACAGAATTATATTCATACTCCAGTAAAATTAGTTTGAAAATGGAATTTATATTCAAAAATAAAAGCAGCCTTGTTTCTAGACTTTGCAATTTAGGAGATGTTTCGAGTTATATTTTTTCCGATACTTTTGAGTCGGAAACAAAAGGACTTTCTTTCAGTGACAAAAACGTATATTGGATTTTGTGCTCAATTCCAGCTCTCCAAGAGCTCAGTAAGTGAATTTATCACCAGGTAACTTAACGAGAACAGACGTTTCATTACTAGCTTCTTACGAAAAGAGGCTTGCGGCTCAAAGAACTTCTGAAAGGTTTGCGTGCTTAATCGATAATCTTATTTATATCGATGGTTTGGCTTAAAAAGACGGCTCGTAAAATTTCAAAGAAAATTCTATCTTGTTAACCAGATACCTACAAATCCTTCTATCAATATTATATTATATAATATTTAAATTAATGCGATTGCATTATAATAATTAATATTTTCCAAGCAACTTAAAGCTACATTTATTAACACTAATTAACTTTAACTTTAATTTAAATATTTTTTTCAAGAAAATTAAGGAAAAGTAGAGCTATGAATTATATTTAAAAATATTAATATGCACGAAATCACCTATCACACCTATCGTTTTAACGTCACATTTCTCCAATCAAGAAATTTCCAGATTTATTGAAATGGATTATGATATGTGCTGTTCCATAAAAACCCATCGATGTCCCATTAGAATGACAAACCCCAAGCGTGCCAATCAGTATGTATAATTCATCAAGCGTTGAAAAGCAGCGTGCTCGTTATAGCGATTCGCGTCGCAAGATGATTCGCGGATTCGGCACGAATCTCCGCGCCTCGTTACTCGTAAATTCGGTTCAATATCGCGCGACGACTATAACGCCCATCGCCGCCGTCCGCGTAAATCAGCGATATCAGGCATGCACGAATTACCATTTAGGAGCGATCGTTATTCGCTTCTGCGAGACAAATGTCTCGAGCGATCCGATACCGCGTCCTCTCTCTTGCGCCGTTTGTTCACACTGGAATAATGAATGCCGGCTTTAATGAAAACGGCGAAACGCAGCCATTACCCCCAGAAGATCAATCTCGGATAATCCTTTTAACATCGCGACACGATTGTACCTTTGCCATTTTGCGTAAATACGAAAGTTACATGGGAATTGAATCGGTTATTACGGAAAAATATATATAATTTAACATTTTTATAAATACGTCAAAAAAAAAAAAAAAAAAAAAATTATTTCTCCTTCATTAACCACGATTCAAACAGCAGAATAATTAATTTTAATGTGAAACGTTGTCAATGCATTTTCTACATATGTGTTTGAAAAGTTTGATCCGCATTTTTCAACGGCACAGACGTGTAGCCTCTGTTACTCGCGCGCATAAGCCCCATAAGACATGTGCTCATAAAGTCTAGATTATTTTCACAAACGCCAAGACTACGTCGGCATTAAGAAACGCGGGTACAAAGCAACCGAAAGAAAATTGTGCGCCGTTACAATTCACACGATGTAGCCCGGAGGTACCGTTAAAGCTGATATTACGGAAACGTTGTTTTAACGTCAGCTACGAGTGCGCCGAGTTGAATCCCAAGGCGCAGTCTCGCCTGCTGCTACTTTGAGTTCTGCCTTTGCTTTTCGTATCATGTAAGCTATTCAAAACAATGTTACAGTAGAGTTACATTATTTTCCTGGAACTTCGCGAGAGGCTAACGCTAAGGAAAGGCGACACGTAAAGTGATGAGAAATCTTCGTTTACGAGAAGCGCAAAGCCTAGGCAAACATTATTTTTGTGAGTGTTGCAAGTGTAATCCCGTAAATAAAGATTAAGATTCAACAAAAAGCGAGAATAGTTACCGGGATAATTTCTAATTAAGTGTTCGCACTTACACTGTGCACGCCAGTGTAACATTTCGCAAATTTCGCTAGAAAACAAAGAATGCTGCTAAAAAAAAAATGTGGCGCATAATTAAGTTGCGAACTATTTCTGTGAATAATTTCCAGAAGAAACTTTGTTTCAAAAATATATGCGTTTACGTGTACAGTCTGCGTACCAATGTCCGCGTCGGAAATGAGGATTTACATTGTTCTCAGCCAGCTGGTGAATACAAATGGACAGAATTATTTAAAAAAATATAATTACACGCATATGGTCTGCAAGGCGCCGCAAGCTTCATTATTTTCATGTATTTTTATTGTTACTGAAAGTTTATGCTATTGAAAAATACGAACAAACAAGATCGGCATAAATTCCATTTTCCTGCCGTTGACATTTAACGCTGACAACGTACACAGTCGTATAAAATACATATTTATGAATAAAATATTTGTAATAAGAAAATATTGCTTTGCACATATAGCACGCAATGTTGTTAATAAATCAAATTTTCTTCCGACTGCGAAAAATAGTTGCTTTCATAAGGAAATATTGATATTTTCATTTCAATAAGGATATATTTAATGTTGGAAATTACAGGTGAAACCGTTTTGAAATAATTTTTGCTAAGAAAAAATTAATTCCGGATTTGTCAATGTATAAATATAATATGGAAAAAATTAAAATGTCAAAAACATTATATTTGCAAAATGGCACAGCTTAAAAATTCCCGACATGTTTTCTCGCGGCGAATGCATATTACACGTACGGTTTCCCAATCGTGTCTCATTGTCGCGAATGCGCTCGCTCGTGTGTAATTCCGGTCACGATCGGTGATCGAACAATGGATCCTTCAGAAATTGCGGGCAAATCGCCCTTATGGCCGCGACCAAGCCGGGCCTTCGGCCGCGCAGCAAACATTGTTCGAATGGGATGAACCGTTCGCGGTGAAAAGGCAGTGCACAATGCGATGAACAGGCGTAGGATATGAGCGCCGAGAGAACGACGAACAATGATCTTCCGGTATCCGTATGGACGCATATAAATCATCGATATGACGTTGGCCAATCGTCGCCAAGCCTATGCGGCCTCGACAACAGCCTTGAAATATCACCTGTGCCACCCGGCACATATCCCGACGATTAACCCTCGTCGTCGATAATAACTGCCTTTTGAAGGTTTATGAAGGCCCGTCGCAATCATCCGGCAAGATCTATCGCCAATTATGTTATCGGCGTCTTCGTCTCATACATCGATGCCGTCGCGTCGTCTTCAATAATCGAAGTCGGCGATTTGCGCAAATAGTCGACAGTTTTCGTCCAAAATTGAGACTCGCGATTTTTACGATAAAAGAATTCGGGTAATTAGCGCGCCACTCTTTTTCGCAATATATCACGCGCGTGCATTATGTGGGTGAAATTTTAACGCGGACGAGATGCGAATTTAATTAAACGATATTATATTTCCGCGATAATTAGCGCTAAAAGGAAAAAAAATAATTTTTAGACGAAACAAGTAAGAGTAAATAATGTAAAGTGTAATTAGTGCGCGTAAGTAATTCGATTATTATTAGTTCATTATTCGTTTGTTATCAATAATTAGTTTAATAAAAAATTTGCATAAGATCGTTCGCGGAACATGAAATTTGCGTAAAAAAGGAATCTAATAGAGTCAAAATATAATCCGCATAAATATAAGCACACATCACACTATATTTAGTCATTACGTAAAATACAAAGCGCTCTTCACAAAGCTTTGAGAGCCAGGCGACGCAATAAAACGTAATAACGAATAAATCAAAAGGATGCCGGCCAATAAACTCGATTGAACCAGCTTTGGCACATTTGTTAAAATCCCCATCCTGTCGCATTAGACACTCGAATGCGCGGCGTTGCGCAAAATGCAAAATACAAAACGTGTAATGCATCAATAAACCCGACACGGTATGGATGCAAGCGGCAAAATGCAGCTAATGCACAACTGGCATTTTCGAGAAAACAAGAATACAAAACAATCGGGAGTCGTAATGCAAATTTGGCAGCGCAGTGTGTTTCGACAAATTTTTTTGTTGCTATCAATCAACGGTGTATTTCAACTATTTTGCAGAATATGCGACAGACATTATTTTTATTTACGCGATATTATATACATACATATATATATATATATATATATATATATATATATATATATATACAATGCTGTATATATATCGCGTAAATAAAAATGATGTCTGTCGCATATTCTATATATATATATAGTGATAATGCGCACGCGATTGTTTGCATGGCAAATCGTTCGCTGCTGTTTCATACGTACATTTCGAGTCACGCAGTGTCCATTATTCCCGACTTCAGTATGCGGAAGTTATTGGTAAGTAAGACAGTCGAGACCCGAGTATTATCTACGAACACTAGTTCTCCATGGACTGGGGCTTTAACTTCGGAGTCGGCAATCCTCGCCACAAAGCGAGGACGATAGTTTGGCTAGTGCTAGTTCGATTAGTTACATGGTTCGTACTACGGCTTATGGTTAACGTCGAACGCTTAAAGCCAAATGCTCGCTGATCGTCCACCCGCTGCATATGTATGCGTTCCGCAGTATCTCGCAAACGACCCCATGATCTGTTCGAGTCTTTCGAAACTCTCCCAATAATATTGCTCGTATTGGAGCAGCACACCGCAAAAGACTGATCTCGTATTTCTTGACTGGTTTGTTTATTAGCAAGGTTGAGAGAAAAAAATATCATAAAAGAGAAAATATACATATTCTAGTGACTTGTCGGGATTTTTATTATTTATTGTACATAAATGAAGGACTCTAAATACCATGATTTCAGATTTAATTACGAAAATATTTATTACTGATAATTACAAGAATAATTACAAGATGTGATATTCTGCAATGTTGTGCAGATTGGAAAATACGACGGTCGGAATGAAAAAGAATCATTTATTTCGTATAATAGCCGGCTTGCTATGAGGAATAATGAACCGTGTAAACCAGGAAGTCGCAGATAATAGCTGAAATAATTCGGTTTATTTTCGACGAAACGAGAAATGATTTGACACGCGAATTTATTCGCTGTCAGAAATTAAAGCGGACGTAGCTTAATTTTTCTCATCCTCTTGTGCCTCCAGCTGAAGCTCGCCTTTAACAGGGCGCGAGACAAAAATTTCAGCAAGCTCGTTTTTCATCCACGGCTGCGCTGGCCGGCTGCGGCTTTTCTTTTGCTGTAGCTCGGCACGTAACAAACGATTCGTGGTGTGTCGACTTTCAGAGAAATTTTCCTCTTATTACCATTGCACCATTGTATATTTAACACCGGCATAGTACGGCTTCTAATACACAACGAAAGAGGGTAATATTCAACTTAACAGCTAACGAAATCGATTGTGCAATTGTATTAAAGAGAATAATTAAAGCAGATTGTAATTTTCAAATCAATTTGTAATTTTCTCTTTTTTAACATAATTATAAGACTGATTGTGACTATACTGAAAATTTCCCGATAAACTAATTATTGTTATTACGTAATACTTTGTATTATAGAACTGTATGTCGCTTAATTCAAAAGATTAAAACTTGAAGATAAAAGGGATAACAAATTAACTTTTTTTTTTAATTTTTAATTTGTATATATACAGGGTGTCCTATTTTAATGTCCCATCTTTAATAACTTTGTAGAAGTTGGTTTTAGCAAAAAATGTTTCAGACAAAAGTTGTTGGGTTTGGAGGGGGACATTTAATGATGACATTGGTTTAACTTAGGGTGTACATGCCAAGGTCATATGGAGGTCAACTTTGTTTTTTTAAATGGAATACCCTATTTTTTATTCCAAAATCTAATAGCTGGTGTCAAGAGCTTTTCAAAACACTATAATGAAGTTATTTTTCATTAAATACTTTTCGAGTTATGAGGTTTGAAAGTTACATTTTGACATAAAATACAAAATATCTTGTAAAACATTCAATTTTCGGGAATCTTACATTAATACTTTTATGCACAAAATAATGAGACGAATCAATTGGTATAAAGAAAACACATTGGTTTTAAAAAAAGTATGCAGTTGCATGTTGCAAATTACATATTTTTTCTTGAAAGTAATTAAGGGTGGGACATTAAAATGGAACACCCTGTATATGTACACTTTTACACTATACTTTAAATGTGTATATGTGTGTGCAATATCGACTTTTATCACCAATTGACATTACTAATCCGCATCATTAATGGAGCATTAATTATCAATAATCGAAAAAGAGTCAAAAGATTAAATTTAAAAAATCTAGACTTTAATATTATCTCATTATGTCTATCTCATTATGTCTATTAAATTTTGTCGAGTAACCTAATCTTTGTATCTTTCTCACCAATAGATCCTCATTTACTTTAATCATATCTGTTACAGGTGCCACATGAGAACACTGTCCAACATCCACCGTTAGCACCATTGAGCACTAGAGGCACCCCGAATAGTCTAGGGCTAAGATTAGAGACTGAATCGCGGCACTTTGAAGGAAGCGGCGAAACAGTTATCATCAAATGTGTCGCCCAAGTAGGCTCGAGGGACTACTCGACCGAGCGCAAGGTGCAAATGGAACATGTGAACAACCAGAGGCTCAGCGCCGGCAATCTGAACTCAGCTGTTCGCAGGACCCGCGCCGGCCGCCTCATCCCGCTGCTGACGATGATTCTCGCACTCATCTCGCTCACGACGTGATCTGCCGGTCTTCTCGCGTGAGTCGATCTTTTCGAACGAGAATTAACGCGCACTTCAGGAATGCGCGGCAGATTCAGTGTCAGTTGTCCGATCCTTACGTATAAAGTTAGGTTTAGCGATTAAGCGACGATACCCGATTAGCGATCCAATCGATCTGCTCGTTCTCGATCTAACCACGCTTTCGCATTCAGCGACGATACGACATCGTCATTGTTCATCAACAAGTTGGAAAGATATATGGGAAATAAAAATCTCGTTGAGATCAGAAGACGATCGCGATAATGGCGATGAGAGAATAACTTTTTATTGATAGCATTCTATTAATTATTTACAGATAGTTTTCGAATATTAGCTTTATTTTTTTTTTTATTCGATTATTATATTTGATTTATCAATAAAAGTTGAGAAATCATTTACAGTCGATGTATCGCGACGATAGTTTTATAAACAAGTAGTAATTATATGAATACACCTCGTATATTTTAAACGACTTTATAAATCAGTATTCTCCGTTAGATGAATACTTAATCGAAAGTTTCCCCGTAATTTTCGCAGCGACTTTCCTCCCTCTCTTCGGTTTCTTCTTATCATATTTAACTCCCAATCCTTTTAACGAGTTCCAGATCTAGGATACTCTTTAAAGTTCCCTTCGATTGCGGCTCGCAGCCGTCATTAACTTTTCATTCAAGTTTTAAGATTTTACTGCTAATAGCAAATGTCACGAGCCAGATAGTGCGAGTGCAAAGTTATCGAATAATAATAACGATCAGCGATATCTTGACAATTTAAGTTTCCAAATTTGCGACTTTCGCTATAACATATTCTCTCAAATGTTTTCGGTATTTCAATAAAATCTAATATGAATTTGAAAAGCCACGCTTAATCTTTTTGACTGTTATGACAATCTTCGCAAGTCCATTCCGTTTTATACTCCAACAATTACTGCTGTGGATTTTAGACAGAAATAGCTGCACTTTATACGGCATGCACACGTCATATCGCGGGGATATAAATTCCGTTGCAGCGCGTGCAAATTCCGTTTTACGAAACGCGCGAGATTAACTACTGGAACGCACATAAGTCGCCGCGACGCTGCAAAACGCGCTTGCAAATTATGTATAAATCGATCAATGAATTAACTGTACCGGCACCAACAAAACGAGATTAATAATTCGGATATCTCACGTTGCAAAATTGCAAGCGCGCGGTTGCAGTTATGAGTACGAATTATTTTATTAAAAGAGAGAGAGATTCTCTTACAGGCTCACGTAAAACTTTAAAATCGCGATTATTTCAACAAAAACAGTTTGTACAACGTTGGTACGACGTGAATAATGACTCAATTGTATTGAAAATTTAATCGAAACTCCGCGATAGATTTAGTCTGTTGTAACAAAAACATATATAACGGCGGATTTGAGATTAATATAGAGATCAATATTTTATTGCTAGCGCGAAGTTTGTTCGGCGAATATTGCTAATTAATAATTCAATGCAATTTTTTCAGAGCTTTTTTCCATATTTAATCGACCACCCAGCATGATGTATATTATTCTCTCTGCAAATGAAGAGTTATTCTTTTAATTCGCTCAATTATTATTTCGGAGAATTTTTTAACACGTAAAACTGGATGAAATTTTCCATTAACGTACAATTCGGCAAAATATTTGGCGATCTCTAAATGTATCACGATTATCCAACGGATTTTTACTTCAACGGGTGTAGTCTGACTATTGCAGTTTCATGTGTTTCGGCGCTGATGACAAAAAGTGTTTGGTCGCGAGAAGCGAGCACGCGCGTACGAGTGCGAAGAAAGGAAAAATCTTGAGAGAGGATTTTGCAAGAAATGGTCTATTCGACCGCACTTTGGAGAAGACGCTATAAAAGGCAGGAAGGCAAGAGAATGCGAATGAGAGAGCAAATGCGAGAAAGTGAAACAAAGTTCGCGCAGCTGCGGAGAAGCAAAGAAAAAAGAAAGCGAAACGAGCGGGAACATTGTGTGTGACCGAAGTGGAGATACGAAGTTTGACTTCAAGAATGAAAGTAGGTGTGATATTATAGTATTTAAGATTGTGACTCGCGCGCGCGGGTCGTCCAAAGTAGCCATCTTCTAAATCTATTTTTTCTAAATCTATTTTTTTTTAATCATAAAAGTATGATTTTTTTATCGTTGAATAATTAATTTTCTTGAAATGCATCATAATTATGCAAATTTGCAGACAAGATCTTTTTAATAATACTTACATTTATGCTGTCGGCTCATTTAGAGTTTCGCACAAACTTGAATCGCAAGATGAATGCAGCAGTATAAGCATTTAATTTTATTCAAATTGTTGAATCAATTTTGTTGAACGCCTATTTATGCTTGTACAAACGTAGAGTCGCGAATTATCGAAGACGGCTAACTTTTGAAGAAAGCGAGTGACTAATGAAAATAGATGGAAATTGAAGTGTGCTCTATATGCAAATAAAAATATAAGAATAAACGCGACTGGCCTCGCCGCACATATCACATCATCGACACACACGGCAACACATGCTTACACACGTAACACATCGCACATCTACGTGCGCGCGTACGCACGTACGTCTGGATTAAGAGATGGAAGGTGAAACCAACCCCCGCAGGGTGTGCAGGATACACATATATCACGAGACGGTTTCCTTTTGATCGCTATCGCTCATCGACCCGAGCGTTATTTATCGGCCGGAATAATTTACGAGTTCGCGAGAGAGAGAGATTCGCTCTGTAGCGCGCATAAATGCCGCTTCCGACAGCGATATTCAGGTACGAACCTTTGTGCCTGTATGCGTAACATTCATGTGGATCCATCCGCGGAAAATTCTGGCGCATATTTGCGAGCCTGTGAAAGTGCCAAGAACACTTTTCTCGCGTATCGCTTTCCCGATCGGACGTATTTATGCGCGCGGCGAGAGACTCGTCGGAAATCATAAACAGAAATTTTTCGTATATCTACCATTATTAGATTTAAGAATTTATTAGATATTAAAATCTAGTCCTTTTCAATCGAGTCTTGTAAAGTGTCAGAATAAACTATTATACCAAAACCGCTGGATGAGGCAAGTAAGAACCGAGATACGTTTTTGTGATTTTAAATATGTGAGCATGCATCTTTTTGAAACACATATACGCACACCTCCTTTGGAAGATGTTTCTTCTATTCCATTACATATAATCAATAAATACTTCCGTTTTATATGTCTACAAAATTTGAGTAAAGTTTGCGTACATCTGATTCTCTCAGATGAAGGAAATAAAGAACGGATTTCGATCGAGCTTGCATGACGCTTCGTTAATGATAAATCGTCGAAACGGTTCAAGTTTCCAATAAAGCAATTCGCTTTGAAACGTTTGGATAAACGCATCTCGATTAAATCATTATTTGATAATTTATAACTATTATCGTATTTATCCAATCATTATTTTTTGCAATTTCGACACATCAGAGAATATTTGTTAATTCAGCAAAGTTAATTTCTCCAATTAAGTTAATTTCTCCAAATAATTGCAATTTGTGCAATCATGCATTATTTTACATTTTACACAATTTATACATATGAGAGCAAATATTAAGTGTTATTATCGCGAGACTCATTTTCCTAATTAAATAATTTAATGAAATATTATTTTCTTTTCTGCAAAATATTAACATTATTCTGTTCTATTTACGGAAAAAAGAGATTACATGTGCAAATAATTCGAGTGTAATAAGCCCAAGATGGTATCCGAATTGCGTCAGCAGAATTATGTGATATTACTTTAAACCAATATCTACCGATCACGACCATAAGTTACATCACCGAAAGTTCCTATATTTGCTTAACGTTATTGGTGTCGCGAAACGCAGCTGGTCCCAGATGAACGCCTAAATCGACAGTGGTAAGAATTTTCTTCGCTGCGGCCCCGATCGATCAATATCCCAATTTTACGGCCCATCGAATCGCGAAAGCCAGGGACAGGATCTTCTTTTGGTGCCGGCTAAATTCTTCGTATGTTCTTCAGAAAGAGTTAAATGAATTCCCGGCGAAAACTTAGAACGCAGCGAACGATTTCCGTCTCAACAGAAAAAACCATTCTCTTCAAAATTTTTGTACGAAAATTTTTGTATTTACGAGCTAAAACTTAATCAAATTTATTCATTTACTTTGATACAGACAACAATATCAAAATTTCTTTAAAAAATTATATTAATTCTAATTAGGACGTTAATTCAGAAATTTATTTGAAAAAAAATAAAGACGTAATAACAAATTCATTTTTCTAAAACGTAATCAAAAAAACTTTAGACATAGAAAATGAAAAGCCGAAAGATTATCTGCAGAAGTATTTTGATAGAGAGCAGGTCGATATTTCAATTTTACAGTCTGTCGAGCACCAAAATTCAGAGTCGCGCGAGTCTTCAACTGGAGAATGTCCTCGAGATCCCGCTTGGATCCCGCAAATTTGTGTCTCGTCGGAATCCTTCACTGGATTTCTTGAGAAAACTCTTTTACCGCTCACCGCGCGTTCCTGAATCGACTTTTACGAATGGAATAAAACTCAAAACAATATTTCCTAGAAAATTTACGATCCACTTCCATTTCTTTTATTTGTCGACAATTAAATATGAACTCATGCAAAATTCATATCTCGAATGCGGGAAAACCATCTCTCAGGATTCACTTCAACATTGTTCGATTTCCCATATCTCTTGATTTCTTTTTTTGGTATAAAAGATAAAAAAGATGTGCGTAGCTAAACTCCACTTGTTTTAATCATGAAATAATTTTAAAAGAATTGAAATCTTTGCCATCCAAGGAAACACTGCCACGACAATTATTCGGTCATATGTTAAAAGAATATTGAAAAAGATATTTTGTAAGATTTTTAAAATGACTTTAAATCCTTGTATCTTAAGGGGATGCTGGAGTTACCGGCCGAACATTATATTTTTTCGAACAAGAATATCTTTTTATTGGTTGCATAGAATTGTAAATCCTTTTGCAGGAGTAAAGTGTACACAAAAACGGAATTCAGGCTGCTTGACTTTATTTGAAAAAAAAAAGAATTAATAACAAAATTTGTTTTTATTCATTAATTTATGTTCTGCTCTTAGGATAACATATTGTATAGAGCTATCTATTTTCGTTTTTTATAAAAGTTTAACAGTTTTAAGACGCTGAATAAGAGCAGCCCGAATTGCGGACTGCAGAATAGAATGTTATGGAACCATTAAAATTGGGCTGAAAAGTCTAATGTAAAAAATATTCTTGTCCGACTATTTTTACATACGTGTGCGTCCAATATCGGTATAACAAATGAAAAAATAACAGAAGATTAGTTCCAAGATAATATCAGAGAGGCGCTATACAATAATATGCGAATATATACACGCACCACACATACGCATACACAATACATTCATACTTAGATTATGACTTATGCCGATAATATCACTCTAATTTTTAGTTCCATCGAAATGATGGCGCTTTCGCGTCGGAGTTCGTCAGGCACTCCAGCATCCTCTTAATTAAAGATTTTATTAAGGCTCCTGGTCCCGTAGCCGTGAACTCCGCGTTGACAGTGGCGACATAATTGTGGTAGGAATAAAAACCTAGTCGAATTTACCTAGTCGATTTATTGTATAAGTAAATAGTGTAACAGTTTGACCTAATCAATTGATACGATAAAAGTAAATTACTGAATAACATACAAAATGCTAATTTATAATTCAAAAATTTGTTTACAAAAAAATAAACGCGATAAATACAGAATATATATAGCTTAGTACCGTTACCGACATGTCCATATGACAGAAATTCTCATGCAGCGTCTTAGGTGGAGAATCGATGAACTATTAGACGTGAAAAAATGACATGTTGACTACCCAATTTATTCTTGCGTGCCATTTCGTTAATATTCGTTAAATGTTAGTGCTGTGATATGTGACGTGTTCATGAAACCTGTAAAATTATCCGAAAACTAAGATTAGCAGGGAAAGCCCAACGTAGAAGGAGTATTTTCTACTCATACAGACAGCTGTCAACCGTGTGTTTTCTCGCATAATTAGGCTTCGCTTCACGGTTGATTTAACGATTGTTTATAACCTGTCAAGGAAAAAGCATAGTTTTCGGACAATTTTACAGGTGTCTTAAAGCGATCTAGAGTGTTACTTTGTTAAATTATCATTTTATTTAGAAATGGCACGCAAGAATTCTCGGCGTGTCATTTCTCGCTTCTGACGTCACGAATCTAATATGGCTGCGGTGACTACCCAGGAGCCTTAAAATCAGTTTATTACTTACAAAAAAAACAGAATAAAAACACGTCGCATTAGTATCTGTAAAAAAAGAATAAAATTCTACATCCCTCAATTCTGAAAGTTACATAAAACTAATCTTCTTTGAGGAGAAAAAGAGAATAAATGTAAATTTATTTTTTCTATCTCGAATCTGCATATGCCTGCACATGTCGTTCGGGTTAACATAGTCGTAAACATTTGCTCCGTTTGCCAAGCTTCATCCGAATGTGTCGGCGAATCCGATAAAATCGTGGATCGAAGAGCAAAGCGGAATCCCTTTGTATGAGCACGATCGATACCTCGATTTTATGGACCGACGAGCGCAGAAAGCTCGCGAGAAGCTTGCGGAATGTGTTCTCTACTTCGCACGTTTTGTCGATTCCTTTTGTTACTCGGTGCACACGGATCCCACATGTCGTGCTAAAAAGTATGACGGCCTTAAGAAAGTTCAAGGAAAATGCTCGTACACTTTTGCAACTTTGCGCGTTTTCGCGCGTCCTCGCGCATTTAAATCACGTAAACTAAAACACGTAGTTTCAGCAGTGATTATGCGAATTATCGATTCTATCTATGATGGAACTTTTTATCCGAGCACCCTGCGGATACGCGCAACGTGACGATTATATAATACACTCATACACTCGTACATATAACACACACAAAACGTACGCTGCCGGTCTACGAGAGCGTTAGATAGGAAATAAAGAGCCCTCTAGCGATACGCGTTTAACATGTAAATCGATAAAGTATTAATTTAATTAATTCAAGTGTTAATCCCCCTGTAATTATAGGAGAGCGCCCTCGCGAGCCACGATCAAATCTCGTTAGTACGTGTAGCGTATTTAAAAGGTTATTCGTTTGATGTAATCGTGGATTGCGAAGGTTTGCCAGCACCTGAAGGAAAGGCCGTGGGTTCGAGTTGGATTAAACTTTCCTGAAAATTTCAGATCCCCAGTTATCTTCCATTGCGTTAAGAATTGTCAGTTTTCCGAAGTAGCAAAGCGACTTCTCTCATAAAATGAAATTAAAGTCCACTTTCTTTTGAATAGTCGAAATTACACCAATTTGTATTAACTTGATTTTCCAGTAAGATCGAATCGATCAAACGATTTTGGTCGGCTATGTAAAATTATTATCGAATCTTTGAACGAAATGGGACTTGTAAAATCTATTGAATCCAAAATAATAGGATAGTAGACTTCAACACGAACGAATCCACCTTTTACTCGTTGCATTTCGTATTATTACGGTTTATGGCAACCTAAGTAAAAATTATACTAGGGACACTATAACTGTAAACGTGATCACGATGAAAGATTAAAGTAATACTAATTAAGAAATTTATGACATACACATATTTGTACGAAGTGTCCCATCAGATCTATTTATGACAATTTTTTGAATAAATTTAAAGTACATTCAACAATAAATATATAAAAAGTTTAGCAATTTATTTTATATGCATTAAAAATTAGTTATAAATTAGTAACTTTATATTAAAATTTTAATTAATTTTAAATAACCTTTTTTTAAATTTGAGAGATTATATTTTACTAAGATATTTAACATTAAACATTAAAAAATTTTGCAAAACGTTTCTGCTCGATTTTGCATTAAAGTAAACGATAAATAAGAAAAGATCGAACCTTGTGAAGAATATACTTTTAATAGAGAAAAGAAAGACATCGATGGGTCATCTTGTATTTTGTGTGTACATATATAAGAAAAGCGATTTTTTGCGGAGTACTCAATTAATTATCTCGACTAAGCGTACTCGGCAATTAGCGTAAATGACCATGCACCATAGTGCGAGGGTGAAGAAAGGCGAGAATGGTAAATATTCTTCATACAATGTAAGTATACATAATGTAAGGATTCCCGGAGGAGAGAGAATTCGACCGCGTATGCGAACACGCGGGTACTATGCGTGCAATGTGCACGTGCGTGCCAGCGTGCCTGTGAAACGATTAGGTGTTAAAGTGTAATGCACAGAAACGCGTGGACGTTTATGTACGTTTATGTAAGTAACATAATATTAATGGTAAGATGAATATATTGACGCGAAAAAGAGAAAAAATTCAAAGATTATATATATATATATAAATATATAGATATACATACATACATATATATATATATATATATATATATATTATATATATTGCAATAATTGCTGTTGCAAGTTGTCGGAGTGTTTCACGCATACATATAAATATAAATATATATCTACATATACATATGTATATGTATATATATATATATATATATATATATATTATATATCATTGAATATGTTTTATAGGTTTTAGAATATACGTTTTTGCTAAATCGGCGAATCGAGTGACGAAGTTATTACAGTATACATCTTATAGATGTAATTATTGGAGGAATTGACACTTTTTTTTTTCTTTTTTTTTACGCATCTGAGTACATATCTACTCACTACTGTGTTTTTACTATGATAATACGTATTATTTGTTAATGATCAAATAATTTTTCACATTTCTTCATATATGTAAATTATGTTATATTTGCTGGTCTATATATATTCATCTAGATTTATGTCACGTCGAAATAGCTGTAATTTATCAATTAATTTATAATCTTTATTCTCTTAGAAAGATTACTACACTATAGTATATTAAATAAATTGGACGAATTAAACCTGACTTCCAATATTATAAATACACCAATTTCACATTTTATTGTCCTTCACATTTTAACTCCAATGAGATTTAAGATAACAATCTTGTTTTCTTTATTTTTAATTCTATTATAAATACAGGGTGTAATTTATTAATCATATTTTTATTTATTTCTATCTTCTAGTTTTGCGCACCTTCTTTTTGCGGGAACACTGGTATCAGAAAATTTACAAGGAAATTAATTACACAAACTTTACATAAATTTATGCAACAGTTATTAGCGTAAGAACTAACTAGTAAGTTTATTTGATTATTGATACTGATACTGACAAGTTGTGAGTAAAATTTCTGCCAGATTACAACTACATACTCGGTAGCTATGGAAACCGCTGTAAATGAGACTGAAACCGATAAACCAGAATTTACATATGAACATGCATACGTGATGATATTACCAAACTCAGCTGTGGCATGATGTTACCAAACTCTCTAGTAAGCTGCATTCGGTTAAAAATCTCCTTTTACGACGTAACGAGTATTTTTCTCGATGTCTCACGCTATGCTTCAGATTCCGTTGAAATGATAATTCGATAATAAAATAATGCTGCGTAAAATTCAAAATAATGCGATAATGAAATATGGATCAACATATGAGAAACGAAAAAATTAACATTTTTTAAAGAAATATTTTACTTTTAATTAATGTAATTCTTAGTTTTGCGGTATTACAAAAAATTATTGTTAAAAATAGATAAAAGCATGTGATTTAAAGTCTAAGTTTGCAACTATGGAGATTAATTTAAATTTTGAATAATTGTTGAACAATTATAATAATTTCAGATTATTTTGCATAATGTGAAGAAAATAATTTCACATTATTGCGAATATTTTTGTATGCGTTTCTTCCGTCACTTGCATGTGTGCAGTTATTACCGTTGTTTTTTGTATAAGAAACCGAAATACGCGACTTGGGCAAAACACAAAACGCCACCTCGAGCTATCGTAAAAACAACGAACGTGACTGGAGCATAACGCGCGCGACGAAGATTACGAGAAGAAAACGGAAGTAGATTCGGCATAATGCGGGCTAGCGCAGGCGCTCTCCGGTGTGTGCACATTATTTTTGCGCTCACCGCGGGACGTCCGGGGAAGGATGTGCATTTGCATGCAATTCTACGCGCGCGAATATCCATGCGCACATATACGCGCGTACAACATATATACGTGTCAACATTCACGTGCAAAGAACGATATTCGCATCCTAGATGCTCGGTGTGCACGAATGCAATGCATATAATAAATGCCCTCCCTTACATACGCGCATGTACAAAATACTCCACATCTATCGGGTGTTCTCTTAACAATAAATGTAAGAAGGAAAAGTCAATAAAATGATCATTTTTTACACTAAAATATTAATAATTATTTAATGATAGAAATTAGATGCTTCTATTAAAATTAATGTTGTATATTTATAGATCAAGGATAAAAATTATTTAAAATTTTTAATTTCACATGTGTTTTTTATATATTTTAACGCATATATATATATATATATATATATTTGACATAAATATTTATCACATATTTATTATATATATAAAAAATGTTTCAATATTTATTAACAAATAATGATGTTTATCCAATCTGTTTAAATTTTATTGAAAAATCTTTGATTGAAAAGAGTTAATCTGCGACATCCCGTATGTAGGTGCACTACACAAATGTACGTCAAAAATATTCGCGATCTTTTGTCTTGGCGCACTCTTCTGCATGATCGGTCGCGTACACACAATTTCCCGATGCAGTTTGCACACTACAGGAAAAGCTCGGCTACGATACAATACGCCCACACCGATTACGAGTCCGCACAACAAATTTCTATTGGTATGGTTACGGGACTACGAGATCTCAATATCGGAAAGCATTATTGGTGATAATATTAAAAGCGATGCACACCGGAAATTCAAAGCATACGGTATTTGATGTCTCTGAAATTGTATCGCTATTTTAAATTGCCGCTGCAATTTCTAAATGGTTAAGCATTACAGTGCTTTCCTTCTATAACTTAATCAAAGGCTTTTATCAATAAATACCAATTAAATATAAATTCAATTTTTATTTCTCTTTCTACGAATATAATCATTTCAATCCACTGATTTAAGAAATACCGGTGTATCGCAATATATAAAATTGCATACTAAACATAAGCTAAAATAAAATTAAAAGAATGATAGGTTGCTGTGATTAGTGCAGACAAAAGATTAATATAAAGTTTAAAAATTGCTGACTGAGAATAGTTGTAAAAAATAAATCATAAGACAAATTTTTAAATAACTCTTATTTGATAAATAACAAATCATTGATGTTATCATAACAAGAAATGATACACGGTAGTGTTTAACGAGTTACCGTGAACAGATAAAAATGGCATAAATTTTAAATGTCATCATATTAGGTCGAAAAGCAACGATGTGCGGAAATAAGAGTGGAAACGAAAGAATAACAGAGAGTCGCGAACTTTGACGATACGGCGGAATTCCCAAACGGTGGCAAACTTGCCAGTTGAGTAAAGACGCGAAAAAGTCTGTACCTTAAACTCGACGAGAAACTGAGTAAAAAAACCTCCAAAAACCGTACGAACGAAACTTCGAATTTTAAGTGCAAACCTGAGAGAAAGAGAGAGAGAGAGAGAGAGAGAGAGAGAGAGGGGAGGGAGAGAGATTTACATAACCAGATAAACGTTTCGCGCACGTTTCGGTTAGACCAGTTAAGAACTTTGTGCGTAAAAATATAATTTTTCTATAAATTTATTGAACCATGTAAAATCTATGCTAATCCACTCTGGTTTTATACATAATATTAGCTTTTGAAATTGTTGCATCACAATATATTCACATTTACTTAAAATAAGTAAAAAACTAATTTATAAAAAATAAAAATATCTAAGTAAACAATTTAGAGACTTAAATTTATGTATGATTTAATGTCTAAGATTCTTGCGCTTCAATAGCTGTAGCAAGAAAAATAACTAATTGTCGATAAATTTCGATCACAATATATTACGTTGGTAGAGAGAACGCATGCATTGCACAGATCCAGCAAGCAAGTAAGAAAGATGAATGTTGCGACTAATGAGGCTTAACAAGCACGATCGCGTAACAACAAGTGAAATTGGGCGCAACGATATGCGCGCGATTTTGTATATCGAACATCGATTTTACATCATACATTACAGCGCGCAACGCAATCGCGTTCGCGACAGCGGGAGATTAATGATCAAGATCTGCATCAAGCAGCCATTTCTTCGGATGATATGCATATGCAAATGCAACATACGCTTCATTTGAGACAATATTTTTTTCTATTATTTTGTAGATCGGATTAATAAAACATTACATTGAAATTATTACAATTCAAAAAGAATCAGTTGCGATAAAAATGTTCACAAAAAATGGAATCCACATTTCAGATTACAGAAAGATTAAAGAATAATGTATATAAATAAAATATCAAGAGTGATTCTTTTTCGTACATAAGACAATTTAAAACGTATATACGAGATAAAATATTTTGCATAGAACTCGCATAAAGCGTTCCCGCAATATCGCGTTTCTCTGCGAAAGAACATCGCAATTGAACATCGATGGCCGGAGATAATTCGCACATATACACGGCATCCCGACGTCGCAATCACGCGTGACGCTATTAAGGCTCGTTTCGCGTGTCAGTATTAATTTAACCAGCTGATAGCACAGCGAGGTAGCATCGGAAATTCCGCGCGCTATCCGCATACGCGATTAGGGTTGTTTCGTCATGCATTTTCTCACGGTCGCACAGTCGGTGCACGTTTTGTCGCGCCTCTGTAGGCCGCGTAATAAATAATAACGCCAACGTGCTAAACTATCCGTGATCAGCGCTATTTCGGGGTTGTACGTGCATTTGGACGTTGAATAAATATTTAATAATTAAATTAGCAGAGAGTTTTGTTATCTCGACATCTACATTATTTGCAACTATTTAGTAATTATGCGCGCACGCGCGCATGTATTTATTTTAAACCAATGTCAAATTAATGAAACAGCCAGCGTTCTTTGGACTTGTCTACGAATGTTAAAATTGAGTTTTAGAATTTACCATTTTGAAGCGTGTGTTGCAATTCCATCTCTGGAACATGCATTCTTCATACATCTTTATTTGTTCGTACTACCACACACTATGGCATGATATTCACATCTCAACGAAGCAAACAGTTAATTTACAGAAATACATGACTTCCATGATTTAATAATTTAATACAATTTACACAAAATATAATTGTGAGGTAAAAACAGTAGTTATAAAACAATATAAGGCTACGCTGATAATAAAAACTGTTAACGCGTTTGCAAGTCAATTTAATCGTGATTATTTCAATATTTTACGCTCTATCACGTATGCAGCGTTATTATATCCGAGCAATATCGGTTTCTATCAATTTGAGATCATTTAATACAGCGGTATCGACATAGTGTGCGGTAAACGGTCGATCGCGCGCAAGCTCAATTCAACACTATGCCCACCAACATATATACAGTAATACTCATAAGTATTTCGACAGAGAGATATTATTTCATATAATTTTACTTATAATACATTTAAGGTATTTTGATGCAATATTCTTTCTAAAAGTTAAGAAAAAATTAACTTTTGATAGTCTAAATATGTTTTTAATATTTTGTTGCATAGCCATTTGCATTAGTTACAGCTTTACATCTTTCTAACATTGAGTCAATTAATTTGATGATGTGATCAAGAGAAATTCCTGACCACTCTTCACTCGGGATTGTGAAAAATTCGTTCTTATTTGAAAATGTTCTGTTTCCAAGCTCTTCTCGTTAAATTTTTAATACATTTCCGTTATTGTATATCAATTTACCATTTGTATATTTGTCTATTAATGCCGCTGTGACTTTTATTCCCTATTTGCTTGTCAATTCTAATTACGCGTTACACAAAATACTTACGAAATATTCGGCAGTGGTATAGAAGTCGAATAGTGATAGCGAGTATGCAAATCCTGATTTCGCAGGGAGGCACGATTGCAGTTTTCCACGGTGCGTCCCGCAGCCGTGTCATTTAACAACGAATTAGCGCCACGGTATGGGGGATTTGTCGGGTGTATTTGATAGCGTCACGCGAGATTAAACGATGTTGGCAAACACCTGGGATTATTTGTGCCGGAGAATATTGGATACGTGCCAGCTTTTCTGTACACCGCGAGTCCCTTAGTCTTATCATCAAGATCGCTGTATCTACGATAAGGCGAATCGGCTTGAAAACAGGCGGTTTTTTCCTGAAATAATGAATTTTCTCAGGTAAATATTAATCTTGATATAATGCGTTGTAACAGATACAAGATTGTGTATCACAATCTGGTATAAAAAATAAATACATCTACACGCGAGTAAAATAGATATTGTATATCTGAAATTGGACGATAAAAAATAAATATCGTGGAACGCAATGCTTGGTGCAAAAATTGATTAAAGTACGTGAATTTGATTAAGCCTTGCTTTAGTTTTTGTAAATGCCGTGTAAACCGAAAAATTTTCCATTTGATAAATATTGCTTTAATTTAAATGTTTAGAGAGCAGTGACGTCAATGTGATTAAACATATTTTATATCTCTAAACTATATTTATATACGTTACATATTTTACAAAAATATTTTATAAAAATTGGATTTAATTTCTCAAAATCTTTATCGGTATTTTTTTTGGATTATACGACAAATAATGATAGAGTAATTGCACAATTTCTGAAGACGCAAGATTTTGAAGATTTACTAAAATATCCAATAATCTGTCAAAAAAAATTAAAAATTTAGTAATTTTTATCTAACTTTATAAATAAAAATTTTTAATTAAAAGAAAACTAATATATAAAATATCAATCATACGCAAAATATTTTGATAGTCAGATCACGGTAATTTGCAGCGTAAACGCAGTTTTGATTTCGGTATTGCAGGTTTAATAAATGCTCTTGCATCGGCTTTTCGTGCAATGCGTGTAATTTAACGCAAAAGTGGAATATATTCGACGCTGATTAAAGTCGTTAAAAACAATCGCAATGGCAGGATTACGTAGGTCGCGCGATAACGTGTGCGATACGCGTGGCACGTGTAATAACATCGTCTATAATCTCTATGTTATATTCGCGTACGCGCAAAAATATCATCGTTACGATGTTCAAACAATCGGTTACTCGACCCAAGCGCAGAAATTTGTTCGTCGACTGGCAACGTTGTCGTATTACACAGGCCACTCGAAATTTGACGATCGCGCAATAACGTTGTAATTCCCGTTTCTCTGGTTATATCTTTGGATTTGATCTTATACACAAACTGATCAGATTGAGTGATATATTTTTTGTTTGTGAATTAGTTCTCACAATTCCGATTATAAATGGAAAGAAGAGTGCTCTGAGTGAAGAAACGCAAATAGTGCACTCAAAATTGATTATTATCGACAGAATGTAAATATAAAATCAGATTAATGATGAGATAATTAAAGAGCGTAATTATAGACATATAAACAGAGAAAATTTGCTGCAATTAAGGAGAAAAACAAGTGATATATAAGTAATTTATTAAAAATAATTAAAATAATAAATAAACATAATAATTTTAAATAATATAAAAAATAATTAAATTAATTTTATAATATATGTATAAAACAATTTAAAATTATATTAAGTATGCAGAATGTAATATGTAGATCAATTTTTTTATTTATATCCAGTCATCACTAAATACACACACATTCGCTGAGTGACATGTCGTATTCGAGATTAAATCCAAAAATACGCTTGATGAGACCAATGCGATGCAAGTCGCGTATGTAGATACGAAAAATAAAAATTCCTGCGTTGATGGAATTCACAGTGCTTTTATTTGCAATGTTCATCAATTAAAATAGCTAATTTAATTTCTTCTTTTCGCATTCTCATTTTGTGAAGCTATCACACGAATATCAAATTATCCTGACCAGTTACTAATTTAAGAGACAATTTTATTTCAGCTAGAAATAATTATTTTTATTTTATTCCGCGTCGCCTTTCCCAGTTGCGCTTTATTAAACTATGAAATTATAAAAGCGATTTTATCAATCACCAAACATATTACTGTTAGGTGAAATGACATAAAACGTACGTGGAACAGTAGAGCAAAAATTACAATAGAAATTCGCATTCAAAGCATGAATAATATTAATTAGCACTATTAATGAGCACCATTTTCCATTCTTACACGAAAGAAATAATAGCACGTCGATGCATAAACTAATCTTATCACTGTGTGCGACTCATAATGAATACATTGTCTGTCTTTTTTCGCGTTGCTACTCCATGTAATGTTAAACACTATTTATTTTTGAAGATTTTACCAACGTATTATATTATTTCCACAGTGAGATTTTTATTTCGCACTCTGCAGAAAATCTATTATTAACGAGATGTTAACCCGAAGCATGGTACACGTTCACGAAAAATTGCCAGAGGCAAGAACATTGAACATATGAGAAAAAATGCGATCGAAACGTGTGCCACAAGTTATATAGGCTACAGAAAGAAGCTTATTGGCGCAACAAAATTGAAGCGGAGCTAGTGAGGAAAAACTGGCTAAAAATGAGGTGAAGATGAGAAGAATGGGAAAAGGAAGAATGAAGTAAATAACTTCGACTACGTGACCTTTACGGGCATATCGAAAGATTGATGCACTCCTTTCGTCACTGTTACTATCCTCCTCAAGACAAACACACCAAAGCCCCGACCTAGATACAGAATTTCCAGGAAACACGTGGATAGCTAAGTTGCTCTTTATCAGTTTCATGTGCTTCGTGACCTATCACATTGCTCTTCTAACGTCGCCCATCGATCACCATCGATGCACCAAATATTCGCATTAGCTCAGACAAAATTGAAAAAATAAATATCAAATTGATGCGCTTATTTAATCATCGTTTTCTTATACAAATATTTACAATATTGATAAATAAATATCTTAATCTTTTTGTTATTCCTTTATTCGTTTTAATCATTTTAAAAATATTATTTTTATTCTTATTTAAATATAATTCTTATGTAAAATTCTTATATAAAATTAATCATTTTTTATTATTTTTAGACACTTAAATTTTTTAGAACAATGTATCAAATATTTTATATAATATATAATCAAATGTTATTCTCTATTATAAAAATAATTTCAGCAAATAAGAAATATACATATAATCTCGCGTTTTTTTTTTGTTTGCATAAAAAAACAATGCACGTGCACTTGCATTCTTTGATTCATGATTGCGCATATTTTTACACAAGAAAACGTTTCCGTACGCGTGTTGGGACACACGTGACAGTTTCCTAGTTCTTACACCACAAATAGAAAAATAAGCCTCATTTTTCGCGGATAGCGTCGTGAAACGTCACGAGCGCCCAGAATTCCGTTTATTTTAAAACCAACAATGTTTTCACGCTTCACTGGAAGCACGTGTCACTTGGTACAAAGTGAGGCCATTTTTTGTTATGTATCTCTCAGTTTAAAAGAGACAAACGTTATTTACATTTTTATCGATATTATTACGAAGAATAAATAACAATTTGGACATTTTTAAAAGATAAGAAATTAATAACTATAAGTATTATTATCACTACTCTACAAAAGATAGGGAATACTTTTTAAACGCAGAAAATTGAGCAATTTTCAAACAACTAAAATTCGACAAAATATTATCTTAGATAAAAAATTAAAAAACTTACCACATCTTAAAGCATACCCGAGAAAAAATGGTACAATTGATCAGATGTAAATATATACAATTAGTTATAAAAAAATCTAAATTTTATATGATCATATAAAATTACATATGTTATTAGATCTTTTCATAACTAATTATATATTTACATCTAATCATATTACATCATTTTGTTCTCGGGTACTTTAGACTATTTTATAAAAATTTTTTATCTTTACATTTTAAGTAAAAAAAAGAACATAATGTTTTATTTTTTAAATTACGTACGTTCAACACTCTGCAACTCGATAAAAAATTGTTTTTCGCAAAATTTACGGCAAATGTCAAAAGCTACAATATTTTATCTGCAAAATGTGTTCTTTTTAATTTTGCTACAATTTTTTTGGCTGAGTTACACGATTTTAAAGCTAACTCTGTATTTTTTACGCTAATGCTACTGCTGATGATAAACGTTATTTTTCACAAAATGTAGAGTTGGTTTCAAAGTCGCGTAAATCAGACAAAAGAATCGTAGCAAAATTAAGAAAAACGTGTTTCATAGATGAAATGTAATTTTTAACATTTGTCATATATTTTTTGAGAAAGATTTTTTTATCAAGCTACAGAGTGTTGAAAGAACGTAATTTTCTCAGACCGTATCTTTTCTCAGAATGACACTTTGTACAGAAATCGAAAAAAACGACGACGTCACGAGCTAATTCATTATATTTTGCTTTTTCGCGAAATAAGAAAATTATTCGCAAATTATAAGATAAACAGATTCATTCTCGTTTTACTGCACTTAATTTATGTGACAAGCTGCATATTCGCACCGGAATAAACGTTTGTTGCTTAAATCAAAATCGCATTAAAATTTAGATTACGTCATTATATTTGCAGAAAGGCGAGACGTTTTTCCATCTCCAGAGTATCATCGCATTTTGCATTACGTTTCACATTACGATTCTGTGGGAAATCAATTAACTGCATTCGTTACGCGCGGCGAGATGTCCCATCTCCATTCCTCTCGCCGACTTACTGAGGGTGCTTTAAGTGCTATACGCTATAGCGTTGTCTTAACGAGGAACTTTCAAGTGTTTGTTTTTACAGCGAGCCGAATGAATTATTTATTTGCGAATGTCTAACGTCTCGTCAATATCGCATACAGAATACTTCTGATGCTGTTCTGATGCTGTTCTCTCACTTATTTTATCATATATAATAAAATTGTTTTTATTAAAAATTAAAAAAAAAATTAAATTATTCTGTAGCCTTTTAAAAAACAAAAAATTATATTTTTATTTTTATAAATTAAATATTGAGAATTACAATAACATAATTGTTGTTATGTGATTTCCGTGGCTGATTAGCAAAAATATTTAACTTAGAAATAATCAAATTATGTCTCAAACAAAATTAAATTTAGCATTATTTTCTTATTAAAATAAATAATTTTTTTTTATTGAAAACGCTTTATAACTTGTATTTTAATATTCTAAAATGTTGCAACATTAAATTTCATAAAATCCTCGCGTCTGAATTGTGAAATTCTTTCGAGTATTCTATTGTCTCAAACGAAGGAATGAAGATAACGCGATGCTATGAAGCATTTATTTAGGAACATTTAAATTATTTATTTCTAAATGCCTAACGAGCCGTCACCAGCTCGGTTTCCTCCTTCTTCTTCTCTCCCGACTTCTCTCTCTTTCTTTTGTCGCGTAATTTACGCGCGACCTGGGTATACCGCGGTCGGTGTAGCAAGAGGACGCAAGAGAGGGTGGGTAACACAGGGGAGAACGACAGGACTAAAGTGCAAAGGAAGGAAGCCGAGAGGACGAACTTTCGCGTTGCCTGTCCAACGAGCCGTTGCCTTTGCAACATAGTCGTTGTTACAAAAAAGGAAGAGACTTGCGACTTCCGCAAACAAAAACAAAAAAAAAAGAAAGATGAGAACAGAAAAAGTGGAAGAGAAAGCCGAAAGAGTGACTTCGTTGAGTTAATCATCAGTTTCTGCGCTGCGGTTAAATCTGACCATAACATAGATACTTTGGAAAATATCAGACAAGGAATGCAAACCTGACTCCATATAATCTATATCCTTTCTTCTTAATCTCCACGGTTGATTTATCACTTTCAGCTTTCTACATTTTTCCTAATAGCATTTTAGATTTATCCAAGGAAACATTGAAAAATCAATTCTAACATTACAAAGAGTAAAGTCCGCCTCTCTTTTTCTCTCTTTCTCTGCGCGAGCTTAATATCAAATGTTGGTATAAAAAATACACAAATATGAAAGAAATATAATTATCAAATAATGTATTTTTAATAATGTACCATTTTTTCAAACAATTAACAGTTGTTACAAAAATGTAACATTTAGAATTACGATAGTAATAGGTTTTCTATATTAAATATAAAATACACCACTCTTGTAATATGTAGTTATAAAAAATGCTTTAATAACTACAATTAATATCCCCTCAAAGTGTCATCAAGTGCATCTTGCAGCACTTGCCATTATTCTATCGCCAGCTGCAAAATTACCGGTAGGATAAGCAACGACTAACTTTTATGGTAACTTTCCAACAACGTGTCGTGGAGTCGGCGCAATCGTTACGATAAGCCGACAATAGGAGAAAAATCGTCGACCCGGGTTAACGTGATTAACGATCCGCCACATTCCGCAACGTCCAATGGTGAAATCGCGTATCTGCGCAATCCGTCTATTAAACACGAGCAGAGACTGAAAGTGGTGGTAACGTCGACGTAAATTACGGGGTTTTACGCAACGACGTCATTTAAATAATACCACTCGAGATTCTGTAATGGTTTGGGTGAGATTTGTCGTGTTTTTTAGTCGCAATTTGTCGAGAAAGTAAAAAATTAACATGTTATAAGAATGTAAACTAACCTTGGATAAAGTAATGAAATAAATCAGTAATAATTATTTACGTAGCATAAAATTTTAAAATTCTATTCTTTTAATTTTTAATTTTGCAACAACAGAAACTTTTTGTAGAACTCTTTTATTACATTTCCCGTTTCTTTGAGAGTTTTTAAAAGAAAGTACTGTAATAAAGCAGCTGGATATTACGTTAAGTATTTTCATAAGCCCTTTGTCTTTCAAAATGACAGAATATGACTTGTACCACTGTTCCGCCCAACAGCTCATATGTTGGTAATATTTCGGTCTATTTAAGTTAAATAGCTTTAGAAATAAGGACATTAGTTCTGTAGATGAGTAACGTGCAGTATAGTGGAGCTCCACGATAACTAACTCACTTTAAACTCTCCCATGGCATTGTAGAATTAATCTTCTATCAATTTCGTAAATGAAAGCGGTAAATGCTTCACATGTTCACAATAAAGTCATTAAAATTTGTTATCAGAAATATTTTAAAAATAATTTTAATACAAATGATAGCATATTAATCATTGGCTGTTAAGTTATATTTCTAGTGTAATCTAGAATTGATTCTCCTAATTAGACAAATAAATGATGAAAAACTTGTAGTATATTATTTATTGTCTATTAGATATTAATACGCGCGCGACTGATTCTGCGAATATAATTTTATTAACAAGGAACAGATTTGAAAAGCGTACAAATGACAAAGTTTGCGTTAAAAATATATTAAAGCGACAGGTGGTGGTTAACTGTCACGTCGTAATTAAAAACGCATTTAACGACGATATTAGCGGTAACGCCGTGTCGTTGCCGCGATTCTAATAAACAGTATAATGTTTCCCGTAAATGAAAAAGATTGTATCGGCTATTATAACGTTATTATCCATCATTCGTTGAGTTTTTACGGTGTGATCGTAATAGTTTGCACACAGATGCAGCATAATGTTTTGACGCTCATAAGAGCACTCGTAACTCAGGCGATTATTGAACATATCAAGCGCATCCTGCAAGTTCGATATCATCAAAGGCTTCAATAATTCGACTTCAATAAAATAGAATTTTGCTTTATGTATGTATGTTAACTTGATAAACGTGGAAAGTTTGGGCATGGAGGTCAAAATGACCTCCAACATTACCTTGGTCCGGATTCACCTGAACAACGGAGTCTAATGAACTCTTTCGAGCGTAGCCTGTAGAGGCAATTAACGTAAAGTGAGTTTAATGACGTAAGTAATCATTATATCGAGATATGCGGCTAGCTCACAGCGGTTGGATGCAGAATGGAAAGCTGACGCACCTAAAATAAAGCGAATTAATTTGATTGCGAACAGCGAATTATTCACTGCGTTATTTCGAACGTCAGATTTTGTGATTGATCGTCCGAAAAGTTTGATTAAAGTCATTGCTTTTTTTTTAAGACTATTTACTTTTTGCACCTCTTTTTTTAGAATATTTCCTTTTTTCTTTTTTCTATCCGAGAAATATTTCTCTAATTTTACATTGTTCGCAAATTAATATCGATAACGATATCGAACAAATAGCTGGATTGCCATATAAATGGAAACTTTTTCAAATGCAACGCAGTCTCTAAATTTATTTACTCTGACTAATTCCGTGAAAAAACTTTGGCCTTGTAGATCGAGGCCAGCCGCGCCCTACTGCTGAAAACTAGCCACCTGACTCTTTTTTCTTTTGTTACTTGAGTTGACTTTCTTTTGGGGTTCTGTCCGAAGAAGTTTGGAATCCCGTCCAAGGAAAAGAGTATCCGATGCGGCGGCTTACGGCATTCAATGTTACTTGGCGTTCTCGATATCTCTTAAAACGACAAGGCAGCTAACTGGCAAAATGTAAAAGTTTCAGATACACTACGTAAAATACTACAAAAAAAGTCACAATCAAAATTCCAGTCAGTTTCGTGCTCAATTTTGATATATAATTTTTTTTTTCATAATTAGAGAGAAATTTTTTTATTATAAAATTGATTGTTGTTTATTATTGCTGCAAAAAAACGTAATTAAAAATAACTTGAGTATAAGAAAAATTCGCAAACGCAAAATAGCGAATGCCTTCGAAACAATCGGAATGACAAGAAATTTTTAGCGAGAATTCGACCTATGCGCCGATAGCATTTTTTTCTGAAATATTCCAATGGATCTTGCTGAAAAATGGAGAAAAGAGAATAGCTAGTAGCGTGGAAATACGTATTTCTTGTATTCCCGGGCGAGTACGCTGTGTATATACGCGACTACGCGACGAGGAGCTTAAAATAATCCACGCCCCGGGAACAAGTAGATTTTTCACACTGTAACGCCAAAGCGATCTTCCCCTCGAATAACCGATATTCCGAACCGTGTACTATCGATCGCGATTATTTCTGCAGCGTTGGTCCTCAATAATACATGACCTACAAAAAATGATAAGATGCGATTTCCAAAAACATAATCGCTAATCAAAATTATTTATTTCTCCATTTATAATTAAATATTATTATTTTTCATACATAATCTAATACTGATAATAAATTACTACAATTATATTACAAAATTGTTTTTAACTCTCTATTATTTTGAAAAATTAGAGTTACAAATGTATTTCTTTAATAAGATTTTAAGCAAGTATTTATTAATGCAAAATATACTTCTACTTAGATTCCTTAAATATAATAGTTTTAGTTCTCTGTTATCACAAAACATAAACGAGCAAACTTAAAATAAAATATTATGTCCCGTAAAGTTTTGCAGAGTTCGAAGAAACTTTCATGACGGTTTACTTTAGATTTTATATTCGTCGGGAAAATGTAGCTGACGAGCGTCGCGAATCACGGACGTGTCAAGGTGCATCCGCGTGAAAACAAGCCTTAAACATTTTGGCGTTAAGTTGGAGGCGCATTTTCTCGCTTACTCAAGCTGCTTCTATCTTCAAGTTTGCGAAGTAGTAGAAAAGACTGGACAGACAAACAAAGAACGTTTTCTGCAACAATTTTAGCAGCCCAACCCGCGTACTCGCTCTATTTAAATGAAGAAATACTAAATAAAAATCTAAATCTTTAAAAAATGTATAATCTACGTTATTTAACAAAATTGAATAATATAATAACAATAAAGTATGATGATTAATGGGATCGAGAGCCAATGCCAGATGTTTTTTGCTGATTTTTCTTTTTCCAAAGTTTATTTATTGATATGTATACATTTTGGCGCCTATCGGGCCATCTTCAGTACAATAGCTGGTTATTAAAGAATTCATTATAACAGTCTGAATCGCATGTTATTGTATGTGATAAGTGAAATAAATATTATGAGATGAGTTTGCTGTTAACGCCTAGTGATGTCAGTGGCTGACTGTACTGAAGATGGCCCGATAGGGGCCGAAACGTACACATATCAATAAATAAACTTTGGAAAAAGAAAAATCAGCAAAGAACATCTGGCATTGGCTCTCGATCCTATTAATTATCATATTTTATTAGTTCTTGTAAGCTTTTTAATATACATAATAACAATTCTCAACTTTGAAGATACATGTTCATCCATTATTTTCGCGTAATATAAATCGTAAGAGAAAGACTAGCTTATCAAAATCTCTTAAATCAGAAGCTTACAATACACAGGCACAGAAAAGCAAGCGCATAACGATTCATGCCGGAAACGTATCTCCTTTCAGTGTCGAGATTTATCGATCGACCGGGCGGTTTAAGCAAGCCGTGACTGCGCCGCTTCCGCGCCTTCGATTCAATTTCCCTCCGGCAAAGGTGGTTTATGATTTGTGGCACATATTTCCGAGGCATCGTGTACACCCTGCAACGCGGCGCATCGCGACGCGGAGCATCGCGACGCGGAGCATCGCGACGCGGAATCCTCGCGACGATGAAATTAACAGAACAGCTCTACCTGCGCCATCAATATGAAATAGCTCGCTGTGTGCATAGTGAGAAAGCGCCTACCCCGTCGTGGAATTAAAATCCCCCTCACATTGCTGCTGCTACAATCCTCTCGCAGCTGCCAGAACGGCGCGTCTTAGATTAATCTTTCAATTATCGAATCAAGATGTTCGCCTCGCGCCTCTCTCCCTCTCTCTTGTGTTTTCTTCTCTTGTTCCTTCTCGCGCCCGACCGCGTCCTAAATCATGCGCGTAATAACCGCGCACGCGATAGCGCGCTGCTCCTAATAACGGCAGTGGGCCTCGCGATAAAAATGAGGATCACGTTCGCCAGGTTAAAGTTCTATAGTCGTCGCGCAGCGCTCCCGTAATTTATCAAACGGAAAATATGCTTCGCCGCAAGCATCCTTTATTTTCACAGAGATAATTTGTTTCTGTTACATGTACTTTATCGAAATAATCTTTTGTCATCTTTTATCTCTTTCGAAAGATTTAATTTGCTTAATGGAATGTAAAAACACAATTCTAAAATATTTATCTCATATTTGAAAAATATATGGAGTTCTGTAATAAATATTTTCAAATTTTTTAAATAAATTTGTCTACTTTTTTTTGTTAGGCAAAACGCAGTTTAATTAAGATATTAAACTGCGTTTTGCCCGACAAAAAAATATTTGTAAACCCGTCAATTAAATATTTGTTTGTTGAAGCTGTTAATCAAATTTCGCCCGTGCCATGATTTTTGCAGGTTGCGTTAAAGCTGCTTAAGAACAATAATATTATTTATTAAAAAATACAAAATCACTTATTACACTACCCAATATTTTCAAAAGAGGCACCATAATCTCTTTTGTATATAATTTAAATCTGAAAAAATATATCAAAGTTTTCTCGAATACCATATTTTAAGCTTGACAGCATAGAGGTATCGGGTGTCATCTGACACGCGCTCTATCTCGTCCACTTTATATCGATCCGGGCAAAAATGCTTAAATATTGTCTTCTTTGGTAGATATGTATGAAATCGCACAGGAACTTGTTGAAAACGACAGAGAATATCAAGTTTGCGAAAGAATGAAGACGCAGAATAGTGTTCTTCGCCGGAAGGATGCTTGCTTTCACATAGCGCGCTTATACTTTGCTGTTCAGTATCGAATATATTTTACTGGAGAACCGAGAGAATAGAGAAAAAGAGTTAAAAGCTTTTGTGTGTTAGACACTCGACATCCGATTCCTGATATTTTTTCCCATTCTGATTTTTTCCCGCTACTGCTCTCTTGCAGAGCACAACCCATTCCGATTAATCGCAATATCATTTCTGGATTACATATCGTGTTCCTATATTACATAACGTCGATAAAACCGACGATTTGTACGCGTATCGTTAAATAATATACAATAAAATATCTCCACATCACATATAAATAAATCTAAAAACGAATCAAATTTTATAACCGCTGAGTTTCATGAACATTTACCATTAAAAGTTGAATATTTCACATTGAATAAAAAGCGTATTAAACAATGTTTGTTACACACAATTTACTCTCATTTTGTGTGAATTCAAAAATGCGAAAAATAGTAATAACGCTTTACTTTGTATGGAAAGATCTGTAATAATGCGGAAACCAAAAGCAAAGCGCAAACTAGCATCGAGTTATACGGGATCTTTGATGCGCGGAATGCACTGCTGGCATAAAATGAGATCGCGCGGTGTATCGGATTATAAATAAATTGCTGCGAGAAAAAAACTTTCATAATCATACGGTTTATTTTTTATGCAGCGGATTCTAAATAAAGAAGAATTGTGGAACGTTTTTTTTTTCCCGCAGCAAATTTATATTGACCATAATTTATCACGAATCTTGTCTAGCTTGCTCTCCATTCTTCTATGCCCTTTAACGCAGCCCTCCGCTCCTCTAGATGAAGTTTACGGCCTTGAACCTCTATTGTTCCTAAGTTTTCCGCCCATCGATCATCCGTCCGAGCACAGAACCTTTCTCGAATCCATTACTGCCTAAGATGTACGTAGCCGGTGCAAAGATGGATTAGACAAATTAGTAGTTATCTTCCTTGAAGCCGCGAGCTTTCAAAATACATCAATTTTCCGTCGTGCTTTTTCAGGTGCGCACGGTAACTCTCTTTCATTCGAGATCAAAAGAGAAGATATCACAGCATTCATATTATCTTGCAACCGCAATTGCAAACGAATTTAACGATAAAAGACAATAAAAGATCTCAAGGCTCGATATCTTTTCACCTACATTCTGCATTTTTTTTATTTTTTTTTATTTTTGAATTTCAAACATATCAGTTCGCGAATATTATCTCAATTTATTTATATTTTTTTCTAACAAGAAAGATAATAACTACAAAATATGTATTATTGATATAAAGAAAGAGGGAAAAAACTTTACGACATCGCTTTAAGAGTTTGTTGCTGTAACAAAGTTTTAACGTCTTTCGAATTTTTGACAACCACCAGCCATCGTGTGCGTCGCGGCCAGTTTTCGTGACTCACTCCCGTGTCACAGGCTGATGTTGCGCAAATTTAAGAGATCCGACAAGAAGAAGCGACCCGTTGATGTACGGGGAACGACGAAGCTTCTTGATGTCTGTACTGCCCTACAGGGAAATCAAGGCGGACCACGTTGCACGACTTATCCTTCTTCCCTTGGAGCTACGCACTGACGTAACATGCCACTTAATGTTTTGTTCTAGATTATTTGATACAGCAAGATGAGATCACATTCGAAACACTAGCACAAAGCAATAAACATTTCTTATATATTACCTTCCTTACTTCTGATACACGTATTGCTTTTTGCCACATGTTTTATTTCTAATATTTTAATAAATAATATTTTATAAATCGCAAATAAATTAAAATCATAAAACTGATCGTTTTTTGCCAGCGATGATGGCGTTTCAATGAACTTCAGGATAAAATTGTTTCGATGCAAACAAATTGCAAAGTTCTCCGAATCTCAAGACATCCTAATTAAGTTTCCATCCTAATGAAAGTGTTTCGTCGCAAAGAGTGCCGACCGCTCAACTGTACTTAACCCCCTGTACAGTGCAAATCTTTTCTTAAAACTTTTCTTTGAACTTAAAACGACGAGACGTCTGCGAAAACGATTAAGTCCAGTCACTTAGATGAAACATCAAAGCCGATTGATCTCAATTTCGTTCTACACCATTTCTTATTTAATTTTTATTTCATTAAATTCCATTGTCTCAATATTCAAAACGCAACAAAATTAAATAAATATAAATGTGTATTATATTTTAAAAAATTTGCAAAATAATACCAAATAACAATATCTCATGAGCAAGAATACATTATTTGCATTTAGTTTACAATTTATGAATTACATAATATAATTTTTATTTTCAGAAATTTTTAATTGCTTGCTTTTATTATGCAATTTAGATCTTCTACAATTTTCATTCTTTGATTTCTGGAACTTGTATTCATGGGAAATGGATCCGTGGAAACTGAATAAAATAAAGGATTCATAACAAAACGTGTTAAATTTAGTGGATGAAGATGTTTGACGACCGACAAGGGCCGGGAACCACTTTTCCTCAGCGGGCCAGTTTCATGTGCAAGAGAAAGGGTTGCCGGATGTAAAGAGGAGGAGAGAGTGCGATAAAGCGAGACTAGAAGCCTAAGGTAAGCCCGAAGGATCAAGAACGGAGGCGCAAAGACGGAAACCTCCGTCGGCCAAAGCTCCCAAATCTGAGAGTTGCTGATCCTTGAGCAAACTAGATTGCTATTTACATAGAATGCGCCCGAGCGGGACGGCGCGCGCGCGTGTACGTTTCAGGAATGTCAGCGTTGACTTTCCCGATGCTCCGTGCGCTCGCCTTGATCTTCCTTCGCCCTTGAATCAAAGGTCCGGGTACATTATGTCGCGCGACCCTTCAAGCGCACACATTGTCCCCGGAATTCCGTATGCGCGGTTAATTATGGATTGGGTCGACGAACTTCATCGTACTCGTGTCTGCGACTTTGCATTCTCTGTCAGCAAGAGATTGAACAATGTAGAGAGATGGAGCTGCAATTTCTAGCCTGCTAAACTAGCTTTATGATCGTCCGGAAGTCGTATCTTTGTGATCGAACACTATAATATGTTACTTTTAATTATTAATGTTTAAATAGAAAATATACAACTTAGAAGATAAAAATTATAAAAATCGAAATTAATATGAAATTAGAAATGTGTTAGGAGTCAAAGAAAGACTAAAAAAAAAATAAAAATTATTTCACAAGAGATAAATTATGAAACTCGAAGAATAAAAATTGCAGACAGTAAGTACATAAATTCACTATTTCACTAAAGCGATGCAGCATGAATTTTTAAAATATAAAATTGCATTGTTAATATGCTATTGAAATATTGCCAACATTTCCTATACGCGTAATAGATGAAACAATAATAAATAACGCATCAAAAAAAAAAAAAAAAAACCCGCCAATAAATTACCGTAAATCCCACAACAGAATAAATTGTAAAATATGTTTGCCATTATTATACGCACACGCGAACACAGAGTCTGCGCCAATAACTGCAACGCGTCCCCCTCTTGAGCTTGCAATAAATCTGTCACACACGTCACTACCGTGCATTTCATCGCTGGCAAAAAAATGATTACTGCGAGCGAAGCGTTTTCGTGATAAATCCACCCCTCGATCCTTTTGCACGAGCGACTCGACTCGATAGCCGAGGCTGTCTACTTTCTGTGATACGCGCAACGACCGGCCCCGACTACTGTGCACCGATACAATCCGGATCGGCATCGTTCGGATATCCGAGTATCCGGATATCCGGCTCGCGCGCACACGTCTATATCGCCACGTAAATCCGCGGGCGATGGTAAGGGCTTCCAACCGACGCCATCGACTCTTCCCGCTTGACATTTGCTGCATTCGACATATCTTTCGTTGAAGTAGCTCCATGGCCGTTAAGGCTCATTTTACGCATCACTGTGGACACTTATTTCTCGTGACAGCGCAGCGATACCATCGATATGAATAAACGCTTGTAATCTCTTATAAAAATACAGTTATCACTTATATTTACATAAAAAATGATATTATTTTATTCTTAAAAAAATATTTGTTGACAATATTTTTTACTTAGAGAAAAATGTTAAATGCATTAAATATAATTGTAAATTATTAGCTATTATCATAATTTACAATTTAATTATTATATTGTCTACTAATATGATAAAACAGCATCTTCCCATGATTATTCATATGCTGGAGTAAGAAACAAGACCAATGTAATATGTGTTCTCAAAGTTACCTAAACTTCTAAACTTCACTCATTTACTTCATACCATAGTCAACCTCTTATGTCATGTAAAACTGAATTACGTTAATTGCACTAATTTTATTGCTCAGTCTATATTATTTCTGCACATATTATACACTTGCGTATCCAATTACAACTAGCAACATGATATTGCGAGGAATCAAAATTAGTCAACCTCGATGTATCATAGGCAAGTAGTGCTAGTCAATCAAGGCCATTAGCGGAACTTGATGGTAATGTAAATCAAACTACGTATAATTTATGCGCTACATGAATCAAGCATGATTCAATTGCTTGACACTAATCTCAGACGTTATCGTTTTCGTGATGTCGCAATACAAAATTTTGTCGCGATTTGTCGATAGCGACTTGCGACAAGTCTTGGCGGCAAATGTGACATCAAAAGACTCGCCAGAGTCTTGCGCCAAGTAGATGCGAGACGAGAACGACGAAGCTTCTATAAGCAAGTTTAAAATTTAGCGTGGCTTTTATACAGAAACGAAATTTCTGCTTTTTAATCATTTGTTTAATTTATGAGTGTATTATATGATATTTGCATGACGATAAAATATCGCATAATGTTAAAAATAATTGATTCCTAATATATTTTATAAGTCAAGACATAACGAATATGCTTTAAACAACGAAGTATTATATTAACATTAATTTTCTTTCAATTTTAATTTTCTTAAATTAAATTGTTATCAATTAAACTCACGCGCGTTTCGGAATAACATATTATACATATTAGCGATAAAATACATTTTTTAAATCTACATTGTTATCGTGAGTGCCACGACTCTTCTCAAATTAAGGTTTCAAAAACAAAAATATTTATACATATACATATAAGAAAAAGATGAAATACATTACATGTCAAACGACACGAAGCCTAAATTCCTAAACACATTTGCCAGTACGTGCGTTATACGCGATCGTGTAAGACACAACCATCATGAGAGTATTCTGACATGTGTATATAAATCATTTAATATAAAATCTAAAATTGAAAAACTGATAAAGCAACATGTTCTTTATACTGAAATTGGTGTTAATAATCTTATTAAATAAAACATACACGTACATAATCCAAGACACTGAAACAATATTGCTACCAGCATGTTATCCGACAACTGCAAAAAAGGTACGTGCGTTTTACTGTACTGCTTTATTCATTGCTCAACGTCTAAAACATTATGTAAGAATAATCAAGTCATTTCTTAATCGTCAATTTGCAGATACCATTAACTCTGAAACTTTTCGGACAACTGATACAACTAAACCTGCATAGAAACGATCGGATTGTGTCGGCCGAATATGAAATATGGAAATATCATATAAAAGGCGCTACAGCAAATTTGTCGCAGTTGCAAGCATCGGATCCTTGTTTATATATTCACAAGGATAATGTCAGTTCGGCGATTATCAACTTTTGTGACGAACATGGTTTGGTCGGTAGTATTACATAAAAAAACGAATTGTCTTGAAATTTTTATTTCTGCATTTAACCTTTATGACTTTTATATATATATATATATATAAGTGTAAAACAAATAAATATTGTTTTTTAATGTAGGAAGGACTCGTTTTTCTGAAAAACGACAACTTGAAGATTAGACCTTTGCGGAACAATTTTGCGTCTTTGTCTTTAGTCGATAACATTTGCTTTGAGGAACAAATGAATCTTTCATTCGGCAAATCTCACCTTATCAAAAAGTCACTGCAAAGTTTTGATACTTCCTATTTTTATTCTTTTTTTGACAATTTCAAGCCAAAGCGACGTGACGTACGAAATACTGAACAAAAACTAACCATAGAATTGGCCGTTTTCGTTGACGATGCAGCATACAAAATTCACATGCCTATTTTGGACTATAATAAAGACAGATTACACAATATGATATTAGCATACGTGAATCAAATCCAAGCTATGTTCCATCATCCGAGTTTGGGTGTTTCTATTGATATTTCGTTGGTAAAATTGAAAATTATGGACCAACATCCGTCAGAATTGCCTGTCTTTTACGGCGACACTGCAAAAATGTACACGTCGTTTTGCGAATACGCGGAAACTTTCAACCCTTCAGGCGACGATAATCCGGGTCATTGGGACCTTGTTCTTCTCTTAACCGGAATAAATCTTTTTATCTTGCCAAACCCGCAAGATGAAACACAACGGAATTTTGACAGCTTGGGAAATTCTTTCTTCAATGGAATATGTGGATTGGGGAAATACTCTTGTGCCATAGTAGAATTTGGTGCTACATTTAAGACACCATCTGCTTTTGCAACGACACTTCCTGTTCATGAGATCGGTAATGTGTAAGTATATATATATATTTTTTTTATATATATATAGTTTTACCTAACAAACAAGTATAAAAAATATATTTTATTAAAATACAATAATATGAATAATATGAATAAAATTATTAGCGGAATTAATACGGATAAATTGCGAGCTTCGATAACCCTCCATGACGTATTTATTTCATTTTATTTTATTTTATGAATAATTATTTCATTATACAATATAAACGTAAAAACAAAAGAAAAATTTTTAAGACATTTGATTATTTAATGTTACAATATAAAAATTCTGCTAACATAAATTATATACTATATAAAAATATTTTAAATGAACCATTGCAAAATAAAGCATAATTTCAATATCATTAATTTATCTGTTATATAGTTTAGGAATAGAACTCGATGACTCGTTTACCAATCCAATGTGTGCAAAAAGCACGCACATAATGAGAAATGCGCTCTACTATAGAAACCAGGGAACATGGTCCGAGTGTAGTCGTAAAACAGCAAAAGAACTCTGGAACACAAAATTGTGCCTTCGAGATCGTTCGAGAATGAAAGTTCTTGATGACGCAAATGAATTGGATCATTCGCGTTATCACGATTTACCCGGGAGAGAATGGACCGCCAAAGCACAATGCGAATTATATTTGCTTGACAAAGATGCAAACGTAGTCACGTTGCATGATATATGTCAAACTTTACAATGCGAATCGCCTTACCATAATACGTATTTCTTCGCGGGATCCGCACTAGACGGTACATCTTTTTTTTGAAGAAATTTAAGAATGTACTTTGAATTTTTAATTTATTTTTTTTCAGGAACTCATTGCGCACTGGGAAAAGAATGTCGTGGAGGAGAATGCGTGCCTGTTCTCGAACCGCCATACATTTTCAAGTATTGTTACGAAGATAACTGGAGTGAATGGAAAGAAGGCCCCTGTCAAATGAGTTGCTTGACGAAATCTAAAGGCGTAATTGTCAAACGACGTTCTTGCAAACATGGAACTCACAGAACGGCAAGTTGTGGAGGGCCATATTACGACGTAGCCTTGTGCGATGACAAGAAGCTTTGCCCTCAATATCGCTTGACAATCATTGAGGAGTTTACTAGGCAGAAATGCGATAATTTTATCGATGCTGCAGAGCTTGAAGGAGTTACAATTAACTTGCAAAAAGGACCGGGAAAACAAGTTTATCATGATATCAAGAAACCGTGGATGGCCTGTATTGTATTCTGCCAACAAAAAAATTTATCTTTTTTCAACGAAAATTCATATCTGACAATGCTCGACCACGGTATCAACCCATATTTTCCAGATGGAATGTGGTGCCACAACGAAAATGGCCGGAATTACTACTGCCGCCAGCATTACTGTCTGCCGGAAAACTATTCATACGAAGAAAATAATTGTAAAAATGTAAACCTTATGTGTCAATAAGAATGCAAGAGATGATAAAACCGCAAAATGCTCGGAAATTAATTCAAAATTGTTTGCAATTTATTTAGTGTCTAATCTAATGTCCGTTGAATCACAGTTGTTAATTTTATTTTGTGTAGCAAATCTGTTTGTTAATTATATAAATTCGAATTTATAAAATATTACACAAAATTTACGATATCAAAAACAAATTTCGTTATTTACAGTTAACAAGAGCAGAAAGAAAAAAATTAATAGTTTTTAATTGTGCAAAGAGAATATAATAGGTTCTATCAATGATTGGAGATATAATTGAGCATTTAACAATGCCTTAATTTTTGTGATCGATGCCCAATTCCATTCTTTATCACGCATACCGTAACAGCAAAAATTTAAGCAGCTAAGCATTAGAAGTAGCGCTACTCGATTAATGAGTTTTTTTTCTTGTGAAAAGATTATTAAATTGATTGATGAACAGATTATTTTAATTTGTTGATTGTTAAATTTTATGACAAATTATTAAAATTTATCAAAATATTGTTTCTTCTATTTTTGCATGTATTATTTTTGCATATACTAAAATCAAATATTTAAATAAGTATACACATAAATGTATTACTTTTACATTTTTTAATTCAAATAATTAATCATTTATTAAGTTTATGTGCGCATTACATAATCAATATTTACATGCCGTTTGAATGATGTTAGAAATAATTAAGTCCAAAACATATTTTTTCACTGTCTTAATATTTTATTTAAAAAAATCTTATTTATTACACAAAAAGCATGTGAGAAAATGGTGATCTACAATATCTCTCGCAATATGTGTAATTTTATTTTTGATTACTTGTTTTCTTTCTTTTGTTTTATTTCAATTGACTCACTTGAATTTTTATGTAATTTTTGAGACATAATGGATATGTACTGAACAACAAATTTTTATATGAATCTTAATTATTGACTTCTTAAAATTAAATTGTTATTAATTAAACTCACGCGTGTTTCAAAATAACACGTATTGTACATATTATACATATTAGCAATAAAATGCATTTTCTAAACCTATCTCATTATCGTCAGGGCCACCACTCTTTTCAAATTCTAGTTTCAGAAACACAAATTATTTATACATATACGTGTAGGAAAGAGATAATGTACAATATGTCAAACTACACGAAGCCTAAATTCCTAAATACATCTGTCAGTACGTGCGTTATACGCGATCATGTAAGACACAACGAACATAAGAGTATTCTAACATGTATATATAAATCATTTAATATAAAATCTAAAATTGAAAAACTGATAAAGCAACATGTTTTTTATACTGAAATTGGTATTAATAATCTTACTAAATAAAACGTACGCGTACATTATGCAAGATATCGAAACAATATTGTTGCCGGCATGTTATCCGACAGATGCAAAGGAGGTACGTGCGTTTTACTGTACTTCTTTATTCAATGCTCAACGTCTAAAACATTATGTGAGAATAATCAAGTCATTTTTTAATCGTCGTACAATTTGCAGATACCATTAACTCTGAAAGTTTTCGGACAACTGATTCAACTAAACCTGCATAGAAACGATCGGATTGTGTCGTCCGAGAATAAAATATGGCAATATTATGTAAAAGGCGCTTCAGAAAAGTTACCGCAGTTGAAAGCATCGGATCCTTGTTTATATATTCACAAGAATCATGTCAGTTCGGCGATTATCAACTTTTGTGACGAACATGGATTGGTCGGTAGTATTACGTAAAAAACGAATTGTTTTGAAATTTTCATTTCTGCATTCAACTTTCATGGCTCTTTCTTTTATATATAAGCATGAAACAAATAAATTTTTTTTAATATATAAAGGACTCGTTTTTCTAAAAAACGACAATTTGGAGTTTAAAACTTTGCGGAACGATCTTGCGTCTTTGTTTTGAAGTCGACATTTGCGTTGTAGAACAAATGAATCTTTCATTCAGCAAACCTCATTAAAAACTCACCGCAAAATTTTGCTACTTCAAATTTTTATCATTTTTTTGACAATTTCAAGTCAAAGCGACGTTACGTACGAAATACTGAACAAAAAGTAACCATAGAATTGTTCGTTTTTTTTAACAAAGCAGCATACAATATTTTTATGTGTCGTGGATAACGATAAGGAACAGTTGCGCAATGTGATATTAGCATATGTGAATCAAATCCAAACTGTGTTCCATCATCCGAGTTTGGGTATTCCTATCGATATTTCGTTGGTAAAACTGGAGATTATGTATATGCAACCGTCAAATTTGCCAGTTTTCGACGGTGACTATACAAAACTACTTACTTCGTTCAGCAATTACATGAATACTCGAAATATTCCGGATGGCATTGATCCACTTCACTGGGACATTGCTCTTTACGTAACCGGAATAGATATTTATTTAGAGCAATTTCAACAAATGTATTTTTCTACGGAGGAAGTAGCTTCGTTCGATAATGTGTGTAACAAGACTCATTTGTGCGCCGTAGCAGAATTTAGTGCTGGATTTGCAAAAATAACTTCGGGTTTTGCAGCGTCTAATACAGCTGCTTATGAGATCGGCCATGTGTAGATATATACATATATGTATACTTATTTTACCTAAAAATCAAGAATATAAGTAATATATTTTATAAAATCACAATAATCTAAATTATATGAATAAAATTAATGAACATGACGTGAAGGGATATCGAGTCACGTAATTTTACACATTTTTAGTAAATTACAATAATTTAACGCACAAAATTCTAATAGTAAAGTCAATAATATTTTCATAAAGTCAAGTAATTGACTTCATATAAATTCTATACTACTTACAAATAATTCTAAGAGTTCTCTACTTTTCCCAGTCATTGCTGATATTACTTTTGAAGATATGTGTAGAAGAGAAAGCCATTTAGTCTATCAGTGTGTTTTAGATACGTCAATGATAACATCCTTGCCGTCCTTTCTGACTTCTCTTAAGACGTTCAAAGAATTTTTAACTTTTCCCATAAGAGAATAAAGTTTATAACTGAAATAGATGAGAATAACCAATTTAATTTTTTGAATGTCATGATTGTTAAAGAAGGAGATAAAATTTTTTATTTGCTTTCTAACTCACTTCTTTTTGGATGATACTTAAATTTGCACTCTCAACAAAGCACTATTTTAAGGTTAGTTGATTAAATTTTCTTGTTATCACATCCTTGATTCCGTCAGAAATATATGATCGAGATTATTAATATTCTTTAAGTAATTATTTAATAATCATCACTTTAGTAATCATCACTTTTTTTATTCGTATGAACACTTTAAAAGAAACTAGCAAATATTCTTTTTATAAAAAAAAAAACTTGATACCGATCTTTTAAAAAGTTGTTTATCTGATAAAGATAACGTATTTCACCGTCTGATGCGTAAGGACCATCGGAATGGTTTGTACTGTTTGTTAGGAGGCACAAATATATAGTTGTTTACCCCGGAACTAACACTTTGAGTTTATCATGAAAACTCATCGAAACAAACTTGACAAACTATCGCATCGCGGTATAGTTTATAAAATGACTTGCCAAGTTTGTGATATTTTCTGTTTCGAATAAATAAAAAGACAACTTATTAAAATAATATTACTAAAACAGGCAGATATTAGAAAAAGTGCTTTCCTTCTGTTATATCTAACCGTAATTCAGATAATTATTACTTTGATTGGGAAAATGTGTAAATTTTGAATAATGAGCGTACTTATAACAAAAGCTAATCTCAAAAATAGTTTATACAAAGTAGCAGAATTATGGGCTTAAAGAAGGAACCCACTTCGACCATGCAAAAATAAAAAGTAATCTTTGGTAATTTTTTTGTACAAATAGACTTAGTATTTAAATTTTTGTATTATATGTTAAAGAAATATAGTTTAATGTTACAAAATGTAAAACAAAAAGAATAAATAGTAAGTATTTATACTTAATATGGTCGCCCCTTAAAAATCCATATTTCTTTAAACATAACATTAACATATGCAAACACTATTTATCTAAAAAAAAAAAACAAAAAACATTTTTTGGAAAAAATAGCTATCATCGTACGTATCGCATTTTCAAATTAAAAAAATTAAAAAATTTGCATGTTGAAATAAAGATTCTAATTTTTGGAGAAAAAAAAAGATTTATTATTTCTCTTGTCAGGAAAAATTGTTGTAATACAAAAATCGTAAATACAACGATAGAGCATACTACGAAAAATGTTGAGTTAAAATTTCAAGTTAATTAGCTTAAAATTGACAGAAATGTGTTGCACATTAGTTTGAAAAACATTTAAAAAGCATTGATATTCGAAGCGGCTATGTTAGATATAAATAATGACTATATATTTTTCTTATTTTTTAACGTTAAAAATATATTTTTAACATAAAAGAAAAGAAAAATTTTTATTCAAGTCTGTTTATTAAAAAAAATTGCCAAAGGTGCTTCTCATTTTCGTGTAGTCAAAGTGGACTCCCCTCTTAATAAATAGAGTTACACGAAACTCTTGTCAAATTTCAACCTTTCGATCTTCATTTTACTACCGATTTTTTAATTTTTCTCACATTGGTTCCCTCTTTTTATACTCCGTTCTATCACTATTCTTTTACTTCTCTTGTACTATAAATTGTTCTATAAGATTTTGTACTATAAAATTTTTTGAGATATTGTTATTTGCAGTTACCTTCTTATCTTTTTAACAATAAACATGGGCAACTATAAAACTTGCTTTTACTTTTACACGTCTTGTCCGACAGATTCAAATATATGTGTAATTTCAATTCAACATTCTATTGATTACTTATTTGCTTATTCTTATTATTTTTATAGTACGACCAATTTATATGTATTGCACATCTGATGGAAATTGCGTGCATTTTATCAATTACTTGACTTTATAAAAATATTTTAGACTATATTATCAGAATTTTGTGCAATGTACAAAATGTAGAAAATTTTAAGATGATATGTAAAAACTAAGTAAAGAACAACAAATGAATTCTACATAGGTTAATATTGTAATCTATTGACGATGGTCAAATTGTGATGACCAAAAAGATTTTAATTGTAAAATTTAATTGTACATTAAAAATTGTTACATTATAATTATTAATAGAATTATTACCGACAATTTAACTCGAAGCTTTGCACTAAAAATCGCACGACAATCGCCGAGATTACTATCATAAAATGCAGCGATTGGGAAAAGTATAGAAAATTGACAGTCAAACTGAAAAGGAGCCAGGAAATCAGTTCAGGCATGATGTCGAGAAACCTTGGATAGCCTGTACTATAAACTGCCAACAAAAAAAATCATCTGTTCACAACGCATCATGTCAGGGAATACTCGACTATACTTTCAACTCATACTTTCCAGATGAAACGTGATGTCACAACAAAAATGGCCAGGATTATTATAACCGCCAGCATTATTAACAGCCGGAAAATTATTCATTCGAAGAATAATTGTCGAATAGTAGTAAATATCTGTAGACAAGGATGCAAGAGAAAATATAATTGCAAAACGCTCAGAAATCAGTTCAAAATTGTGTTGTGTGTCGTAACACAACGTGTCGCTATAAGGTTAATTAAGTTAAATACCAAAATAAAAATACTAAGAAAGAATTATTTAGCAAATAAAGAATAACGATGAGGCTGCAGAGAAACAACCTCGGATTCAAGGTGACACGAATCAGCAATCCGAGAAATATCAACAATAACATATCAATAATATTACAAAACTCTTGATTGCCGATTCGTATAAATACAGTCGCGCGCAAGCAGCGACGGATTCAGTTTACGATACGCGAATACACCGACTCGTTTCCCCGTGTCCGTACACGGCTCACGAGAATCTAACACCGTCCTGGCGGTTTGTGAGTGATTAAATAAATTGTTCGAGGCAAGGTTTGCGTCCAGTTATTCCACACCTCTAAGCAGTGCGTCCTGTTCCCCAAGCGGATCTCGAACTTACGGTTGCGATCGGAAAGACTCGCAACATAAATTTGGTGGCAGCGGTGGGATCCGCAATTACCGAAGTTCATTCTGGACACCCGATGATCGGATATCGGCAGTGGTAACAGAGGGACCACTGAGAGAATCTATCACCTGGAGCTACAAAAGTGAGGTGAGAAGGCAGTGTGGAAAATCGCCTGGATTCACAAGGCGACGACAGTCCGGGCAACAAAGCGGCGGAAAGGTGCCTGGCGGAGCAACGACCAAGCTGAGTCAGCGTAACCCGAGAGGACGACGACAGGCAAGGATCGCGACCTACCTCAACAACGGATCAGCTAACCAGCAGCGTGCATTATGCGAGCGAGCGGCCTAATGTAAGTCAATAATAAGAAATAATATTAGGAAAAGCGAATGTCCGGGAAACGAGAGAAATTAGGCTTCCAATTTTGGTTGAACGACAACCGAAATCATAGTGAGGCGTTAGATAGCTCCGCGAACGGAGAGGAAAAGCGCGCAATCGTAGAATCCCAACCAAACCAATCTCGGTTGATCCGCAACCAAGATCAACGAGCGTTGAGCATAAGCGAACAACGTAGTAAGACGACAGGAAAGAAAACTGGAAATAAGAAGCAAAGTACCGGAGACGCGAACACAGATACCATTTCGAAAAAACCAACCGTTGAGCGCAATCGTACATTGCTAGGGCTCGACAGTGCTTTGAAAGCTACTCGCGAGGACAAAAAACCGCGACAAAGTAGGCATCTGCCAAGTAGAACTCCGAGTCACGTATCGGAATACAGTGAGTTCGCACTCACATCTTATGATAGTTGCGTTTTCGACCCAGACGAGTTCCGCACTGAAGTAAAAATGAATAATGATCAAGAATTACCGAAGACTACCGAGTCAGAAATCGACCGGGATATTGAGTTACTAAGAAAGGAAATGACGCAAAACGCAGGGGCAAAAACTGAAGACGCGACGCGAAACTCAGAGCTAACAGATACAATGATGGACTTTGTGCGCGAAATAAGACAACAGTTGACCGAAATGCAAGAGCAATTCCACGAACAAATAGAAAACGTACGGGGGCAACAGCAAGAGTGGCAGCAACGGCTCTTAGCTATACCGGGCCAACGAGAATTGAATGTACCACTGACTACTAGGCGCGTAACTGATAACGCGGATGTAGCATACGGACGGGGTATGTCGGATATACGAAATAGGCCGATAGCCATGCATGGGTATATGCAACTAAAAGAAGCGCGAAGCTTAATCCCAGAGATTGACGGAACGTCACAGGCTAAAATACAAGAGTTCCTCAGCGCGAGTACTTACGCGGTGGAAAGTATAGACCCTTTGGAAGAATTACAGTTGCTGAAGGCGATACTGTGTACTAAGTTAAAGGGAAAGGTCTTGCTCGATTTTCAAACAAGAGATATTCAAACGTTCGTGCAATTAAAACGAGAAATAGAAGCAGGATATACAACTCATAAGAGTATAACGCACTTGCAAATTGAATTTAACACGCTAAAGCAGAAGCATGGAGAGAACGCCCAAGCTTTTGGTACACGAGCAGATCAGCTCGCGATGAAACTTTACGAAGCGATGATCGATGGAAAAAGTCTCACGGTCATGGAGAAAAATACAATAAAGACCACTATACAAAACTTAGCGTTACAAAACTACCAAATCGGACTAAACGAAAGCATTAAAACTATAGTACGCGCACGCAATTACAAAACGCTACAAGAGGCGATTGCGATAGCGACGGCTGAAGAAAAATTGCAAAGTCCGTATTCCGAAAATAGGAATTATAACAAATTCAGTAATAGTAACGGCGCAAGAGAAAAGATACTAAAATGTATCAAATGCGGCAAATTGGGTCATGAAGGGCGTGATTGCAGAATAGGACGCTTTCATAATTATAATAACCGGTATCAATTACCGAGAGCTAGCGGCCAGAAGGTCAACATGATGAACATGTTTTGTAAACATTGCAAAAGATCGGGGCACAATCAAGATACCTGTTGGTCATTGCATGGAAGGCCAGACAAGGACGACGCCCGAACGAGGAAAAACGCCAAGCAAGGCGAAGGAGAAGAGGCAAACATAAAAACAGCACGACCTGCAAAAACATTGCAGATAGCATCAGTAGGCGAATATGCACAGGCCGAACTTAATCTAGATTTAATAGCAGTACCTATGCAAGAAATTCGAGCAGCACGGGCAGTTATGCTCGTAGATACAGGAGCTGCAATAACTTTAATTAAATTGAAAACCTTAAAAGAAGAAACTTTAGTTTACGATGAAAAGATAATGATAATAGGCGCTACTGGACAGAAGGCCGAAACGTTGGGCACGATAATGGCTCACGTACTATTGAAAGGGCAAGTTATTACGCATAAAATGCATGTGGTGAAGGACAATTTTCCGATAAGTCATGAAGGAATATTAGGAGTTGATTTCCTTAAAAAGCACGTGATGAAATGGGATTACCCCACTAAGCGACTAACGATAGGGGACACCAAATTTAAACTATTTCCGTGCCGACCAGTCACATTGAAGTCACGAAGTGAGACCATAATATCCGCCACTACAAATAAAAATATGACAGGAATAGTGCATGCATTGGAAATGCAGCCGGGAATTATCATAGGAGGTTGCGTGACGACAGCTCAAGATTACGGTTGTGTCATAAGCGTAATCAACACTACCGATAAGCCAGTAGACATACAGACTCCACACGTAGAGTTAACATTGTTAGAAGCGGAAACAGGAATTCAAGTATTTAATACTGAAGTTAACAAGGCAACAGATAAGCCAATGTCTCGTTTGGAGAAAATAAGAGACGCATTAAGAATTGAACATTTGAATAAGGAAGAGCAAAAGGCAATAGCAAAGATTTGTGAAGAGTACAGCGATATCTTTCATATAGAAGGAGAACCGCTGACTCATACCGTGGCGATGAAACACGAGATCGCGACGCGGCCGGGGACGGCGCCCGCCAACACGCGACCGTACCGGTTGCCGGAAAAGCATAAAAAAAAGGTAAAAGCTAAACGGTATTACGATAAACGGGCTAATCAAGTCATCTTCCAGGAAGGTGATAAAGTGTTATTATATGATGAAACGTTACGACGAGGACGTTCAAAGAAATTAGAAACGTTATGGTGCGGGCCATACGTAATAGTAAAAAGGAATTCGGAAGTAAACTACACTATTAAAAAGGGGAGGAAAGAGATGACGGTGCATGCGAATCGTCTAAAATTATTTGTAGAAAACTAAAAAAAAAAAAAGGGAGGAATAAAAATATGACGGAATATATTAAGCAGTAGAATAAGTTATGACGACAACAGTTAAAGAAAAGTTTATTCTGTTGGTGCATTATATTTCTTGGAACTCTGATGTCAGCAACGAAAACCGAGACGAATTTAGCCGTGGAGATAGAAAGATTCTCACACGAACCAGGAATATACTTTGAAGAAGTAGGTGAGATTAACGTCATCGAATCATATTGGAAGTTCGTGATAACTGTAGATATTTCGGCATTAGGAAAACGACATATTCGTGTACAAGAATGGCTAGAATTAGCGGAAAGCGCAAAGAACACGATACACTCTACACGAGCAGAAAAGAGTCAGTTCGCGAATTTACTACGATTAATTAGAAAAGACGAAGTTAGAATAGCAGCATTATTGAAGAAACTAAAAAGAGTTTACGGAAATTCGAACGAGAAGGTTTCGGATTCCCCTTCGGCACTATGGATGCCGGAGATGAGAAACGCATCAACGAACAATTAACACTGTTGCAAAATAGCGAGAGTACTTTTAATCATGTCACGAGGCATCAATTAAAAATATTAAACTCTACAATAGCGCACATAAGCGATTTGGAAAAGACGATCGACGAAAATAACGAATTGTTGTACGACTTAGACGCACGCATTTATAATGGTACTTTATTAATCATCAAACGTGAGGAAATCAACGAGTACTGTGCATTACTCGACAGAATGCTAGCAGATTCCGACAGAGATATTCAAAATGTGTATGATTTCTTAACGCAGGCGTCGCATGGAATGTTGAATCCGAGTCTATTACCCGTCGAACGAATTTTCGCCGAAATGCGGGCTGCTGCGCCGTATTTACCACGCGGAACGTATTTTCCTCTCAAGCTAGATGTAAGTAATTGGTCAACGTTTGAAAAAATTACAAGTGTAAACTCGTATGTTAAGAATGAGACTATATTTGTAACGTTGAAATTGCCACTTGTAACATATCCGAAATACAGGTTAATAAAAGCCATACCTTTACCTGTCCCTGACCAACGCGAGATATTTGTATTTACCGAGATTAACCAACAATTGTTTGCTGTAAATTTAGAATTATCCGTATATCTAGCGATAAGCGAAGAAAACTTAGAAAAATGTATTGAGATAGACAAGAAATATATATGTAAATCGGATAGTCCGATATATAATATTAACCCTCGAGCGTTATGTGAAGTACAATTGTATGTAGGTTTGACAAAAAGGGCAATTTGTGGAAATAAGTATGTAAGTTTTAACCAAACTATTTGGATAGCATTAACGAAGGAAAATTCTTGGTTATATTCGACTAACAGCGAACAAGACGTAATGATTACTTGTTTAAACCATAAGGAAATACAGACCAAAATCACACGAACAGGTAGAATAACTCTATTAAATAATTGTAAAATAATTGCGAAGGACATGACCCTGAACACAGGAACAATAATAGAAGGCCCGAACATTCAGGCATATATACCACGTTTTAATCTAACGGGAAAAATAGAAGGTATAACTAATGGTGAAACGAGCATGGAAATCAAACCGTTAAAATTGAAAAAGATGATACAAAATTCAAAGGAATTAATAGATTTGGGAGAAAAAATAAGAGAAGTAGACGACGAGTTAACAGAGGGAAAAATTATTCAACCCTTGACTTTGTATCCTGTGGTCACAAGTTCGCTTGCCATCGTGATTATTGTATTAGCACTAGGCATAGGAGCAATACTATTATTACGAAAAAGAAAGACTACTGCGGAATAATAGGTAGACGGTAGGACAAGAATTAACTGTAAAACTATACACTCGCACTGCCTACTCCGCACGGAAACTCCGTACCTACGTTTCCTTCCATTCGCGAGGGAGGGATGTTGTGTGTCGTAACACAACGTGTCGCTATAAGGTTAATTAAGTTAAATACCAAAATAAAAATACTAAGAAAGAATTATTTAGCAAATAAAGAATAACGATGAGGCTGCAGAGAAACAACCTCGGATTCAAGGTGACACGAATCAGCAATCCGAGAAATATCAACAATAACATATCAATAATATTACAAAACTCTTGATTGCCGATTCGTATAAATACAGTCGCGCGCAAGCAGCGACGGATTCAGTTTACGATACGCGAATACACCGACTCGTTTCCCCGTGTCCGTACACGGCTCACGAGAATCTAACACCGTCCTGGCGGTTTGTGAGTGATTAAATAAATTGTTCGAGGCAAGGTTTGCGTCCAGTTATTCCACACCTCTAAGCAGTGCGTCCTGTTCCCCAAGCGGATCTCGAACTTACGGTTGCGATCGGAAAGACTCGCAACAATTGTTTGAAATTTATTTAGTACTTAATCTAAGTTCCGTTGAATTATAATTATTACGTTTTATTTTACGCAGTAAGTCTATTTTTAGTTTGCAAATTTATGATAATTACGTAGAACAAACAATATCAAAAACAAATTTTATCGATTACTGTTAATAAAAAAAAAAAAAAAAAATTATTAGTTATTAATTCACATGCTTATGAAAAGAGAATATAATGAGTTAAATCAGTACTTGGAATTAATTCAGCTTCTGATAATGAGTTGTTTTTTTTATCGATACCTGCTCTGTATTGCGCTAGCCGTGACAGCTATAACCAATGCAGCCGATTATTCGAAAGAGCACCAGTGAGTAGGTTCTTCTCTTGTAAGAAAACTGATTATTTATATTTGTGGATTATATCATTTTAGAAAGAATTATTGAAATTTACTCTAAATAAAGTTTCTTTTATTCTTATATATATTTTTATTCAAATACGAATCACATTAATGAATCATTTTCACATTATTGAGCTAAAATAATTAATCATTTATTGAATTTAATAGCATGTAACATGATATATCTGCAAGACGTTTGAATGATTAAGTTTAAATGTACTGTTAATTTATCATAAAATTTTATAAAAGTAAAACATTTTATTAAACAAAATGCATATAAAAAAAATATTAATCTACAATAGTTGTCACATGTATAATTTTATTTTTAATTTATTGTTTTCTTTTATGTTGTTTGCTTTGAATTGACACACTTGTAAATTTTTAAGTAATTTTCAAGATATAACGGATATGTAATAAACAACGAATTTTTAAATCAATATTGATTATCAATTTTTTCAAATCAACTTGTCATCAATTAAACTCATGCGCATTCCCAAGTAACATGTTATACATATTATACATATTACGAATAAATTGTATTTTGTACATCATTATCGTGAGTGCTATCTTTTAAATTCAGGTTTAAAAAACAAAAATATTTATACATATTTATGTAGAAAAGATATAACATACATGTCAAGCAACACAAAGTATATTTCTAAATACAGATGCCAGTACGGGCGTTATACGCGATCGTGTAAGACACAACGAACGTGAGAGTATCCTAACGTGTGTATATAAATTATTTAATATAAAATTTAAAATTGAAAAACTGATAAAGCAACATGTTCTTTATACTGAAATTGATGTTAATAATCTTATTAAATAAATCGTACGCGTATATTATCCAAGATACCGAAACAATATTGCTGCCAGCATGGTACCCGACAAGCGCAAAGAAGGTACGTGCGTTTTACTGTACTGCTTTATTCATTGCTCAACGTCCAAAACATTATCCAAGAATTTTAAAGTCTTTTTTTAATTGTCATCAAATTTACAGATACCATTAACTCTAAAAGTGTTCGAACAACTGATTCAACTAAACCTATATAGAAACGATCGAATTATATCGCCTGAGTATGAAATATGGCAATATTATGTAAAAGGCGCTACAGAAAATTTGTCGCAGTTGAAAGCATTGGATCCTTGTTTATATATTCACAAGGATAATGTCAGTTCGGCGATCATCAACTTTTGTGACGAACATGGTTTGGTTGGTAGTATTACATAAAAAATGAATTGTCTTAAAATTTTTATTTCTGCACTCAACTTTCATGATTTTTATTTATATATAAGCATGAAATAAAAAAAATTTTTTTTTTTAATATAGGAAGGACTCGTTTTTCTAAAAAACGACAACTTGAATATTAAACCTTTGTCGAACGATCTTGCGTCATTGTCTTTAGTCGATAACATTTGCTTTGAGGAACAAATGAATCTTTCATTCGGCAAGCCTCACCTTATCAAAAAATTACTGCAAAGTTTTGATACTTCCCATTTTTATTCTTTTTTTGACAATTTCAAGCCAAAGCGACGTGACGTACGAAATACTGAACAAAAACTAACCATAGAATTGGCCGTTTTCGTTGACGATGCAGCATATAATATTCACATGCCTATTTTGGACTATAACAAAGACAGATTACACAATATGATATTAGCATACGTGAATCAAATGCAAGCTATGTTCCATCATCCGAGTTTGGGTGTTTCTATCGATATTTCGTTGGTAAAATTGAATATTATGGACAAACATCCGTCAAATTTGCCTGTCTTTTACGGCGACGTTGTAAAAATGCGCAAGTCGTTTTGCGAATACGCGAAAACTTTGAATCCTTCAGATGACAATAATCCGAGTCATTGGGATTTTGTTCTTCTCTTAACCGGAACAGATCTTTTTATCTTGCCAAACCCACAAAATGAAACACAGCGGAACTATGGCTGGTTGGGAGAATCTTTCTTCAATGGAATGTGTGGATTGGGGGAATACTCTTGTGCCATAGTAGAATTCGGTGCTATATTTACGGCGTCATCTGCTTTTGCAACGACACTTCCCGTTCATCAGATCGGCAAAGCGTAAGTATATATATATATATATACTTGTTTTACTTAACAAACAAGTATAAGAAAAATATATTATATAAAAATACAACAATATGAATAATATAAATAAAATTATTAACGGAATTAATACGGACAAATTGCGAGCTTCGACAACTGCCCATGACGTATGTTTTATTTTATACTTTTTATTTTATATAAAATTATTTCATTATACAATATAAATAAAAAAACAAAAAAAAAATTTTTTTTTAATTTGATTATTTAATGTTACAGTATAAAAATTCTGCTAACATAAGTTATATATTATATAAAAATATTTTAAATAAACTATTGCAAAATAAAGCATAATTTTAATATCATTAATTTATCTGTTATATAGTTTAGGAATAGAACTCGATGACTCGTCTACCAATTCAAAGTGTGCAAAAAGCGTGCACATAATGAGAAAAACGCTCTACTATAGAAACCAGAGAACATGGTCCGAGTGCAGTCGTAAAGCAGCTGAAAAACTCTGGAATACAAAACCGTGCCTTCGAGATCGTACGAGAACAGAAGATCTTGATGACGCAAATGAATTGGATCATTCGCGTTATCACAATTTACCCGGGAGAGAATGGACCGCCAAAACACAATGCGAATTATTTTCGCATGACAAAGATGCAAACGTAGTCACGTTACATAATATATGTCAAATTTTACAATGCGAAATGCATGACCGTGACAATGAGTATATCTTCGCGGGACCCGCACTAGACGGTACATTTTTTTTCTAAAAAAATTTAAAAAAATATTTTGATTTTTTAATTTATTTATTTAATTTATTTTTTTCAGGAACTTATTGCGCGATGGGAAAAGAATGTCGTGGAGGAGAATGCGTGCCTGTTCTCGAACCGCCATACATTTTCAAGTATTGTGAAGAAGATAACTGGAGTGAATGGAAAAAAGGCAGCTGTCAAAGCAGTTGCTTGGAGAAATCTAAAGGCGCAATGATCAAACGACGTTCTTGCAAACATGGGACTAACAGAACGGCCAATTGTGGAGGGCCATATTACGACGTGGACTTGTGCATTGACGTGCTAGTTTGCATTAAAAATCGCATAACAATTGCCGAGTATACTAGGAAGAAATGCAATCATTTCAGCGGTGATGCAGCGCATGTGACTACGATTAACATAAAAAATGGAACAGGAAGACAAGTTCCTCATGATATCAAGAAACCGTGGATGGCCTGTATTGTATTTTGTCAACAAAAAAGATCATCTGATTTCAACGAAAATTCATATCTGGAAATGCTTGACTACGGTTACGACCCATATTTTCCAGATGGAACGTTGTGCCACAACGAAGGTGGCCAGAATTACTACTGCCGACAGCATTACTGTCTGCCGGAAAACTATTCATACAAAGAAAATTGTAAAGATGTAAACATGTGTCAATAAGGATGCAAGAGATGATAAAACCGCAAAATGCTCGGACATTAGTTCAAAATTGTTTGCAATTTATTAAGTGTCTTATTTAGATTTCATTAAATTATAATTATTATATTTTATTTTATGCAGTAAATCCATTTTTAGTTTACAAATTTATGATAATTACGAAGAATAAACAATATCAAAAACAAATTTTATTGATTACTATTAATAAAAGCAAGAAGAAAAAAATTAATAGTTATTTATTCACATGCTTATGAAGAGGGAATATAATGAGTTAAATCAGTACTTGAATTTAATTGAGCTTCTAATAATGAATTGATTTTTTTATCGATACCGGCTCTGTATTGCGCTAGCCGTGACAGCTATAGTCAATGCAGTCGATTATTTGAAGGAGCACCAGTGAGTAGGTTCTTCTCCTGTAAGAATATTGATTATTCATATTTGTGGATTTTATCATTTTAGAAAGAATTATTGAAATTTACTCTAAATAAGGTTTCTTTTATTCTTATATATATTTTTATTCAAATACGAATCACATTAATGAATCATTTTCACATTATTGAGCTAAAATAATTAATCATTTATTGAATTTAATAGCATGTAACATGATATATCTGCAAGACGTTTGAATGATTAAGTTTAAATGTACTGTTAATTTATCATAAAATTTTATAAAAGTAAAACATTTTATTAAACAAAATACATATGAAAAAAATATTGATCTACAATAGTTGTCACATGTATAATTTTATTTTTATTTTATTGTTTTCTTTTATGTTGTTTGATTTGAATTGACACACTTGCAAATTTTTAAGTAATTTTCAAGATATAACGGATATGCAATAAACAACATATTTTTAAATCAATATTGATTATCAATTTTTTCAATTAAATTGTCATCAATTAAACTCATGCGCATTCCCAAGTAACATGTTATACACATTATACATATTACGAATAAATTGCATTTTCTACATCATTATCGTGAGTGCTATCTTTTAAATTCAGGTTTAAAAAACAAAAATATTTATACATATTTATGTAAGAAAGAAATAACATACATGTCAAGCAACACAAAGTGTATTTCTCAATACAGATGCCAGTACGGGCGTTATACGCGATCGTGTAGGACACAACGAACGTGAGAGTATCCTAACGTGTGTATATAAATTATTTAATATAAAATCTAAAATTGAAAAACTGATAAAGTAACATGTTCTTTATACTGAAATTGATGTTAATAATTTTATTAAATAAAACGTACGCGTATATTATCCAAGATACCGAAACAATATTGCTGCCGGCATGGTACCCGACAAGCGCAAAGAAGGTACGTGCGTTTTACTGTACTGCTTTATTCATTGCTCAACGTCCAAAACATTTTGCGAAAATCCTAAAATCTTTTTTTAATTGTCATCAAATTTACAGATACCATTAACTCTGAAAGTGTTCGGACAACTAATTCAACTAAATCTATATAAAAACGATCGAATTACGTCGCCTGAGTATGAAATATGGCAATATTATGTAAAAGGCGTTTCAGAAAAATTATCGCAGTTAAAAACATTGGATCCTTGTTTATATATTCACAAGGATAATGTCAGTTCGGCGATCATCAACTTTTGTGACGAACATGGATTGGTCGGTAGTATGATATAAAAAACAAATTCCTTAGAAATTTTTAAATTTTTATTTTCAATCTTTATTGCTTTTTGTTTTATATATAAGCATGAGGCGCAAAAAACAAATAAATTTTTTTTTTCAATGTAGGAAGGACTTATTTTTCTAAAAAATGACTACTTGGAGATTAGACCTTTGCGGAACGATTTTGCGTCCTTGTTTATAGTCGATAACATTTGCGTTGAGAAACAAATGAATCTTTCATTCGGCAAACTTCACTTTATCAAAAAATTACCGCAAAATTTTGCTGCTTCATATTTTAATCTTTTTGGCAATTTCAAGCCGAAGCGACGTCACATACGAAATACTGAACAAAAACTAATCATAGAATTAGCCGTTTTTGTCGACGCAACAGCATATTTTAATTTCATGCATATTACGAGCAACAATGAGAAACAGATGCACAATATAATATTAGCATACGTGAATCAAATTCAAGCTGTGTTCCATCAACCGAGTTTGGGTGTTTCTATCGATATTTCGTTGGTAGAATTGAAAATTATGAAAAGACGTCCATCAGAATTGTTTGTTTACGACGACCTTATGAAAATGCGCACGTCGTTTTGCAAATACGCGGAAACTCTCAATCCTTCAGACGACAATAATTTGAGTCATTGGGATATTGTTCTTCTCATAACCGGAATTGATACTTTTGTCTTACCAGATTCTGGTGAAGTGACATTACAGGACTATAATTATATGGGAGAATCTTACTTCAATGCAGTTTGTAGAAAAGAGAAGCCTTCCTGCGCCATAGTAGAATACGGTTCTTCATTTTCGATGCCAACTGCTTTAGCATCTTCTGCTATTACTGCTGCTTATCAGATTGGCAATATGTAAGTATATATATACTAATTTTTTCTGAAAATTAAGTGTAAGTGATATAATTGATAAAATTACAATAATTTAAATTATATGAGTAAAATTAATAAATATAACATAAAGAAATATTGAGCCACGCAAATTATCCGAGCTAATCATAATGTATAATGTGACAATTCTCATTGTATAATTAAATTATAAAATTAAAAATGTTTTGGTCATTTATTTGACTATTTTCAATATATTACAATAATATAAATCACAAAATTCTAAGAACAAAGTCGAGAATATTTTTGTAGAGATCAGTAATTAACAACATACAATTTTTGGTAGTTCTTAGAATTTTCCACTTTACCAAGTCATTGCCGACATCACTCTTCAAGATATTAAAGAAACATCATTAGTAGTTTAAAAAAAATAATAATGTTTAAAAAAAAATAGTTTCTATTTATCCGTAATGGCCGTTTTTTAAGAACTCTATATTTTCAAACATATCATAATCTATTTCTTCAAACATAACATAAATGTACGCAAAAGTATACTAATACCACTTGTCCAATAAAGAAAATCAAAAGAATTCTTAAAATAGAAATAGCTATCGTCGTACATATGAAATTTTTATTCAATAAAATAAAAAAATTGCGTACAAATAAAATAAATTTTCTAATTTATTAAGAACAAAAATTTCTTCTTTGTCTCAAAAACAAAAAGTTGTAAAACAAAAATCATAAGTACGACAATAGAGCTCACTATTTAAAATATTTAATAAATGTTTAAGTTAATTAGACCAACATTGACTGAGATATGTTGCACACGAGTTCGATAAACATTTAAGAAACACAAATTTTTTATGAAAACATATTAGATATAAATAGTAATTATTTATATTATAGAATATTTTGTAACGTTCAGAATGTATATTTTTTATTTATAATGCTAGAAAATGTTTTTATTCATGTTTATTTCTTGAAAAAAATTGCCAAAAATACTCATTTTTGCATGCTCAAAGTGCGCTTCTTTCTTAATAAACAAAGTCACACGGATCTGTAGTCAGATTACAGCTTTTCAATCTGTGTTCTATTACCGTCTTTTTCATTCTTCTTTCATCTTCTTCAACTCATGTTCCGTTCTATTCGCTATTCTTCTTTCAATTCTTTTACACCATAGTTGATTTTTCGGGATATTGTCACTCAAAGTTACCCTCTTACCTTTTAACAAATACCCTTATAATTCTTGCTTCTATTTTTACACGACTTGTCCGACAAATTTGGATATCTTAGCGATTCTAATGCAACATTATTTTGATGTTATAATTTACTTGATTATTCTTATTATTTTTGTAGCATAATCATTTCAGATGTCTGGCAGAAATAATATTGTGTGTGTTTTATCAATTACTTGACTTATAAAAATATTTTGAACATTTTTATTAGAATTTTGTGCAATGTACAAAATAAAGAAGAATATAAAAAGATGTATAGAATTAAGTAATGCTTGGAACAAGAATAGATTTTGTATAGGTTAAAATTCAAGTGCTCTAAGATGCGAATGTGAGGAAGGATGAGTGTGATTAAGAATATTTATTAACTAGTTCCTTTTTTTGGATTAAATACTTGAAAGAAATAAAAATACTATTATTAAAACTGTGTGCGTTTAATTATTGTAATCTACTAAAAATTGTTCAATTTATGATCGAAAAGATTTTAATTGTACATTTAATTGCACTAAATTGTCACATTACAATTATAGGCGGAATTATTAAGGACAACTTGTATGCTTTAATATCCTTTTATGTCGTATTACTTATTTTATAAAAATTTATTTTATTGTACAATATAAAAATAAAAACAAAGAGGAAACTTTATAAGAAATTTGATTTTTTAATGTCTTAGTATAAAAATTCTGCTAACATAAATTATAAAGCATATAAAAATATTTTTAATAGATCGTTGCAAAGTAAAGCATATTGTTAGTACCAATAATTTTTTTCTGTTTAACAGTTTAGGAATAACAGAGGATAAGTCTTATTTTACTCCAAATTGTGCAGATGGCCAGTACATAATGTCAAATTTGAAAAACTTTAGACACCAGAGAACATGGTCCGAGTGTAGTCGTAAAACAGCTAAAGAACTCTGGAACACAAAACCGTGCCTTCGAGATCGCACGAGAACGGAAGACCTTGATGTCACAAATGACTTGGACCATTCGCGTTATCACGAAGTACCCGGAAGAGAATGGACCGCCAAAGCACAATGTGAATTATATTTGCGCGACATTGATGCGAACGTAGTCACATTGCATGATATATGTAAAATCTTACAATGCGAACTTTATTACAAGTATAAGGGGAATTTCTTCGCGGGACCTGCACTAGATGGTACATCTTTTCTCTGAAGAAATCTAAGACAATAGTTTGATTTTTTAATTAATTATTTTTTTAGGAACTTATTGCGCACTGGGAAAAGAATGTCGTGGAGGAGAATGCGTGCCTGTTCTCGAACCGCCATACATTTTCAAGTATTGTGACGAAGATAACTGGAGTGAATGGAAAGAAGACAACTGTCAAAGCAGTTGCTTGGAGGAATCTAAAGGAGCATTTGTCAAACGACGTTCTTGCAAACATGGAGTTTACAGAACGGCAAGTTGTGGAGGGCCATATTACGACGTGGCCCTGTGCGATGACAAGATGTTTTGCCCTAAATTACGCATAACAATCATAGAGTTTACTAGGCAGAGATGCAATGATTTTGTTGGTTATACAGAGCGTGTAAAAGGTGTTTTAACTAACGTGAAAAGAGGACCGGGAAGTCAAGCCGTTTATGATGTCGAAAAACCGTGGATGGCCTGTATTATAATCTGCCAACAAAAAAATCCAATTATTTATAATTCACACCTGGAAATGCTCGACAGAGGTTTCAATCCATACTTTCCAGATGGAACGTTATGTCACAGAGAAAATGGCCAGGATTATTACTGTCGCAAGCATTACTGTCTGCCGGAAAACTACTCATACGACGAAAATGATTGTAGTCAAGATGTACTAAACATATGTCAATAACACTGCAAGAGTAAATAAAACCGCAAAATGCTCGGAAATTAGTTCAAAATTGTTTGTAATTTATTTAGTGTCTAATCTAATGTCCGTTAAATCACAGTTGTTATTTTTATTTTGTGTAGTAAATCGTTTGTTGATTATATAAAATTCGAATTTATAAAATATTACGTGGAATTTACGATGTCAAAAACAAATTTCATCATTTATTACAGTTAACAAGAGCAGGAAGAAAAAAAATTAATAGTTTTTAATTATGCAAAGAGAATATAATAGGTTCTATCGGTAGTTGGAGAAATAGTTGGGGGCATTTGACAATGAGTCAACTTTTGTGATTGATGCCTATTTTTATTCTTTATCATGCATACCGTAACAACAAAAGTCTAAGCAGCTGAACATTAGAAGTAGCGCTAATGAATATTATTCTTACTACTTATTTCACTTTGAAATGTGTTCAACGTAGATGTCAACTGATACTTTCTAGATGGAACATGGTGTCACAAGAAAGATGGTCAGAATTATTACTGCCGGCAGCATTTATGTTTGCCGGAAAACTATTGAATCAAAGAATAATTGTCGAGAGCTTTTTGATGTGTGCGGACAAGGTTGCAAGTGATAATAAAATTGCCAAACGCTCGTAAATCAGTTTAAAATTGTTTAAAATTTATTTAGTATCTAGGTTTCGTTGAATCATAATTGTTACATTTTTTTTTTATGCAGTAACTTTATTTTTAGTTTGCAAATTTATGTTAATTGCGTAGAATAAACGATATTAGAAACAAATTTTATCGATTACTGTTAATAAAAGCAAAATGAAAAAAAAATTAATAGTTATTAATTCATATGCTTATGAAGAGGGAATATAATGGGTTAAATCAGTACTCGGAATTAGTTAAGCATTTGATAATGAATTGATTTTTGTGATCAATGCTTACTGTGTATAGCGCGCCGTAACAGCTAAAGCCAATGCAACCAATCATTAGAAGGAGCACTATCCAAAATTAATAAAGAGATTCTTTTTTTTATAATAATACTGATTATGAGTATTAATACTTGTGGATTATATCATTTTGTGAAAAATTATTAAAATTTATTGCTTAAAATAAGGTTCTTTTATTCTTTTGTATATTAGATTCAAATATGTATCACATTAAAGTAAATTATTTTTACATTATTGAGTGCAAATAATTAATTATTTATTGAATTTATGGACGCATTACATAATATACTTGCATGACGTTCAAATGATATTAGAAATAATTGAGTCTGAATATATTTTTAATTTATCTTAATATTTTGTATAAGCAAAATGTTTTTATTAGACAGAACAGAATTAAACATGTGAAAAGAATATTGACGTACAATATCTGTTGCAATATGTGTATTTTTATTGTTACCTTATAATTATTAACAGAGTTATTACGGACAATTTGTATGGCTCGTATTATTATACAGACGTATACAGACACGAAAAAAAATCGAATTTTCCCGTTAATTCCATTATCTTATAATCATAGTCGAAGATGAACTGTAAGATACGCGCTTAATTAGCGCTTGCACGAGAAGTTGAGAAAGAGAGAGAGTAGCAATCGCGAGTATTTGCATATTGCCCAAGGACGATGGGCAATTACGGATAATCCCGTCTCGGTAGGACCTTTAATTCCATGGGCGATTAATTTTGTGGACCTGGTAATTTCGCAGTCATGGTCTCGAATCCGCACTCTCTCGTATCTGTATTCTTTTAGCTTATTCTTTTTTTTGTTCCCTTAAGTGAAGACCGCTTCTTCTATAAGAACGATATGTGAGAGAAAGAAAGAGAGATATAGAGAGAGCTTTAAGCACTCGCGGAGTTGCTGTCGAAACTGTGAAAAAGGGACGTTACTTGAAATAGTAATCGATGGCACGGCGCACTCGCGTATCTCTTAATAAATTGCCCCTCTAACGAATCTACGACCGCGCCGTTGATTTTCCGCCCGAGAAAGTTTTGATATGTCGTAGTTTGATCGGCTATATCCCAACTTCGTGAAAATTACATTTCCATGAATTTATCGCGTGTACTACATTAATCGCGCTCGTTAATTAACCGCTCTATATGAAAAACATGCCGAACGCACGCGTTATTTATAATTCATATATTTACTTGCGTGATTACTCTTAAAATAATATTCGAAACGTTCGGCTGTGACGCGCGTATCCGCGATTCAATATTTAAAGTGTTTACAGACAAGAAATTATCTCAACATTATGAATTGCGAATTAAAACAAAAATAAGTTCTCTGATTCACGAAGCTCCGATCAGCAAACAAAACAATTTATTTTATTATGCATAACAAAAATTAGCGTGTGTACAGAAAAAAACATGTTATTACAATTTCCGTGTGTGATATGTTGCGTAACAGTATACAGGGTGTTGCATATACATATTGGGCAGTACGACGGGTTGCGCGACATACTTTGCAGGGATAGGCGCGGTTCAGTGGGTAATGACAGCATATATATGTAGCATCATAATTTATTGATCGAATTGATCGCGCGCATTTTTACTAATTTTGAGTTTACAGCGTTTTAATTATAACAGACTTGAATAATTGTTGCAATTATTACTAAAGAAGCTAAAACACATTAAAGATAAAAAATTAAATTTTAGAAAGTTAACACGTTAAAAGAAACAAATATGATACAACAAAATTTTTTTTCTTTACCGCTTTACTTTTCGCGCGTGTTAGCGTTGTAAATTTTGATAGAGCGGTAAAGAAAGAAATTTTGTTGTATCATATTTGTTTCTTTTAACGTGTTAACTTTCTAAAATTTAATTTTTCATCTTTAATGTGTTTTAGCTTCTCTAGTAATAATCACAACGATTATTCAAGTCCGTTATTATTGAAACGCTGTAAACTCAAAATTAGTAAAAATGCGCGCGATCAATTCGATCAATAAGGCTCCTGGTCCCGTAGCCGTGAACTCCGCGTTGACAGTGGCGACATAATTGTGGTAGGAATAAAAACCTAGTCGAATTTACCTAGTCGATTTATTGTATAAGTAAATAGTGTAACAGTTTGACCTAATCAATTGATACGATAAAAGTAAATTACTGAATAACATACAAAATGCTAATTTATAATTCAAAAATTTGTTTACAAAAAAATAAACGCGATAAATACAGAATATATATAGCTTAGTACCGTTACCGACATGTCCATATGACAGAAATTCTCATGCAGCGTCTTAGGTGGAGAATCGATGAACTATTAGACGTGAAAAAATGACATGTTGACTACCCAATTTATTCTTGCGTGCCATTTCGTTAATATTCGTTAAATGTTAGTGCTGTGATATGTGACGTGTTCATGAAACCTGTAAAATTATCCGAAAACTAAGATTAGCAGGGAAAGCCCAACGTAGAAGGAGTATTTTCTACTCATACAGACAGCTGTCAACCGTGTGTTTTCTCGCATAATTAGGCTTCGCTTCACGGTTGATTTAACGATTGTTTATAACCTGTCAAGGAAAAAGCATAGTTTTCGGACAATTTTACAGGTGTCTTAAAGCGATCTAGAGTGTTACTTTGTTAAATTATCATTTTATTTAGAAATGGCACGCAAGAATTCTCGGCGTGTCATTTCTCGCTTCTGACGTCACGAATCTAATATGGCTGCGGTGACTACCCAGGAGCCATAAGTTATGATGATACGTATATATGCTGTCATTACCCATTGAACTGCGCCTATCCCTGCAAAGTATGCCGCGCAACCCGTCGTACTGCCCAATATGTATATGCAACACCCTGTACATACTGTTGTATTTAAAAAGAGTATAAATGGTCCTCCTCTTTAGGAACACTGTTAACCGACACTTTTCTACCTTTTCGAGAGGAAGAGCATCACGGTCAAAAGTTTGCTTTTCCATGCTGCAGCCGTCTTTCTCTCTCACACACATAGCAGGATATACTTGAAGTGGCCAGTACGTGACCTTTGAACACTGTACGAAGCAGGAGTTACTGGACACAGAGCGCACGTGGACCAAGAGCCTGAAGGACCTCCCTCGCCGCTACATCAACCTCGATTACTCCTCCTTCTGCTCTTAACGTCCCGCTTTGCCTCCTTCCTCGGGGGCCACGTCGTGATCCTTTCGAAATTACAGCCAAAGACCTTTATGTCTCGATCCTCATACTTTCGCGACGGAATAACACATCTTGCTCTTCTGGCCATGCCACGGCTTCTGTCGATTTCTATTCGGACCATTTAGAGCAAAGTCAACATTTCGACTTGTCTATCCTTTGCTTCCCCGATGATTCTTAAAATATTGACAAGTAATATAAACTGCATATCCATAACATACAAAATACAAAAATGTGAGGGTTATTAGATTGAAACAGAAATTTACGCTTTTTTTTGTCGCCCCGGCAATTGCTTTAATACTCTTGTGCAGAAGATACAGTTTTTTCTTGTTTTAATAGCTTATGTCTCTTTTTAAAATATTGTTTAAAAAACTGTATTATTTTGAAGGAAATAAATGTTGATTAATCAATTAATTTATCGGAATTCATAAAATTTTTTTAGCTGTCGTTTTTTGTAGAGTAAAACGTTTGACAAAAAGAAAATCGAAAAATAAAAACGAGAAAGAACGCCGTTGATATTCAGTCGATAATATCCGACTTCTCCGCGATTCGACGTCGCTTCGAGTTATTCCAATCCATTAACAGTAACGATAATTATTATAGCCGCTTTCGTCCTTTCGCGAAATGATCGATTATTCCCGCGACGTTAATTCTAGCTTTTTTTCCGTCGTTTTTTAATATCGATTATCGCCAATCGGCCAACTCGGTCGGGAGAAAGATAAAATTTTAAATGGTAGTACTAACTACATTACTCGATATAATCGAATCGCCTCGCGAGCTTTGTCAATTTGGGGTCTAACAACTTTAGCATACTCCATGAAAAACGTGGTTAGCTCATGCTCTAAGTTCGTTTCGCTACAAATTTTTTGACAGAACGGATAAAAAATATTAGTGAATAACGCATGCAAAGAGAACGTAATGTATATAAGGTAGAAAGGAGATGGAAAACGTATGAAATAGAATGAAAATGTTAAATATAAAAATAATAGTTTAGAGAAATATAAACATTATAAATATATGAGTTTTACGTATAAAACATAAAATATATTTTACGTAAACATTTATTTGACTTTTGTAAAACAGAATTAAATCCTTAAGGGTTACTACGGATAAAACTTAACAAAAGGGAAAATGTATTTAATTTTATTATTTTATAAAAATATTTAAGTTTTGTAAACATTTATTTACGTCACGATTTTATTTTACTTTTTCGTAATTTATTTTGTAATTAATTTTTCTTTATTGTTTTTCTGCAGTTATAAATATCTCTATTATGCATAAATTTTTAATGTTACATAAAAATTTTCACGATGTTATATCGCAATTCGAATTTACAAAACGTCACGTGGTGATCATGGTAATATCAAAAACAGTCAAAATAATTAAATCGAATATTCTGCTGTACAGTTTAATAAGTATGCATTTTTTTTGGCAGCAATTGCATAGAAATCCGACTCGGGATTTTATGTCGTTCGATTTTATGTCCAGAGTCGGATTTACGAGTACAATCCGACGAATAAAATGCGAAATTTGTCTTGTTTCACCATTAATTTTCGTTTGGCGCAGTGAACGCTACTTGTAGTCATTACACAGCCGCGAAAAGCCACCGAAATATAATATTCCAATAAAAAAAACGACGCTTTTACGCGTATTCATTGTTCTATTCGAACGCAGATGTATACATTATACATATAACGTTGCAAGAGTAATAAAGCTCGAAAAAAGTGATAGATAATAAATGTAAAATATAATTTATTCCTACAAAGTAGAACAGCGTGTGTTTATTAATGTTGAAATTACGGGATATGAAAACTGGTGCAAAACAAACGTGAAAAAAATATTATATGTGTATTGCGATAAAAATATTTACGTTAATTTACAAAAAATGAATTATTTAAAAGTATTTATTCGCAGTTCTTTCTTCTAGTTGCTAAATAAACAGACTTTGTTGGTTTATTTAGCTAGATTTCTTCTCGTGCAAATAAATTTTTAACTTGTCTTTCCAAATCTTATAACTTACTTTAATAATGCAATATGCCAAATTAATTCCATCAATTTTAGTGCCAATACGGTATATTTTTATCGTTTTAGTAAATGAAGGATATACATAGCTTGCAAGTTTCTTGAATATGCAGCCAGCAGTTGCGTTTCATCAGCGCCGCGAAATAGCGAAAGAAAGAACAAACATGTCGTAACTTTTAATCGATATAATCACAACCTAATTCCGCGAAGCAAGAGTGAGACGGTATAACGTTTGATGAGGAACAGCGCTAACCACGCGCATACACGCGCGCGTAGTAGGCGGCTCCCACTACGCGTCATAATTCTTAATCACGATATCACGGCGGCGGTCCTGGTCTGCGGTTAATTAAAACAGCGAGCGTCTCGGTTCTACCCGACTAGCTAGCCCGGCCTTGAAATTAACACGGCAGTTTACGGTCCGTGTTTACTTCGCGTTCGCGTCCCAAGTTTGCATATTCCCCATTACATAGCCTGTGTACGTACGCTTGTAACTCGCCCCCGCGAGTGTATGCGCACGTGTGAGCGCACGTACGTGTTACGCGAAAGCCCGGAGGTCCCGCAGGACGCGAGATATTGGTCCTAGTATACAGTATAGCTGCTATGAGGTCGGGTCGCTAAAGGAGACGGTCCAAAAGAGGCGATTTGCCGAGAAGAAGAGTGAGAGAGAGAGAGAGAGAGAGAAAAATTCCGACTTAAAAGTAAATTAATTAACAAATAAAAAGCCGGCAAAATAAGACACGTGTTATACCTTGCGCGAAAGTAACTTTTGTCTTATTTTCTAAGCACTGGTTCTGAAATTTTTAAGTACAGAATGCCTTCAAATTAGTATGTATATTTTACACACAAATTCTATGCAAATTGATTAAAAGACGAAAGATATAAACTTATATTTTATTTTGAATCTTCCAAAAGTGACGAATACATACTTATTCTTTTGGTCTTATGTCCACTTAAAAATTGATTTTTCTTTATTATTTAAGAGTGCTATACGCGCGTAATATATTTTTGAAATAAGCTTAAATTAAAGCTGTAAAACTATGGTTTTGAGCTAGTGAAAGAAGAATAAATCTTATCTTGTTTTAAAAACGAGCTTTACTCTCAAATAAAATTTTTATTAAAATATTAATTTCTAAGATACATAATAAATAAGAATTTTTACACACAGAACTTGTAAATGTTCCGGTATCAGTTATGAGAAAAATTGCACTCTCTGATCACTTTAGATATATTTATAATGTTATATTTCTTTTTAAGCGCGACATTTCGTGGAAGATATTACGAAGAATATTCAAATATAAGATTTATGAAAGCTACCCGCCAGAAGCTCGAAGTTGTACTCTAATCTTTCGACGACTTTAGCAAGAGAAACTCCAAAGTTTCTTATCAGTGCGCACAAGATATATCCCTCAGTATCCGTCCATTAGGTCTCTTCGTAGTCGCGAATAAAACAATATTCCTTATCAAAGATTCGTAGCCACGAGAAGTTTGCAAAAGAAAATCATCATACCTATTCGTAAGATTTTATTACAATAAAATAGTCTGGTAAATATAAAAATTTACATATTTATTATATATTTCAAAAATATTTTTATTTCAATATTTTATCTATAAAATTCCATAATTATTATATATAAATTAATATATAGATTCCGGAAATAATCGAATTTTTACATTTTTAATAATCTAATTTTGTTCCGTCTTTTACGTATATTCAAAATATAACAAAATTTTATCTGACGTGATTAATTTTATTCAGAACTATTAGTTATGCGCATACATAATCTAATTTACATATTTCCATTGATTCAAAAGCGTAAACTGAATTTATTCGTGGCAGAAGAAAATCTATTTAACGCGTCACATCCTAATTTAAATATTTAAGAAACTTTAATTTACACATAAATATGTGTACCCGATGGCGGCTTCATTAACTTCTTTATAGCACGAAGGGAATCTTGCGTATCACGGCGGCGTTTATTTAAAACACGTGGTCAACAAGAGAGAAACATTCGAGATTCAACACGAAAGTTTCATGACGTGGTTTTTCACCCTTTACACAGTCAAATCCGCTCGCGCGTTGACGTTTCGCGACAGTGTATATGTATGTGTGTGTATGACGTATGCACGAAGCGCGAAACTAAGTTGTCGCCTCGTGGAAAATCTACGCGCGCGGCACGACGATGCGCGACAGACTCACCTCGCGCAAAACAATTGTTTGCTTTTGCAATTAACGCTCGGTCGCCTACGCTGCGTGCAGTTTTACGCAGATCTGCACTGTGGATCTAGTTGGCACCGCGAAATGCATATGGAGCACACGACTCTATACCATCGAAACACGAAACTTCCGAACGGACGGTCGTGCCGCGTGAAACGACTCGACTATTTTTTGATGAAAATCGAACCGCGATGCTTTCACGCGTTTTTGTATTTTGCTATGTGTACGACGAATGTAAATTCCACAACTTGTGTATATCAGTATATACCTCCATATCAGTGATAATTGCATTTATCTATAAAGTAATTGGAAGAACTTTTTATGATTCTATGAAAGTTTTAGTTAACTTCTTTGTAATCTAAAAATTTTATTATATTTCACGCTTTTTTCGTAAAATTTTATTATTGAGTTGAACATGAAATTAAAAGTAAATAAAATACGTATTATCTCATTTCTACAAATTTATAGCGCAAATACGCAACAAAAAGATAAAGGTGTATCGAGTTTATCTAATTAATTTATATATTATTTAAACCTAAAATAAAAATAAAATCACGTTTAGATTTATAATTTGATTAATATAATATTTAACAAATAAATACACTAAGTATATCGTTAATCTCCAAAATAAGTAGTTAAATTATTACAAAAAAAGTGTCACTTGTAATCTGCTTATTGATATATTAAGTCGTTTTCTTTTATCTAAGCATGTGGCTTTTATCTCTGACTTCTTCAAAAGAATATCACTTCTCTGCTTGTAAAACTATGAGAGCTGTTGAAAATTTTTTAATTATAACGACTAAAAACATTAAATTATTATTAACTGGTCTTGGACATCCTCAAAAGAAACATGATGCAAATGTTTAAAGAAGAATTTGCGTGCGATTGATTAGCGATGATTAATAACCGTTAAATTCAGTATTGGAAGCGTTTTTGCTAAAATATTGTAATGTATGTTGAATTTTCGATGTTTAAACCTGAAGAAAACCTGATATAAGTCGAAACATTGTTATTATATGTTTGTTTAATACACAGACACGATCACCTAGCACTGGCTGTTTGCTTCTTCTTGACCTTTTGGTTTTAAATTATTTGGCCTTTGATTTTAATCTTTATTTCAAAGAAATACATTTTCAATAACAGAAACTTGAAGAATCGTCCTATTGCAAATGCGGTTCTGTAAATCGCATTTCCGTCGCTAAAGAGCATTTGATAACGAGATCTCATTGTAGGCCGGAAGACGAGGCGCAACATCTCGCAGCCAGGATCATGAGATATCCTGTGTCCCGGCTCCACATCACCGAGATTCCTGCATAATGCCATAGCGAGCGCGACACATTCGGCTGTTATGCAGTCCATCCCACAACGGACAACGACCCGCGTACATTTCTCGGTGTACGACTTTGCCTCGGCTTGCAGCCGTTATTACACGCGCATATATTCCCTCGTCCGGGCGTTTCGCAGGCGTCGAGAAGATGCTATGTGCGCAATTGCATAAAGACTGCAAATATATTCTACATGACACGAAATACTTGGATAAAAATAAAACAAGGGTAATCAAATAATGCAATTCTGTTTCCAGAAAATGATTTAAAATGATTAAATATAAGATAAGAATAAAATGTTTAACATCGTTGGAATCTAAAGCTATTTTTATAAAATTTCTTTGAACATTGCATTAATTGGATAACAGATACATTTATGACATTATGCTGTAATAGTTTAAGATGTAATAATTGTATTTTTTAATTTTTTTTTTTACGAAATTATCTGCAGCTTTTATAAAGCGCAGGTGTCTTTGTTATCGACTATTGAGATAAATAAATACTGTAAATAATATCTATACACGTATTCTTTTATCTATGGCTACTCAAGCTTATCTTATATAGATAAACTAGCTATTTAAAACTTGAATTAGAGGATTTTGCGTAGATTTGCTGTAAAGTATTGAGATTAAATCCATCTCGATATAAAATCTCAAAGATGTTAGATATCTTATAATTTATATATTGCAATATTTTTTTATTAGTTATTTGATGCTCGCTGTTTTACAATACGCTTATGACTAATTTTTTTAGATGTACTTACACACATACATGCATTTATGCTCGCATTTTGGATATTTATTGATTTATTATACTTCAACACTGACAAATTTGTATTAAAGATAACGATAAGAATCGTGTAATATTGGGTTTTACGTGTCTTAATTTAAAAAGAAGACAGGTTTGAGTTATAGATAGCGATAAGAATCTTACAATACCGAGATTTACTACTTATATAGAAGATTTACTCTGATAAATGAACTATTTTTGTCACATTTTTCCCCTACTAATGCTTACGCTTATATACATTGTGTGTTTCCAAAATATAAAAATACTAAAATTATGTTCCCCAAAATGTTTAATGTCTAAAGACGCTGATATACCTCTATATATTTCTACTTTTTCTTTTAAAAACACTTTGTATATGTTAAAATGTTCTAACTATATTATAATTTTTCAAAAATTAAAAGATTTATCAGCCACAATACAAAGTACGTGTTATTCTTTAATCACTATCGTATTTTACTTATTAAAATCATAATTGCTTTAAATAATAATAATATGTTTTTTTATTATATTTACTGTGTACGTTTTTATTTTTTTCTTGTAAAATAAAATTAACAAATTTTTGTTTAACTACCACTCCCAAATTGACTGTTAATCAAAGTGTTAAATAACGATAAGTGACAAGTAATGATGATGATAAAATGTTTTATCACATTTGAGATATTCTAAATATAATATAGCAGAAAAATTAAAAGTAATAAGATAAAACTTTTTGCAATTTTTTTATTTTTAACAGTAGATTGATTGTAAAGTGTAATGATAAATGATAAAACAATTTCAGACTTAAAATTAATAAAAAATTTTATATTGCTACAAAAAATTAAAATAATGAAATAAAAATTAAATAATTAGAATATTCTTAGTGTGTTTCATCACTTTATTATTAAATATGCGTTTTTTACGTCAAATAAATTTTATATTATTGAAAAATAAAGCTAGTAAAACTTTTTGAAAAAGATAAAAAATAAATTTATTATCTTATAAAGTAGAATTTATAATTTTTAGCTTTTGAAATATTTTTTCCAAAAATAAAAAATAATTAAAATTTAATAAGCCATATAAATTTACAGAAATACCTAAATACATGATTAAAATTTACAAAATGTTTTTATAAGCATTTTCCGAAATATAATTACGGAATATGATCATTAATTTATGACGATTATATAAAATTATTTCCAAGCTAAAAAGTTAATTTTTGTGTTATTTGTTAGATACACGTAAATTACGATAATTTGTTAGAAATTGCAAAATCTTCTGCAAGCTTTTGGCGCTTTAGTATTCCGTACGTTTCACAAATATAATATCTGGTAGCTAACAGATTAGTACAAATGTGTGTATCGTCGTTTCGCGTTGTTTTATTACGATAAGAAGCAAAAATCATGGTGCAACTACCGTGATAATCAGCCGCCGATCACGGAGGCATTATCGTAGAAACGTGCTTCGCTGCTTTATCACGTGCTCCACGCATACGATTCATGATCACGAAACACGCATGGATTGCAATCGAGACACCTGTCTCACGTGTTGATATCAGTGGCCAATCGAGAAACAGAAACCTTGACTCACACCTCTCGAGATTTCAGATCGGCTAGCAATTGAACGACAAAGTTTAATACGTTTTTAAGTAGTGCAAATACAATCTGATAATGTTCAGACCGTGCTATGCTGAGATTTAATGAAGTTCCAGTTAATTGTTTACAAGAGACTTTGTCGTTTCCGAAATCCTCCAAAGTGCGCAAAACATGCGTCAATTGCGATGCTGTACGAAATATCACTGATCAAAGAAATTTTATCACTTAATCAATGAAATTTTACCACTTAATCAAAGAAATTTTATATATTTGTAAGTTAAAACTGTCAATTTCTTTTTATTTTCTTCAACAAATATTATGTTATTTTCTAATACTATTACTTCTACGTTGTTGTTCAATGTATTAACAGTTAAAGTTCCAGTATCACGTACTTAAGAAATATGCGTTGAATATATAAATGCATCGTTCAAGAGAGATTTTTCTTGTTAACGATACAGCCTTTGTATAAATATTTTATATGAAAATACACTCACAAATGTTAGATTAATTTGATACTACAATTGGTGAGAATAATCATATTTGCACAATAATATTAAAATTTTTTTAATCATTAGTCGCAACGCAATTTGATGTTAATCACGCGCGCTTTGTAGTGAGAAAAGCAATTACTGTGAATAGTGAATTTGTAGACGTACAATAGCAATTTTTGCGCAGAGTCAGAGCGAAACTGATGTACGTAAAAAAACTTCCAATATATTTGCAGAAATAATACAAAAAAAAATTTTTTTAAATAAAAAACTTTATTAATTGATTTTATAATAAAAAAGTCTCTTTACTTTTTAACTTTTCTTAGTAAATATAGAAAAAAAGAAATTTTATATTCATATTATATAGAAAAATATTCATGATTTTGTAAATATATTTTAAATTCGGTATAACTTTTAACATCAATATTTTAATTGAAATAAAAATATATAGATATATCTTAGCATAAAACATATAGATAAAAGCAGAAGATTATATCTTTACTCACCAAAAATATGATACAAAAATATCAATAATTAATTACCTTATCTTTGATATTGTGTAAAAGTGTCAATGGTAATACAATGGTAATTTTTAAATATCATTATGTATATTGATAATCATATTTATAATCAGTATAGCAATTGAGACGGAAATCAGATAATATTATCAAAATTGAAAAAGAGTGAATAATAATCATCATATTATCATTTGCATTAATATTTCATAAAATATTTTTTAAAATGATAAAATAATTTTTAAAAAGTACAGTTTTACTTAAAATTAAAAAACTTAATATTTTGACATATATTTATCATATATCATACCTTGTACTTTTCTTATCGAGAGCAATGTATAGTGATAAAAAAATTAATAATATTACGTGTATTTTAATAATGACAACAAAACGTGAATTACTAATAAATAAAATAGTAATACAAAATCAAGAAATAGACGTAGATAAGAAATTTTACTACAACTAAACATTAATATTATTAATATATCTTAAATGTTGTAAAGACTATAAATTAACATATGCTAATGATAAATTTTAATATACTAGGTGCGCAATTAAGTTTCCGGGTTTTTTTTTATCAATGCAAAATGGAAAATTTCAAGAGAAATACAAAAAACGGTTTATTCAAAGTATCGTCCCTCGCTAGCTACACATTTTTGCCATCTCTCTGGCAATACATGAATACCGCGACGATAAAACGACGCGTCTTTGCATCGAAACCATTTATCCAATCAGTTTTGCACTTCTTCGAAATTGGCCAAGTGTAGCCCAGCTAAGCCATGTGCCATCGACCGGAACAAGTGATAATTGGAAGGGGCCAGGTCTGGTGAATACAGCGGGTGCGGTAGCAGATCCCATTTCAGCGTTTTCATGGTGTCCTGGACGATGGAAGTGCGATGGCACGGAACGTTGTCGTGCTGCAATATCACTCGTTCGTGTCTCGTGTCCCATTCTGGCCGTTTTTCGAGCAATGCATGGTTCAAATTTATCAGTTGTTGTTGTCTTGTGTTTGCGTATCATTTTCATCCAATAACGCTTGCAGATCGGCGTCCTCAAATGTTTTTGGTCTTCCGGAGCGCTCCTTGTCCTCAGTGTCGAAATCGCCATTTCTAAAGCGTTTAAACCAATCTTCACAAGTAGTTTTCGATTGTGCATGTTCGCCGTAGGCTTTCTCAAGCAAACGGCGTGCTTCAGCTGCATTTTCTTTCAAGTTGAAGCAGAAAAGCAAAGCTTCCCGCAAATGCTGTTTATTTGGCACAAAACTCGACATCTTTATTGTTAGAAAAAATATTTTTGCGTTGCAATATGTGTTGGTATTATGACTGGTTATTGTTGACAGATGTCCAAGTTAATAAAAAAACACAACTTTAGACATGTATATCGACTACATGTATCGTTAGCGCCATTCATGTGTGAAACCCGGAAACTTAGTTGCGCACCTAGTATGTAAAAAGAATTTGAATATTGTGTGAAAATTGCAAAATATTGATGTAAAGCTGTAAAAACCTGATTAAAAATAGATAATAATAGATGCAATAAATTAATAGGTTTAAATTATTATTTTGTTTTAGTGCGCTTGTAGCAACAATAATATTGTGCAATTTATGAAACAAGTTATGATAAACGTTACTTATAAAACAATATTTCTCAGAAAAAAGAGACTTACACAGGTTATCATTAAAATATTGTTAAAGTAAAAGTTTTCTGTCAATTAAGAGTCAATAGAAGTTGATTAATATAAAATAAATGTTTAATTCAAAATTTGTAATTAAAATTAATTTATAAATTTTTTATATATTTTTTATTCACATTTTTCAATCAGTGGCGATATTAAAACACTCTTACTTAAATAGCTAAATCTAATAGTGCAATCTAATTTAAGTCGCACTCTTTACACTTACCATTACTCAACAAATAAACAGCATAGAGATAACTATCGATATGGATACTTTTTTAAAATAGAAACAATTGAGGTTGCAAACACGTGAATTAACAGTATTCGTTCACGCAAGAAAATGTATGTATTCATGTATTATATTCTCAATGTATTGTATTCTCATGTATTTTCTACATACTTTATGTGCATATATAAAGCACTTTAAAATCTTTAATCTGAATTTAATAATACATTTTTTAATTAATTTAGAGTAATATAATTAATAATTAATATACTAAGTAATTAAATAAAACTTTTTTAGTTTAAAGCAATTAAAAATGTATCAATATTTACAAACACAACATATAATATAAATTTATACACACGCAAATTTTTTTCAAAACTTTAATTAGCAATATAATTACTAAAACTTAATATTCAACATTAAATATTAATAAACGATAATCAAAGTCTTATATTTTTTAAAAAAGATTCAATTTAATTTTATGTTTGTCCGCTATTAAAATTAGATTCTATCATAATTTATTTAAATTTGTCATAATTTATTTAAATTATAATTTTCATACAGCAAATTAAAATAAAAATAAAAACGAGAAAACAACAGTTTTCAGTTTTCTTTGCCTCAAAACTGGGAAAGATCCTGTGGCAAGATGCTTCGCGCTTCCGGGCGCACGAATTAATCTACTATATCGCGGACATAAGACAAAATGGCACGAAGCCGGTCAATTACGGTCGGATTAGCAATACATGAGGGGAATCCCCCTCCTCCCTTTCTGTACGCAGAATCTGCGTACCCAGTGTCCCTTGCACGCTTCACCACCTTGTGCACACACGATCTGCCACGGCCTTTGAAACGCTATATAAAGTGACAAAGCTGGCTCGTTGGCGGGCACGCTCCGGTATCTCGCTCAAGCTTTAAACTCACGCTTTCCGCCCGCGTCGCGCGATCCGAAAAGAAGTCAGACAGCCACGGGCGGCTTTTGCCACGATTCTATCGTTAGCTTATCGAACAGGAAAACGTCGTGTTTACGCGACGTGATTTAAAGGACGCCGCCAGTAGTACCGCGCGCTTCATTCCCGAGGATGTCACACATCATGTCGCACATCGCTGAGAATTGACACCGTTGAATTGACAAATCGAATTGACACTATCGAAGTGTTACACCACATTTACATTCCGTCTCACGTAAGTACAACATAATTTGTTATTTACAGTATGTAAGATTAAAGCTGCACTTCAAGGTGCGTGAAAAATATATGCGTCAAATCAGTCAGTTTGAATACTTAAGAGGCAGCAAACCAGGAACTGGGTCGACGAGTGACCCTATTCGTATGTACACGCTAATATTATGAGTGCGTAACGTGTGTCGTTTGAGCGACGTTCTGAAAAATTGTTAATTAATATTGTAGTGGAATGTTTTTCGAAAGACAAATCATTGAAGCATTTTAATATAGGAAATTTATAAGTATAAAATATACACATATTGAGAATATATTAAATATTAAAAATTAAATTGTCCACTTGTTTTTATTTAAACAAGATACAATATATTTCTTTAATTAATTTTAAAAAAGTTAAAAAGAAAAAACTCAACACAATTTAAATATAAAATATATGAAAAATTATTGAATATTGACAAGTATGTATTACAAATATTATATAATTTTACTGTGATTGCTATTTCAATGCTCTAATATATAAAGGTAGTATAAATTTGTTTAAGCTGGTTAATAAGCAGAAAACTTCTTTAAAGATGTCACATAGAAGATAAAAAATAAGCGCGTGTAACAAGTCATCGTATAATTACATTCAATTACATCCTGTCGTAAGCAACCAATTTTCAAACTATCCACTAAGTATCTATAAGAACGAAAACACTTTGCAAAGAAACGCAAAAGAAGAATTATGCAATTGTTTTTCTTTAAAACACACAAAGATACACTACCGCTCAAAAGTTTGGAGCACCTTACAATTTTTAAATAAAATTGTTTCTCACAGACATATTTATTTTATTAAAAATATCAATACTTATTTGCGAACGTACGTCTTTGGATAAAGTTTAAGGAAAATAACAAAAAATTACTTATATTTACAATGTTAGTGGGTAAAGTTAATTAAAAAATTATCGAAAAATTGTAGAATGCTCCAAACTTTTAAGCGGTAGTGTATATCGAAGAGTCGCACATAAACATTTACAATCGCTTATGTAAATATGAAAAAGCGGAAAATAAACGTGTGAAGAAACATTGATCAAGATTTCACGATGTAAGTTTTAAAATACATTTGAAGTTTAGTAATTTTATTAGCTCGATAACTGACTTTAGTATAGTTCCCCTTTGTCTACGATGGTCATTTAACGCAAAGCTAATGGTGCATCAAATTACGAACAGCTGATCGCGTCGGGCGAGCTACGATTTACGCTGACCGTAATGTCACACACTATACACTTTAATATCAATAAATGCGAATCACTGTAAAGATTGGAGATAATCGTGCAGCAATGAAATAATACGAGATGATGTAAGGATATGGAGACGATTTCTTATTTGAACTGTCTAATTTCTGTACAGACATTTCGCTGCAATTGAGAAATGCCAATAACATGAGGAAGTAAAAGTGATGGTATTTTTCCTTCATGTTTCTGAGGAGATATAATAAATTGTTAAAATAAATATTTACATAAAAAATTATATTTCCTGCAAAACTGTATCTTGAAGTTATGTAACATGAATTCAAAGATTTTCAAAATATACGTATGAAGTAGTGTGAAATAGACTTACGTTCTATTTTATCATTTATGTTGCGATATGTTGCAAAACTCTCATAATTCAAAATTTTTATTTTAAACATGTGTTTAAATTTGATAATAAACGCATAAAAGAATGTACACAATTTATGATCGACATTAAAAATAAAATAAGAAACAGATATATCGTTAAAATAATAGTCATTAAATTAATATTTTTTTTGAATAAATTTAATATTAATTGAAAATTCCGCAGCTTTGATAAGAAATATTAATCAATTTTTACCACTTACAAAATAATAAATTATTGATCTGATGTGTTGCAGGAAAAAAGAAAGAAGGACATTCATAATGAAGCTTTACATTTTGTTACTTTGCGTCGTGGCGGTTCTTAAAAACTCCGAAGCGCTGCCTAAAGGATCCACAGATTACGAAGGTTTATTATATTTTACATTATTCATTATATCATTTATCATTACATTATATCAATCTTTTTACTTTCTCTAATATTTGTGGAGTATATTATCTACAATTTTTATTTAATAAATTTTATTTAATAAATAAATACAATATATATGTATCAATTTTAAATGTGTAACGTGCAACTATTTGTTAATAATGCATTTAAAATTAATTTTTTTAAGAAAGCAGTTTGTTCTTAAACGAACATTTTACAAATATATGTTTTATCGTAGATTGACGATAAAATAACTGTGATACAAAGTTCATTTTTTATCAATTATTGTTGAGATTCCTGAATTTTTTTATTTAATAACAAACTATTTATAAGTTTAAAAAAATTAATGATTGATGAACGATAAGATATATGTTATAAAATAGTTTTTGTCTAAAATACAAAATTTTTCTTTACAATAATGAATAAAAAAATCTAACATTTTATCATTTTAACAACTAAATTATTATTTCAATCAATGTAGACCACAGCTCAATCTAAATGTTCTGATTGTTCAAATGTTTTCAAAGTATCTTTATGATGTCTTCAACGTATTAAATTGTATTGTAATTTGCACTTTATGATGGAAATAATATTTCTATATATAATGGATAGTATTTTTTGGCAACAAGGCGAAACTTTGATCTCTCATCAGATATGTCCTTTTGGCTGAAGTCTGGTCAAGAAACCCTGCATAAGATCCTGGCGCACCGGAACAACGAAAACCGTGCCAAGAACGTGATTATCTTTATCGGGGACGGTATGGGCCTGTCTACCATCACGTCCGGTCGTATCTACGTAGGTCAACTCAACGGCCAGACCGGTGAAGAATATCAACTCGCGTTCGAGAAGTTTCCCAACACTGGCCTCGCCAAGGTGGATATTTAAATTGCATCGATCGCGTCTTTAATCTCGGCGGTCTCGCGAGGCACAACGTTATTGGGAAATCCTGTCACGTTAAGCCGCTTAATTCCGCGCCTTTGATAAGGACACCGCGTTTATCCACGACGAGAAAATACGACAAACGCGGCGTCCGCATTACAATTAATCCTCGTCAATCTTGTAATCTCTTGATAAATGTAAAAATTCGTCTTTTGTGTGCATTTATCGTGCATCTACATTAACGATACAATTAACGCATTTGCCACCTTATCGAGAATGATAAAGTAATTAACAATTTTATCACATGGATCGATATTGTGCTTTGAAAATTTTGATTAATTAAATACCGATCAATAATGCAAAAAAGATTCTTTTTTAATCCATTTTTTATTATTGGCTACCAAAATTACGTGTACATAATTAAATATAATTACAATTATCTTATGATTATTATGTTAATTTACTTATTTATTATGTAGACTTACAATGTGGACAAGCAAGTGCCTGATTCTGCGGGAACAGCTACTGCTATCTTTTCCGGCGTAAAAAGCCGATATAGAGTTATTGGATTGGATGGCAGAGCCGAGGTTAAAAACTGTGATAAAAAAATTAATGAAGTTAGCAAAGTGACAACAGTAGCAGATTGGGCGCAACAATCTGGCAAAGACACAGGTGAGAACCTTGATTTCTGAAGGCTATACAGTATCTTCCTTCTTTATCTCTTAAGAATTGCAGAATTATATGTACACTTTATTTTATCTTTATATATCACAAAAAAAAACGTCGCTTTTGACTTCATTAGTTTCGAATTTTTTATAATGTTATATATAAGAGATCAGTTTCACAGATAAGAAAATTTTTGTAATTTAATATTTGAATTATAAGCAACTTCACTGAAAATGAAACCTTAAGAAAAACTAATTAAGAATTTAATCGTAATAATAGAATAACAATAGTTTATCAATTGCTGTTTGAAACTTTGATTGGGCAACGAGTAAAACGGAGAATTTAATCGATAACTTATATTCATTGCGGTGAAATCGATCCTTGACATATAAGGTTGCGCTTTCGCTAGTATTGAAAAATATTTCAACAATTCTTAGAAGATTGAAAATAATTTGAAAGAGTAAAATAAGAATCATTCACGCATCGTTGATTATTGTCGATTGATTAAGCTGTCGACTTTACACAGCTTGAGATATCGAGTAAGATAACGAATTTTACAATTGTATTTTTGTTATTGATGTGGAAATAAGCTTATGTAGTCTAATTTGATTATAAATATAACGATAATGTACACCGATTAGAATATAATTAACTATATTTTAATAATTTAATAGGTTTTTTTTAATATTCTTGATTTGTTTATGCTATATTTGATATGCACATTCATGCTGTGCATACGGCAGTTTTATACAATTTGATGTTTAATGAAAATCAATATGAAACAAACAAGACTTTAGATCAAAATATTATTATTAACTTCCAGTTAATATCATGGCAAAAATATAATTTATACATACTTTTTAAAATTAAGAAATTAATTTGTCACATTTTTAATTAACTAAACGTAGTATTTTTAAATTTTAAATTGAAAATGCGCTTTAATTAATAAAGTTTAATTTTTGTACGAATTAAACTATTAAAAATACATGTAGAAATGACACTAAAATACAAATATTGCATTTACGTAACATAGTACGCGAAGCGAGTCAATTTTATAAAGAACACGTGTCACGCATGATCAGTTATTCTATTAATGTAAGTGTTGGTACTGAGTGGACCTTGTTGTCATACACAGTGAAAGTGCTTAATAAACGAGGAGGTCATGAGTCGACCTTCTACCTTATCGAGGACGATTAGTCGTCTGTGACTGATTTCTACTTTGACAAAATAATAAAGAGCTTTTTGTATGACAATCCGAGTCGCTGATTCAACACATTTCTTTTCTGGTATATCTTGACATTTTGCCGGTAGTTGTTTTATGCGAATAAATCAGCATAAAAATATATTTCACAGGCGATAAATTGTGACGTAATATAATATGCATATATTATATTGTAATGCAATATTAATATTGATCGTAAATATTAATATAATTTTGGTATAGGCATAAAAGGGCCCAAATTACGAAAGTCCTGAGTTAACACTGATATCACGTCACTGAATAAGCAAATTTCAGAAATAATTTGTGTACGATTAATTAACAGGATTTGTTACTACTACTCGCATCACCCATGCTACTCCTGCGGGGCTTTACGCACATACTAATAGTCGAGATTGGGAGTGTGATACCTCGATACCGAGAAATCAACAGGATTGTGCCAAGGATATCGCGAGACAACTCATCGAAGATGAACCGGGAAGTCAATTTAAGGTATTCTGTCGCATCTACACTCTTGCTGTCATAAAAATTAATATAATTTTAAAATTAACATATTTTATTATAAGAGCATATAATAATAGTAGTAGATTTTTTATCAAAAAATATTACGTTCTAATATTGACAATATTTATTAAAAGGTTATTATGGGTGGCGGTGCACAATGTTTGGGCGTGAGAGTGGAACCGATTGATCCTGATGGCTGTCTGCGATCTGATGGTAGAAATTTAATAAAGGACTGGAAAATAACGCACCCGAAAGGAAAAGCCGTCAACAACACGGAGGATCTTATGTCCATCGACATCACCGACACGTCGCACATCCTTGGCGTATTTTCGCCTAGTCATATGCCCTATCACACCATGAAGACTGCGGAGACGCCCTCATTATCGAACATGACAATGCAAGCTATAAAATTGCTAAAGAAAAACAAAAAAGGATTTTTGCTAATGGTCAGTAATCCTCATTAAACCACATTGAATATTTATACCGATCGCAAATCAAATTGCGAACGAGCATTATGCGCTCAATGAATATTGAAATTATATTAATGAAATAGATACGTTAATCAAAATTGCGCATTAAAGAATTCTAGCGGACTAACTGATAATGCAATTCTTATGCAAATTACATGATCATGACCATTTTCATGTAATGCATTGCTAGACGCGTATTCTTAGGGTTTTATCTTCCCGGATGCCTGTCAAGGTTGCATTACTTGAGCGCATAATTCTTTACGCAATTTTATGAGAGCGTCGCAATTGCCTAATTAGAAATTGTAGGAAATAGCATATCTATAGTTGACAAAATCACATAATAAAACATTAATGTGGTTTAATTTTTAATGTTCTAGGTTGAGAGTGGCAAAATCGATATAGCCCACCACGCAAATTGGCCGCAATTGGCCCTTCGCGAATTGTACGAGCTCGAGGAAGCGGTTAAGGTAGCTCTTCGACTGGTAAACTTGGAAGAGACATTGATCATCGTTACTGCCGATCACTCACATTCGTTCACGCTGAATGGATATCCCACGAGAGGCAACAATATTTTGGGCTTTGGCAACAAACCTGACCAGAAGCCATATGAGACGCTTTCTTACGCCAACGGTCCGGGATACTTCTATCATCGAAGAAACGACAGCAAAAACGTCAATGAGACCTGGAGAAAAATTGAAGAAGATCCGAATCGTGACGATCCCTTCTACAGGCATTTTGCTCCCATTTATCTCAAAGACGAGACGCATGGTGGCGAAGACGTTGGGGTTTACGCAATTGGTAAGAAATACAATATTTTAAAATTTCTGCTAACAATATAATTTTTATGTTTGCAAAAGAACCAATCTAGTGTCTATAAAAAATTACATTTACAACGTATATTAATTTAGCCCGCTATCACTTTAATTATTCAATTCATTCAACAAAAAATAGTGCAAAATAATATTTTGAGATACTATTTTAGGGTACTTTATAACTAGCAAATTAGTATAACTTACAAAAAGTTAAAAAAATGTTGTTAATTAAATATTATTTTTGCACATTTATAATACTTTGGAATTAAGAGAATTAACATCGAATAAAGAAAATCTTTAATTGTTTATTTCCGGAAATAACAGTTTCAAATGCGGTGTAATAAATAATATTTTTTTTTAGGTCCCTACGCACACTTGTTTCGAGGCACTTTTGAGCAGAACTACATTGCTCACGCCGTGGCATACGCAGCGTGCTTTAAAGACTGGCCATCTCATTGTGATAACGCTTACCATCGTTATTTCTATGACATTAATATGGCACCAAAAAAAGCGAAATTTAATTCAGCAGTACAAAACACCATATCATTAGCGGCTTTGTTGATTTTCGTGTTGATAACGTTTGTACGGCTATAATAAACGATAACAATCGCTTTTTTATAGTCGAATAAATGATTTCTTATAATCCGCGAGAATAATTAACTTAAACAAATTAGTGTTAGTACAAATAGTTTTAATTTTAAGATTTTTTTATATGTACAAAAAGATTATTTTAAATATTCTTTTTTGCACACCTACTATCTTTTAACACGTTCACAACGTAAACTATTCTTTAAATCCATTCCTAAGGATGTAAATTTTGATGAAAATATAAAATAGTTTTTAGATCTTATTTAAAAATAAAAGATTTTTTGATATTATAATTTTTATACTTTTGGTGTATACAAATTTTTCGCAAAAAACCAGTAATAGATAAACATGAGAAGTTGGAAGCTATCAATAAATCATCACCGATGTCGCTAATATTAATAAGTTAAAAACAATAAATTGTGATAACAAATGTATACGATTGTTTCAGATGTTTTCTTTTACTACTTTGCATATTTTTCTTATAGTATAATGTAAATGTAATTATACTGTACGATATATTATTTTTCATAATTTTATTTATTACAATGTTTAAGTACGAACGCAATGTATTTTTTTAAATTATCGTAACAATAACAGGTTTAAACCTGAAGAAAAATTGAGTTGCAATTTGCTGTGAATATGCTGCTCACTTTTATAATATTTAAACATAATAATAAAAGAAAATAAAATAATATTAAATTGTAATATAAAAAAAAACACATGTTATTTATTTATATTTCGAATACAAATACATTTAAAAACTGCCGTTGAATTATCATGAATAAAGTTTATGATAATGTTATATATAACGAAAAATTGTGAATATTGCTATTTCAAAAAGAATAAAATTGTTTTATGTATATTTTGATATTTACTTAAACAAAATAATTATTCCTATTAGTATATGCATATATGTTAATATATATATATATTAATACCCTACATAACAATATACATATTTTGTTATAACTAGATAAAACAGTTATGAGTTGAATACTTCGACCGTGCAATACGTAAATTATAATTATGCTACGGTTGAAATAAAATTTCTCATTACATTGTTCGTAAATTTCATGTTACAGCAATTTTAAATTTAAATTGTACATTATAATTCAATCTAATTAGAAATAAAACTACTAAAAATATTGATATATATATATAGAATAAAAAAGTCAACAAAAAATATGTATCAAATAAGCAAAAAAGTTTGTGCGATTTTCTATATTAAATTTTTTTTAATATTTAGTGTAAAAAATCACACCAAAACTTTTTTACTATATGTTACAATCCATTTTTCCTCAAATATTCAAAAAAGAAACTTATATGGTATTAAATGCAAAATAAGTTCAAGGAAATTTTTTACAAATTTTTTTACGATTTTCCCTTTATGATAGCGAGATAGTAATTTTTATAGATAAGTGGCACCGTATCGTCGCTGACAAAATTTCTATCAGGTTTGATCGAAGCAAATGGATTTTTTCGTGGCTCCAAAATCGTTTCCACATCAGCAATCGATTTTATCCTGATCATTTCCCGAGGTATTTCGTGCTTTGTATAAGACGTTACACAAACGGGAACTTTTGTTTTACAAATTTTCTTTATCGTCTCCGGCCACGTGTCTCTGCCATCAAAACCAGTTTCTCGATAAAGTCCCGGATTAAAGAGACACACAATGTGCGGTTTTATAAATTGTTCGGAATGATAAAAATCGTGATAGAATTTTCCAGGATGAAATGAAACTTTCACGCGTCGATTGGATGATTTACACGCCGGACACATCTTTACAGCGGTCAATAAATTTAATGGTACCATTGGCAATCGCATTTCCGGGCCAATAAACATTAATCTAAGATGCTTCAAATTCGGTAGCAAATGTAAAAAAAATGTTTCCCACACGTACAAATTTATACACTCAAAGTGAAATTCGGCGCCTATTATGTGAACCACGAGAGTGTCGATAATCTCCCAATCTTGGCAAGAAATTTGCATGGAATATAATGTTGTCAATGGAATGGTTGATATATGAGACAAGCTGCAATACGTGTAACAGTCCATGCTGCGATAATATGTCGAACAACTATAAAGTTGCGCCATCAATGTATCTAAATTATTCGGCATATAAAGTGGGCTTTTCTGAATAGTATCCGGAATCTCGGGATTTACATACCCGTTTTTATGTTGCATGATCAATATTCTCCCAAACACTTGGAATTCCCGACACCACTCTTCGTGTCCGCTTTTATGATTTTCGCAAAACAACTCGATTCCGCATATCGAACAGCACCTCAAATCCTTTGAGAAACAACGACAGCTGCGACAAACGCGAGGGTAGAGAAGTATCTCTTTTTCCCATAACTCAAGAGACCTGACCAAGCGGCATTCTACAATCTCAATTAGTTTTAGCCGATAAACACGATAATCGTCTGCGGTGAGTTTCGGAAGTAATGACAACCCTTCGCCGGTTGTACAAACTTCGGTAAGAAGTTTGCACAAGTCGCGATGCTTTGACCAGCCTTCCTTCTTGTGTTTGACAGTGCAATAAGAAACCATGCCACAAGATTCGCAAGTTTCCTTCGATCGCTCCATGCAGATCAGGCACAAGTTCGACACAAAGACAAAACGCGGCCAGAAGTTCAGCTCGAGGGTATCTTCCTCTTCGTCGCTGTCGTCCGACGCTCGATGCTGCGTGGAATGCACGAGTGGCAATTTCATACGCGAGTAAACGTCAATCACAGTTTTGAGAATGAAAATATTTTCTTCTTTCTGTTCTACTATTTCTTTTTTATCAGAATTGGATTTTTCTGTTTTTTTTATATTACTTTCATAGATTTTTTGTGTAACACCGGAAATCTTTTTTGCATTCTTTTTTCTGCGACCCATTGTCGAAAAAACTGAAATAACGATAAAATAAATATAGTGAATTCCAAAGATTTTTATTAGTAGAATTTATTCATATCAATAAATTAAATAATCGCATTTATATTATTGATATTACAAATAAAATAAATTAAAATATGATTTAAATTTTCGAAAGCTATTGTAAATTATGTAATTTAAAAAATCAGAGTGTTTTAAGTCCTGCCAAAGAATATATATAGATTATAATTTTACTATATTACAGCACAGAGTGATGTTTCATGCGCATGTTCTGTAATTAACAAATCAAGTGTGCTGTAAACGATAATAATTAAACACAACCGCTACATGCTCTACTTGCGTTTAATGGCCTATTCTATTTCTATCCAAAAGAGAAAACAATTATTTCCCAATTTAGCGCATACCATATTCCGTTAAATGTTACATTATTATATCGAGTATTCATTCATTTGAAATTTCAAACGCATTATTAACATTACTGCTCTTTGCATACGTTACATTAATAAATACAATAAATTGTATATAAGTAGGCAAATTATTAAACATTTAAATTCTTACCTTATTAAATTCTTTATCCTTCAGAAGCCGCAATATTTTATTTGAAAAATTTTATACACAATACGTAAAAAACGCTGTGTTAAAAACAATACTGTGCAATGTATTACCAAAATTACTTTAATTTAAAGACTCGTTCACAATTTTGAGTTGCAATTTTTTCTTAGCACAAATTATCAGACGTCTTGATTGTTCAGGGCACTACAAGCTTTTGTCAGGGCATGAATACGTCGATGGGCACTATGCCTAGTTGCCCGGATATAAAGTATTTCAAGCACTACATGCTGGCAATGGTATAAGCGGGTAGTCGTATTCGAGCATCGTGTGACGTGAGAAAGCATTACATCTTTTTGTTAGAACATCTGATAGTCGGTAACTAATAAGCAATAAAATAGCTTTGACATTCTTCTGATTTGCATAGTGTATAGCATAATGTACAGTTTGTATAATTAATATAACTAAGAAATATATATGTACCAATTAACATAGATGTATATGCCATATGTGTGCAAGCTATTATTAACGCTACAGATCATGTCCGGAGGTGAATTTACAAATTCATTCTCTTGCGCTTTTGCGTGCATGCGCGTCGTTTTATCACATGAGTATTAATATAATATAAGTAGATATATATTTTTTTTATATGTATTTAAAATACTTTTATAAATATTCAATAAATACTCTTATAATTTTATATAATCACACTTGTACTAATATACAAAGAATATCTGCAGTAATCAGTTTTATTTTTCTATTCAACTCATATGATACAATTAGCGCTTTCTTTTTAATTTTTTAATAAAATTGACAGCGTCTCTTTAAACATATTACATTGTAAGTTTTATATTTGATGTATTTTAATTAACTAATAAGTTTAAGTTTGGATTCAAAGTACAGGTAAAAATGGTCTTTATATTTATTCGAATAATAGAAGCGTTCAAGTTTGTCATATTCTGTATTTGGAAACAAACTTCAATTGCGAGAACTTCGAGAATCGACTAGTCATCCGATAGTATCGAACCTGCGTAAGACGTGATTGATGATTGCGCTACGCGTGAGTACGTGGTGCTATCATCGGTGGGTTAGGATCAGTAGGAAATCGTCGAAAGATTTTTTTAAGGAGTTTGTGATTGTTTTGAATATTTCACACGGAATCTGTACTTATGAATGGCCGATGGATCAGCACACGAAAAAGAATCGTTGTGCATTCGAGGTATGTAGTGCATTTTGAGGTTATGGCAGCCGAACTGTCAAATAATAATGTGGATAAAAAAATTGTTTTTTCGTTAAAATTCTCTTATAAAGATCATTTCAAAGATATCAAATTTTTTAACAAAATTTTACGTGCATTTATACGGTATAATTATATTTTATGTACGATACAACTTTTGTATAAAAGTTATAGCATTCAGTGCAAATATTTTGAGACACGAAGAAATGTATTTTGTTTCAGTAATAGAAAAAAGAATATTATTTTAAAAATTCTGTTTAGAAAACAATATTAAAAATTTAAAGAATATTGATTGAAAAAATGTTACAGTATCGTAAACACAGCAACATTTTAAAGAGAGAAACGAAGACAGTAGTAAATGAGGTGCAGTAATTAAAAAATATGGCAGATTTTAAGATCTTAAATATAAAATATTTATATAAAATTATGAAGTATGAAATTAAATTTAAAAGTAAGTTTATACAACATATATGGATTGAATTTGTTTGTTACTCTTGCGTAAAATATTGTGATAACTGTTTAACAGCTGATTACATGTTTTTATGAGTCACTTTATTTGCATGCTTTTGGTTTACGTATGTGTTTTTATGTATAGTAGTAATCTGCTTTTATCAGAAATGAATGGCGAAACACTGTTATAATTATACTTATCGGAGAAGGATATGTGAATTTTGTGGTACAAGAAGTAGTGTAGTAGTTTTACATTTCAACTGAATAGATTACTGATTTGAAAAATAAAATATAAAATATCCAAGTGTAAAAATAATATTTGCATATTGTTTATGTATATAAATAAATGTATTTAATAAATATTTTCCATTATTTTAATAAATTAATTAATTAGATTTCAAATTTTGTTGCTCATTATTCTTTGCTTAATTAATCAATTTACAGATTATTTATAAAAATTGCAAATGATGAGTATTATTCATATGTCGTTATGTGATTTTTTTGTATAGATATCAGATATATCACGATCACATAAAATTATTTCGAAGTTGCTGTAATAAGAACATAAGTTTGCTGTACGATTCACTTCGAAATGTTGCGTATGCGCTTGTAGCAGACTGTACAATACAGCTAAATAAAAAGGAGAAATCAGTAGCTTACAAAATCAGGGGTTTAAATTAGCAGATCTAAATTAGAACCAGCTCTAGCACCAGATTAGAATGGGCGCGACGATATATTCGTCGCTTACGTGATTCTTATTGCATTCTAAATCATCACTGGCGTTAGATAACAGTACTATCAGTGTCGCAGGAAAGATTCATTTTTTACATTCAATTTTTACAAGTGCCGGATATTTGATTACAAATGTTATAAAGTGTATCTGCTGTCTTGTTTTGAATAATCATTATTATGCAATATTAATCACTATTAAGGAAAGTATCATTATTATTTCTTCTATTAAATTATTTTATTTTCATATTTTACTTTATTTATATATGTAATTTGTGTTAGCATTAAATATTATATAAATGATAATATAAATGTTAATATAAATGTTAATATAAATAATAATAAAAATTATGGGAAATATACATATATGTATATTAAATATTCTTTACATATAAAATATTTTTTATTATAAAATATTTTTATCAAAAACTAATTCCAAGCATGTTTCACGCTGTTTTTTAATTGAAATTAAATGATCTCTAATTATTTAAATTTACTGATAATATTTAATTCATAAAAAGTTATCATTTAGATCAAATGTAATCTCATTTAAAAAATTCACAAATAAATTTTCCTGTAATTGATCTAACGAGGCGTTTAATTTTTGGCAGCAATCGCCGGTAATCAGCGAAACGAAAACTAACAAGGATGAGCCATGCGAAGGTACAAAAAGATTATCGTAGGCATAGTGAAGTCCGTTATAGAAAAATAGGAAAGAGAAATTTGCCACCGAATAAAATGGTGGGATTGGGCAGCGACGAGTTGTTTATTTCAAACATTGTCGATGTGAACAACATGGAATTGGAAATTAGCTCCGAAGATGAGAGTGACGAAAACGAGAGTGATATAAGACGGCTGATACCGTCGCCGGTGGATAACGAGAGCGTCAATTATAACGGCGGAAAAAGGGATAATCAGAGGGATGAAACGGAAAACGTAGACGACGAAAACGTCTGGTCTATATCCATCCAGATGTTCATACCTTTCTTGCTTGCTGGTTTTGGCATGGTCGCAGCCAGTTTGCTACTAGATGTGGTGCAGGTATTGAAAATTAAACCTTTAAAATTTTTGTAAGAATCATAAATATGCATTTTTGAGAAATTTTGAAACAAAATATTAATAAATTATTGTATTAATAAATTGTTGCCTATTAAGAGTTCTTTATTTTATTTTAGAAATTATAAATTTTTAGTTTAATCTATTAATAAGATTTCAAGAATGACAAATCTGATCTCATGAATGTTATATTGTATTTCAGCATTGGCCAGTGTACCAGGTGGTATCCGAGGTATACATATTAGTTCCTGCATTATTGGGCTTGAAGGGAAATTTGGAGATGACATTGGCCTCTAGGCTGTCGACTCAGGCTAATTTAGGACAAATGGATACAAAAAAACAGCAATGGACGTTAATTGTTGGTAATTTAGCCTTAATCCAGTGTCAAGCTATGGTGGTAGGCTTGCTGGCATCCTTGGCTGCTGTTATCCTTGGTTGGGTTCCGGAGGCTCACTTTGACATACATCACGGACTCTTACTGTGCGCCAGTGCCTTGGTCACCGCTTCCGTAGCCAGCTTTCTACTTGGCCTCGTGATGGTTGCGGTCATACTACTGTCACGACAAATGAATATCAATCCTGACAACGTTGCCACCCCAATCGCGGCCTCTTTAGGGGATTTAACTACTTTAGCTCTTTTATCCTGGATCGCTTCTTTATTATACAATGCAATAGGTATAAACTATAAAACAATTTATATCTTTTCATGCTTCTGCTATACTTGAATATTAATAAATCTGTATTTTTGCAGGTTATGCTCCATGGATAGCCCCAACATTAATAGCATTTTGTGTATTTGTAACTCCCATATGGGGTTACATAGCAGCTAGAAATCCATTTACTAAGGAAGTATTGGATTATGGCTGGACGCCTGTGATATCCGCAATGTTAATCAGCAGGTGAATATTTTTGTGTATTTGATGCAAGATTTCATTGGACGAACACTTAACGAATAATATTAATTTCAGTCTTGGTGGACTGATTTTGGACTATACCATATCCAGTTACAAGGGCATAGCGGTTTTTCAATTAGTAATTAATGGCGTTGGGGGAAACTTGGTCGCTGTTCAGGCCAGTAGAATATCGACGTCTTTGCATAAAGATTACAATACGGGTGTTCAAGGAACTCTCAACGTTTGCATTAGTCCATTCCATGCGTTTTTCGCTAAAGGTAAGTTTATGTAAAGATTTGTATAAAATTTATTATTGCGAATTTAACAAAAAATATTCATCACAGGAGGACACGCGAGGACGGCTAGAGTATTACTAATGATGGTGATACCGGGACATTTGATCTTTAGTTATACCATTAGTTACCTTCAAGCAGGACATACCTCGTTTACTCCTATATTTATTACGATATATTTGATTGCTGCAATGTTACAGGTATGATAAAGATTAATCTATATTTATATTCATTGACGTAACTCTTACAATTTATCTTTATAATTTAAAAATAAAATTAGAATCAAATTTGCTCCATTTGATTTCTAGGTCGTTTTATTGTTGTACATTGCACAAATGATGGTTGTTTGGATGTGGACGCGAGGTATGGACCCAGACAGTTCCGCAATACCATACTTAACAGCGGCTGGTGATCTTATAGGAACTGCACTTCTCGGAATTGCTTTCCATATTCTTTATGCTATAGGCGACGGCGATTCTGATGTAGGAGATTGATTGGTCCGAAAATTCGTGCAATACTCTGAATTTTTCGTAATCTTACAGGTTATAGTCTTCAAAACCATTTTTAAAAAGTGAATACGGTAAGAAGTTTGATTTGAACTTACAATGTTTGCAATGCCGCAGCGTCGATTGTGATTCGATATCGATTATCAGTGACACTTTCATTACAGTGAGTTTTACTTTTGAAATAAAACTAGATACAAAATTACTTGACATCTCTTTGTATAGAGAGTATGTTAAGAGTACAAATTAAATTAAGTATATATTTATTAGAACTATATTGGACGCAAGAAAGAAAGATGCAGTATTAATAATATTGATACCACTTTGTCAAATTACGTTCTAACAAAATCACGAAAATTAAAATAAACAAATAACGACAAATCTTGAAATAAAAGTGTGGTATGTATGTTAATATATACCATGAGCCAATTGTAAATAAATGCATATATTCCTATATTTTATGCTATATATATATTCAAAAGTATTGTCATATAATATTTTTTTAAGCTTAATCGTTTTCTTTAAAAAATGCCTATACATTGAGCTATAATATATAACTTTATTTGATTGTAAAAAAACCCAATAAATGCATATAACAATATTAATCTATGTACTAATTAAATAATAAATTAGTATTTTGTATTATTTTTTATATAACTGCTTTTATGGAACTTTATACATCTTATATCAGATTCGATATAATACTGGAATAAATTAAAATGTTACACTCAAATTCAGATTTTTATAAATTTTTCTACGCTCTGCATTTTTAAATCCTTTTGCTACAAATTTTTTGAGTATATATATTTAGCTCTTTCAGGGTGGGATTTTTATGTAAAATAATTAAATTTTAGTAAAACAATTTATTAAATTATAAAAAAATGTACGCGTACACATATATATACATATACATGTACATGGATGGTCGTCCAAATGAAATATAGACTACATGAATAGTTGTCGATAATACAAAAACATGAGAAAAGAATGTTAGTCTATAATTTATTTGGGCGATCTATATATCAATGAAAAATATACTCTACCAAGATAAAAAGAAGTAGCCTAATAATAATCGAGAGGTCTAAGAACTGTGATGACAAGACACTCCAAATCAAAACTGACACTAATGTTAAGTAACGGAAATATGAAATAAAATCGAAATAGTTTGAAATCATTAAATTTTTTTCTTAATGAATATAAATAAAATATTTAATTTTGTTTTTAAAGTATTTTTATTCTATCTATTTTTAATTTTAAATATATTTTCGTACATTTATTTATTTGAACATTTGAGAATGATAATTTTGAGTCTTCAAAATCTATCCTGAAAGAGTTAAGCTAACTTGTAATTAAAAGAATTAAGAAAAAATTTATATTATAATTAATTCATGTACAAACGTAATTAGACAATGTGCATCTTATGTTTCATATTTTTTCAAAGAAAAAAACATAAAAAAAGAACAATTGTTACAGTATTTTATATTTATTAGAATTATTATTATTAATTTAGGAACATGTTTAATAGAGTCTTAAACAATAATATAAAAATAGTATTTATGAGATAAATATATGTCACACTTTTCTCCTTTTAAGTGTCACTGAAAAAGATGAAGTACCAAGTAAATGAATGTTTTTTGTTATAGTATTGTTAAGTGTTTTTACTATTAAACAATTTTATATATTAAATAATATTAGGTAGAAATAATTCGTTTACTTGCAATGAAATTGAAAGTGTGATATCTGTGCAATAAATTAATTACAATGTTTTATTGATGCTCATATACATATAAAATATGGAAATCAATTAAACTGATTTATTGAAAAATTCTCCGTACAGAAAATAAAATACTGAACTTTATTAACATTTTCTAGTGCCTACAATGCACATACAATGACGATGGAAGACTATGAAAGTCTGAAGTAAGGGCACCGTATAAAAAAATTTATAATGTACTATATATAAATAGTAAAAATTCTAGCACAACAATTTGTTACGTTTGTACGAAATAATAAAGTCTTTTCTGAATGGATAATTGATGCGAATTATATTTCATTTAATTATTTTCTTACATAAATTATACACAATTATACACTGCATGGTAAGAAACCAAATAATTAGAAATATATTACATCCACGAGGAATTAAATAACTTTATACATTTTTAATAAATATACAATATATTAATTTATATTTCAATTTTGCATCACATTCTTTACGTTCAACTGCATATTAAATTCATGATATTTTTCTTTCATCAAAACGTGCAAGTAATTCACAGATAGCCGGAAATTTTTGCAAATTTACGAATTGCGGGTACAAATGACTTTTTCCCAATTTACGCATTGACGCGTGAGAAGTGTTCACCTACGCATACACACACGTGCACAGTGCGGTGCCTGTGCACCGGTCACGACAGTAGTAGAATCCGTGCCTTTTCGGCTCCAGTTTAGAGCCCCGTCACACATCCTCCCGCTCGTTCTCGCTCGTAACCACCTACATCGTAATCGCGCCGCACGCTTCGTATCTCGTGTGTGCGTCGGTTCATTCATCCACGTCGTGTCCGCGTGTGCACGTGCGCGTGATACACGCACACGGACACGACGGCGATTCGCGCGGTCAAGCCCGACGACGACGACGACGACGATTCGCGCGGTCAAGCCCGACGACGACGACTGTGAATGAAATAGTTGGATCTGTCAGTGCCAACTATCGCGCCGTTCCCGGTGTACACGGTGTCTCTCTTAGATTTTATCTATTATCGTGCACGTTATGCACGCGCGTAAGGGGTGGTAAGCGGCCGCGAAAAGAGAGCGATTAGTCTGACCTAAAGGTCGCGCACCCGTTTAGAGATCAAAACCGTTTTTAATATCGGTGAGTTCGATTCTTGATATTGTCGACGCGAAAAGAAGACAGTGATTGCAGTGACGGACTGTATATAACGGTCTATAGAAAATAATCTAAAAAAAAAAGTTGCCGGCGTTATTAGAGAACAAGAGTAATATCAATTATAATAGAAAAAAAAAACTAAAAACGCGCGCGCGAATCTTGACTAAATACAGTAAAATTTTTTAATTTTTACATTTTTTTTTCTCTTCTCTTTGCTTAGATAGAAATTCTTAAAAAAATTTTATTTTTCATTTATTGTGTCTTATTATTTTTATTTTAAATATAGCAACTAAAGTACAGCCAAAGGAATATATCTTGCAATTCGACCCTGAACTACTTTTACAATCATTGAATTATATTGACGAGGGTTATTATTTCTAAATTCTCTAAAGTTAAATTAATTTCAGTTCTTACGCGCTATCTTTCATCGGGGTTTATACTTTTTCATATACTTTGTAAATCATTGATATTTTGAAAAAATGTCAACCAAGTGATAGTATCGCGAGACGATCGATGAGGAATATGAAGTAATTGACTGCGCGATAACAAGGCGAAATATTGATTTCTGACAGTAAATATAATTTCAACCTTAAAGCAAATTGTTGAATTAAATAACGATTTCAATTATTCAAAAGTTTCGTCACTAGTGTCGCGAAGATTTTTTTCCATTCGTGTGTGTGTGTATGTGTGTGTCGGATTTATGTGAAATCTGGTTTTGAACACGAAGCTATTTAGACTATCTACATTTTATAACTCTACATTCCAATCGTTTTTCAAAATTACTCACACATAAAAACGGGATGCCCGTTTTGCTTCGCTACGTCCTCTTCGACGAGTAAAATATACGCGCGATAAGAGAAAATTTATCGGACAAACAGCAGAAGACCGGTGTGTCTCGCGCAACCTCCTCACGATATTCACATGGACCATCGAGCGAGAATCTGCGAATGAATGCTCTCACGTGCGCGATCGTCAAAATGCGAAGCGGTACCGCGAACTCTTCGGCTGCGATGATGAACGAGTGCATCATCATCCAGTGCAGCTGACCACCGTGTAAGTATATCAGAAGAGATCACCTGCAGTTGCATCTCGTGCGCTTCTCTCATCCGGTAATAAAAATAAAATAATCGCGCGGCGTGCGAGTGAGCAAACGAGCGAGCGAGCAAGCGACAGCCGGTGCATAAGATACACCGGGAGAGGCGAGGTATCAGAGCGTATGTTAAGTTATTGCCCGTCATGGTCGAACTTAAACACGTGGAGTAATTTATCAATCTGCGAATATGTTACGGAAGCGCTTAGGCGCTCGCGTCGCCCAGAGAGTGGTTTGCGGGTTCGTCGATGAAAAAGCGCGAATATAAAATGCGAAAACAGGGTTTGGAAACCCGGAAAAATGTTTTATCTACGGCCTAATGATATATATACCTACTTAGAAGTTAATAATGCAAAAATAAACGATTAAAAAATCGTAAGGTTTATAGCGCTTAATTATGTAAAATGTGCAATGTCCGGAGTCGCGGTGGTGTTACATTATTCACTAATAAAATGTAAAAAATTTTTCCGCGCGCTTACAAAATGTTAAATTTTTATTCTAGCCAAAAGATACAAACCAAAGATACAAGATTAAAAACCGGTCTAAAAATTAGGAGATCGATGTAACACATAAAGGAGCGCCGCGACAATCTTTTATTTTTACTACTTGATAAAATACGTTTGGTGTAACACAACAAAGCACGAGGTGTGCATATCAAATATGAATTCTATCGCGTAGAATAATTATATAAATTTTATTATGAGACAACTGCAGTTTATAAGGTTGGAAAAATATCTTTGCAAACTTTTGCGCTGCATTTCGAAATGCGCGGTGTGGAGCAGTCGCGAGCACAGGATAGCGGAAAAGTAAGGGTTTAGTTTCTAAAGCGTAGAATGACTATTAAGAGCATGGCCAAGCAAGTGTATAAAAATATCACGACGGAGACATCGCGGGCATCGGCAGCGCCAAATCGCTTATGTGTGGTCCACCGTCTACCGCACTGAGAGACTCTTCTCGAGTTGCACACGCGATAATACTTTGTGTAAACTAGTCGCGAGTTACATGTAAATAGGTACCGCACGCTGGTTATCGGTCCAATCATCACCTATAGTGTCACGGCACGCTTGTGAAAGTCATCTTCAAAAGCAGCTGGAGAATAAGAGCAGAATAGATTTAGAACGAAAGATCGTATTTACTTGGAAGAACCGTGTTAATTTAAACTGTTATCGCAATTTTAACCGGGCTTGCAAATGTAATTGCTATGAAACAATTTATGTCGTCTGCTAGCTGGAGAGCTCCACTCTATTTTTACTCGTCTTATTTCCGGAAAACTAATGAAGACTTTACGATAATGCATTTGCTCAATGAAGTAATTATACAATTGCTTCCTATTTCGCTGCTCGATCTCGTTATTTGTGTATTCAATTGTAGTACGTCGGCTATATGATATAAAGATCCGTAATTGAAGAAGCAAGTGTGTATAAGATAGCGCTTGCGTAATGCCCTTTCAGTAATCCTATTATTGTTATTCGTCAACGTATTTACGAAACGTGGGTGGTACATACAAAAGTAATAAAAGAAAATGCGTGCGACGAGAGAGATAAGTGTCGACGTAATTCATCGAGTTATCAGATGTGTTATTAAAAGTCTCGGCGTAAATTGTTATGAGTTTTATTCTAAAACTATCTGCTCACATCCTCTCAAATGCATCATCTTTTTTGTAAATTGCAAAAAATCCATCATCTCACAAGTAACACTTTTCTAAATTATTTATATTATTAAATCCTTCAAAATGATTCGATTTAAATTATAACATGACGCGATGAATGACGTAATTTCAATACAATTAATATTATTTTAATTTGATAAAAACATTATTTGATCATTTTTCGACGCATTATGTCATTGCGCTAATCGAGATAATTTAGAGTAAGACAAATGTACCTCTATTGACATAAATTTGAATTAAAGCACGTAATAATAAAAAAAAGTGACATTTGATATAAATCACGAGATCGAACGTATGATCAATTAATTAGAATGATAACTCGCTTAAAGCAATTTATTTTTTTTGCGTGATGAATTTTAATTGAAAAACATACACGATTCATTGGCACTTGGGAATGGCCATGAGCTCAGTGAGTTAGTATGTCAATTATATCATAAGCCTATTACACAAAGAGTGTACTAACGTCGATACACAGGGAACTTAACTCACCGTCGCCTATTCAAGCTACATACGTGAGAATTGAGAGTTGTAACAGATTTTTCAAATATATTTTAAGATATTTACATTACAGTGTTATATCTCTTCTATTGTCACTTTTAATTACATTTTCTTCTTTTTGCGTTTTTTTATTAAGATTTTATCGATGCACGCATAATGCAAATTGTTATAATAATACATTTGTAAATTTATTTTATACATTAATAGATTCAATCAATGGATTTTGTCGCGCGAAACAAATGGAGCAAATTGTAATTGCAAATTGTAGCATTAATGTAGTCGTGCTAGTTTTTCAAATCCGTGACACAAATGAGAAACGAGTGATATATTGATCTAACAAGATCAGGTATCAGGAAAATCTCATATATCCAACTGCACACAGACGAGAGAATCCTCACGCGAGACTGAATTGTACGTGGGTATGTGCTATTTTATTAAAATTGTCGGTGAAATCGTCGCGTATTTGAATGCGTTCCAGTTACACAGTTCATTCAGGTCTGGTTTCAATGTCGACCTTTGCCGAGTCAAGAGCGGACCTTACGTAATCGCCGCTTTAAAAGGAACCACAAAAGATATGTATATGCGAGTAGACTATATCGCTAAATCGGATAAATTTCAGAAGCTAACAAAAGCTCCTATATTCGAAAAATTCTATTTTTTGAAATTATTCAACAAAACTTAACAAAACGCGAAGAAAAGTAAAAAAATATTATTAAAAAGACTTTTTTTCCGAGATTTGATATCCATTTACTTTTTAACTTTTCCTAGTATACAATAAACAAATTATTTTAGGACTACTATATTTTTCTCTTTTTCTTCTAAAATCTTGTAATTAATTCAAATTATTGTTATAAAAAAATATATAATAATAAGAATAAAAATGAAATATACTGAGATATTAAAAGTCTTGGAATTGTAAACAATTAAAGATAAAAGAACTATAAGATAGAAATTTTTTGACGAACTGTAAGATATAAATTTATGATTAATACTGATTGGATCAATTAAAAATTGACTTTAACGGGCCATTAAAGCAATAGAATTGAAATTAAAATTAACTTTAGTAAAGCTTTAGTAAAATTAAAATTAATTTTAGGTACAATTATTATGCAACTTTACATTTCTGTTAAATGTATATCTTCAAAGTTATTGCGCACTTCGCGTTACTGCGACATATAAATTGGCAATGAAAAAATTGTACGAGCAATTTCAATGACGGGACATTATCGTCAACCAGAGTTATACAATAAACACTAGCAATAAAGTTACTGATAATATGTAAACGATTGAACACAATGTGCTGTAAAAGTGCTATTAAAGATTTTTTTATTTTTCTTATGGCTGTAACGCGATATTAGTTCTGAAATATAAGACATCCGAATCGTGTCTTTAATACGAAATACACCGAAACTGCACCGCAATTGTACGATAAGTCATTGATATGCGCTATCAACCCAATTGCGGATATCACGTGGGACAAAACCACAGAAAAAATTCACAACACTCCATGATATCAGTAGATTTCTTCATTTTCATCAATAAACATGAAATTCTGTGCTGCGCATAATTTAAAATTTAAAAAAAATGTGAAGCCGACATTTTCAAACAAGACTCGATCGCGAGAAAGAAACTTGATTTAACCCAGTAAGACAATCTCGAAGAATAGTTGTATCGTTCACAGTACAACCACCGATCGTGTCAATTGTTGAATCTCGACAATGTGTGTCTTCGCATTATTGATCACGAATTGGCAGTTCCTGCAAGTAGCAGTCTAAAAGCTTTTTATTACTAGATATCGAATTGGCTGCGATATGCATAATTACGTATCATAATGCATAATAACACATCCATAATGCGGGCTAATCGACTGTTATTCATTAACGCGTCAATTGCGAACAGTCGCGTGTCGTTAAAAATGTCGTTAAAGACGCGATCACCGAGTTATTAACACCTTTTTTACCGATTTTACTGTGCAACACTATTTTAAAACGATGTAAAATCAATATTTTACCGAATCTCGGATATGCAAAATTTGAATTGAAATTAACTCTTAACTGGTATCACGTGATCTGCAAGATCACCGTTTATTATTAGTCAGATTGCAATTTGATAATTAAACGTTGATTAATTAGTGCTTGTTCCGATCACGCTTTTATTTATTTACTATGATCTTTATGCATTAAACTTTATGCATTTCTAATTTCAAATTCTTGTACGAAAAGAAAGACAAAGATTTCAGCGGAGAAATAATTAGGAAAACGGGCCTACATGAATATGACCTAATCCTCAAGTTACCGTACAAATTGCCGTGTTACAAGCGGTTGGAGTGTTACAGCTTCGCTCCTACACAGGATACGGTCATAGACGGGCCAGTGAATCCTATTCGCGCGTCATTGACCGACTGACTGTTATGAACGAATTTTTCCGCTCCACTTTAGATAAGAATTATGTCGAATGAGATGTGTAGCATTGAATCAATAGAGATCGTAATTCCGATACTTCCGTAGAACGTAACAGAAGTGATATTTTTTTTTTTTCTGAAAATAACGAATCAGTTCTCATTATGAATGTGTAGATTTTTTTCAACTTATCATTGAAGTTTATTACATCATCTAGCTAATTAATATAATTACAGGTTTGTTTTGATTTCAATATGTTTGCACAGACTATCAAGCTATCAATCAATGTAATTATGTTTTTTTTTCTCATTATATCATTTTTTCATGGCCAACACGTAATTCTAACACGATATTGCGCAAGTAAACTAAGCATTGAACAAATTAAAACGTGGTAAAGTATAAGAATTTCGCGGTATTATAAAAGGAATGGAAATATGAGCTATACACTAATGCGACTGTCGTAAAAATGTTTGGTTTGGTCGAAAATAGAACCCGATCTAAAATGACGTAATTGAATTCTCGGAAAAAATCTCAACCTAATATCCTCAGAATAAAGACATGATTACAAAAATTGAATGCGAGATGATCAATGTCTTTTCTATCTTTTAATAACGCTATCTTAAACTCGACGTTAAAAATATAACTGTTCTATTACGTATAAAAATGTTATGTAAAATATTACGTATACACTTTTAAACTTTATTTTTACTTTTAGAATTAATATTTACCAATAAATTTAGATAATCAATATCAATTTTCCTACGCGTTCGTGGAAGTTTCAGTATATAAATAGCATCAAATATACAAGCATTGCTCGCAGCTCAAATATAGTTCTCGGGAACTAATGAATTTGCATCACGACATTTAAACTTTGATCGACATTTATAACATGAAATAAAGTTTTCATATTAAATATTAAAGTTTGGAGATTACGCATAACATAAAATTATGAAAAAGTAATTAAAATGATAGACTCTAAACGCCTGATTATTATTACGAAATAGAAATAATAAACTTATATATAATATAAACATATATTACATAATTTAAAAAAATTGAAAATTGTGACAATTATTACAATTAATAATAAAAGAAACTTTATAAGAATTAAAATTGCTTTAATTATTTTATTGGAAGCTAAAAATAATTGCAGAATTCAGTAACTAGTGGAAAATAAAAGTTTGTTCGATATCGCTTTGTGATCTATACGCGTAATTTATAACCAGGTCAAAGGATAATTATGCTTGACATAACATTTTAATGGGCTCGGTGCACAAAATGGAAATTGACGGAATATCGTCGCGCTTAAATTATTGTTATCATCGAATTATAGCGTATAAAAGCGAATTATCCATAAATCGCGAAAATTGTGCGAAAAGGAAGCAATTGCAGCAATATAACTTCCTCATAAATGCGTCATAAATTCATGAATGAACCAGAAGTTTCCCGTAGATATCAGCTGTTGATTGACGTAACCGATGCCTATATAACTGCCAGTGTATGACGTCACTTGCAAGGAAACATATTGAATACTGTCTGTCGCGCGTATATATATATATGCTTTCAATTGTAGGAATTTCTACAAATAATATCTAAAAAAATAAGAAAAATGCATATATTTTAGAAATAGCTTAATTTGATGTAGCAACTAAAAAATAAAATTATTGAAAAAATAAATCTTGAGTATAAAGACGAAATCTTTCAAGTTACTAAAGAGAAAAAAATAAGAATACACTCAAAATGTAAGAAATAGTCATAAATGTCACAGTGCAGTGTTTGAATGACAAAGCAATATTTACGACAAGGCATTTCATTACGACATCGTTAGGAGTTAAAATGCGAGGGTGGCTGTTTCCGATTCCTGAAAATGAATACAAGTGCAAGAAAATCACAGATACAGCACATATTTGAATATATCGAAACGATGACGCAACTGTTGACGGCAGTTCTGAGTGACGTCATGTCGGGATTCCGAACACGAGGACGATTCTTCCAGATTCCTCGGGACGACGGGGATCCGCCATTGGTGCACAGCACCGGAGAAGTGGTATAGCTGATTGTTTGTGGATAGTGTGTGACTGGAAAGCGATGGATCGATAAATATGCGCTTGCTCCGTCCGGCGCGCCGGAGACACACACAGAGACTCGTGTGTCTCCAAACTAGTTTTAAGGAGGCATGCATGCATGCGAGCACGATGCAGGATCGCGATCAGTCGCGATGTAACCGTAGCGTGAAACGGCCTCGCACCAGGCCACCGGGTGACCACCATCAGATGCTCGACGTAGGCTGATCTCGCGCCGTACAACCGATCACCGGGCACGAAGCCGGCGAGCAACGACCTGAACAGAAGGGGCCCGACGGAGGGCTTTGGCCTTCAAAACGACGGGAGTCCACCTAAAACGACGTCTACGGACCCAGGTACGAGCGGAGGAATGGAGAAATCACTCGATGTCGAAATTCACTGGTCTCAGACGAGACACTTTTAGTGAGAAAAAAACTTACTTTAGAGACGATGCCGGCGATTCGCATTCAGCGAAAGAGTTTCCGCGGACTAATATTCAGTTGGCTCGATATGATTTTGAAATTTTAAAAACTTTTTATGTCACGAATGTAACACAATTGAAGCAAAGTTGAAATACAATTTTTCGCGGTACAAGTTTACAAAAATTAAATTGATAGTTAACAAGAAGAGTTTAATTTACCCCATGATTTTTTTTTTCAAGAATTTGGAAAAAATAATTTGTTTAATTAAAAAAAAATTAATTTTAGTTATCTTCCTAAAGATTAAATAAATACGTTAGACTCCTGTGAAACGGATCCTTCAACTTTTCGTAGACATCGCGATTTGTGTGATCTTCTGTCAAGGCGTTACCGCGTATGATGCTGAATTCGATTACGCGAAACCCCAAGATACAAGATAAATAGCCAATAACTATCGATAGGCTTTAGTGACGCTTTCCAAAAGATTCTATCGAATTTGCGAATCAATTAAAAGCACCTCAGACAAAGATCTGCGTGCAAGCATGTGTTTTCGGGAACGAGTTGTTCGCGCGAATCGGTCGCTACTTGTTCGTCAATGTTAAAAAAAAAAAAAACAGTGATGGGCAAAAGACATGAGATACAGATGAGCGATAGACGAGTGCTTCGTCGAGGCTTTCCAACGACTTGATTGCGCGTAGGTTAAGGTTACGAGAACTCGTGCAATCCGCGCGACGCAACGTGCTTTCCAGACCTGCTTGTCTGTTCTTCAGCTAGTCGGTCGATGTATGACGTAAGGTTCAGCTGACCAGACAATGAATATCAAATGCCATCGCATGGTCGATTGTCGGGCAACTCGCAACGTTTGCCATTGAACTTTATCAATTCTAACAGCTTTATCAATTACAAATTTTATCTTTACTTGAAGATAATTAAAAATTAAATGCTTTTTCTGAATGAAGAAAATATATATGCAATTTAATAGAATTGGTAGAAATAAATTGCAAAATATTATAAAGTTTTAATTTTTGAATTGACAAAGGGAAAGTTTTGGACAATTTTAAAACTAAAGTTACACCATTAAAAATCAAATATTTAATTAAATATTTAAATAAATAAAATTGTTTGAAATAAGTAAACTCTATTTCTTTTTAAATAGTCATAATCTGATATATCGCATTTATTTCTTTTTATTTTCAAGTTAAAATACGATACGAGATGCCCTGATCTCAAGATATTAATGTTACAGCTAGGATTATGAAAGTGATATATTGTTTAATCGAACAGCTGTGATCTGGCCTCAATTGAGCAGCTCCAATTTCCGCGCGTAAGGTCGCCGCGCGATTGAACATCGTTATCGCTACAATCGTGATGTACATATTTATCGAAGCGCGTTTATGAATTTCAACTATAGATAATAAGAAAATCTGGCGCTCGCGTAAAAATCAGTCTGTAATTCAGTCGCCGTCAGTAATGATAAAGATAAGAAAAAGAAATAAAGTGGATTGTGGCGCTGTGGGTGACTTATTTACGCATGATTGTCATCCAAATGCAAATTACTGTAATCATGTAATGAAACGTATTCGCTACGATGATATCGCAAAATAAATTATCATAATTCCTTCCGAGAAATAACTCATGTTGAAGGAAACTGAGCGTGTTAGATGTTAATTAGAGATGCACGTGGTGCGTATAAAACACATCCATTCGTAATATTATTTGTCTAACACGTGCGCTCTCGTAGCTATAATTATTCATAAATGCGGCGCAATCACGAAAATGCAGTCAAAGCGCGTATGTAGTCGAAGTGTTTCAGCACATATGGCGATACGATATCGTTTCACAGTGTTTCGTAAATAAAATTTGCAGATTCAACAATTATTTAAAAATAAAACCGATAATGCAGAATCAATTTTTGGTGTAAAGAGTTGGAATAAATTCAATTTATGATCGGAAAATTCTTAAAAGTGAATTTTTAAACTGATGTGAAATCTTTGTGACAAAAAATTTATTTGGCAAATAAATTGATTTCGATACGATTGATACAAATTTTTGAAAACAATTACGCGTGCCTTAAAGATATTAATTTTTTAATTTAAACAATTATATCGCTAATTTAATAATTTTATACAATAGCATTATTACAAGCAAACTGTGAATCTCCGATTATTGAATATAACTTGAACTTTATGTGCTCTATCAAGCTCATGCTAAATTAATATCACAATTTTTGGCAGCGATTCTTCGTGGGAAGAGGCTGTTTACCTTTCATCAACTGGATGATTCATATTTTGATTTTCACCGTGATTAACCGCGATACTTGGGCAAATCTAATCAAGGAAGATTCAAAGGAAGATGACACAATTATGTAATTTACGTCACTTATGTCTTAAAATATAACCCCTGCCGTCGTTGTCAACGGCGCGAGCCTTATCATTCTAAAAAAAAATGGGTATATATTTACTGCTGCGAGTTTCACACAGCCTTCAGTAGAAAGATGATAGAGGACCAGGTGCGTCAACATCCGGCACGAGTGCCGCCCGACAAGCCGCAACTGCCTCAAACTGCCAGTGTCAGCGTCAAGTTCGAAAAGTATGTTGATTGATATCGTTAATCTTGATTGAAAGTAACGAGAAAAATGAAAAATAATAAATATTAATCAATTTTGAGTGAAACATAACAGCGCAATCCATGTCGACGATTAATTGCTGAGAAATTACGAAATGGCAATGTTAATGTGGCATGGGATTATAAATAAAATTAACCAGCGGAATTAATTATTAATTAATGGTTTAATGTGTATGCACATGATACATTCGATGATTAATCACACACGCCAAAGACGTGCGCTGCTCATTCATCTAACATCGATTTTCCTCGCATCGCTTACTACAGACTTTTGGTTTTCTAGTTTTATATCAACAAGATATGTGTGCCAAATCATGACGATTGCGTGATAAACTATTTGACTGCGGAGTAATTTGGCGTAATAATTCATCTCGCAAAGAAAAACTGGGACGAGTATGTGTGTGAGCTTCAGAAATAACATACGGTCTATTATATTTATTTACAATTTAAAAAGAACTTTAATCAAAGTGTTGCTCTTATGTCAATTCTTATAATCAGAGTTTAATTGTTCTCATTCTACAATTTAAAATGGAGAAAACACTCGACGGCCGTGTATAACACATTTATTCTCGAGTCGCAGAATAATATTTGTTGGTCTCATTTCGAAATATATATTAACAAATCGTAACGCTTTGAGCTTATCATCTGTTAACGATCGTGGCCAAAGGGTTAATGAGATTTTCGATGCTTGTTTTTTTTTTTTTGTTTCAACTCAGCCAGCGGCAATTGCATTTTTGTCGACAGTGAGCAATGTAAGGAGCCCCTGCTTCCGGAGAAGCAGAACTCCCACAGAATGACACCGACCGACGGCCGTTCACGGACCACCTCCGAGTCGAAGGAAACCACCACCAATGGGCAAGCGGCCGCGACGAATTGTACCACCGAGGACAATCTCGAGGTGACCATCTTTGACGATGATGCGGATGGCGGCCGGTTGCCGGACGTTGTCGCCGAGATCTACAGCGTGGCTGATGAGAACGAGCCGCTCGAGTCGTACTTAGCGATCACCATCCAGGTTTTCATACCCTTCCTCATCGCCGGCTTGGGCATGGTGGGCGCCGGATTGGTCCTCGACGTGGTTCAAGTATGAACGATGTTCACTCTCTTCAACCAAGTCTCATGGACAATTCTTGCGAAAATATCTTACGCAACACGATGTCGATCGATGTCGATTTCGTCGGTATATCCGTGTGGCATTTGTGGCAACTAATTGAGTGACACGCGATGATATTCGTAAATAGAGTCTTCAGACTCTACGACCTTCACCGCAATGGATTTAATCCATTTTTCCTAAGCAGATATTCTTAATTTTAAATACTTGAAATAAGAGCCCAAGATTTTTCGAGATATAAAATTATTTGCGACATGAGACAGTTTGCGTTTTACTCATTTTATCTATTTATTAATTAAATTTTTTTACTAAGAGAAATTGTGAAAAGTAATATGTTCACGTTCGTTTGCAGCACTGGGTAGTCTTCGAAAAAGTCAACGAGCTTATGATTCTGGTACCGGCACTTTTAGGACTAAAGGGTAATTTAGAAATGACTCTTGCATCGCGTCTTTCTACTCAAGCGAATCTCGGACACATGGACTTGCCGAAAGAGCAATGGCGTATGATCATTGGAAATCTCGTTTTAATACAGGTGAGAATAACCATCGATTTAATCAGATTCCAAAGTAGATTAATTTTTCCGACGCGGTTTGAATGTAAAAGAAATTTGACTCAGTTCTGTCTACAATAATAGACGCAATTTTGTAATATTTTCACTAATTATCTCGCTGCAAATCTTACGTATTGAGGGCAATTTTAAACACAGTTAATTAAAAAGGCACAAGTCGACATCAGATGTGTTATAACGATGCGTATTTAAAGCGAATTACACTCCGCACGTTAGCACTTAGCTTTACTTTCGTCAAACTGGTTCTAACTAGATATTCCACAATTAAACACTAATATTTGTCAGTTGTCATTTAAAGAAGTCACGACTTAATTCCGTCATACAAATACATTGCAAAAAGCATATTGACTCAATTTGACATCGTGTATTTTTCCTCTGAAGCGTCTACTCCGTCGATCTCTTCCGACCTTCTGACTTTCCGAAGGAGCGCAATTCACCGCGCCTTATTTAACAAACTATAACGACGCAGCGTATGGAAAAGTTTTTACGCTATTAATCATCCGGTTCTTATCATCTAACATCGTAAATATATCCGCGAGTACTTGCATTATGTATTTTTTAAGTTCAAGTTCAAGAATTAGTTAATTAACGCCACGGAATTCTCGTGATTTCTCCAACAGATAGTAATTGATGAAATTACGATAATTTCCGATTTTACAAAATTGCTGCTATTTGGTAATCATGAAACGATCGTTATTGTTGATACATCCTGGAAGTCGCAAATTGGAAAAAAAATACCATGAAGCGACGCGGCAATTTGATCCGTGGTTAGCGATTAATTGTAAAACGAGCCGGCGTAACACGACTCTGAGAAAGTAACATTTTTCCTAGCTGCTCGATTTGGTAAATTGAGCTACACAGTCCCGCCGTCTTATCATTGGCGCCACGATTTTATTTTATTATGTGTTCTGCGCTGTAGACGTAGACGACGACCTTCGGAAAGCCGACTGTTTGCTATACAATCTTCCATGCATGTGCGCGCGGCATATAGTTGCAAACCTCACAAAACACCGTGCAATTAAATGATACGCATACGTTCTCTCTCTTTCTTTCCTCTCCAACGAATCGAATTATGTTGAATAAACTGACATTTAAAAAAATTGTTTCTTATTCAAAACAGACTCTCTAGTTGTGAATAGAATCATCCTAATCAAACAATTGTAACTAAATACAATGTAAATTATAAAATGTATACCGTTATATTTGGATTCAGCGTAAATTTTTCGAACGGCCATCACTCGTCGTTGCTTTCTAACTTTTTCTAACATTATAGATATTTTACCAATTAAATATTCAGTGCACATTTGAGTTAAAATCAGCTGAAAAACGAGATCTTCGCTGAAGGTTTTTGATTGTGAGGAATGCAATGAAAATTCTGATGATTCATAAAATCGTCAGAAGAGACAAAAGAAAGAAATAAAGATATCTAACTTTTTTTACATTTTCAAAAGTTGCCCTCATCTTCCGCAGTGTCAAGCGATAGTGGTGGGCTTCCTTGGATCCGTGGTGGCGATTGTAATGGGTGCCTTTCGCAACGGCACGGTCTCTTTAGATCACGCCTATCTACTGTGCGCCAGCAGTCTGGTCACCGCATCCCTCGCTTCCTTCGTTTTGGGCCTTATTACCGCGGGCGTTATCGTCTTCTCCCGTCATTGTCATATCAATCCGGACAACGTAGCCACGCCAATAGCCGCCAGTTTAGGTGACATCACATCGCTGGCTCTCCTCTCGTGGATCGCTACCGTACTTTACGAGAGCATAGACAAGCAAGACTGGGTAGCGCCCCTCGTCATATCCTGTTACGTCCTGGTGACACCGCTCTGGGTGTGGATCGCCAAGAGGAACAAGTACACCAACGATGTGCTCTATTTTGGCTGGACCCCAGTCATGGTGGCTATGTTGATCAGCAGGTAATAAAGCTAGGACTTCAGCTTTCAATTTTTAAGTATTAACGATAAGTAATCTTGTTGATGACAAATGTTGATAAAATTATTATGCTATATTTCAAGTCGAACTCTTGTAGTAAAGAAAAGTCAATAACACGAAATCTCCGGCAGTTGCGGCGGTCTTATACTTGAGTTCATGGTATCACGTTTCGAGAATTTGACGGTCTTCCAACCGGTCATCAATGGCGTCGGTGGAAATCTGGTGGCCGTCCAAGCCAGTAGGATATCAACGGCCCTTCACAAACAAGCTGAGCTCGGCACGCTTCTAATCCCACCCGGTCACACGCATCCCGTAATCTTTATCACGCCTATAGCCAATTTTTTCGGAAAAGGTATTCTTTTGCGTCATGATAAAAATATAAACTTTCTCTTGGAAGTAAATAATTTCTTCGAGGAAATGTATTTGTCGCCGTTTTCCCGCTTCAGGTATGCATGCTAGGACAACGAGAGTTCTGATGACAATGGTGATACCGGGTCACATCATCTTTATTTACCTGATTAATTACATGAAGGATGGCAACACGTCGATGACGCCACTTTTCATCTTTGTTTATCTCTGCGCGGCGATGCTGCAGGTCGCGGCGCTTCTCTACATCGCTTTCATAATGATCCACTGGATGTGGAAGCGGAAGATTGATCCTGACAATTCGGCGATCCCGTACTTGACCGCGATGGGTGACTTACTCGGAATCAGCCTGCTGGCGATTGCCTTCCAATTTTTGTACCTGGTCGGAGATCAAGATTTCGACGCGCCCTGACCGTAATAAGACTAATTTTGGTGTGACTATGAGCATAGTAGACGTCGACAATGGTAATTGGCATATCAATTGTCATTTTAGCGTGTAATTACAAAGTCTGTCTACAGTTTATAGCCGCGTTTACAGCACCGTCCTTATATTATTTATAATATTAATTAATTTAATGATTATGAAATAAATAATTGATACGAGTATGTTAAGAAGAAACTGATTGAGAAAATATTTTTACGCAAAATAAAAATGCAGTGAATCATAAATATCATGTCAAATAATCATTACGATCTGTTGGATTCAAAAATCAAAGATTAAATTCCATAATTGGCCTGTAAATTGTTACTGATATGTTAATTAGAGGTGAATAATTTGTCTGCAAACGTAGACATCAATTTATCGCATGCATGCTTTAATTAATGTCATTGGAACAATTTACGAATGTTCGAAAAAAATTGCATTTGTTTACAGGAAGTCAGAATTCTTGCATTTTCTGGCGGGCGTAACGCACGAGTGAACATAGTCGGCTCGAAAAGGTATCTCTACAAGGCTGTGATCGTCTGAAAGTATATCCTATTGAATCCAATCTTCGATTTGTCATCGACGATTTAATCGGAAAGTCACAACGATATTATTTAACATGATGTTAAAGATCTATTATACTTTCATTTTATATAATTTTTTAAATCAATTAACACTTTCGTATTAATTACTAATATCATAACAATGTAACATCACATAAATTTCCAGGCTGCTATAAATGCAACTTTAATTATATGAACGAAGTTTATAATGAAGCGTATAAATGATAACTATATGCCGATTAGCGATGTCAACTGTGCTTATAGTCGCACAAAAATTAGTCTTACTTATAGAATATACTATATACGAAAAAAGAATTGAAATTATGCAAATATACAAATGCGATAATTGAAGCTTAGGATCTAAAGTTGATATAGAGACGCGTGCGCAGTTGTTAAGAAAATATAATCACACAAATTTCGCTCGATTAACTGTATCGAGCTATCATTAGTTAATTGCAAATTATGCGCAAGGAACGCAAGGATGAACCTTGATGAAATTGTGCACGGTGGAGGTAGCATTGTTTCGAGGAAATGCAATGACAAGTAGCATTTCAAATCTAAAATGTGCATTTACAATTAGTTGACGCGCCTCGTTGACGATTACCTCTGACATCGTGCGAATAATTTAATTTACATAGCGACATAATCTTATAACATGTAGTACGACACGTTTTTGTGTTCAACAACAAAGAGGTTTTAATGTTCGCAGCGACACTTGGGTCGAAAATAATTTCGCTCGATACATTTGTCAGCTTATACAACATATAGTACACTGTATAGTATTGTAAATTAAGATATTCCATTAAGCAGAATGCGTCGTTATATTTCCATGTACATATTATAGTGTAATGTACGTATTTTACGTGCATTGTGTACAGGCGCCATATCGGAGACTAATATTTAGCCTTCGTGACAGGAGTGGGATTCGCATCCGAATCGATACCGCCTTTCAGTACATACATGTTCAGTATTATCGCTTATTATTACTATTGCCTAAAACATTGCGACTAGCAGATATCCGCAGATTCCGCTGAGAGAAACACCTCACACGCCCTTTTTTGGCATGTGTATTTTGCAGCCAACTGCGTTCAAGTCGATCCGATTAAAATAGCACAATGCACTAATACGAGAAAAAAATTTATAGTACGGTGCATTGCAACCGCGTTACACGATTAACAGCGCTTGAATTGATTTAACGTTTTCTGTCGAATTATTTTATTATCACTTGGCTCTATGATAAGCATAATACCGTGAATTAAATAAACTGAAAATTGTATTCGTTTATTTGTAAACGTTAATTTTTTTAGATTGTGCATATATATTTTGTTGTACAAGTATTTTATTGATTATTCATTATTTGTAATGCCATAGCAAATGTTACTTCTTTCATTTTATAAAACAATAAAATTTTTCTATATATCTGTTAATTTTGACGAGCACAATGATCGTATTATAAGAGGAAACGTGCTATAAATACGCAGACAATAATATGCGGATGGATATATAAAGAGGACGGATATATAAAGTATTTTGTAAAACGTTGAACAAATATACAGGATTTCTTGTACAAAGCTAATTTTTACAAATAAAGTAAAAACACTATATATTTTAAACAATTTTATTCTCGCTACTTGTAAAAATTGTAAAGGAAGATTGATATCACAGAGAAGAACAATGCTGCCATTCGATCGCCAGATTGCAAACTCTCGTCTTGGCGTAATATATCGAAAAAAAAACATAACTGTTTAAAAATTGTCTGTAGCTTAAAATAGCGTTTGTTACATAAGCTCTAGAATGACAAACGTACAGACAATAATAGCATGGCAAGAAAAAATATAAAATATTTTGTATACAGTATTGTGTTAAACCGTGTGTCTTGTAAAAGATAGGACTGGGTAATATTTTAATAGAAAGATTGAACAGTGTATTTCGAAAATGTGCTTCTCATTATACTAAAGAATTAAAAGAAGAAAAGCATTTTACATCGTTATGACCGACTTCGTAAATATACTGGCAATATCTGTAGTCAATTATCACGGCATAAACCACAAGTTTTACAACGATGAAGTGTAGCGCACCAATAATTGCGTTGTAATTGCGATGTCTAACTGAAATTATGCTTTTAACAGTTAAATAAAACCGTCGTGCAGCATAAATGAGAAATATTTTGACGTAGATCTCATTGAAATGTAATTTTGTAAAATATGTATAATAAAATGTACAAAAAATGTTTTGTCTTTTTTCTATGAAATGAACTAGATTGTTAAAATGTACATTTTAACATTCTAGATCATTTCTTTCTTAAAAATGTAAGATTTCAACAAATCGAACTAAAGGTCTGTCAAATAATATAAGATTTTAAAGCATAAAAATGAATAAAATGTACATTAATGTTAAAATGTGCATTTTTATTTCGAGAAAACGTCGTCGTCGTATACGTGCCTTTTAGATGCATGCATCGATGCATCGAGAGCGGTATCAAGATCAATTGAATTGGCCAATCATTAAAAAAATACATTTACATGTTCAACAATTCGTATATATAAAATGTTTCAACTTTATTTGAGTCTAATATAGAATACATATATATGTGTCATGACTCATGATAAGAGCATGTGCAGTGTGCACAAACATTTGCAGCATGAAAAACCGAGAAGATCCGTCTTTGTCGCAGGTCGCTACGTCAATTTTTCGCAAAGTTAGAGCGTTTTAAAAATTCAGTGGGTGCATCTAAAAATAGACGCGGTACGCGGAAACGCGCGGCGCACGGAATGCGACAGTCTATTTTTATTCTATCGTCTAGACACTTGCTAGACATTTGGGGCATTGACCTACATAATAACACAGCCCGACGTGTCAGCATCATCGGTTGACTTCGGCTTTTGTTCGGTGTCACTCGGGATACATGGGTCGATGAGATTATCAATTGTACTCTCGCGGAAAGTGCAAGTGTCATCAGCAAAAAAAGTTTAGCGCGTCTAATAAGGCCAAGATCTATCTCAAGTAATTAATTTGAAAGATATCATCAATTAACTACGAAAACAAAATTAATTTTATTGGTACTTAGCATAACAACGTGAAATAGTTACTATCAGCTCGGTTTGTCAGATTTATAGGTTAGAATGGCATGTTGACATGCACTTTGCGGTTGCAATAAACATTACTTGAACAGCATATCTATGCATAGATCTACACGAACATTTTTTTAGGCTACGTATCAATCCTCTGTACCGAAAGAATTAATGAGGTGTGAATATAAAAAAAAAGAAATTTATTACTTAAGCTAAATATATATAATATCAAGTTGTATTTCTGTTTTATTGCAGATTCTTGAAGTATATCTATATTGCAAGGTTGAGTCAGTCAACAAACAGGTGCAACATATCTCGTTTCTTTAATGCTATAAAATATAAATAAGTAATAATATAACGAAGTATAAAAATATTAATCGAAATATTGTGATGCATATCAGAATCGAGAAAATTCTCATATCGATTCTCTTTGTATTCTAGTAAATGTCATGAGAGTTGATATCGCATATGTGTTTTTATCTCTTACAATGTCCAATTTAATCTGAAAAAAAAATCTTAAGCCGACGTGTGTAATGAGGTTATATTACATATTTATACACAGAGTATAATACATAGTGCAGTAAAGTTTGCGCGACATTACCAGTCGGCGCATCCGTTGGCAAAAACTGTAACAAACATACAGTAATCGCGATAATATTTGTTTATATGCTGCTCATTGTAATTACATTTCGCTCACTGCAATTTCGCTTCTTCCTTTACTTTCCATTGAACCAACTCCATACAAGCAACAGCATCTTCTTTGCTATCATGACCACCGACTGAAAAATACAGATTATTAAATATTTAAATTTAATTCTTTTTTTTTCCTTAATCTGCGTAGTTTTATATGAAAAATTTAGCTCACCATCATTTTGTATAATTTTTCTGAGATATTCTGAACAAAGATTTTTTAATGCTCGTTTTTGCGGATATCCATTTTTATGCGGAAACATGACGCTAGTATCCACAACGGTATCATGGAGCAGCTTCAAAGCTTTAAAATCGCTCTCAAGGCTGTGACCTACCAAGATTGTTTTACTCGAGAACATTGTTAATAGTGTAGCTTGTACATCTAACATAGTCGTTGTTACATCTTTCATATCTTCTTCTGTAATCCCTGAGAATCTATTACAGAAAATTATATACATAAAATTACTTTATTTATTGCTTTATATCTTGAAAACATATCTAATCGATTGTAAATCTTGTTGTATTTACCTTGTATTATAATCGATTATTGAATTCTGTGGCTTGACTAATGTTTCATATATCACGTTGCAATCTTCGTCAATAACTGTCACTCTGGTTAGTTCTAAGCCTTGTGTAGTATAGCACATTTCACAATCAAGCGCATAAACGCCTTGTTCGTCAATAGGAACATCTTTGCATATAAAAAATTATTAATATAATTGTAAAATACATATCCGTATGTGTAAATTGAAAAACTTAGATATATTACAATTAATTATAGACACATATAGACAAAGAATTTGTATTTAATATGACACATTTGTATATTATATATACAAAAACCTGAAACCATACCTTTCGATAAAGTTTTAACGTAACCACGAAGATTTTCGTAATCTGTGTAATCCCATACGTGTGTCTTTGCGTCGCAACAACCAGTAGCAGATCCGTATTGCTGACAACAACTATACTTGCCCTCGCCTCTTATTGTGAACTTCCTTCCCCAGTGATATATACAATTTTGTTGTAGTATAGGAAAGCTCTGTTTATCCACCATATACGCTTGTCCACATCGGCTGCATATTCTTTCGTTAGGCACTTTTGATAAAATACTTTGATTCCGTGCATTTATTACGTACACTTTCGCCTGCCCCTATAAAATATATCTTGTTAAACACAAAATGCTATTTCAATAAAAAAAAAAGAATTTTTTACATATATCACAATTTTAATTATTGTTTGTCTTATCATTTAATTTCTAACAACTTCTACAAATCTATATTAATTCCTTTTTATTTTACCTTTGTACCATTTGGATGTTTACGCGGAAACCCGTTATCTCTAAGTTGTGTTTCTGTCAAAATCCATTTCTTGAGCATGTTGTAAAGCGCAGATCCTTTAAGATTTATCACATTTCTTTTGGTCTTGACTATGCTCCAAGAACCTTTCGATTTACCGGCAAGCATTGCTTCATGAGATACCATACCGAAACTCGAGCCAGCCGATTTCTCATCGGTTGTACTCTGATCGACTTCTTTTCTTAGTCTATGAGCTGCCAACATACATGAATTTTTGTATACTGCAAGAGCTTTGCATCTTTCATGACACGCAAATTCTTCTTTGACAGCACGTTGCGCCGCATCATCGCCACTCGTATAAATCTGAACGCATATGTCGTGCATCATATTAATATAATACTGACGAACATTTAAGGGAAACTTCTGAGTAGCAACTTGAAGTGGTTCTGGACGTACGAGATGAGGTATCTACATAATGCATAAATTGAACATACTAGATATATTATAATTCATTATAGACAGAGAATTTGTATTCAACATAAAAACTAGAATAGACAAATTGTGCCAAAAATATGTAATAGCTTTATATAATTTTACATTAAAACTTACAGTTTGTGGAACATGAGCAACACGCATACCACCTTTCGTAGTTTGCGCTATGGTTTTGTTATTCATTTCTTTATCATCCCCGCTCTTTCCTATTGTTACTGTGACCTTTTTCTTTTCCATTGCAAGAGATTTGGCATATGGGACATGAGCGATTCTAATGCGACCTGCAATATGCATTACTAACAACAATTTATAATTACATAATTAACTCACATAAATCTTATGTATTCAACCTACCATTTGTATTCGACTGATCACCACTACTCATTGACAAGGTGGACTCCGTATGCTCTTTATGTAAATTACTCGCGAACTGAACTGCTGATGCAATTGTAACTTGAGTCTTCATATCAGCTGTTGCCTTCTCTGCAGCCTTTACGGCAGCCGCTTCTTTCATCAAACGCCATCGTTCGTACATTTTCTGCTGCGGAGTTATGAGTTTTTTTGGTGGCTGACTAGGACCTAGCTGTCTGGTGACGGTTGTGGCTGCTGAAGAATGTGCAACCCTTTTTTTACCGACTTCCTCTACATCTTCGGTTTCTTGTTTTAAAGATTTTTTCACTGATACTAGTTTTGGATAATCAGAGGCTTGATATTCCTTAAAAATAAATAAATACAAGCAGTACTAATTAAAGCTTCTTTCTAATATATTAAAATCATTTTTATAAATAAGAAAATTGTTATTTTACACTCAATAAATCAGAAAATTTTAAGTATCTTTAATTGACATTCGTATCTGAATTATTTAAATATTAATAGTAATAGAAAAAGATAAACATATAAACCAAATGTTGAATAAACTCTGTGAGGGATTATTTATAATATTATACATCATAAATATTACCATTATAAATATTAGAGGTTGTGTTTCGATATTTACCTGAAAAATTTTTAAGCATTCTTCTTGTACATCGTGATCGGAATCTGATAATTCCAAAATTTCATCATTTAAAAAGGAATGATAACCATCTTCAGAATTATCAGATCTATCTGATGAATTTTTTTCACTACTACTTTCTTTATATTTGCTAGATTTCCTGGAGGAGTCACTAGATCTTCGAGTCGACTCTGAGTGATGCTTTCTATTGCTTTTGCTTGATGTATGCTTATTCGATTTGGAGCTAGATGAGTTTGATGTAGATTTGTGTTTATCGTGTCGGCTAGATTTGTGATGATTGTTCCGATCTTTCTTCGGAGAGGCACGTCTATGTTTTCGTGAATCTGAATGTTCCTTACTACGTAAAGAATTTTTACCATCACGACTGCTTCTTATTTTATCTTTGTTTCTACTAGAAGAGGAACCATGTCTATCTCTAGAATCTCTAGAATCTGATCTATGCTTACATCGTTCTTTATTTTTTGAAGAACTGTGATAATCTTTTCTATTTTTTTCCTTGCTTTTATTGTGATCTTTGCGTCTTTCCTTATCCTTATCAGTGTTCTCTTTCATACTTTCCTCTTTTTTGTCTGACGATTTACTTGCATAATTAGCTTTATGTTGCTTAGATCTATCATTAGTTTGTGTATCACCTGTTTTGGCATCATAGTGATTGTTGTAAATTTTATCTTTATTGCTCATTTGTTTATCTACAGTGTCAGGTCTTGTATGTTGTAGATTCTCCTTTTCTTTTTCATTAACATCTTCTATTTGCTCAGCCTTTTTAACGCTCTCCTTATCTTCATCTTTGGATATATCTTCAATAGATTCATCATCAGAGAATTTAGATTCCATTTCCAAAGAATAATCCTGAGAATCTTCACTAGCAGATGCTTTGACATGTTCCAGTACATTAGGAGCAGTGCGACCAGTAGTGAGAATCTCATCGATCACATTAAATTCTGGCTCAAACGAATTCAAAGTAGTATCATTTAATTGTTGGACTGTTTTCAATGGTGTTTTAATTTTTTTAGGAACGTACTCTTCTCTTCTTTTCTTAGATCTCGGATAATATTCTTCTTTAAATTTGGACTGATAATCATTCGAGTTACTATCTTCATATGAATTTGACAAAAGTAAATCTGATTTAACAGTAGGTACATAATTTTGTATAGCATCCTGGTCAGTCGAGTTGACTATTGCGGTGGGTTTATATGTAACTTCAGGTTGTTGAGAACTGCTGGATTCCTGAATATCGTTTAACCATAATTTAGCCCTTTCTGGCGAGGGTTTACGTTTCACAGCTACTCTACTCTCTCTGGTTGGCATATACGAGATCACCGGTATGTGCCGTTTCTTCAGTTCAGCTATCGGTGTTGGATTGTAAACACACGCGACTGGTCTTGTAACAGCTGGAGGAATTGCAATATGCTTTCCTATATTTGGTGTTGCATTGCGTACAGAGGTAGCAGAACCAGAGACAAGAGTTGGCTTGAGTCCTTCCACTACTTGAGAGACAATGTTTTGTGAAACCTTTTCGGTATTTGTGACTTCCTGATCTGCAAGCACTTTTTTCACAGCTTCCGTCACTAAATGTTGAAGCATATTGGAATTTGAAGCCACAACATCAGCAGGTTTGTTTTCCTGTGCTTGTCCCGCTGTTTGGGCTTCCACCACCCCAACTGTGCTTCCTGTATCTTCTGCCAATAAAAAAAAAACACATTACTCATTTATTCATGTATAATTGATCGCTTTTGTATAAATTCTGAACTTTCATTAAACATCTAGAACTAAATATTTAACTCATACATTAAATTTTTAACTCTTATATTCTACTTGATATGAAAAACAATCAATAATTAACTATAAAAATATGATACTGGATAGAAGCACATATATTATATATAACAATGTGCTTTTACAATAGTCTTTAATAACATGATGCAACACGTTTGTGGATTCTCTAATACTGTATGTTTTCATAAACATAAAGAACATGGACAAAAGATCTGAAATGTTATCTCAAAAATTACAATTTGGTAGCATAAAAATTATACTGATTCAATGTGCATTAAATTTTCTTGTAAAATTTATCCAATCAAAACAAAAATAAAACTTAAGGAATGACTATTGTAGATAAAATTGCGTGCAAAAGACTGAGGTCGTATACTCTCACCTCGTCTGGCATGTTTGAAGTGACAATAAGGTCGATCGCACGATCCGTTATCATAAAACGGACAATTTATCGTCTTGAAGTAACCAGTCGATGGCAACATAATATCTGATTCATTGCTGTCCGTGATTATTTGGGAAAATCATTTCTCGCGATGGATAAATAGCTTGCCATTCTTGCGGTGCGTACGCCGCTATTATGTGATCATCACGCGCTGGTTGAATCATGCAGCATCGATGATACGATCTGATATCAATCGTGTTTAGCAGTTCTTGCGTGATAATCACAATCCACTAAATGCCAGAAGAAAAAAAATCGATGCGATACTAATAAACAAAACTCCAGTAATTTCGTTCAAGTTTAGTTGACGAAAGGTTATGTTACACTATTGTTCGATTCGTGAACGCTAAGATTGATCCTCACATGCACCCAAATTAATGTTGGCAATACTGTTTCCTTGGCTAAATTTAAAACCGACAATTCACAGTAAAATTTCATAACCATTAAAGGGACCCTGAGGGCTTAAAAGTAAGAAATTTACAACTAATTATAAAACTTTTAATTAAACAGTTAATATAACAATCAACAAGCCTTTGAATTTAATCATACTTATTGTTAGCTATAAAATATTGCATGAATAATTTAAAAAAAAATCACATTTAATAATTATATTAAAGATAATAAAAAATGACACTGTGACACTTGTCTCGCGTTTATACTATAAGATATCTTATATACCATTTCTTCTCTTACTCTCATTATCCTTTTTTTCATTATTTGCTATACAGTGGAATTAAATAGCCAGAAGAAGCTGTTCTTTCCGAAGAGTATATACAAAATAAAAACAATTATTAAACATAGCTCTGATTTTGCTTTTTTTTTGCCCAAGTAACATTGTAAAGTTGAAATTTAACATAATTTTAGCCACCATTAATAGTTTATTTGCCACTAACATATAATTTTTAAATAACTAATTAATTCAATGAAAAGTACACATGCAGAATACTTTGTATAAAAAAACAGATTAAAAAGTACTAGACTTTTAACTATAAAACAGATTGCAGCGCCAGCATCGCTGGCGCTCCAGTCGACGCTATAAAGATGATTCTTGCGGCAGTCACAGCCGCTTCGTCGACGTGATCAGACGTTGTACAATCGGTATGTGAATACAAAAAACACGTGAATTTAAAAAAATGTAGAAAGAGTGCGACGAACACATATTCAGGATCATTTAAGGCGTCAGCATTTTAAAAACATTCAAAAAATTCAAATCAATCTCTTCTCGGAGAACAATGAACAATTTTGAGGAGGTCTTATCAAGATTGTTCGTTTATCTCTCGTATTCATAAAATTAATCTGGTATTTTTTTTTAATTAGGCCTTGAAGAGTCTCGTTTTTTCTACGCCATTTAAATTCATACGATCTTACCTTCTGTATTCACATACCTTTTGTATATGTCGTTGCGCTCTTTTTATAATATAACCTTTTCACACATTTCGTAACTCACGTAAGTGAGTCCTTACAAAAGTGGATCCGTCGCATTCGACGAGAAGCGCGCGAGGAAATGACTCGGATGGTGACTTATGTCTGAGTAGTGCTACCGGCCGTGGAGTACAAGTGTCTGACGGACAAGAACAAAAACAAGGAGGAGGACGATGTAGCAAGAGAAAATGGTAATTAGTTTTTGGAATCGGGTAGTGATAACACGTGTTGCCACTACCCGATTCCAAAAACTAATTAATAGGAGGAAAGCAGGACGAGGAAGAGGAGGAGGGACGAGAGGGGACAAACTGCATGTACGCAGGAGCTACAGACTGCTGCTGCTTGCATTATGCCTTCTGGCATGGCCCTCGCTGTGTTCGACTAGTCCTTCGGGTCATCTTGTTTCCACTTTTGCACAAAACCCGACTCTCTCGAACGCAAAAAGCCCCGTGCAACGAGAGAAGTCTAAGCCGTCGGACGCGTCATCAAGTCGTCAACCGGACGTTCAGAGTAGCGATCATGACGATTGTTCTCAGCAACCTGAAGCGCAAGGATCACAGCAGGAGAAGAACAGAAGAGCGGAAGAGCTGCAGCAAGAAGAGGAGAAAAAACCCGGTCACATCTATAAAGAATATCTCTGGGAGATGAACCAAATAAATCCCTGGTTGTCGGCGTGCGATCTGACGAGAAAAAATTCGGAGGAGTCTCACGGTAGTTGTGGTCCAGTGGACATATCAAAGCACTGCCCAAAACCATGCGCTGCAAAAACGTCGGATTATTTCTTCGAGGTAATCAAGAGTGCGGGGTTCAACAACACGAGAATGACAACGCAGACAAACGCTGACAACGGAAACGGGATGAAAAAGAGTGTACAGATGAATCGGTGTTCTTTTTACCTTGATAAATCGCACAAACAGTTGGGCAGTCCAACGGACATTTGTCAGAATGATTTCGGTAAAAATAGCGCGCACAGTTTTTCAACCACAAGGCAGAATCGATTTTGGTTTATAAAGGGGTTGCGTCTGCGGCACTGTTGCGAGCACGTGGTGGTCAACGCCCTGGCGACCGGCAAAGGTGGCCCGCTTGAGGATGTACTAAACGGTGATCTAAAATGCCGCACAGCATTGAAGAATCTATTATTCATCGACGATATGGCTTCGAGACTCTATTGCGAGTTTGAGGAGATAATGAGACGTTTTGACTGCCGTCAGACATACTCTGTTGTTCACACCTGCAACGATTGTAGGGTAAGCAATATTTACATCTATAATACATAAAGATGATTTTCTTAGATTTTTGAACGTAATTTGCTTTGTCAGCTTGAAGGACATTGCCTACTGTCGTAAATAAAAGTTAAATTAATTAATTTCATAAATTTAACAATTTATATCAAATTAAGAAATCTAGCCGTAGAAAATTTAATTAAATATTTTTTAAATATTTTTCTGAGGAAAAGTATTACACATAGGTATATGTTATTCGATCGGTTTTCCAGTTTTCGGTTTTCAATGTTTACTTGAAAATTTAAAAATTTACTAGTTCTGCTAATTTGGAGAAAAGCAATCGAAAATATATATTACGTATCATATATAAAAACAATTTTAAATAAAAATAAAATATTAATTAAACGATTAAGAGACAATAATTAAGCGAAGACACGCGTTACATAAGTTGCTTATTGATTGGAACAAAAGTGAAAATGTTTCATACGACATATCTCATTGTAAGCTTTGACGCAAACGAAATTGAAAATTCTCATAAACAGTTCCACTGTTTTCGACGATTTCACAGACACGATATTATTATTTTAATAGGAATATATCGTAGAAAAAATTTTATAACTATGAACGTATAGAGCTATTTTCATCTGATTTACACGCCATGAATGATTATCTTTACCGAAAAATCCTATGTAGATATACAAATCACATATTATGTACGCAAACGTATAATCTGATGTATTTTAAACTCTTTGAAAGTTTCAATCGCAAACGTTTCTAAACGAGTATAAATTTTTAAATATTTACTTGGAATCACGCAATTACGTTTTGCAAGGCAGGACGGAATGAATAAATCATTTATAATAATAATTGTCAGGATAATATAATAATAAGTTTATGCATATACATATATTGTATACATATATATTGTTGTGTTTGCGCTGAAAATGACATGTTATGGCATTAGCTGTTTTTCATATTCTATATATACATTAACAATTTATAATGTAATATATAATTTCCGAGTTATTTAATTTTATACGCGGACTTGGTGGATATTTCGGTCTTTGTGATGGAATTAATTTTTAAATGATGAGAATGGCAAGAATGTGTCTTACAATTAGAAAATGAGCAGCTTGTCGTCGTCGCCGTCGTTAAATGAGTTAAGGAACAAATGTTTTCCCCTTGTTCGATCGATGATGTTAGCGCATAAATTGCCGCTTAGTGATTGCCTGACCTGACTCATTCAGCAAGCGTCAAAACTATTTCCAATCGAGAGTATGTTCGTCCTCCGCTTTTCCATGTTGCTCGTGTTATCGTCGTTGATACCCGTGCACAAAAGCAGCAGAATTCGAACTCACAATGAACGGCAATACGAGCGTGCATTATTCGTTCAGGGTGATTTATGTCGTTCACGCGAGAATAATGTCTTGATTAGCAAACATTGTGCTTTATTATCTACAACACACAGGTCATAGCTTTCATTCCTCTTGTTGTAAATTATTTTCAAGAATTTGTACTTTTGTTGTTCGCGATTTTGCAACAGCAAATGAAATGGACTAGTTGCGCACTTATCTGTTTGGTTCTTGAATCACGCTTGATGAACTCAATGCGTCGTATTTTATACGAGATAAAATTATAGTAAAAAGCTGTACAGTTTTTATAAAACTGTACAGTTGGTATAATTAGATAAAAATGCATATGACATACATATGTGAAAAAGATACCTGATAAAAAAGGCCTGATAATTATGCACAAGGAATCAATCGTGCCGTTTCCGATGACATTGTTCACATTTTTACTGCACAATTTATTTACTTTTATCTTTCTACACGTTTAATATTGCTGTGTTATTCTAAAAACATAGTCAAAGTGTTAACGATATAGTAAATACGATATTTTTGTTTAATTCAATTTATTTGTTACGTGAAATTGAAACGTAGATTGATTTCATCAGTTTCGGGACGTTACACACAACGCTATTGCTAAATTGTATCGCGACGTGTGTGGAATGCAACCATGATGAACAAGTTCTCTAACAATCAGCACTAATGAGCGTTTCCAGCGGAAAAATGGCGGTTCTTAAAAGCAGATTTAATTTATCGTCAACGTTTCTTTTCTTTTCTCTTTCCTTGTCCCATTTTTTCTTTTCAAGTGAGATGATTCTATTTCTTATGATCGATGTGCCAAGTAAATTTGTCGAGAATTGCTTGTTGACGTTTCTGCAAAACACAGCTTGGCTAATGAAAAGAATTTCATCGTGTTAATTATTTATTGTGCTAGTTTTGATATGAATGGAATATTTACTGCTATATTGCAAGAATTATTATTGATTTAATTTTAACAGAGTGTCAAAATTGGCGAAAAATGGCATGATTATAATTAGTAATAAAGACGTATCATCTTCGATGAATATTTGCAGAGCTATTCAATATCTTATTAATTTTATAGTACTTGCTATTTGTAAATTTTTTAATTATTTAAATAAATATTTTAATGCAAATAAAATCCGGAAGAATTAATAAGAAGGTTCATACTTTTCGATCTTTTATGGTTCTGAGAGAAATTAAAGATTATTTAAAACTTGTTTTATGTAGCAAAAAAAACATGAATTTTGGACTTGATTGCAATTGTCATAACAATTTCACGCTCTTTTGATTACGAAATTATTCTCTGCATTGTGAATCGGACTATTTCAATGGGATAAATTCGCAAGCTAAAGTTTAGCGCGTCGACGAAACTTCTCTTATGCGAAAATTGCTATCACACTATTTGCATACGGAAATTGATTCGTAGCAGGATAAACCCACCTACTTTTTCTTGCTTTTACAGTTCCTTAAATATTTCTAATTTTGTAGACAATTTTGCTATCTTATCAAGAATCTTTACTATTTTATGACAAACATTTGATATTCCATAAAGTACGTTCCATATAATAATGTTATAAAATAATAGACATATTTTATGGTTGATAATTGAACAATTAAAAAGAATTTGTGCAATACACACAATCGTATTATAAACGCTGTAAACAGTACTGTTTATTTCACACAGCTGGCGATTGTAAATATTATGAAATATTGACGTTTAACAATTTTATGTGACATAAAAAAGAAAAACTAAAATATTGTCATTTTACGTTCAACATTTCTTACGTTCAATGATTCAGGATTTTGCATAATTCTTTTCGTTTTTAATTTGATAATGAGGATACTTTTGTTAAAAGGTACAGAAAATACGCGTTACATTTAGGACAGGGCATTATTCATTTGAATTGAGGTATTATGAGAAGTGTTATGTTATTGATATTGTCATCATTGGGAATATCCATTGAATTTCCATTGAAATGAGAGAGAGAGAGAGAGAGAGAGAGAGAGAGAGAGAGAGAGAGAGAGAGAGAGAGAGAGAGAGAGAGAGAGAGAGAGAGAGAGAGAGAGAGAGAGAGAGAGAGAGAGAGAGAGAGAGAGAGAGAGAGAGAGAGAGAGAGAGAGAGAGAGAGAGAGAGAGAGAGAGAGAGAGAGAGAGAGAGAGAGAGAGAGAGAGAGAGAGAGAGAGAGAGAGAGAGAGAGAGAGAGAGAGAGAGAGAGAGAGAGAGAGAGAGAGAGAGAGAGAGAGAGAGAGAGAGAGAGAGAGAGATGTGTGTATGCAATTGCAGTCTGTCGTATGCAGATGCCAACCACTTCCCTCTCGCGTATATGATCGAGATGTGATCCGAATATTATGATCCGTATATCTATAGATATACATGTAGCACGTATGCAAAGATGCTCACACGATCTTTTTTCCTATATATTTTTTTAAAAAATATAAGGATTTAATGTGTCAGTTTCAATACGAATATTGTTAATAGAATTGCGAATGGATTTTCACAAATAATAAATTGATAATGGTAATAATAATACGATATATAAATCTCACACATGTCACAATAATTCTTCAACTCTTTTTACACATACAAATTTTTAAATATCAGTACACACGGTTATAACTGTAAAGTTAATTAAAAACTTTTATCGAGAAGTTAACGTTATAATATGTCGTTCATGATGAATTACCGTTCAAAATATTTAATAAATGGGTAAGAATATATACGGATCACGTATATGCACGTGCGCGTGCTCATCGCAGAGAGAAAGAGAGAAAGAGAGAGAGAGAGAGAGAGGCTGTATATTGTCGCTGAATGCAAATTCCGGCAAATTTCTTCTCTCGAAGATTGTACGTGCCACGACGCGTAAGTGAATCCGTGGAAAAGACATCCTGGAAATCATTGCCAAAATGTTCTAGTACGCGATTGTATATGGACATACATGCAGTTGCGGCCTGTCGCACACAGGCGGCGGATCATTTCTCATTTTCCTGTGTTATGTATGAATGTATGCATGTATGCATGTATGCACGCGTCCATTCCTCGCTCAGGATTGGTTTTCGAAGAGTGCAAGGGAGAGAACACTCTAAATATTTGGCAACGAGTTGCAGCTACGGATATGATCCCAGTGTGTTATTATCATTACCTCGATAAAACCCCGATGTTCTTTTAGGGCCAACTAGCCCAAAGCCAAAACTATTTGTTTAAACTATCAGGAACTCTAGAACTATTGAAAATATAGTCAGAACTCTTAATTATTTGTGAGTTTTCGCGAAATGATACGCCCGCTTCACACACACAGATTCTTCCTTTAGAATGTGCAATGGAACGAGATGCAAATGTAGAAAAATAAAAATGAAAGAATGCACTTAATGAGAAATTGTTCTTCCCTAAACGGAGCCGCGCTAAAAATAAATAATTAATTGCACGATATCTCTCGAGATAATATTTAGAATAGCAAGAGGCGAGAAACACATCGACAAGGAACAACAAGACTACAAGGGATATTAAGCGCATCGAACGTTTCGTGAATAAATGTTATATGATCACGAAATAGTCTCGAGAGACACTAATAAGCGATAATCACCGGAGAGATTAAACGCCTCAATAACTAACCCACCAGCGCGCTTCATCAAACGTTAATCCTTCCGAAAACCACCGATGTAGTTAATCTACTTATCTATTTAGCGAATGTACATTTTTACAATAAATATAGAATAATTGATATCACATTCTGTAATATTTTGAGATATATTATTATCTTAAAAAGACAGGACGTTTTTAAGACGTCTTTTTATATGTTTTATATATAATATAATATATGTACGACATGTTATATTATATGTGTAATATATGTTAGTATTAAAAAAGATCTATCACCAATTTTATATTTTTCTACTTAATTTATGCCAAAATTACGCACCTCCAGGACCTTCAAACTTCGTGGATTCTTTGAAAAATGCAGTTACAGATACAGTTTTTGTGATTACAAATTTTTTTGCTTTTTAAAGACAGATTGGTGTTTACGACGAGGCGTCGCACAGTGGGGCCAAACGACATTTTGTGTTTCAAAAAAGGCTACAGTCTCGAAATGTTAACCGATTTCGATGCTTTTTTTTTAAATAAAAGCTAACAAAATTTGCAATAATTTTGTGGAGATAGATTTTTGTTTCCTGTTTTTTTTTTTTTATTAAATTACACATAAAAAAATTAAATTTGTAAAATATAATGACTGAACAGTAAGTAACTCTTCAACAGTGAATATTTTCTGTAACTTAACATCGGGCACTGATATAGTTGAAATTAAACATTCAAATCTTGATTTAGGAACCATAAAATTTGACATAACTTCACAAAATGTCACCTTAACAAATAAAATTGATATGATAAAAATAATATAAAATTTTAATAAATTAGTAAATTAGTGAATTAATTAAAAGTAACACTAAATAAACATTTCGAGACTGTAGCCTTTTTTGAAACACAAAATGTCGTTTGGCCCCACTGTGCGTCGACTCGTCGGCGCTAGCGAACGACACATGCTACGCACTGTTGGGCAGCCCAACAGTGATGCGATATCTACTACCGGACTCGCGGCTCTCGTGCTCCAACACAAGTAAGAAGCGCTTACGTCACGCGTCTGTGTGCGCTCGGCCGTTCGGCTATAGAGAGAGAGCGGACGTCTCTGTCTTGCTACCATCGAGCCGACGTAAACACATTGCGGACGGCTAATGCTCAGAAACAAGCGCTTTTAATCGAGTAAGGCGAGTGCCTAGCGGATTCGAAGTCCCGTATTCGAGACTTGATTTTCGCAACTTTTTTTTTTTCTTTTTTCCAAATTTGTTTCTAACAGTGTAAGTTAGTTAATAATGTTTTTTTGGCTAAAAAATATTATTTCGTATATTAATAATATATTTGCATATGTTAAACTAATAACTAATTATTTTAAAAAGAATACTAATTTTCTATTATAAATAGAAAAATGAAGTTATTTTACAACATACATATTGCAACAAAGTGCAATTTAACATGTGCAATTATTGTTAATAAATATAAAATAATATTTTTTAGCCAAAAGCATTATCTAATGATTCACTTGATGGTACAGTGCTAGAAACAAATATCGAAAAAGAAAAAAAAATGTTACAAAAGCAGTTTTCAAATACAAGATTTTCAATATTCCTGCCACTCGCCTTAATCGATTAGCCACGCTTGCTTCTTAACATTTATCTCTATCGAAAGATTACACACCTGGAAAATTTTTAACTATTTATTTTAAATTACTGCATATTAGCAAAAGTTACTGTACTGTGGAGATTAGTGGAGAAACGGTAACATACAATGCAGTCAAATACATCTTACAAATGCAGTCAAATAGATTGAAGATTTATTGCACTCTTGTTAGCATGTTAAAGTATGTGTAGCGTATTATTAGTTCATTAGTAATTTTAAGTGTTATTAATAGTGGTCTTCCACACCACCTTTGAGGTTCCACTAACTAGGCGCGTTCGATTTTTCTTAAGTGGACCGTCGCCTGGAGCCCTATCGTACCACTTTTTTAAAATTGAAATTCAAGATAAAAGTAATTATTATTGTTTTGATGTTGATGGACCATCATCTGCAATATGTAACGTTATATTTTTTTTTATTTTCCCAAGACTACTGGCGTACAGTGTCTTTGCCGACATCAAAGACAAATGCCTCTCATTAATGTCCATATTTAGCACTGTTTCCTTACGCGATTTTAATGCTGATTTTAAAACACAAAGAGCGTTAACATTGGTGACCGAAAGTTTGTTGCGTTTTTTGGTTTTTAAATCAGATAAAACTGAAAACATCCTTTCAGGATCTGCATTAGAATTAGGCAGTGTTTGAATAGCATTCACCAAAGATTTCATATTAAGATATTTTATAGTGTTGTTACTTCGTAAAATTTTTTTCCACATATCATCAAAATTTAAATTAGAAAAATTTATTTTGTCTGTCTCAGTAAAATCTTCATGTAATTTCAACCATTCTTCCCGCAAACCGTTTTCGTCAAATCCGCCTATAGTTTTGGCAATAAAAGAAACATCGTTAAATGATATCTCTCTATCATTATCTGATAAAGCTACATTTGCTTCTAAAACTGTCAATGTGGACAAAAATTTTCTTTCATTTTTATTTTTCTACATTTGCATCTCGTTCCATTGCACATTCTAAAAGAAGAATCTGTGTGTGTGAAGCGGGCGTATCATTTCGCGAAAACTCACAAATAATTAAGAGTTCTGACTATATTTTCAATAGTTCTAGAGTTCCTGATAGTTTAAACAAATAGTTTTGGCCATTAAACCAACGAAAATGCCTCAGGACAAACTGAGACGCCAACTTCACGCAGCGTCTCACTTTGTCCTACGACATTTTGCTTACCAATAATTGTTGGAAATTAAAAGATTTATAGTTCTACAAGAGTTCTAAGAAGAGTTCTGCCTTCTAAAAGCAAAAAAATATCAATAAAGATAAAATAAGAACAAGCGAATCCTTATATCTATAGATATACAGATGAGATGCCGGCCTATTTTCAAGAGTTTTGTTTATTCCAAATCAGTTTTCGAATAGTTCTAGACATACACAATGCCTTTCCAAGGAGTTCTGATAGTTACAACAATTAGAACTTTTTTTAAAAAATTATTTTGCCCAAAAAGCGTATTTTTTCAGGTATAAAGGTGAGACGCTAGTCGATTTTCAAGAGTTCTGTTTATTCCAACTTAGCTCTCGGATAGTTCTGGGCATGTACAATGTCTTTCCAAGGAGTTCTGATAGTTACAACAATTAGAACTTTTTTTAAAAAATTATTTTGCCCAAAAAACGTAATTTTTCAGGTATAAAAGTGAGACGCTGGTCGATTTTCAAGAGTTCTGTTTATTCCAACTTAGCTCTCGTATAGTTCTGGGCATGCACAATGCCTTTCCAAAAAGTTCTGATAGTTACAACAATTAGAAATTTAAAAAAAAATTATTTTGTTTGAATAACGTATCTTTTCGAGTATAAAGGTGAGACGCTGGTCGAATTTCGATAGTTCTATCGATTTTAAATGACATTTTGCGTCAGGCTGTACTCACTTTTCATTTCTATGAAGAGTTCTATGCGTTATTAGAATGTTAATTAAATAAATTAGATCTTTTGAAGCGCTGGACGTATAAATACCGAGCTATCGAGGTGAAACGTTGATTGTTTTTCTACAACGTCATGGATTAAAAAATTTTTATTTTACTGTGTAAGTATATTGTTTTAAATGTCCACGCCGTGATTCTGGATTATGCTAAGAACAAGATAAGTACATTTAAAACAATACACTTTCACACAATGAAATAAAAATTTCAAAATCCATGACGTAGAATAATGATCAGTCTCATTTTGATAGCTCAATATATATACGTCCAGCGTCTCGAGAGATCTAATTTGTTTAATCAACATTCTAATAACTTTTACGCATAGAACTCTTCGTAGAAATAAAAAGTCATTACAAACTGACACGAAATGTCACTTGAAATCGATAGAATTATCGACATACAACCAGCGTCTCACCTTTATACTCGAAAAAATGCGTTTTTAGGCAAAATAATTAAAAAAAAAAAATCAGTCTCACCTCGATAGCTCAATATATATACGTCCAGCGTTTCGAGAGATCTAACTTGTTTAATTAACATTTTAATAACTTTTACGCATAGAACTTTTCGTAGAAATAAAAAGTCATTACAAACTGACACGAAATGTCACTTGAAATCGATAGAATAATCGACATACGACCAGCGTCTGACCTTTATACTCGAAAAAATACGTTTTTCAGCCAAAATAATTTTTTAAAAAAAGGTTAGTTTCACCTCGATAGCTCAATACATATACGTCCAGCGTCTCGAGAGACCTAACTTGTTTAATCAACATTCTAATAACTTTTACGCATAAAACTCTTCGTAGAAATAAAAAGTGATTAAAATGTTGATTAAACAAATTAGATTACGAAATGTCACTTGAAATGTCACACGAAATGTCACTTGAAATGGATAGAATTATCGACATACAACCAGCGTCTGACCTTTATACTCGAAAAAATACGTTTTTCAGCCAAAATAATTTTTTAAAAAAAGGTCAGTCTCACCTCGATAGCTCAATATATATACGTCCAGCGTCTCGAAAGACCTAACTTGTTTAATCAACATTCTAATAACTTTTACGCATAGAACTTTTCGTAGAAATAAAAAGTCATTACAAACTGACACGAAATGTCACTTGAAATCGATAGAATTATCGACATACGACCAGCGTCTGACCTTTATACTCGAAAAAATACGTTTTTCAGGCAAAATAATTTTTTAAAAAAAGGTCGAATTGTTGTAACCATCAGAACTCTTTGGAAAGACATTGTGCATGCCCAAAACTATACGAGAGCTAAGTTGGAATAAACAGAACTCTTGAAAATAGGCCGGCGTCTCATCTGCATATCTATAGATATAAGGATTTGCTTGTTCTTATTTTATCTTTATTGATATTTTTTTGCTTTTAGAAGGCAGAACTCTTCTTAGAACTCTTGTAGAACTATAAATCTTTTAATTTCCAACAATTATTGGTAAGCAAAATGTCGTAGGACAAAGTGAGACGCTGCGTGAAGTTGGCGTCTCAGTTTGTCCTGAGGCATTTTCATTGGTTTAATGGCCAGAACTATTTGTTTAAACTATCAGGAACTCTAGAACTATTGAAAATAAAGTCAGAACTCGTAATTATTTGTGAGTTTCCGCGAAATGATGACGCCAGCTTCACACACACAAAGAATCTTTCACATAATTTTCACGGTTATATATGTACATTCCAGACGATAAAAACGGATGGTTACTGTCGTTTAATATTTTTATCCTTTTTATATTACTGTTACATTTACGGATTAACTAATGAAATGTAACTTTTACGTTTATCGACGTGGAAATGCATTTTGTATAAATGCTCTCGCTCTTGAACGGTGTAGTCTCTCCGGATAAAAACAAAATTTGAGAGAAAATCAGGTGGCCGAGTCTTATGGTTAATTGAATTTTTAATTAAAAATTCGTAAATTTGTAACTTATAATGCTTTTCTGTTTATTATAACTTTTTGCATGTTGCTTATTCCATTTTTTACCATTTTTTTTTTAACAATAATTATTTCATAACTGTTAATTTTTACTCGAATTTGCCATCTGCGTATTTGCAATAAGTGACTTGCGAGCGTACAAAGAGCTACAATTTATATCGTGCATTTAAGAAGCGGCCTTTTAGCGAAACAGGACGACGGTCTCTCGTTAGCGATATTAATGCATAATTAGCGTGCCATTTGTCAGCCTTCTCGTCGGCGTGGAAGCATGACAACGCGGTTGATTGCAAATTGCTCGCCGATCTGGCGTTTGTTGTGCATTTTGTTCCGTTGCTTCTAATTGTACGCGACGCGAGTGTGTAATGAGCGCCAGAACACGCTGTGATAAAAGTTAATGTAACGTCGTGATTACTTCGACCTAGAAATATCAAAACAGCTGGTATTTCGATCTGCAAATTCCGATACTCGCCCACGTCTGCTTAACTCCAGCAATTTTATTCATCTTTGAAATTTGATAGTGCCGATTTACATAATTGTTATTATGGATATTTTTGTAACTTATATGCATTTATATTAATATGCATTAGATATTCAATAGCTTTAAAAGCTTTGAGTTTATTTTTGTGAAATTAACTCTATTGAAACAAAGGTAAAGTAAAACCACATTTTAAAAACGATAAATTTTATTAATGTTTTAATTTAAAAATTCTATATTTTATTAGACAATTATTGTTAATGGCAATATAACTTTTTTATGATTCTATTACAGCAATCAGAGTACATAATTTATGTTAATTGCGAAAAATTCTAAGTCTTGCGAGTGCTGCTTTAATTTTTTTTCTTTTTTCTCGAAAATAAATCTCTCATAAATTTTGCTTCAGTTCGCAATCCCATGTTACTTTTGGAATATCTCGGCAGTTTGATGCTCATAAATCAAAGATGAATTGAGGGTAAAGTTAATACAGACGAAATTTGATATTAATTCAGCAAGGGGTGAGTCGAGATAAAAGTTGCAAAAAAATGGAAAATCTTATAAATGTAGGTATATCGCGTGCGTATCTTGAACGTATTAATAATACGATTTTATTCATAAATTTATCCAAAAATTATAACGCCGCGGTTTGACTAATGGATTATTTTGTCACGGTTTGTGCCTTAAAATTTGTGTGTTTTCTGCCAAGAATATATGAATATGATACCAACAAATTATAAAATCTTTATAAGAAAAAAAGAAACAAAAGATAACATGAAAAAATATAATCAGAAGTTAATCAAATAGAGATATAAATAAAATAAAAATAGGAAATAGTAAAAAGGAAGAACCTTTTATCTTGATTATTTCACTACGTCAGAAAAATTCTGCATATGTAAATTTTTCACAAATTTACTCGAAAAGAGATCTCGCAGCAGAAGATAATGATAAAGCAAAACTTTAGTGTGTACTAGTGAAATATATCATCTAAAAATAGATCTAAAAATCTAAAAATAGATTTTTGACCAAAATTCATTAACGAGTCAACAAGAATTTAGACGACAATATTTTTCTCTCGCTCTTCGTCTTCCCGCATGGTGAGTGATCTTCGGTATTGTGTGCAATAAAGTGTGCGCCATAAAACGTGTTGTCGATAAAATATAGTCGCGTCACGACATAAAAAAATATACGGAAAACAAATTGTCTCTCTTTAATATAACCGGTACGCACGTTTCGAAGAGGAGCAAACCAGAGAAGATCCATCGAAAAACAGCCATCAATCATATTGTAACGTTGTCATAATTTTCGAACTTTTTTCTATATTCTTTTACCCTTTTTCTAAGTTTTACCCTTTTTTACATTTCTAAGGTGTTTTTCGAATATTGTCTTTTAGATTCGGTTTGTTACAGAATACTCCTATTTTTGTTCTTTTTAAGTTGATGGATGTCGGTTTTGCAATTTTAACGAAACAGCGAATGATCATTATTAAAATTGTGTCCAATAAACATTACATTTAGCAGCGCATTTGTTCTAATCTCTATGAATAAATTTATTTTAAAAATATTTTAACAAATTTAATTATAATAATCGGCTAGGATTAACAAAGTTCAGTGGTTTCCTATTGAATATGCAGTTGTAGCAATTATAGTTTTGCTGCAAAAGCAAAGTGCTTCTTTCCACATATAAATATATTTTAAATATATTTAATTTTAATATATCCATAAATTATATAAGTAGAACGGATTTATTATATAGAGAAAATAGTCACAAGAAGGACGACATTATTGTGAATTATATAGCTCAATCATGATTATAAATTTCATTCACATGCAGATCCGTGCGCGGATCCGGGCGGGACAGACCCATTTTAAATGTCGTGGTCTCACGTCCTTCCCTCTTTGTCAAGCCGAAGTTTTTCTTTGGTCGCATCGACACCCGAAAATTTGCGAGGACATGCGACAGTTTGGAACAGTTCGAGCGTTGCCACCGCAGCATTAATCAGCCGATACATTCCCATGGAGACGAATTAATTAACGAGATTGACGTCGACGAGAGAACGGAAGAGAGAGGATCATAATGAGCGAGAGCTAGTCCAGGTACCGGGCCATTGCAATATCCCACCAAGGGTCGCATGAAGAGGGGCGTTGGCGGGAATGGAAGGGAGAGGGTGGCGGCGGTGGTGGCGGTGGTGGCGGCGGCGGCGGCGGCGGCGGCGGCGGCGGCGGCGGCGGCGGCGGCGGCGACGACGACGACGGGATGCTGGTAGTGGATTGAAAGGGACCAGGACGATGGAATTGGGGTGGCTAGGGTGGAGTAGTGGCGGCAGGGTGAAATAGGTTGGGACGGCGGGCGCGCGGAGAGGGGCGATGTGGAAGTCGGTTGGGTAGGATGCGAGGTGCGATCAATAGCGAGATTGCCCTCGCTCGGTCGCTACTCGACGCCAATATAGGGCCGTTATAGACACACGTAGAGCCGTTACGATTGCAGATCTACACGGGTACTACACGCGCGCGGGGGAGAGGAGAGAGAGAGAGCACAGAGGGGACGGGAATGTAGACAGAACGGGATAGCGGCGGCGGCGGGACGGAGGCGACCGCGAGTTTAACTGCACCATCGCGTTCATAAGGCGCCTAGAAAAGTTTGCAGCTTCCGGCGTGCGGACCGGCGATGGCAATAACTGGAGCGTGTGGCTATCTGAATCCCCGTACTCTCTCTTTTCGCGGAAGCGGGGATAGACGAGGCGATTTTATGCGCTGTTTCTTTTAATCTTAATATCGCACCGGCTAAGATTCGCGCGTTATCCGCTTAGCATTATCAGCCGTAACTTCATGGAACATCTAAAGTTTAAGAAATCGGAAAATTAACTGATTTTGCTCATTTTATTTTTATCTAGACACACTTTATATCCATTTCTATTTATCTTAATTCTAAGTCTATATTAATGTTGAATTTTATCGCGATTGAGACATCTGGAATATGTTACGATATCACTAAATTAATGTCTTATTATGCCAGAAAGCTTTTCGCTAAATTGAACTTTTTACCAGTTTGAAAGGAGTCTTGTGAAGAGCTATCTAATTATGGATGCCATTTTTTTTTATAATAAAGAAAGAACATATTTTGCAACCGAAAACTTAATGGTCGCTGAAGATTGCATTTAATAAGACGTAGATTATAAAACGTTTTATTCGCTCAGCATGATACAATTCCGTACAGAATATGATCACGCGGAAATTAATTGCATATTATATGTTCGCCGTCTGACATGATTGAGCGATAATTAGAAAAATGAATGTAACAATTGAACATGTCAGTTTTGTTCTAGACAACAGAAAAGAAACGAATATTAAGAACTGAATGAGTTACAACAAAAAGATGAAATTTGCTAAAATTATTTGCATTTTCATTCATTTGGTCGTATTCATCCGAGATTTCAAGACGACGAAAAAAATTTTAGAACGTGTTAATGTATTACGTATTCTTAAGTATTCCGAGAAAGAAGAGAAGATAATTTTTGATTGTCGGCTTTAAACCACTACTTTTTCGATGTTCTATTTATATCACCAGCGTACATCACCATCACCACGCTAACCACTCTATTGAATATGCTTACGTGTTTACACGTGCGTACGAGTATATATATATATATGAGTGCATGTTAACGCAGATAAATGCTATTTAAGGAAACATACAGTGTCGAGATACCATCAATACTTCATCTCCGTCGATACGCAGCCACCTCCTATGGTGGTTTCGAGCTTCATTATTAAGATTGCTTATATTTTACGGCGGGTGTTCGTCTTGCTTGTCACGTGCGCAGCTTATATAGACAGAAGAATATAAGACCGTGGTTCTTCTCGTCGAGAAATTTCAACAAAAGTAAATGATAAATAAAGTAATTCACCGCAGTAATAAATTTTCAATTAAAGCTTATAATTTTAGAAAACTTTATTGTAAATTGTTGTAAACAATTTTAATGATGTTATATTTTAACAATATAACCGGTGATTTAATCGTTCAATTCAATTTCACAAAATATTGTTTGCTATATTTGAAATGAAAATGCTATTTATAGTTGTTTTAATGAAAGACAACGATTGTTCGATAAATTTTTATTTTGGCGAAGAACCTTCAAGGCTGAGAGAATTGCAGTAACTGGAGAATTTATTACCGAGCTTCTCTCTGCCAAATCGGAGCGATTTATCATTGTTATATTCATTTATATGGAATTTTTCAAACGCATCGAAATTAAGTTGATAACATCGAATAATACCGATAATGTTGCGTAAGAGATCACTCGTGTGTAATCGTTCTAAATTGATCGGACACTATAATAGAAGCGTGGCTCGCGTAAATTATAATTAAAACAATAATTAACTGTCGGTGCATTTAAATCCAGCCAGCTATTTGCGTGTGTCTAAACACATTGCGAGCAGATAGCGTATCTCATATGAAATTAATGTAAACATTGCGAATATAGCTGACCGTGAAACAAACAGCTCTATTCAAGGTGGATACACATTTAGATTGATTTAATCTCGTAGGCAGATTTAGTATGCAGTACCATAAAATTTTCTTTCTTCGTTGTCCGCTGTATTTTTGTACCGTTTTTAGAATCTCATTTACACACTAGATTTCTCGATGACCCGTAGTCTTTCTTTCCAAGTTGAAAAATTTAGACAGTAATTTTTAATTAGTTGGAAGAGATAATTTTTTCATAATATTCTTTTATACTTATCACATTCAAAATAAGTTTGATTGACTTGGAAAACAAAAAAGTCAGTACATACATACAATTTATAAATTCTTGCAATGCTGCTCAGAGAGATAACAGGAGGAAATAAATGGTGCTTTATTTATAAATGTGTGTGTGAATATTCATTATACATAATGAAATGAATTCTTTGACTTATTTCGAAAATCGGAAACATTTTATTCATCTATTCACAAGCATGTTTGTATTCTACACAAGTATGCGATATTTCAATAGGAAGTTTAAAGAAGTTCCGCCGTATATCTGTTATTAAGAATGTTAAGGAACAAACAAAAGAAAAAATTAGAGCTTTATAAGTGGCGACCGCTCGACGTCAGGCTCGGTTGTTTGCAGCAACCAATGCTGGGGGCTGCGGGACATTGCACAGCTAGAACTTCGAGGGTCGAGGAGGCTACTCAAAACTTAAAACAAGTGCAAAAACTTCTGCTGTGCAAGCCGCCTCTGTGCAGTGGAAAAACGAGGAAAATAAAGGCCGAACGAAGCTAACAATTCTTTATCTTTTTTCGTTTGCGTTTTATCTGAAAGATAAAACGATGTATTTTTTTAACAAATGTTTTTACACATTCGCATATGCTATATCCAAGTGTCTAGTTCGGGACTCGATATTAGACAATAGGGAGGGACTTTTTTCTCGCGCGTTTATAGGCGCGAAGGCCGAAAGAATTGGGCCGAAGCGAGAGCTCCATGGTCCCTGATATTGATCCGTATTCCATTCGCGTGGAACTCGTCCTCTCTCCGGAGCAGCTTTTCTCCTACTCTCTCTCTTACTCACTCACTCACTCTCTCTCTCTCTCTCTCTCTCTCTCTCTCTCTCTCTCTCTCTCTCTCTCTGTTTTTTGCTCTGTCTCTTCTCTATCCCTCTGTAGGCTGTCTCTTGTCCACCCCGACGAGGTGGCGGCCCTCACTCTCGGGGCCTCCTCCATGTCGAGGGGCAGCAATCTCTTCCCGAGCTTAAGAGAGAAGAGAGAACCATCAACACGATGCTTCCGCTGTCACCTACCTCTTGTGTTCTTGAAGAAAAAGTGAGACCACGTGGAAAGTTAGCTTCTGATAGCAGAATGGTTACATAAAAACTTGATGAAAGTGACGGCTTGGTAGAAGAAGGAAAGGACAAAAGACGCAAAGAAGATGCGTATACATGTAGAAGGGAAAAGTTGCTGCTCGAGATTTTTCATATACAGTTTCTTTCGTTTGCGTTTGACTAGACAAGTTCTCTAATTAACTGTTTTTTATCTATAATTTTTTGAGTATATTTTTTTAACATATACAATATTTCTTACTTATTTTTAATGCAATGTGTAAAAAATGCGATAAAAATTAAACCGTCCGAAATCCAACCAGAAATATCGTTGTGTGAGAAGGATCTGCGCGAACACACTAATTTTCATTAATGTCGCGCTTTTTTTGTTGGTGGAAGAATATCCGTGTCTCTGCTGCTTGCAATTAGCTTAATTTAGCCGCATAGGACCGCATGGGAAAAAAATTCAACGGAAAAGGAGACAGATACATGTCCGTCGCAAATTCGATGAAGTGTATACGTCTGGCTTGTTGTACCGCGCAAAAGCGTAAACAATGTCGACACGTCGGTGTGCAGTAGAGAACCCGTCGATCAATACGGTGAAATAAAATAAAAAAAACTTTTAATGTGATATATTTCTCTGCACGGCGCACCCTTTTTCACGCCTTTCTCCCTTCTCCGTCTTTTCTGCCTTATATCTCTGTCGGCTGTTGAATCTTCGATCGATCTTCTTTTGCCTCTCATAACTTCTCGAGCATTTACTATCGCGCACAAAACATCTTTCGGGTATACGCGATACTGCGCTACGTTTAATTAAATTTGCACAGAAATGCTATAGTTTTTAATTATATCGCAATGAATTAGCGACATTAGTATGAAGACAAGACATAATAAACAATTTATTATTTGTGCTTTTTGTATATTTTTGTTGATTAAGATAGAAAAGAATATTAGAACAGAATAATATAAACTTTTAGTTGATATAATAATTCTACTAATTAGAAGGTCGATCGAGTTTATTATTAAAAGTTTAATTGATTCCGTATAATCTGTGTATGTCGTGCTAACATGTAAATTGTCTTTGACTGAATATGTAGTATAAAGTGTTATGAGAGACGTGCGAATATGTGCGAGTTCCAAAGTAATTGAATATGTCTGAAACTCCGTAAGTTTCCATGAGTTGAACAAGTTTGTCATGAAGGGAAATCATGGTTCGCCTAAGTGCAACAACCACAAGAAAACGACGATAGTGGTTGGAAGTCATTGGAAAGTCATCAGGGCCACTGTGGAAAACTTTGCCGAAAGATTTGCATCTCTATAGAAGCCCTGTCGACGTGGTATAGATTTTTTGTGATAACTCTCTTAAGATTATGCGTTAGGCTTGTTAAACCTTTGGAAATTTTTATTATCAACACATAATACATATGAATAATTTTATCTGTTAATTTGGTTTTATTTCAAGTCAAAATACATTTAAATAATTAAAAAATACTAAGGAACACTTTTCAGACGCACAAAAGCAATTTTCAAATCGCTAAAATTCGATAAAAAATCATTGCAGACAAAAAATTAAAAAAGTATTTTAATGCTCGATTTTTATACTTTTACATGCTTTAGATTGTTTTTGAAAATTTTTTATTTTTACACTTCTAAGCCGTAAAAAAACAGAAAAGAATATTGTTTTGTTTTTTAAAATCGCTTACGTTCAACACTTTGTTGTAGCTCGATAAAAACTTTTTTTCGTAAAATTTATAACAAGTTCAAAAGCTACAACATTTTACCTATAAAACGCGTTTTTTTAAATTTTGCGACGATTTTTTTAGCCGAGTTACACGACTTTGAAACTAAACCTGTTTTTTTACGTCAGTGCTACTGCCGATGGTAAACATTATTTTTCACAAAGTGTAGAGTTGGTTTTGGTAGAATTGATGAAATATTGTAGTTTTTGCATTTATCATACATTTTTTTATTTAGCCGCAAAGTGTAGAAAGTACTTGTTTTTTTATCGAGCTTAGAAGTGTAAAGATACAAAATTTTTAGAAAACGGCCTAAAGCACGTAAAAATACAAGTTTCAAGCTTTAAAATACTTTGTAAATTTTTTTTCTACAATGACTTTTTGCCGAGTAACAGCGGTTCGAAAACTAGTCAATTTTAAGCGTCTGAACGTCTCGACGCAAAAGGTGCGGCCGACTGGCTGAGTGCGCGCCATTATTACGCACGACCGCCGTATTAATGGAGCGCATTCAGTCAGTCGGCCGTTTAGTCTGCCGCACTATTCTGCGCGTCGAGTCGTTTATAATTTAACAATTTTCAACCGCAACTCGGCGAAATATCATCGTAGACAAAAAATTCAAAAAGCATTTTAAAGCTTGAAACTTGTACTTTAGGCCGTTTTCTAAAAATTTGTTTATCTTTACACTTTTAAACTCGACAAAAAGATATATAATTTTAAGAATAAAATATGTTCCTTTTTGAGCTTAGAAATGTAAAGATAAAAACAATTTGCAAAAAATTGGTTTAAAGTACGTGAAAGTACAAACTTCCAGCTTCAAAATGGTTTTCTAGTTTTTTATCTGTGATGATTTTTTGCCGAGTTTTAGTGGTTTAAAATTTGCTTGATCTTGAGCGTCTGAAAAGCGTTTCTTGTAGAGTAGCTTTAATAGTGGTTTTGATAAATTAATTAATATTACTTTAGAATATTAATTATAATCTTCATGATGCTTACATAGCATGAATTTTACTTTTAGAAACAAAATAACATCGAAATTTGGGCTTGTCGCTTTAATGACGTCCGCCTCTTTTTACGCTCTTTTACCACAAGCAATCAGTGATATAGATCGATGTCTTATGAAACTACCGATCGATTTACTGATAAGACGATTCGAGAGAATGGACGGGTAGCAGAAACCTCCTGTGGGAGCAATGGACGAAGCTTATACGGTTTTATGAACCTCAAACGCGTGCTGCAATAAAAATTAGGAACTATCGTTTTTGAATCGTATCAAAGATATCTTGTGAAAAATTTGTTCGACGCAAGGAGTAACTTCTTTCTCTGTGTGGAATTCCACAAGAATATCGGGGGCAATTGCTATCCTATGGGAATAATAACAATACTACGATCGATTGACCGAATTCGAAGACTGTAGCAATTGCTTCAAGCTGTCCGCAATGGCATCAAAATTTCAATCGCGTATTCAGACTAATTGTCGGTCGTGGATTTGCTTAACTATTTGCGCGCCGTGCTCCATTCTAAGCGCTCCTAAATTCAAGTAAGTTAATCTGTAATACGTATTTAGTCACACTTTTTCCGATGTGTATCAACGTTGATAAAGTTTCAATAGAATTCTAAGCATTCCAAGCCCAATTTTATAATTTACAAAAATTTTATTTAAAAATATTGACCAATTACGACTTGTCACGACTTATCTTACATCTTATTTTATGCCGGTTAACATTCTGATTTTTAATCCGCTTGTTTTCTTTTTCAATGAAATAAATTGTCTTTTGCAATTTTGAATAATGTCTTCTTTTATTACTCTAATGATACATGACGTACGATAAAATAAAAAATCATTCGTATTTAATTCCGTGCGATACGAAGTACATAAAATCAGGCAACGTGGAAGTATTTTTCATCTAAGGGGGCAAAATTTATAAAGGGGATACATAATACATTTATAATATGTATATGTATATGTATGTAACTCCATTCGAACACCATATAATAGGCCACTCAATGGGTAGTATAAATGTACGAAAAATATGCATAGATTTTTTGTTCTAATTAACTTAATGCGAATTTTCTTTGTTATATAGTGTACTTTAATTGAACGAGTAAATAGTTAAAAAAAAGAGGAAAAAGAAAAGAAAAATAACCCATTTTCCACCTTTGATGTAAATATTTGATGATTAATATTTTTGGTCATGAAATATCTGAAGAAAACAGAAAAATTCAGAGGGGCGTAGCCCTCCCTGAGTTATCTCTGGGTGGGCGGTCGCCCCCTCTGCCCCCCCCCCTGGTTCCGCGGCGCCTGCATAAAATGTAATTATTTTGTAAAAGTATAGTGCAGCTTAGTAAAGCTGTTTGTGAGTGTGAGTTATTAAGTTCAGTTATAAGTGCAAGACACGGCAAACTGTAAAGGGTTAAGTTTCTAAGATCGGTGTGATACGATCAAAATGAGCTCAGCGTTCGGTTGACTAGTTGGTTCGCAATATCCAATAATCGATATAATACCTTGTCAAGACGTGAAAACCGGAATTTCCCCCCACTGAAGTCTATTATACAGTCGAAAATATAGATAATGTAATTATACGGTCTTACCGGAAACGACGCCAGGGATTTTAACGCCGTCGGTCTCGTATCGCATTCGTGCTTAAAAACATAAAAACAATTTAATCATAATTTCTTTAATCACACTTACATAAAAAAATACTGCAAATTTACAAAAGAAAGATTCACAAATTTACTACAATTGTAGTAATCAGATAAGAATCTCGATTATCGAAATGAATCGTTTCCTCAGATTTGAACCGTTTGTTCTGTAGACATAAAAATTTTTGATGTACGCATTAGAGCGCGATAAAAGCCAGCGAAGTGTAGATCACACGTTTTTTCTCAGCCTCTTTGTCTCGCGCGTCCATTTTCTTTTGTGTACACAAAAATGACACTTGCCAGCTGATGTCTTCCGGGTAATTGTTTTCTTAACGACTGGGGTGGCTTTATCGAGCTTCCAGTCAGCTGCAGAAGTGTATGTCACATATAGCACAAGTTTCGTGTTAACAGGGCAATAAATTAATTGAATATCTGACAGAAGTAGTAACTTTATCGTTAGTTTACTCATTTTCCGCTTCCTTATTCAATGCTTTGTAATATCATAGCTTTCGGTTGCACTCATTACATCCTGAATGACAGCAAAAAGCTAAACGCAAAAAAGTTCTTTAGAAACATTTTTTTCTCTTTCTCATACATAATATATAAAACTTTTTAAAAGTTTACTTTTGTAATTATATATAAATCGCTGTTTTATATAATTTTATACCGTTTTATATTTGTTTAGCTAATAATTCAGCATCCATAGAATTTCACATCATACATGGAAGACTTTTATAAAAACAGACGAAAATTTTAATTTTATTTTAAATAAAATAAATATTTATTAATACAATATTATATATATATATATTATGTGTAAAAGATTTGTATAAAATTTGTATAAAATTAAAAATGTTTTTACAAAAATAAAAATATATATTTATTAGGTCATAATTATTTAATTGATTCTCTTTTTTTCATGCGTTTCTTTAATAAACAATTAAAACGTGTACATTGAGCCGTAGAAAAATTGATTGATTGATGGGACATAATGTTACTGATTGCAGGAAGCATATAGGAAATGGATGTGCAGCTCTCTTGTGCCTCACTTTGTTTATAAAGAAACAAACGAGCAAGCAACAACTCCAAAAGACAATTGGACTGCTAGCAGACTGAGGCCTTGTCGATCTGTCTGCTACGCTGTGGAGCAACGTTGTCCTTATTTACTTCCGACCGATCGCGCTCCTGGACTCTCCACGCAGTACGCTGGTGAACCCACTTTTCTTTGTGGAGGTAAGCAAAAAAAAACCCGATCATAAAAAAAAGAGTGATAACACTTAGATCCACATTGAAAGTCACAAGTCACTCTTTTATACTTTAACGTACATTTTATCAAGTTGACAAGAATTCATTCTCCATATCATATACTGGTCTATCAGAAAATATCATAGATGACAAATTTATGGAGGTATGTTGGTTTCCCAGATCTTTGTCTCTTCTTTTTTTTCTATATGTTATTTTTTCGATCTTCCTAATTGATGTAATTAATTTTAAGAAATCACACGGTGACGCTCAATTTATAAAAAGATGGACCGATGAATTTAATGGAAAAGAATCAAATACAATAACGGAAATAAAGCACACAATAGATTTCAATAGAAAAACTAGAATATTATAAATTTTAAATTAAATCTGTAAACAATTGCGACGATCAAATAATTGTAATGTAACACACTGAAGATGACAATATTCCGAATGGTCGAAACGTTTGTGTAAATACAATATTATTAATAAATGAAAAGGAGCAATTACCACCTGGCTCGGCTCGTAATAGCTTTTATTTTATAGTATTATAAAAAAACATCAAAATTTTTATGTTTTTTTTTTATTTTTTAATATGTGCATTGACTCTACAAGATCCCTTTGATATCATTCTGATTTTAATTCAACAGCATTCATTATTGTTTTTCTGTAATGATGGGCAGAAACATTTATTTTTCTCGTTGTTTATCTGAATCTTTTTCAATAAATTTACGAATAAAATGTGAAAACAAAATTTTAAAATAATATTCTACGTATACGTATCGTTATGAGACAAAAAATAAAATATCAAAAAAATACACGTATAAAAGAATTGTAAAAATACAAAATATAATAAGATAGAGAATAAAATTTTATTTATCAAATATTTTGTATTATTTGTAATAATATATAGAAATTTAAATCAACAGATATAATAGCTAAATTGGCGTACTGCTAATGATTTGTAACGTTTGATACGATTGTTAATTGGTTGCGAAGTCATTTTTTAAAAAACAATTTGAAATTAATTGACTTATTAATTTTTAAATTAATTAAAAATTTGTAAAATTGCAATTGTGTTAAAAAATCTTTATCTGTAATCAATTAGATACAAACTCTCTTAGCGGTATCATTGGAAATAATAATAAATACGCGCACATATAGAAATTATTGTTTATCGAACTCTTCACAAAATTGCGCTGAACTACTTTGCTGTATTTTTATGCAATGTTATGCGACAAAATGAACAAATTTTCATAGTTCGCATTTCACATACATAAAATTTATCTTTCCAAATGACCAAAAATTAAATATGATAATTCATGAAAATGCATGTTTTCCAAAAACTTATTAATGGTATTTTATACTTTAATAAAATTTTTTTGAAAGAAGAGCAACAAACAGTTTGCATCCATCCGTATGTGTCACTGAAAAATATAATGATTTCAGATCCGGAGATCCCAGAGACCGGTGAACAGGCTAGAAAGTCGATCATTGCCAGTCCCGGTGAGTGCTGTTACTATTCATGTGTCGAGGACGATCCAAAAGCGGGTCTCTGCGACAATTGTACAGAGGCGTGGAAACATGACAGGATCAACGATTTTCCAACAGCACCTCATTGCGATCCTCCAAAATCTGCTTCTACTGGTAGGTTCGACATGAACCGCTACATGAACCGCATTTGTTTCAAAATTAGCGATTATTATCATTATTATTATCAAAATTCTATTATGGATATGTGAGTATAAAATTTGTCTTTGATTGACACATCAAAATTCAAGTGCTTTCAACTTTTGACATTGCGAAAATAGAGAACACCAAATTCATTTCTGTTATTAATGAGTTAATTCAGTTTTCGTCTAAATGAATAATCGTTTCTTTTTCTAGATGCGCCGGTTTTACAGACGGTCGACAGTACTACCGCTTCTACATCATCCACCTTGGCTCCGCCAACTACAACCGTCGACCAGGACACGTTGTTCTGCGGCAATGGTCGAATTGGGCGCGTCAACACGTCCATGTCCTTTTCAAATTCACCGACCATTTTATATATCTATATGGTGTTACTTTTAACATTACTTATTTAACATAAAGACATTTATAAATTGATGTGTGTGTGTGTGTGTGCGTGCGCGCGCGCGCGCGCGTGTGTTATACCATGTGTGTGTGTGTGTGTACGCGCGCGCGGATGTTATACCAATGTGTTGATTCACCGAGAAGGATCTGAAGAATTGCAATAGATGTTTTCTTATAGATCAGTAATCTAACTGCCTGACTTGCCAGTCGAACGGGCAGCTGTTTTGCCTGAAAACAAATCAACGATTAGAAGAATTCATTTCTTATTACTCTGTTTACATCAGATGCCTATATGACGGTCCCTTTTTCGATAAAGAAACTTAATTCTTATCACTAAGGCCGGAACCATATTGTGTGCTGTTTTAAGGGACTAGAAACGAAGATAAAGGTATTAAAATAAAAAAGAGTTCATTGACACTTAACAATATTTAAGACATAGAAAAATTATTAAGTATTATATATAGTACATATATTAATTATTCTTAACTATTAAATATGTCTAGTGTGGGTGTGTTTGTGTTTATGTTTGTGGAAGAGAATTAATATTAATAATCGTAAACAATAAGATTAATATATATAAAAAGAGTATATGTAATATATGTAATATATGTAATTTATATGTAATATATGTAATATATATGTAATATATGTAATATACATTATAAGTATAAAGTCCAGAAAAATAATGATAAAAATAAATCATTTCTTTTAAAGTAATAGAAGACTTGATTTGACACGGCTAAAACCCAATTCTCTGATCTCAGCTTCTCCGATTTATCTCTTTCCATTTTTCGTGGCCGTCAAAATCCCGGATAATTGCGATATACCTGTCTCCGTAAAAGTCTTCAGAAACAACCTCTTTCCTTCAAATTATGCGGCAACCTCGTAACTGCTTTTTGTCCTTGAGACTGCATTTAAGAAAAAAAATAGAAAAAATTATTATTAGTTTTAGAAATTCAAGGACGACACTTTGAACATTTTCTGTAAAATAAAAAAATAATAAAAAGTATTTGCAGTAACCATCAAGTCATATTACTTATATGTAAAAGTTAATAAATTGGATAAAAAGTCTGAAAACCGTTTATTATTTGTCTAAACGTCATATTCGTTGAATTTGTTTTACAATAATATTATCTACAACTTTTATTATAGAACAGAAATTGATTTCCATTAAAAAGCTAAAAGGAATCGTAAAATTTTGGAAATTACAAGTGATAAAAATAATTTAAATACTGCATTACGTAGTCTCGATATTTTAATTATACAATTTATCTGAATCAATTTTTGCTAAAATTAATATTTATGGTATTATTAAAATGGTTCTGGTTACGTATTTCACTCTGTGTAATTTACGTGTATATGTATATACACATATATAATTATTCAAATAAAAATAAAATTACGCATGTGAAAAAATTAGATTCGCATACAGGCTGCATTTCTATAAATTGCAGATGCACGAATACGAACCAAATAGCATTTTATCAGCAAGGTGAAGATATAAATATATTTCGTAATCTATCTTTGATAATATATCTAAAATGCGCTGCAAATCAGCAATATTTTGAGAAAATTGTTAGAGATTGCCGACGTAATATCTGACGTAATCGCAATTAGTGATCGCATGACCTTGATTTAATTGCTCGTTAGCACCATATTCTTGTGATTAAACACGAAGACAAGATAAAAAAAATTGGATTAACAAGCAGTCAAGTTTTAGCAGGCGAGCTATTTAGCTGTGTTAAGTGACGTTTTTCTTATTCTTTTTAATAATAAAACGTGTAAAAGGTAAGAGAATTAATTTTCATCTGTTTTTAATTATAATAATTTTATAAGTTAATTATTTTATATTTTATAATAATTTTATATAATTGACGTAATTTTGCAATATGTTTAGTAATAAACAATTTTTTTTTTTTTTATCAAGGATTCGGACCGACATCATATTATTTCTGAATAAAAGCTTTTTATACTATTTTAAAAAGTAATAAAGTAATAAAGTATACAGTAGGAATCGAAAAAAACCGTAAACCGAAAATAATACTAGTCTACAAAAAAAAAATGTTTTTTAATTATTTTGAATCAGACAAGATATTTCTTTATAGATTTTTGGATGCTGAAAACGATGCCGCAAACCAAATTTTACCAGCACGTCAGGTTTCCAAAATAATTAAGGTTTAATATAAAAAATTAATGTAAAAAATAGGTTTTTTTGCGTTGTTTGCTTTTTTTTTTGTAAGAAAGATTAACTAATTAACGTCGTAAGGTATCAAAATAAAAAAAAATGCATTTTATAAAGGATTAACAATACATTCATGATTTCTGATCAGAATTTAAAGATAACGTTAATCTTTCTTAAAAAAAAATATCAAATATCGCAAAAAACCCATTTTTTACACATTAAACCTCAATTATTTTGAAAACCTGACGTGCTGGTGAAATTTGGTTTGCGGCATCGTTTTCAGCATCTAAAAATTCATAAGAAACACCATGTTTGATTAAAAATAATTTTTGGCTGTAAACTAGTATAATTTAACCGATCCGGTTATATTTCTCGTATTATAAACTTTATGAAATTTTGGTTCAGTTAGTTTCTGTTTGATAAAAAACAAACGGTTATCGGTTTAAATTTTGGTTTAATCCGGATTCTAATTAATTATAAATATTTTATCTTTGCGAATTAAATTGCGAAATATATTCATATGATAAACTGGAAAGAAAGCAAGCTTTAATTATTTCTCGATTTTTCGAGCATATTATATACGCATTAAATTTTTGAATTATTCAAATATTTTTTGAATTAATTTTTATTTAATTACGTAATATATGTTTTTATTTAATTTAATGTCTTAAATTAATATTTATTATACATTGAGTTCTATAACATACTGTAGAGAGTCTTCCTATAAGAGTCGATATGTAATTTTCGGGTCAAGGAGAGCAATAGTAGCCGGTGGATGTCTGTACTCCTTCCACATTTACACTGTGTATTGGTGGGGATGAGACAGATACCCGCAATGTTAAATTTTCTCTTTTTACAGTGGTCCATCCCCACTCCTTCAAGGCTCACTCCAGTATATTATCCAAAGCTCAATGTACTTATAGCTAATAATTATTATTCCACAGATCAAGTTCCGAATTGCGTGATAAAAGAAGATCGAGGAAATACGTAGATCGATACAGACATCACGGCATGAATCTATCAATTGTGGATATTTTCATCTACTGCTCGACAGCATTGGTAATATGTATCAGTCTCTTTTACGCGTACGCCAAGTACAAGCTGTCTTACTGGAGCAGACGCGGAGTCAAGACTCCTCCAACGCATCTAATTTTTGGCAATTTCGGGGACAGTCTCACGCTGAAGAAACCGCCTAGTGAGGTGTTGCGTGAGATTTACAATTACGCCGATCCGGACGATCCCTATATCGGCTTCTACATCTTCCATAAGCCCATGCTGCTATTACGAAATCACGATGTAATGAAACAAATATTCATCAAAGATTTTGACGTCTTCCCGAATCGGCGATTCGGTTCAGCTAACCAGAGGGATGCGTTGGGTTTGGACAGTATCTTGTCTATCCAACAGCCCCGATGGAAATACTTGAGGAACAAGTTGACCGTAGCCTTGAGCGGACAGAGATTAAAGAATATGTTTCCGCTGATAATCGAGTGTGGGCAGCCTATGTTGAATTTCATGAAGAACTTGTCAATGTCTAGCTCGAATAAAACCGAGGTGAAAGAGCTCAGTGGTCGTTATGTCACCGATATTATTGCTTCTGTAATATTTGGCATCAATGCAACTTCATTCGACGAGAAGAAAGATGCTTTCTGGAAAAACAGTAAGTTTTGTGCTGCTTTTATTCTGCGCGGAGTTGCAAATAGTTGACGACATTTTTCTCATGTATCACGATATGTCTCCTGCATGAATGAAATCAATGACAATTTATTGGGTAAAAAAATAAAAGCGGAAAAAGTATTAAAATAACAACATAATAGAAGCGCAGATACTGAAAAACGTCGAAAAGAAAAATATTTTTAAGTATTTTGTCGATTTTTGCTTTTGCGATTGTTACTTTTTCATTCTTAGAGAAAGATTAAACTTTCGTTATACTTAAATTTGCAGGTTTAAACATCTTCTATGGTTTCATGCGCAGCATGATAATGATTATGATTTTCTTTATTCCTGAATGGATTCCTCTATTTGGACCAACTATTAAAATATATACGAATTATTTTCGCAAAATTTTCTGGGATTCTATGAATAGCAGAGAAAAAAGTGGATATAAGAGAGGAGATTTTATTGACTTCTTGTTGACGCTGAAGAATGAAGAACAGGATCCCATTTACAGTAAAGATTATGTGACTTGCAAAATAATTTGCGCAATAATAATTATTATGCATTGTATTATATATATATAACATAATGATATTGTTATTAACATAATTTTTCTGTATGCATCAAGTTTATAAAATTATTAAGAGAGAAAGACTTATTAAAATGTTAATTTTATTATTCTGTTGCATTAATAATTTGGTTTTAGAGTTTGAAGGCGACCATTTACTGGCGCAATCTGCCAGTTTGCTCATAGCTGGAATTGAAGCAACTGCGGACGCAATCGCATTCGCTTTGTATAATTTAGCACGTCATCCAGAACTTCAAGCTACTTTATATGATGAGATACAAACGCATATATCAGGAAAAGAATTGACCATGGATCTGATTACAGAAATGTCTTTCTTGGATTCTGTTTTGATCGAAACACTGAGATTACACCCTCCTCTTCCCATCGTTGATAGAATAGCCACAAGGAACTACAAGGTAATTAATATAATCTTATAAATAACTGAAAACAGATCATTACGCCATCACTTCTTTGACTATTACATATATTCTCACATATATTTCTCACTTCCAGTTGTTAAGCACCGGGTTAATAATTGAGAAAGATATTCCAGTATATATTTCTATAAATGCGACGAATCAAGATCCTAAATATTTTTCCAATCCGCATGATTTTATTCCATTGAGAGCAGAAACAGGTAACAAAAAGTTTTACGAATCTTTGGCATTCGGCCTAGGACAACGATCGTGTATAGGTAAGTTACAAAATTTTATCACACGAAAAAGATATGTCGTAATCTTCTCCTTTCCTTTTTACATACACAAATGTCAAATAGATATAATTTGTACAATAATTTATCTTAAATTTTCAGGACAAAGATTGGGCCTGTTAATTGCAAAAGTGGCGTTAATCACAATCCTTTCGAATTATATTCTCGATTATGAACCAAGTAAAAAGGATGACAAGGGTATCATTCATGTGTTCACGTACGCAGCTGACGGTTTGTATGTGCAATTAAAAAAACGTGAGAAAGGCGCATAATCAATGCCCAAATGCATTGTTGAGCGAACATATGTGTAATGAACGAGATAACAATTGTAATTTTTCAAATATTTATAATTAGGTAGAAACTATTTAGAAGTGTTTAAAAAAAAATTAGAATTTCAACTATGATGAAATAAATTTATTAATAAAATTATTCATTCATCGTGCGCACTTAATAAAATTGACTTTTTCCTAGTTTAAATAATATACTATGACTGAAGCGAGTAATTAATTTCTCAAGCATTGCGACGTATCGATCTCTATTGCAAATTACGGGTCAGCACAGCGCATCGTGATCGAACGACATATATATTTATAAATATACTATAACAGAACATTATACAAAACAACAAGCGTTTCGGCAGCAACTGCTATTGACTCGATTTCTCTTTTGTATAGTATACACTAATAACAATATATATATATAACATAAGTTAACATCATTTTAAATATAGCTAATTAACTACTAACGATTATCTTACATTGTGTTGTCTTGTCATTCACTTCTAATATGATAGTATAAAATTGGCTAGTTTGGTAGATAAAAAGGTACGAATATTCATTGTACATCGTTCATCGATTGACTTTCTTGTGCGTTTTCATTTTCCGCCTGCGTAAAATGAGGTAGTTCAGCTTTTGTAGCCAACTCCAACGCGTGCATCCACCTGAAAGTCCCATAAATATTGCATAGTATTATTTCCTCATTTCTAAAAAATTACAAGCCAGATTATATAAAGACCTAATTTCTACACGTACTTTTCTTTGTCCTTTTGAGAAGATGCTTGGAGATAGTAATATTTTCTAGAATGATGCATCTTGAACGCTCTTGTCCGATCTTTCATGTTTAGGGGGTCTTCATCGGGTAATTTTGTACCTTCGGTAACCATAAAGCCCGGCATGGGTGTCGCTGTCATTGCCATGCTCTCAGACTCCGATTTGAAGGAATATAGAACGAAGTCGCCATGCAACGCAAACCATCGTCTTGTCCAAGGTTTACTGGCCTGCGTTTTTAGTAGCAGATATCCGGATAATACTGATGACGCACTCGCTGATACTTGCAGTAAGCTTGGCACTGGTCCAGAGGGTGATGACGGTGACTTGGTCAGTGGCTGAGTGAGCGCGGCGTGACATAATCTGCACACTCTCATATTTTTATTGTCTTCAAATAATAATTTCTGATTTGAGCATTTACTACAAACCACCTACAGCAAAATAGAACACAGTATTAACATAATTTGTAATGATAACGAATGTGAGATAATTCATAGTAAGAAATCAATTTTAACGTAATACTTACTATTCCACAAGCCCGGCAATTGTGTTTTCGTTTCATCACAGAAAAAATAACTTCGCAAACCATGCATCTAGTTACATCATCAGCCTTAACCAAGGAAGTCTTAACGTTGCCGGTTTTCAGGCTAGCTTTACGTCTCATAATCTCTTGCATCGTTTGAAACAGTGCGTCTAACCATGCTGCTTTCTCCGCGGCGGCGTGTGTATACAATTCGACGCTTTTATTTTCATCCCTTATGTAAAAAGTATTCGCCGTTTCCAGGTTATCACCTTCAACTACTTGTAAATTTTCTACCATAAATTTGGCTCTTAGTCGATACATAGGACCGGGTATCAGTCTTATTGAGCAGAGTAATAATAAATCACTAAACTGAAAAAAAAAAAAAATAGTTATACACAATTGAGTATTGCATATATTTTACAAATACTAGAACATTGCGAGTGCTACACACGCGCAATTTAGCCTTATAAATAAATAAAATCTAATAAATAAAATGTACATTTTATTCATTTTTATGCTTTAGAATTTTGCATCATATCATTTGATAGGTCTAGAACTTTACTGCGATGCATTGAATATGTTTTAAATTAAAAAATGGTCTAGAATGTTAAAATAAACATTTTATTCATTTCAGTGCCTTAGAATCTTATATCATATCGATATGATATAAGATTCTAAGCAATAAAAATGAATAAAATGAATAAAATCTTATATTATAATATTTGATAGGTTAGAATTTTAATATGTACATTTTCTTTACTGCGATACATTGAAATCTTACGTTTTAAACAAAGAAATGGTCTAGAATCTTAAAATAAACATTCTATCTATTTCTATGCTTTAGTATTTTATATCATATTGATATAAGATTCTAAACCATAAAAATTAATAAAATGAACAAAATCTTATAACATTTAGTAGGTTAAAATTTTAGAATCTACATTTTTATCATTCTAATGTCTAGAATGTAGAAATGTACTGTAATTTAATTTATATGTATTTATATAAGATTTTAATGCAGTTCTAGACCTACCAAATTCTAAAGCATAAAAATGAATAAAATGTACATTTTAACATGATATAAAATTCTAAAATAAAAATAAAATGTATAGTTTAACACTCTAGATCATTTTTTTGGTTTAAAATATAAGATTTTAATATATTAAGAGTAATGTATGTATGTATGTATGTACGTATGTACGTATGTACGTATGTACACACACACACACATATATATATATATATTCAAAGCATTCCAAAGATATCTTTGAGAGATACGATATCTTCGGAACGTCTCCCGAATATGCATGCTATGGGTTATTATATAACGATATTAATAGTTACCAAAAACAAATGCCTCTCCTGATGATCACCACTACGCGCTGAGATTTTCACTATACGTCCTTCTTTTACTAATTCGCGTGTTGCACTGACTAGATCAGTTGCATCGTATATACTCTCTTGGATTTCCAACAGTTTCTTAAATTTATCAATTTTCTTCATTGCTTCATTTGTATGATTTGCAGCGATGGAAACTAATTCTAGAGCCTCTAAAATTTAATACACAAAAGATTTCTCATTTAGTATATTGTAATAATAAATCATGTAAGTATATATAAAATATGCAATTTTTATATATAAAAAATGTATTAATTTGCTTACTTTGAGTATCTTCGTAATCCGGATTGTCTTCTGTGAGATTTCGTAAGTAATCTTTGAGAAGCAATTCGTATCGCGGTAGCCTTTGTATTGGACTCAACATGTGATGAGCTAGCGACAATTTAGCGCATTCATCGAGCTTCTGAATTTCGTTAATAATTGCTGCAAATCTGGGAACCTTGTTTTGCAGTGTGTTTATCAGGTTCATAGCGTAATCGAAGTTTTTCACATATTCCGTGTACATCTTGAGGAACGGCGCAAAGTTCTTCATTATATCACCGATTTTTGGATTTGAATCCCAGCATTGCATTCTTTCCTCGAGTTGCGGTAATAGAAAGTCGTTGTGAAATTTGTAGATAGATTTAATATTTGAGAACATGTGCTGAACAGTCTCTGGAGGGAACATTGGATGTGCTCTATTTTCCTGATCGACCCTGAATTGAAATACTTGATCGATCAGATGCAAAATGTTTACATAATTCTTCTCAGTCGCTAGTAACTCCCGCGCTACATGTAACGCCTTTTTCCTCTTCGAGTCAGAGGAACTTTTCTTTACTATCTGTTTGGACTCCGAAATCGATTCGTCAGTGTGATCCGCCACAATGGCAGAGTCTGTTTCTGAAGATCTCGTTTCTTCTGATTCTTCTTCACTTTCGGATTCGCTTACCGCGTACGTATCTAATGTATACTGATGAGACCTTCTCTCTGAGGCTACGTAGCTGTGTGTTTTAAAATATGTTTTTAAAAAATATTCCGCGATAAAAAATATACAAAGTATATTTATTCTTCTGTTAAACCTGTACTCACCTGCTGCTTCTATATTCTAGGACGCTATGTGACATTTTAATGTAGGACGTTTCTGTTGAAGTTTCTTCATGCCTCATGATATCGATGCACTCGGCAGGCGTGGAAGCGGACATAACGAATGGCTGAAATCGTGGGAAGCCGCCAAAACTGGCGATTCTATGGAAGGAATGTCTAACATATTGTTGCTCCTCAGCACCTGTTGCCGTGTCCGAATCTTGTGAGTTTTCATTTTCGCTAGTTGCGCTCTGTTGCTCTGATAAACGTGGCGCTTTGGAATGTTCGTCTGTCTGCTGGAACTCCTGCTTGTCCTCCGTGATATCCAGATCGGTGTAAAACGTGCTAGTGGGTGAACTGTTTTTCGAACCAAACATTTTAAATCCGTCGATCATCCGATTATTTCCGTCCCCAGGCTCCGGGAATAGGCGCGTCATCCAGGATGAAATATCCCTCAACTGACTTCGTTGCATTCTACGGCAATGTGAATTACAGTCAATTATCATTATAGGGACAATTAAGGCACAAACAAATTATGCACAACGAGAACGTACAGTGTATCATGCACAATACACATACAATGCACAAAATTAAACATAAAATAACAAATATATTAAATTAAAATACATGAAATTGCCGATATCAATCAGTTGATAATTGATAATTCGTAAAGTTGATAAAATATATTTCTGATTGTTAATAATTTATAAAAGTATCGTGCTGTTCAATTTTCTTTGATAAGTGAGTTATTTTTATTATTCTTAATTTTTTCCACGAAGATAAATATCCATAAAATACAGAGATAAACAGTATTTACAAAAAAATGCAAATCTTTATGTAAATTTTAATTAGGATAGCGCAAAACATAGCTGACTGTGAGATAAAAATGTTAGTTCGATCTTTAGAAAGATTTCTGTCAGTGAAAAAGCTATTCGATAATTAAAAGAAATAAAACATTCTCCAATCCAGAAGCAGTAGCAGGATTTAAACAATCTATGCAATCTAAAACACCAAACTTAAAAAAATGGAATATATTATTTAATATTAGTTGAAAATAAGTACTAATGCCAATCGTGTACATTTTGATTAAATAAACTTTATTTTGTCAAAAATATAACGTTTTAATACGGCAATTTGACGATCTAATTAATATTAATTAATATAGCGTTTTAATACGGCTATTTGTACAATTTAATATTAATGACAAATATATTTAGTTTTTATTATACACTTTACTGGTATATCATTGCAAATAAATCATAAATCAGAGATATTCTAATAGTGCTTGTTATTTTTTAATTTTCTATTGATAATAAACACAAAGAAAGAAAGAAATATTGTTCACGTGTCTATTATTCATATTGTTATCGCAATGCTGACTCATTACGTTCACTCAAGTGAACACAAAATTGAAATCTGCTTGATGACGATAAATTACGCCATATTAATCCACGTTTATACCGTATTACAGAGACTATAAATCTCATTTTTATTTTAACACCGTATTTCCAGCGCAAAATGTTACAGGATACGTTTATTTGATGGATTCACGATCCAGACAACATGAAAGTGAACGGAAGAGAGAGAGAAAAAAATATGGGAAATTTCCTATCGGTACCTCCGAAATAAGCGCCTGATAGATCTCGCCGGGGGGCTATTTAAAAACACATCCTCCTCCTCTTAGATCGATCCATTACGCTAAAATTAACGTGTCGGTCCGTTCCAACGCGCGGTCGAGAACACCCGCGCCGGCATCGCTAATTGACACTCGGCGTGCTCCGAACTGAATGCATGCAGGCACCGTGCGTGCCTGCGAACATGCGTAAACATACGACGAGTCTGATCTCGCGTGTCTCTATCGTAAAAGCGTGAGAGATCTTAATTTTCCGCGATGCGAGAGAATAAATTCTCAGAGATCCCTTTGTAAACCGCATAAAACAATTCGAGCATGTACCGGAAGAAAAATTTATGTGACAAATTTAAAATTTGTGACAAGATTGAAAGAAAAATAAATAAATTTGTTATGTTGCATATACAAGCTCGTTCAGCTGTAAAATGTCAATTATATTTTAAAAATGTATTAATATGTAAATTTAATTAAATAAAAAAAATTAATTAATCTAAATTTTATTGCACTTCAATTTCAAGATTAATTCTTTTACATTAAAAATATTAGTTACATTCTTATTGTGCATTGCCTTTTGTAATTAATATATTTTTACAAATTTATTTAGCATGAAATGTTTTGCTTTATTTGTTGATAAATGTTGCGCACTTAGTGTTATAAATTTGTCGTTCTGTACTGTGGTTACATATATGGTGTAAATACAGTTATCATGTGTATCTATATCAGGACATCGATGTCACACTTGCACAGCGAATACATATGACTATTCTTAAGCGGTTAACAAGCCGAGATTTGCTTTAAAACGATCTCAAATGTGACTTTCCATTTTACACTTTGCATCCCGTTTCTAGACCGACTAGAAGTGGCGACTTATCTAAATTTATTTATAACAGCGCACTAGCCTAAGGCGCAAAATTGTTTCGATGAAATGGGGAACGTTGTAAAGCATAATACGTTAAGTATATGAGGAAATTATTCACTTCATGTACAATTTGGATAAATTATTTAAACCATAAATTATTTATCAAAGTTCTATCTCGAGAAATTACATAATTCAGTGCAAGAATAAAATATATTTACAATGTACTTATAAAATCGATTTTATAAGTAAGGTTTTTATTTAAAATACAATAGTTACTAATTAAGACTCTTTTTTTATTTTCTTATCGAATCTTTCAATTGTGAAACTTTAATTGGTATTTCTTTTAGTGACATTTTTGCTGCTAAATGCGTGGTAATTCGTTAAAGTTCAGATCGATTTTGTAAATGAAAACAATTTAGAAGACTACTAATATAAACAACTTATAGTTTAGAGAACTACCAATGAATAAACAACTTTCCGCAACATACAAACAAATGACAAATAAGTGAAATAACAAACAACAAAGAAATATAAAGTTACAAATAGGTTTTTAGTATTTTCAGCGTTTAATTAATTTCTTTAGAATATAAAGTGCTTGATTATAAATGTCCATTTCATTTCAAATGTTACAAGTGAATAAAAAAAGTAGTTAACATAAATATATTCATTATATCATCATCAAAATTGTAAGAGCAAAATCATCAAAATATACATTGCAGTAAATTATTCATGTACCTCCAATCTCTTCAATAGTTCAATAATTTAATGAGAAAGTAATCATGCAATTTGTGGTTTGACTTTACTTTTTACGAACTTCATGATGAGTTTCGCACAGAAAATATCGAGTGTCAGTGAACGAGAAAAGGGTGGCAGGTGCATATCGGACGATTCGTCATAGGTACTACGCCCTTCGTTTTCCAGTCGAGTCGCGTCGGTCTGTGGATCTGTCTTTGCGATTATACTCTCTTATACGCCCCGCACTCGGAAATGAAACATAAAGCCTATATATGCTTCGCAGCGAGAAAGAAGGAAGAGGAAGCACGCTAGGAACCACGAGGGAGAGAGAGAGAGAGAGAGAAAGAGCTTATTGTCAATCTAATGCTATCATTACCTTTTGCCTCAGGATCACTCGTAGCACAGCGGAATAGCAACAGGCGCGCGCGGATCGGCGCGGGCATAATGATCAGCTTAGGCGAAGAGATTAGGCGAGGCTTAGGCCGATTTCGTTCAGGCTCAAAGCTCGGTAGAATCGCCGACGTTCATGACCGCATGACGGAATCCACAGTAGATTAATAAATTGTCGCGCGCTGCATCGCGACACCGTGTACATGCAATGATCGGCGACGCAAAATTGTCTCGTGAACCTAACAAACCCGAGCAAAGCGATGATTAGGCGGAAAAAGCACACGTCAGAGGCCAAGGTCGCGACGAGAACGTTGTATGGCGGATTAAATCACTCGGTGCACTTGTCAAAACGCGATATGTATCAAGACTGCGTACAGTATAGGACCAACGATCAGCCAACGATCAGGTACAACGACTACGACTTGCACAGGTTTATCTGTCCGATGCGCGTCGATATTCAGCTGCTGTTGCGATATCAACGACCCCACGTGGTGCGACTGAAAAGCTTTCTCGCTGTCGGAAAATGAGGAATTTTATTAATCATCTAACAATAACACAAAGTTAGTGGAGTACCATCATTATCCAAGCTAGATTAAACTAGTTCAATTTGTAACCATGATAAATACCGACGATCAATCATCTCGATATTTTGTGATTATTCCCGCGTCAAGACAAAAATTAAATTGCGACCGCGGATCTTAATGATCTGTTCATTTTTTAAACTTTTCACACTGAAAAAAATAGGAAATAGATATACAAACCATAGAGTTAGATATATAAAGTGTTCAAAAATTTGAAAAAAAAATTAGAAAAAAAGAACAAAGAGAAACAATAAAAAAGTGCAATTATATAGAACAAAGTAATTGTAACATCTTATTCATTCGTAATAAATTGGTGATTTATGGCGTAAAAAAGTTTTTGGAATAATAATATAATAAAATATTAAAAAGTAATAAAAATAGTAGAAAGAAATAAAAAACAAGTATATTCAGGCTTTTTCTGTATTTATTTTTCAAATGTTGCAAATTAAAAAATCGAAAAATTGAAACATATACATCGCTTAGTCATTATTTAAAATAACTAATTGAACAGTTATTTGAAAGCTTCATGTACAATGTATTTTGTACTCATGAGATTGTTGTGATTTCTTATGATATGGTAGATGATACGTTATAAAATACACGGAGTACATTTTTGTAATTTTTCTAAATAAATCTTTTAAAACAATATTACTTACTAAATATAGTATTATTTAAACTTAATTTGTTTATTTAAAATAATAGTAAAAATATTATATTTTTTAAAAACCATTGATTATAGAATAAGAATATTGATATTGTAATTTGATTAATAATTACATTTTTGAAGAATAGAAATACTGTAATGCTCAATAAATTCTGATCAAAAAATTATCAATTTTATATTATTTGCACAATTGCATTATTTATCTATCTAAACAATAGATTAAATAACAATGATACATCCGTGATTTATATTGATTTATGAATAATGCTGAGATACTAACATTGTTGAGAAAATATTATTGACTTATTGGATATAGTGTTCAATAAAAATTGAAATTGTTCTAAATATGATTCCTTAAAATGTATACATATAAAAAATATTTAAATATTTCAAACACGAATATATAAAGGTACTTGACAGATATCTATAAAAATAATCCGTTTCTGAAAAATTGTATAAAATTGGGCAAGTATTAATTTTTACCAAAATTTTAATACGTTGAACGCCGGTTGCATTATTTTCGTTTTGTGTATCACAAAATTCATTAATATTACACTACACTCCCAAAATAAGTAACAAAAATTAAGAAAATTATTTAATACAACTACTAAATTTACTAATATTTAAATATAATTTCGACAAAATATTTACTTGGCAATGTGAAATATTTTTACTACGACGCTCAACATATTACAAATGGACATTCAAAACGCGTATTTCTCGCGTGTATGAAGACAAATAATTGATAGACTAATTACTCGGCATTGTCCGAGCAGCATGTTACGTAACGCGTGTCCTGATGACTGTTTTACGTAATTAAATATAGTACACGTAAGATAGCGACGAAGAACGACAATCCGTGTTTGCTTTAATAATACGCGATTAAAATGCTGCGTGCTTAAACATCCTGCCAACGTTTTAATCAAACTACAATTGCGTTGCAATTATATTATTACGCAATTAAATAATGTCTTATTTGTCTTATTTGTCGCGGTAGGATAAACGTGCCGAATATCCTGCGACTTTTAAAGATATACGGATTCTTGGCAACGCGGCAATTGTTTATTCACGGCTTCGTTCATGGCCACGCTTTTGTAAATTATGATCGCTGTCGTTTAAAGTCATGTCGCTTAAAATTAAAACATGTCGCAACACGAACGTGCTTCCTGCTTACTTACTAGTGTTGCGACGCGTATCTTTCGTCAAGACAACGTAAGTGTCTAAAAATATTGATCTAAAACGCAAAAAAAAACATCTCAAGAATGTTTCAAAAATTTATAATTACCTTTCAAGCGTCTTGGCAACGTTTGAATGTTTAAATGTTGAAAAATTTGAAACTTTTTGAGACATTTTTTTATATATTCTTTGAACTTTTGTATTGTTTGCTATTAAATTAACTAGTCTTTTGCTAATCCAGGGAGAAATACAGGTCGAAGAAACGTCTAATAGACATCTAATAGAAGTCTATAAACATCTAATAGACGTTTCTTCGACCTATATTTCTTCCTGGGTGTTTGCATAAAGTCATGCCAGCGAATAAACATGCGATATAAAATGAAAAATTGTGCTTTTTACAAATAGAACTAATCTTGACTAATAGATTTTGCCTAAATAACACGCATCATTTCTTTATACAAGTAAACTGCTGATATTCTCTTTTTCTCAGACAACACGTATGTATGTCTTAAAGACATCTGAAAGACGTTCAAAAGATATTTAAAATCTTGAAGATTTCAGAACATGCGTGTTGCTGGGTTTATATTATTTTTAATGGTAAAGGTATATTCATAATTTGAGTATTTCTCTCATTGACATCTTGTCCTATTTTTCTGAGAATTCTGTCGTTCGGTTATTTCTCACTCAGTTTCGCGAGTCACTTAGAATAAACGCCACGAAACAGCGCACTCTAATTATTTTGACAACGCAAATATTCGATTAACTTATTCTAACGTCTCGTCATGACAAAATCAACCACCATTAAAAGCTGTTTGCACTGTAACCACCTTAATAACCACCTTGATTTTAACTCAAATCTATGTTTATATTACATAGACTCATGGTAAAACGCAATACGGTCTAAATATTGAGTGTATGAAGAAGAAGGCCAATGCTAGCAGTAATGATCCGCTGAGATCGCCTAGTGCTGTTAAGTAAGGTATAGCCGAGTTGTCAGGATCGATTTTGAACCTCCACATTGCGTGTATAATTATGTGCGCGACGTACAACAGAAGCATCACCTAAAAAAATAATTTTGTTATAATTGCTTTGATTATGTTTTTATTTAAAGTGAAAAATAACAACAAACACATCGTGTAACTTACCTGAAACATGGAAGCGATTAAGTAAGAGACTACGAAATACGCGTGTATTTTACAAGACAAGTCTGGATTCAAGGCATTGGCGATAAAGACAAAAACCAATTGACCAGGGATCACCATAGCAATGAGCAATCTGGCGGTCTTAGCATACGGTGCTGTTTGTAAAAAAAAAAATAATCAAATATTAAACACATTGATTCCTACATTAAAAATGTATTATTAAAGAAATATTATACAATTGGAATGTGTTAATTATTTTAGATAAAAGAAACAAACACGTATAAACAAGAGAAGAAAATTTATACAAAAATTATATTAGTGATAATTTGAAGAGAAATGTTTGAAAGTATATCTTGTAATTTCTTAGAGAATATTTTTCAAAATAAATCAGAGAAAATTGTTATAAAATTACGTACATCCTGCAAAAAGCGCAGACCACGGCAACACCCAGATTTTGCCATGAAGCGGCAGAATTCCCATGATAGAGGACTGATGTAACATAGTTGACATTCGAGATGCTTGCACCGACACTAGATTGCCGCCAATTCCATTGATGACTGGTTGGAAAACTTCAGATCCGGGATATTCATGGATCATTTTCTCAAGAACTAATCCGCCTCCGCTGAAAATAATACACAATACATTAACAACTAAACGGCTTAAATTAACAAGATAACATAGTAACAACATAGACAAATAAATTAAAAATATAAACAAAGCCAAAAGATAGAATTAAGTGATACAACAAACAAAAATTAATTGAAACTAATTAAAACGGTTAATAATATAATCGCAAAAGACAAATGCATAAGCCATTTTGCACTAACCCGCTGATTAGAAGAGCAGACAGGATAGGAATCCAACCAGACTTCAATACACTTCTTGTATATTTGTTCTTCAGCACTATCAGAGTCCAAATTGGCAAGAGCACCAAAAAGACCGCGAAAACAACATATAATACCCATATGCTATCGTTTAATTTCAAGTGAAATTTCGATGCAATAAAAGAAAGTAAACTGATGGACACGACATCACCGATAGATGCAGCTAAAGGAGTCGCCAGATTGTCTGGGTTCATCTTGTACCGATAAGATAGCATAATTACGGCTATCATAACAAAATCTGTAGAAAAAAAATTATTTGTTGGTAATTTAAAAATTTTGAATTGTTGATATATGCTTTTATTAAAGGAATTAGCATAAAAATTTGCATTTAAATTTAACAATTTAAAGATTAGCAAGAAAGAACGAAAAAAAGTAATAAAACCGAGAGAAAAATATTTGTATATTTGATATTGCATAATATTATAATTATAAATGCAACAAATATAACGAATTGCTTAGTAAAGTTGTATTTACTGTCTATTTTATGTGAAAAGATAATATTATATTCGTAATTAAACACCAGCTTCATTGTATTCATTGTGAATAAATTCCTTAAATGAGCAAATATTTGCAAATTTACTATCACAAGCAAAGAAATTAATTGTAATTTTTTCTAGATCGAAAATGTTCGTAAAGCGAAGAAGAGAAAAAAATTTCCACGGTGACAAAAAATTTCACGGTACAAAAAAAAAGAATACTTTTTTTTTATACGAGTATATGACAGACGACATGCATGAAAAATGCGATGTACATATATCTGTTAGTACAACACGACGCTTGATAAAACTGCAGACCGCGATAGCAATTATTGTTAATGTCAATTGCTGATAAACGGCAAGCGGATAATTACTCCACGCAAATGTCGATTTATGAGAATGAGTAAATTGCGTTCATTAATCAATGTTTAATAAGCCGGCGAGAGGATGGTTTACCTAAGATAAAGCAGGAACTGGTCGCCGTGCATATGCACGATACCGCGAGCAGCAGCGCATCATCCCAGACGAAGCGGTTTCCATTGAGCGTGCCTACTCCCATGCCGAATAACGATAGACAAATGGCTGCGACGATCGCCTGAATCTGCACCAGGGCGATGTTTCCAATGATCATCTTAACAATTTCTCGCCGGTTCGTCATGTTGCCTAAATTTGCCTGAGTACACAAACGCGACGCCAAACACATATCGAGATTACCCTTTAAACCTTGCAGCGCCGTAGTCAGGATTAATAATTGAGGAACTTCTTTGAACGCTACCTGGTCCTGCAATTAAATACGTTGAGATTAAGTACATGAGTCAAATTTATGAAAGATAAATTCATTATTATTTCAATTGTTACGGCAAAGTAACAAATAAATTGCTATGTGAATGTTTTTGAAGTCGATCGTAATTTCTTGTTCAATGCACTCTAGAAACTAGTATGTATAATATATATTATGATAAAAAATCTTTATATATATATATATATATATATATATATATACTCTCGTTTTTTGCTATGTAAAAATAAAGAGCTATTCGAGAATAATGCTTCTGTAATATTGTTCTTTATCTTAACATGAAAAATGGACAAAGAAAATGTGATTAAAATGATGAAAGTTCAAGATACACAGTATATAATTAACTAATTTTTATCGTAATATATGTTGACGAAAGATAATAAGTCATTGTTCGTTCATTTTAAAGAAAAACGGTTCAAGATTAATATAAAACGCGCGATAAGAATAGACATGCGGTCATATCGCTCGCAACTAATTGTAAACCGATTTCTTGACCTCCTTTAAATAAATAAGTTAAAAATACCAAAATATAGATAAATGTACTGACTGTCTGAAATTTCTCTCTGAAACGTACGTACAAACAAGTGAGAGAGCGACAGCGCGTTCTACTTTTATAATCGATAAAATGCATTCGGTCTGATAAACGAAGATGAGACCGATTTCGATGCCATCTTCGATAAGAATAGACTGTTCTTTTATCTTCGGATAAATATTTCATTAACAAGAGGAGAATTTAGTGATTTTTTTCGTGATTTTGTGCTTTTATCGGCGCTTTTATGTGCTTTATAAGCCTTACCTTCGCATAGGTAAGGACACGACCAGCACCAATGGTGCCCATACCAGCGATGAAAAAGGGCACCGACACTTGAAGAATCGTGTAATACCATTTTTCGTTTCTGATGTCCTTCTTATTTTCATTTGAGCCATTAGGATAGTCCGGATCGGGATCTGAGACGGCAACCGATGTGATCGTTACTATAGAGCTTCCGCTGGATAGAGACCCACCTCCGTCATTACCGTTGGACATATTTTTCGTATCTTTCTGGCCGCCAATTGTCTTCAGGCCCGCTGTAAATGCATTAGTACATGTTAAATAAATTTCTCGTCAAATCATAGACAAATAGAAAGTTTGGATTTCAAAATTTGGAAGTTAATGGCATTATTAAAAAAAAAAAAAAAAAATTAAAAAACAGAGTAATTTATTAAAATTTAACGTTTAATTATTTTTTTTTTAGATCGTGGCTAAGTATCTTTATAACTTGTTTAATTGATTGCTTTAAAATGCTATTTAATGCTAATTAAGAGAATAAAATTAATTATGTTTCTAACAATTTGGTGATTGCTTTCCTAGCGCCTCTCAACTGCCTCATGTTATTATCGTCGTGATTGTAAACAAAGTTGATTCCACAAAGGCATGTAAACGATAGGAAATAATCACTGAACATGTCTCTTCTCGGTGTCGTCATCATAAATTGACGCGAGTTCATGATACTTTGAATTCTCGATAGTCGAGGGACACTGAGCGGGTAAAATTATCGAAGAGTCACTTTGTGTCGTCATTATTACCGCTATTGTATTCACCGTGTGACCGTTTCTCTATTATACGATTTGTCATATCGTGACTTGAGATATAATAAGGCCGACTCTCAGCTCTTATAACTGTGGAATTTTGTGTTTCAAAGCGACGCGACAAATCTCGCGATAGTGTCATCGTTGAGTTACATTATTCGAATTTGCCAATTCTTTCAAATATTTTACATTTCGCTATATATTGTACTTTCACGTTTGCCAACATTACTTAAAGTTTGTGTATTTATTAAAGTTTTTTTATTTATTTATTTATTTATTTTTTTTTATTTATTTATTAAAAATTTATTTAAAGTTGTTTAAAGCGCTAAAATTCGTGTGTTAAATAAGTGATATACATGTGATGTGCATGAAGTTTTCACGTGGCTCAATATTATCATTTTAGTGGTATGTATATGGCGTTTTCCGTATATTGCTATTACTTTCAGTCGAGGATCGTAATGCATTTTGATAGCGTATCGCCGTTGCACTATTTTGTAATAAAATTTTTTACATCTATCGTTAATGTGATAATTATTAGGTAAATAAGATAAAGCGTCAGAAAGCAGAGCAAAGCGAAAGATCGTTAAGCGCAAATTGATAAGTCGATAAGCCATTTTATTTCAAGTGTACGCTTGCATAGAAATTGCAACTGTACTTTTAATTATATTCAAATAGATTCAATCTCAAGCGTCATAGACACACAGAGATGTCTATCTTTATTCGTGAGAATGGAAATCACTCGATACTGATGAAATACTGATTTAAATCAGTTGTTAATGTAAAACATAAAACTTTTTTTTCATTAATCTCAACACACAAACGTACATGCAAGTGCATGCACGCACGCTTTTATATATGCTCACTGTGTAAATTTGTCGTCAGCATTTGTTGCTTCTCATCTTCGATACACGCGAGATTTTCGGAATTAGTATGATTATGTAAATATAATCCCGTGTAAGAATCGATGTGCTCATGTGCTTATATACATTCGCTTTCATTTATATTAATCTTGTGGTTAACGGTTTTTCTTACCGGCAACTTTTTTCACAACGACAGGCTCCGTATTGATGTTGTCCGTGTGCAATTTTTTTTCGTCGATCTTGTCTACACTATCGAATTTCAGCGTGTAGTTATCCTGTCCGCCCGACATTGTAACACGGGGTATAGTGAAGGCCTGATCTTTGACTCTTCCGGCGTTAGCATCGTCTGCTAGATTATCATTCTGGTTATTATGTGGCGTGAGACCTGTGCCGTTTAATAATGTCGGCTCAGTCGTCGAGTCCGGAAAAGCGACCATACCTGAAATCCAATAATTAAATTGCATCGAAGTCTTATTCAATGACAATACAATATTCTTAATTGTGAATTAATCAATTAATAAATAAAATGCTGAGAATCATATTTATAAACGAAACAATTTAGCATTTTTTGGAAAAAGGAAATTAAATTAATGGAGTTATTAAAAACATTATTGTATATAATATTTATAAAAATTATAATAATATTTAATATTTACTAAAAAAAGCACTGACAAATAATAACTACTTATTTATTTTATTTATGATCAATATTTTTTGCGCAATGTACTAAATTAATGTTATTATTTTTACATACAGAAAAAAATGTTTACACACAGAAAGAAATTTTCATAAAATTCTTATAACTTAATTACGCGGTTTGCACTCACTTTCTCTTTACTGTACTACATGCCAAGTAACTGCTTTACGCAATATCTGGCTTAGAAGTATGATAAAATAAAGTAATTTATGTTATTATATGACGAGATATAATGTACAATAATATAAATGATAAAATAAACGCGATTCTGTTTTTAAATATTTTACTTTAGAGTTAGCTAACAGACGATGTTGCTCTTCCAAGCGACGAACGAGAACTAAGCTTTGTGAAGAGATGTGAGATGGACCTTCGTTTAAAAGGGAATATAATAAAGGAAAATAGCTAAAAAGTTATAGTTTTGACTAAAATACGTATTAATCTCTTAGGAAATTCTTTAGGGAATCTTTCTTAGGGAATCTTTAGGGAATTAGAAATTTTCTTAGAAATTTTTTTGTCTAAAATGAAAAGAGCACATAACAATGCTTAGTTTAGACGCCGAAAAAATTAGTATTGCATCCATATGGTCGTTTCAACAAAAACTTTCTTTTTCGGACCGAAGACGACAATGCTGTGATCCATCTTCATTTTGAATGTCACGTTCGGAAAACAAAGATTATAAGATTGTTACACGTGTCAGACAGCAGTTAGCGGGACCACCAGCTGAGAAGAACTATTAGCAAGAAAATTGACAATTTATTTCTTAGAACTTGTAATAAATTAAAATTTCTTAGAACAACATAAAATAGAGTCTATGTGTGAGCGTAAAATCGAAAAAAAAAAAAACATTCACAGTTGTTATACTGCCATATATAATTAATTCTACTACAATTAAATTTTATAGATACTTTTTTATTATAATCCCAAGCCAAACACATATAATATGTAAAAATTCTCAGCGATTTATTTATCTTCGATAAATATGTAACACTTGACACGATAGAGAAATATGGAAAATAATTTGCAAATAAAAGTTTCACGAAACTACATGTGTGTATATATCATATAGATAAATTTTACTAATGACGTATTGTAATAATAAATCAAATATTTGCAGTTAACTGTGTGCGTACATCATTATTTGTAATACTGTTATATCATAATTAATGCGTGTGCATACCGAATCCGGTGCTGATGTATGATATTGTAATATGTTGTTTTGCAGATCTTAGGATCGACCTGCGATAATCTCACGTCGGATCTGCCTGTTTCTGCAAGTTTAGACCTATAAAAACTGAAAATGCAATGTTATAATACACCGTTCGAAATATCCGGAAAACTGTTCGTTGCATTTAAATAATGCGCGATAGTACGCTATCGGTATTACGTGTTGTAACAATTTTAGCACTTATCGCGCAACGGTTTATTGTTGCTGTTAAATTTATTATAATTATACAGGGTGTCCATACCACCAGCGCCATCCATTTAAAACCGAGGGAAGTGAATTTGATCAAAAATCCCAAAAATTTTGGTAAGTAAATCGGATACGCTTTATCAAATGGTGATATTTTCAACTTGCGGTTCTGAACGTCAATGGGCTATTCAGTCCGAAAGTCGGTTTTTTTAAATGGCACGTGGTATTTTTTATCGCAGATCCGAATTCTAAGTAAAAAAATACGAAACTATTGCCTGAAATTTTCCTTGGAAATGCCTTGATTGATCATGAAATAATCTCGAAAGTAAGAGCACGTGAGATCATCCGTTCATCGCTTTCGTAGCCTACTTCCGGTTGAAACCGGAAGTTGAGATCACCATTTGATAGAGCGTATTCGATTTACTTATTAAGATTTATTTTTCGGATTTTGGATGAAAACCACTTTCTGTTATAAAAGCGGTGTATATCTATGTTTTTTGGTTTAAGTATCTGCACTTCCGCGTTAAAAAGAAAAAAAAGTGAGCTGATTAATGACGAAGATACAAAAGTGCAAAGACAAGGGAAATGAGAGATCTGGAATTTAAAAATCACCATATATGCCGACATGTATCATTTGCATACACTCAAGGATCTTTAAACAGTAGACGATTTCGTACGTTTGCACTCGCGTTTTACGAACTCGCCTAAGAACTAACGCGTTTGTCACGGATATCTTACAAACGTATAAAATCAATAGTTTAATATAAACCTAATCATTCGCTGGCGTTAGGCATAATTCATACACGACAATAAGAACGTCCGTCAAACAAAAGCGATCGATGTCAAATAATGGTGAACGGTTTGGCGCACGTACTTTCGTGTCGCACGTTGCTTGCAAAAACGATATCAGTCGTAATTTTTTGTTTTTTTTACTTGTTAAAATTCCTACTATAAAATTGTAGTATTTTTGGATTGATAATTTCGTCTACTCATTCAACTAACGATGGCGCACAATAACATAGCTAGAAAACAACACGGTTGTCTATTAAAGTTTTTAATAAATTACCTAATTTTATTTAAAGTAATTAACATTATAAATTTTATTGGTAAAACTAGAGTAACTTAAAGGCATGTTAAACTCTCGGTAATAAGTAGCGACGCACTTAGCAATAAGCTAATTAGCATAAAAACTCCCATTGGTCGAAAGTAAAGTATTTTGTATCAGTGATTGTTGTTTTGGCCTTCAGCAATTGATAACGATAGTCGTGGCTGGTCAAGTCATTGCTCTAGACAGGCTTGCTCTCATGTAATGCAATATGCAGAATCAGCAAGAACGTCGTCGGGATGATAGAGGCAACCAGAACTCATTCGTATCATTTAATCTGATCGCACGTGTCGCGAGAATTGAATTACGTCCGCGTGTGCGGGAAAGGGGCGCGCGCGCGTTTTTTGCCACGTTTGCCCATAGAGTTTTGTGATTTTTGACTTGTAAAAATAACAAAATATATTTTAGATAAAGTCAATCGTGCGAGTATTCCATAATATTTTGTTAAACTTAGAGATTATTATTAATCGAGACTTCAGATAAAATCAATCATGCGATTTGACAACATTTTGTTAAACATAGAGATTATTATTAATCGAGACTTGATAGAGAGAGATCAATTGTATAAATAAAAAACAAATAATAAAAAATAAAATATAGAAAAATTTTATAATTTATGACCATGTGATAGCGCTCTATGAGTTATATCCGGACAAATAAGCAAAAACCGATATGATCGGCGCATGAATTTTCAATAGCGTCACAAAGGTTACTGATAATCAACTACTTCTATTTGAATTTAATAATAAATTAAATTTAAAAGATTATCAATGAATCTTGATAGATCTGCAAGATAATGTTAGTTATCATATTTACTAAATTTAATTCAACAATTGATATAATAAATAATTGATTGATCACTCGATTAATCATAGTAGATTGCTATCTCTATTATTATTCTTTTTAAAATGTATAATTTTAATCTGTTCATAACTTTTATCACTGATTATTTATTTTGATTATATTAACAAATTTGATGCTAGTATAATATGGCAATTTTGTTTAGTGTTTACGTATGATCGTGTACATCTCAATTGAAGATACCTACATCTATCAGTCACTCTGTAAATTGTGTCGCGCTAAATACACATACATGTCTCATGATAGATTACCATATTATTATTTTATTCGATATATATAATTCTCTTGAACAAAATACATTTATAATTAGATAAATAATATACTTCTACTTTAAACTTTTTATTTGACTATGTAACTCTTTTATTAAAAATCGCACGAGATAATTATTTCACATATACATTAATTTTTATTTTACATCATGTTTTCCTATTAAGTATTTGTCTACTTGTAAAACATGCAGTTCATTTAGTAATGTTTTATTTCTTCTAAACTTAACTTATTTGATTTCTATTTTATATTTACAAATTATATTTACAAATGTCATATTTTAAACGTAGAAAATGATTTAATTTTTTCTCTGAAACAAAACACTTAAAAGAATTGGAATATTGAATATGAAAATTTATGAACACTCTCACACGCGATAATGCGTGTCACTAAGCGATTCACTAATGTTAGCGATGTTGTACTTGTACTGTTCGGGATTAAAGTTTAAATCTCAGTTGTACTCGTATATCGATAATCACTATCAACCGATGACTCTGTGACTATAACAACAAAACTCTCAGGATTACACCAATCACTGATAACAAAATTTCTAGATATCACGTATCGATACTTACATAGGAAGCTCACATTGAATCTGCGCCAGCGTGTCGAAATTCACTAATAGAGCTCTCGTTCTTGGAATATTCGTTAACAATGATAATGGTTTCAGCAGTCTAGACAACAGTTCCAGCCTCGATTTGTACACGACCACGATTGTACGGTTCCGATATTCTACACGTGCCCTTTTAAATGATTTACGCGATTTGCGTAAAGCGATCCACAAGAAGTTCGAGCACTTTGTCAAGACTTCCAGCGTTATTAAGTACACTATACGATTGATGAAGAAAACCAATTTTCCACTTTTGATTTTCGGAGCGCATGGAGGTGCCTGCGTGCCGCGCGCGAGTCAACTTGACTGATAAAAGAAAGCGTAGTTTGATTGTCAGTCCTCCTTCTCGTTCTCATCGGGCGCTTGTGTGTCTACCTCGTCAATGTATGCACGTGCGCTATCTCGTCGGCCGTAGTGGGAGCCAGATCCTAAGGTGAATCGCTAAGATCGATTCGCGAACGTCTGGGAAATTAATCGGGTTCCCTCCCACTCGACTTTAAGGGTGGGGGAGTCGTCAATTGATTGAGTTCAAAAAGAGTAGAGTGTCATTGGAAATTATGCTTACTTAGAGATTTATCCTTAAAGAGAATACAATTTCATGATTCTGCGGAAACAGGATTTCTTCTAGCTTTTTATGCAATAAAGAATGACATTTCCAGTAGATAATTATACAATCGTTTAAAGTGAAATATTCTGATAGCTTGATGCATAATGCATTAGCATGATAATATTAGAAGAATTATTGATTCTTGAAATAAAGAGACATTCAAATTTAGATGACAATTTATTTGCAAAGTCTATAAAAGTTTATTCCAGTTTTACTTAAACTACTTATTTTCTTATTAACTTAAAAACTACTTATTAAGAAAGATATTATTTGATAATTTATACAAATGTTTTATAGAAATATTTTAAAATATGATTATACTTATATGAGATATATGTAAAATTTATTAGATATATGTTTTGTTAAAATTTTTCTCCAAGAATTTTCAATACACAATTTTTGAAATACTTTTTTAAACCTTTAGTGAAAAAAGAAACTTTTGTTTTATAAAAATTTTATAAAATAAATAGTCTATCACATGCGTGTTCGGTATACTTTTAATAATCTTTGACAATGTCAAAATGCTAGGTGTATAAATTTTTAATTGCTTTGTTGTTATGAAAATGGCATTGGTATTATTATTTAAGCTTGACGTAAGTCGACTTGCGTCACTGAATCGCTAATTCGGTTTTATAATATTTCATTTGAAACGATTGTCAGCGTGTTTCAAAATGAGTCACAAATTGATTTGTGACTTTCGAAACACCTATCAACATATCTTTAACTTCTGTTTAACCTGACGAATGTATATGTTGTCCTTTACACGTATCCTATAAATATCGATGTACGTAATTCGTATTCCGTGCACGTAGACGACCTTACATCGTTGGGATCTACGTTATTTTTTTGTAACCATCAGAAACGGGGAAGTACTAAGTTCGATAGTAAAGATCCTTATTTTTCGTTTGACTTATCGCAAATTGCTTCATGTCAGATTATGCGCATGTTGACAATGACGGGCGCTGTTATCTTGAGTGATTAGTAATGACAATTTCTACCTATTGCCAAGTGCGATTCGGCAGTTTCGATCAGTGATCACGTAGCTCGATTAAAATCAAGTACGAGAAGGTCCTTCAAAAGAAGGTCTCGAAGCAATTCTCATAGTGTGGTGCATTCGTAAATAACTCTTTGTAAAGTCATTATTTATGAATAATCATTTTTAAGTCTTTTATTATTAATCATTAAAACAATTACTAAAAAGTTACATTAATTATTACTAGAAGTAAATTTTGTTTGTTTTTTACTTTAATTATTTATCAAAATTAAAACATATTTTATCAATTATTCAAGGAAATATATAAATAACAAACAATAAATTTTGTTGAAATTTGTCATTACTTGAATTGGCGGAAAATCCGCCAATAAAATTATGTATATTAATTTTGTAACATATCCGAATAATAATTACTACACATATACAATTATGTAGACATATTCTCAAATTATTAGTAATTATCAGTAATTTTCAATTTTTTTTAAATTGAAAGATATAATAAGATTATATATATGGCGCATTTTTGTAATCTAGTAAGTTCTTTGTAGACAGTAAGTCTAGATGACAGTCTTGTTCGTAAGAGATAAACTTAGTATTTGAGAAAGTAAAAATTTCCCTAACAACTGCCATTAATTGCACTCCTTGCGAACGTGCTCGACGACAAACAGATATGTAATCCAGTGCAAGTTGCAAAATCGGGTGCAAACTGATTATCACCGACTACATCAGACTAGTTAGATATCCCACTTATTATCCCCGCGAATGTTTTATATAGGCTTATCTATTAGCCGATATATATCACAGGTGCGTACGTTTGCAGTGTTATGTTTGTAAATGTACTGTCGCGCACGCGTATGCAAAGTTATTTGCCAATTAAATTTACGACGAAATTGATATAAATGTTAAACTGTTCTATATTGTACTTTAATAATATTCACCAATATTTTAATTATTCAAAAAATATCGATTGCGCAATAACACGGCAAAATGATGATAAATTGACAAGATATTGTTACATTATCCACGAAATCATGATTGATTCTTTGTGCTACGTGTATCGGGTACGTTTTCAATCATTAAAAATATTATCAAATATTACAATTAAAAATATGATGCGCTGTATAATCTAAAAAAACCGTTTGACCGATATGAGAGAGAGCATATTTTTCACACTGAGTTTCACAGTTTGCTGCGATAAATGGGTGTTGAGTAATGAGTTTACTTACCGATATCGATCCGTGGCTACGATTGCAATGTGTATGGCGACTCAGATATCGGTTTAGAAGATACATCCTGTACTTATGTGATACGGCAAATATATTTTTTCATAACTTTATACTTACTTACATTGTAGCTTTGTTGCGAGATCTGTGCATATATGAAAATAAATCGCGAGCTAAGTCAATTATTTACCGCAATATTTAAGTTGTCATTGAATAAAGTATAAACTATATTTTCTTTATTTCACGGAAGAGAAGAATTTAAAATAACATTTTCTGATATGCATAATTTAAAAAAAATTTTTTAAAATAATTATTAGAAGTCAAACACATGATTTTAATATCTAATATGCATAGAACTCTATAGCTATGCTACGATTTTAGATAAAAATTTAATTACTTTATTATAATATTTTTACATTTCCACAAAGAAAAATATTAATAAGTTTTTCCGATAATCGAGATTCAATTATATGTATATATACAAGTGTAAGTATAAATAAATTACACATTAATCAGTATTAAATCATAAAATTAAATAAATGTGATACAAATGAAATATTACGATATTTTATTTGAATGCATTTTTACAAAAAAGAAATTATACTAATTTTAATGACAAAAATCATATTTTATGACGTTTGAAATTATGCTATTATTTTCGATGACAATAATTTTCTCGTAAACTCAACGTATAACGCATTTTACCAAAAGGAAATGAGCTCAGGTATTTATTGGATTTACAGCCGCCGAGAGCGCGCAATAAAGCAGTTGTAAAATTTGTTTACACTGTATAGTATTCACGACATAGTGAACTACGCAAATGAGAGACGCGATATTCAAGACTTTTGTATTAGTAGCAGTGATGCAAACTCGAGCCGGCCAGCACCCGAGCACCGCGGTAGAGGAAGCACGCACACAAACGAGAATCGTGACGTCACACGTACGTGTGCGCTTCGTCGTTCAGTTTGTAGAAGCGAGTGGACATACGTGTTCCGTCTCCTTTTTATCAAAGCGACGTTGCGCGCTTGTTGCGTATGACAACGTGAAATGCTTTTTCAAGATTTATGTGATCTTGTAAAAAGTAAATAATATTGATATTAATAAAATATCAGAACATTAAATGTTTATGAATTATTAATATGCGTTAATTGCGATAGTTAATACTTTAGAGTTTAATATTATGTTATACAGGGTGTCTCATAACTACCGCTTAATACTTTAATAGTATCTTTTGGAGATAAAATAGAGTAAAGAATCTTAATACAAAAATATCAAGGCTACAATAGTTTTTAAGTTATAAACGATCAAAGATGCTAATGATGTCGCGTAGGACGCTCGCCTGGCACGCTCAGGTCCGCAATTACACGTACACGCGTACCGATCTGTCAACTGCTATTGATTTTTACAAGTCAGGTGATATTGATTTTTACTGCACAGCTGATTTTTCACGGACGTGAAATGCATGTGGATTTTCGACTCCAAATGTGAGAGTTGTGGCTGTTAAATGTAAAACGTGATGTAAATAAAATTTTATGGACAAAACCAGATTCCAATAATCGATTATACATGAACATTACGATATACTTATTGTATTTTCTGTATCAGATTAAAACGCTTACAATAAATACAATGTAACGCATCTTTATTGAAAACATTTTCATCTAGAAGAATCTAATTTTATACATTGTTATTAGAGAATTAAAATAGAGATTCTGATTTGGTCATTAAAATTTTATTTACGGACGAGTCATGTTTTACTGGTGAAGGAGTATTTAACAGTCACAAACAGTTGACAGTTTTATTATTAATTATTGAGTGGTCTTCCGCGCCACCCATGAGGTGCCACTTATAGCGCGTTAGGTTTTTCAACGTGGACCTTCGCCGGTAGCCCTATTATACCACATTGTATTTTAAATAGTAATATATATTATATTATATACTATTATATACTAACACTAATACTTTTTTTGTAGTATACTATTTAACTATGCTATACTATATTACTACGCTGTACTTTCAGGCATTATATAATAAAAAAAAACCAATTTTTTCATTTTTTATTTTATTTATTGAATATTACTTAATAAAAATATTTTTTATTATTGTGAGGCCGCCACGGCCCCCTCTACCGCCAGGGCCTCCTCTGCCGCCACGGCCTCCTCTGCTGCTACGGGCGCATCGTCCTCCGGTACCGCCACGTTCTCCTCTACCGCTGGCAAAGCCTCCTCGCTGGCGGTACCAGCGGGCCCTAGAGCGGCCGGCTCCTCTTCTTTTTCTTTCTAAAAAATTAATAATAGTATTTACAATTAGATTTACGATTGTATACTCGTATATTAATTAATAATTGTATTGTATGAAGTAAATAACTTACTAGCTTTGTTTTTTGGTTGCTGCTGTTGCGGCTGTTCCTGTTGCTGCTGTTGCGGCTGTTCCTGTTGCTGCTGCAGCTGCTGCAGCTGATACAGCTGTTGCTGTGTTTCCAGCTGTCGTTGTTGTTGTGCTTGTTGCTATGTTCTGTTATTATGTCTTACATTAATGTATGTAAGACATCACACTTATAAATAATAGATATGTGTTAAAAATATCTTCTTAGATAGACATACGATCGTATCTTGAATACATAATTACAGTACTTATTAGCAGCATTAAATAGTGATTTGCAATTGATTATAATTGTATGTTATTATAATTATATAATAATATGCTAATTATTTAATTTAATTTTTGCATATTCTGTATTTCTATTTAATTTAAATTTCTACATATTTGTCTATCTAGGTTGTCTGCAAAAGATCACATTTGTGACCTACTGGTGGATAAAAAATACGTTGTCAGCAAAAAACCCGGTCATCACACCCTAGATTGCACATGTTTGCTTCATTTACATTTCCTAATCGTATCCAATGTTTTCATACAAACATGTGCTACTTGGGAACTGTGAACGACAGGTAAAACAGATAAATCTTGTCTGCAAAAAATATAAGACATATATATATATATATATATATATATATATATATATATATTAAAAAAGAGACATATACACACACATATATATATATATATATATATATATATATATATGTGTGTGTATATGTCTCTTTTTTGCAGACATGAGACATATACATATGTCACTTTTTTGCAGACACGAGACATATACATATGTCTCTCTTTTGCAGACACGAGACACACACACACACGTGTGTGTGTGTGTGTGTGTGTGTGTGTGTGTGTCTATTAAATATAAGTCTCTATATATTTATATATATACAGACACATATTCATATATATCTCCCATTTGCAAACATAAAAAAATATTGAAATGTGGTATAATAGGGCTACAGGCGAAGGTCCACGTTGAAAAACCTAACGCGCTATAAGTGGCACCTCATGGGTGGCGCGGAAGACCACTCAATAATTAATAATAAAACTATTTGAGATTTAAATTAGGCTTGTAATCGATCAAAACTGTTATTATTTTCGTCAAAAATGAAAATAAAGATTCTGGTTTTGTCCATAAAATTTTATTTACAGACGAGTCACGCGGACCTGAGCGTGCCAGGCGAGCGTCCTACGCGACATCATTAGCATCTTTGATCGTTTATAACTTAAAAACTATTGTAGCCTTGATATTTTTGTATTAAGATTCTTTACTCTATTTTATCTCCAAAAGATACTATTAAAGTATTAAGCGGTAGTTATGAGACACCCTGTATAACATAATATTAAACTCTAAAGTATTAACTACCGCAATTAACGCATATTAATAATTCATAAACATTTAATGTTCTGATATTTTATTAATATCAATATTATTTACTTTTTACAAGATCACATAAATCTCGAAAAAGCATTTCACGTTGTCATACGCAACAAGCGCGCAACGTCGCTTTGATAAAAAGGAGACGGAACACGTATGTCCACTCGCTTCTACAAACTGAACGACGAAGCGCACACGTACGTGTGACGTCACGATTCTCGTTTGTGTGCGTGCTTCCTCTACCGCGGTGCTCGGGTGCTGGCCGGCTCGAGTTTGCATCACTGATTAGTAGTATAAAATGTTTTTAACGATATGCCGATAACAACAGCTCATCGTAATTTTATTGCAAATTATGTGTTTCTAAGTATTCATAAAAGTGTACATTGCTCTAATTGAGATCTAATAAATCATTGAGAATAATATTTCTAGAAAATCTGAAAGCATCACATTGCTCATGATATTAATACCATGTTTCAAGTTACATTCATAACAAGTAAGTAAATATGAAAATTTAACATAGACCAATTTTTGTATAGGATTATTTATATTTTAATCATATTAAACAGTTTAAACATATTAAACAGTGTCTTATAAAATTAACGAAAGCAAATATGCTAACATTCTATAATTGTAATGATACAATTATTAAATTAAATTATTAAATATTTTGTTAGATTAATTTTACTAAATTATCTTATATTTATGAAGTGTTAATTTTATTTAATTAGTGATATTTCTTATAATAAATTAATAAAATTTTTATCTTGTTTTTTTAGAAATATTTTATATATTGGAATTTCCATTATATTTCCAAATGAGTCATATTTGGTTACCGATTACGATGGACAATCACTTACTGATAACATTCCTCAAGCATACATAAAATCTTCACATGTTCTTCATTTGTCATTTATTTCACCAGCACGTCGTCTGATAATAATCAAATCCGAATTAAAATCATTCGTTAAATCAATACTTATACGTCATGCACTTGATTATCATTATGCTAACTCTCGGGATGTGACGTACAACATCTCTATTTATTTTTCTTCTTGTTTTCTTTACAGTAAGATGAACAGTTTTGATTTCTCACGATGGAAAAAAATGTATGACGTGTGATATAACTCGCTTTTCCAAGAATAAGCGGCTCGGTGGTTGCTTTGTATCTTCATCGGCAGACAGAAGATACTAGACAACAATTACGTTCACGTTTGTATGCGTATACGCACTTAGTTACCAGGTAAAAACTTATAAAGTTTGGTTTCCGCGTGGGACTTCCCGCGCGGAAAGAACGTACGCTCATTCACATTAATCTGCGATAGTTAGTTTCTATAAAAATGTCATCCATTCTTGTAATTTGTTATGTAACATTTTATTTTCCTTGCGCATACGTAATGTAATTTTGTGAAAACGTTTATCTTTTTATTTGCGTGCTTTAACGAGCAAATTTGATGTATAGATTGTGTTTCCAATTTCACAGCTTGCAGTTTGATGTGCAAAATCGGAATTCTTGCCTGCCATCTTGATAAACCATTCGGCTAAAGTTATGAAATCTGAAATGTGAAAGAAAAATGCATCAACGAGAAATGAACCCATTTAGGAAACGTTGTTCCATCTTTACAGCGTTACAATTGAATGATTTTGTTATGTAATACAAATCAAAAGTTTGAACTCAATTAAGAATATTTTGTAAATTTTTATATCTAAAATTTACATGAATAAAAAAATTGCTTATCTTTTATAATAATTTAACTAAAAATATTAATATATTAATATTTAATGTAAATATAAATATTTAATGAGAATATACTCGTGATTTCCTTTTGCAGAAAAAAATGTGACGTTTTTTGCAGTGAGAATAAATGATTTCGTAATAATTAACGCAACAGCTAAATTTACTTCAGAAACAAACTATTTCTTTCAAAAAAATATGTAGTTATTCATATATTTATAATATTATTTCCAAGAAGTATTTTAATGTATTATTAATGTAAAAATAACAAACAATTTCTTTCAAAAAAATATGTAGTTATTCGGATATTTTTAATATTATTTTCAAAAAGTATTTTAATGTATTATTAATGTAAAAATATTAATATATTAAATGTAATGTAGTGAGTTGTTGCGTTAGTTATTACGAAATCATTTATTCTCACTGCAAAAAACATCACATTTTTTTCTGCAAAAGGAAATCACGAGTATATTTTTTTATTACGTAAAACAGGAAATTGTCTTCTATCGCGTGTCGCGTCAAGATTTTGCAAGGCATGTATGTAGGAGATACAATCGCACGCTACTTAAATATGGTTAATCAAGAGGATTATATTACTGAAAGCTTATCGCAACTTGTACTATGTGTAAAAAATTGATTGTAACTATAACGTAATCGATTTAACGACTATTCCTTTTTTCTTGTTATGTCGATTTTATCAGATATGTGATTTATTGCAATTTTTATCAATTATTCGAGCGTATACAAGTTCTAGTTGTTTAAACGTTTATTATTATCATTTAGGTTAAGCAAATTATTATGATACAAATAATAAAATTGTCATTGAAAACGTTTACTTCAATTCATTTTATAAAAATTATATTTAAATATAAATCAATCTTCTTATTATAATTTTATTAGATTAACACTTTCGCGGCCGCTCACGTATTTGTACGTTCGTACTGCGATATAAGTCAGGAGCCGGTCACGTAATTTTACGTTTACTATTTTTTACATCAGTGTATTAGATTGTGTAATATGAAACGTCGGATTTTGCACGAGTTCAATATAATAGAGCGGCTGTCCAAGCGTTGAGCAGAGCCGAATGTATAACGGTCGCGAAAATGTTAATATTCTTTAAAGCTTTATTATTATTTTTTTATTTCGTTTTTTTTGTATTATTTTTACTTTTTAGGTTGACATATTCATATTTCAGAATGAAATTTTAAATTAGCTGTAAAAAATAAGCAATGATGATCGGGGAGGGGATAAGGGAAAGAACAACAAGAGTTTAATGTTTGTTAGACTATATTATTGGACATGTCCAACTATTCTTGGCTAACAAATAATATTTATCGACGAACAATGTAATTTCTATGAACTTACAATGTAATTTTGATTTTGAATATTTTGATTTTGGGTTCCTCCCTACCTTTCTTTTTTTTTTCACACGTTTTGTACCCTCAGTCGCTCGTCAGTGATCATGCTGACGGCCGCTCCGAAAACATGTCGCACACAGAGGAGAGATATATTAGGTAGAGTGCAGCGATGCACGCAAAAGAAATTACCTCTATGACAAATTATCGTCACGATCGTACGTGAATTTCAAAAATATTTCTCGGTCAAAGGTAAAAATATTTTTTTTTTTTTTTGACACCAAAGCACAGCACACTCTCCGTCACATATCACATATCTAATTTGTGTAAAAGAAATCAGTTCTCATTCCAATGGTTGTTATATCTTACATATTGAATTTACGTATCAAATCTTTTTCTATCAATCTCTCTTTCTCTCTCTCTCTCTCTCTCTCTTTCTCTCGATTTGATTTTTTATTTAAAATATTATGCACATTGATATTGTAAAAGTTCGATAAGCAACTGACACAATCTTTTACACAAATCAGTTACAGAAGATGCGTGCATTCTCTCGCAATAGTGTTTTTGTTTCTCATTCTAATTAATTTAATCATACACACATCATATTACTCTCAGTTCTTTATATATATATTTATATATAAAGTATCTATATATCTATATATATATATATATCTCACAGATATAAATGCACAATAATTCTTAAATTCAGATCGTACTAAATTTATTATGTATAATTAATATCTTTCGTCATTCTTTGAAAATATTAAAACAAAAACGTTATAGAGAATACGGTATAAACACTATAATTACCACCGCATAAATGTCTATAAATATACGGTATTTAGATGAAAGCATTATAATAGGAACATTCGTTTTGCTGCTGCCCTTATGTTAAATTACCGTTACACTTAAGGTGGGAGGGAGTGGCGATTACCGTAATGAATCGATCGATATCTCCTTGTTTACAAAAACTCTCGTGTCACGTACAAAAGCTAACGTACGATATATCTGCGTGTGAGTCTTACCGATCTAAAATGTTGGCAAAGTGTTTGAAAAATAATTCGTCTTCGAGAAGAACTTTGGCATAAGTATACGATAGGACCTGTTAATTATTCAATACGTCCTTCGCAAAAATAGGCATGCAATGATGATGTCGATATTATTAAGCGACTGCCACAACCGAAATAACTATTTCCCTGATTTTTTTGTGCCACAAAGTTGCTATTAAGAGATGAGTGTTTTAAAAGAATGTGTGAAAATACATCCTAATCGCTATGAGAAAATATACTATGACGTCTGTTCTATTTTGATTATGTTTGTCGCGCGTTTACACAGTTGCGTATTAAGCGTTTATCTTCAATGCTTTCTGATAATTGCCGAGAAAAAGTGCTCTGCAATCAAAAGATAAGATGCAAAATTATAAATTCCATAGTTCTGTAGTGCGATTGCAGTCTTTTGATTTTATACTTTTTGACAACTCCATATTTGGTAGTCGCCCGTGTTACACTGTGTACATCTCGCAACAGTCGTCTCTGTAAAATATACAAAATTACTGTGACTTTTTTCCGATCGTTTATATTATATACACATCCTAATGCACACTTTGGTAAATATACATTTAATAATTCGTCATATCAACCTGATGTCCTCACACTTGTACTTTTTTGTTTACCCAGATAGATAAGTTTAATTATGCTATTCCCGTTTTTTTTTTTTTTTTTCTGTCGAGGAAAGAAGTAACTACGGGACCCTGAATATTCGTGGTGCTTACCGATCGTATTAATTATAATACATCTATCGTCCTGATCGACTAGATTTCTTCTTGCGGAATCGCCCTTTCGATTTAACCACTAATTTTGATTATCTTTGTAACTTACACATTATACATGTACATGCGTTACGTATTACGTATCTTAATTCTATCGTTATTCTCTTAAAGTAACACTTAATTTTACAACATCGCACATGTTGCACACGGACGATTACGTTTCTGTAATCGAATCGGTAAGTAGAACGGAAGGCCCATATACTATTTTTAAATTTGTCAAAAGATTAGAAACGCAATGTACACACAGTTGCCACTTCTTTTGAATAAAAGATTTTAATTAATTAATTAATTTAAATAAAATTAACAATGGATTGACATTACAATTGAAATTAGAGGCACACTAAAAAATTGCTCTTATACGAGACAGTGTATGTTTTCGTTCAAAATTATTATGTAAAACAAAGATATTATTCAGGCTCTTCGCTTATCGATTAAATTACATATATCGATGTACGCACGCGAGTAGAATACGGTTGGTCCAGTTTCGTCGGGGTCATCTTTGTTCGACGTAATGTGTCTACTCCGACCGGACTAACCTGGTGTGTCGCTTAGTAAAGCTCAATTTAGGAACCTAGACGTTTATAATGTAATAGGAACTGAATTTCTTACGCGCGACGTGGACCTTCGTCGTCGCCGTCGCTGCGCAAGGTCATCTTTGATTAATGCCGCGATAATCACGACACTTTTCCACGCGAGCGCTCCGACGTCTTTGCAGGTGTCTAGATAAAGATGTATTGTATAATTTTGTAAAAATTTATTGCTGAGGTAGCCACGCGATTCTGTAGAATCGGTATTCCGCTTGCGTCACTTGAACGTTATTACAATATCAACGTCCACTACGGGATGTCAGAGAATTTGGTTCTGAAATTTAAAAACACTTACATAACGCTCGCCAAAATAAAGAGACTTTCTGAAGACGATTTTTATCAACAAATTGTTTCTTTGTGTTTTGATTTATAAGTATTTTATCTTGTGAAAAATAAATTACTGATAAATAATAATGTTTTGCAAAATTATTATTCTTTTATGTAATTTCTTATGTAAATAAAAATCGATATATGTAAAAGTAGATTGAGAAATGTATCATAGTTTTTATCTAATACAAAATAAAAGCGTTATATTGTTTCAAAATAGTGAACCATTTTCTTCTTAACACCTTATACATTTTCCTCTGTGCATACGGAATATAAATAGCGCTTGTATAACGTTTCCAGGACCATTATTGTCAGTTGTTAAAGTTCGACGTAAATGCAAGCAGGAATTCTCTAAGCTATTAATAGGAATAGCAGATTGCCATTGTCTAATTAAGACATTAATAAATAAATAGTTTAAATTCCCTTATATTTCTTGTCGCTATTTAAATAAAATATAATGAAGCAGATAATTGAAAAATATTAAGTTAAATGATTTTGCAGTGGGTGCCGCTCCGTGGTAATTACTGATATTAAAATGCTAATTAATTTTAATTTTATATTATTTCTTTGTTTATATGTTTTTATTATATTTTTTGATTTCTTAGATAAAATTGATATGAAATAAATATACATCGCGTTTTACTCACATTTGTACGCAGATAAAACAATTGTCTCTGCTTTTGCATATAAATTACATTAATGTTAATTGGCATTGAGGTGAAGCAAATGTAATAAATTGTAATCTGCATTGCAAATAAATTGATACTAATCTGTTCTTAATAAACTATTACTAAATCACATTTTTTAAATAATTAATTTATTTCTTATGATGATTATATTAAAATTCCATTAAGATGAAGATTCAACTATCAGAAATTAATTAAAGATTATCTTTCACACATATTTTATTTATAAAAAAATCTACATAAGATATTTAAAATTATTTGTGCAATAAAATGTCAAACAAACTATATTTTTTATAAATCTATCAAAGCATATCTTGCTACTGTCTTTTTCTCTCTTCACAGCCCAATCTACAATGCGCTTTTGATTTTTGTTTTCTGCTTTTTTGTTTTTATATTAATATAAAGGCATATTTTTCTTCGGAAATTCAGAAAGGAGAAACAGTAAATCACGGTGTTTCTTAACTCATGCGACAAACACATGAAAAGCAAAAATACGAATGGCAGAGAGCAGAAAACACATTGTATTAGGCCTAAAAAGAAGAGTGGAAAACGCGACGCGTGTTGCCGACAAAGGTTCGTTCACCTTTCTTGTTTCTAAGTTTCTTTCACGTGATGTCAACCCTAATTTTACGATTTTTGGTGGCGTTTTACAAACTATTTTTTGCCGGTTCTTCACGATCGACACGCGCTTACCCATCTGGCGCAGTCGGTTATTGCGAAAGGGGCCGCTGAGGTCCAACAATAGCGAGTCCACGAGTTAAGCCGACGGCTTGATGAGGGAGAGAAGCAAAATCTTATAAAGGCTTTCCAAAATATTGTGTAAATCGACTAGAGAGGGGAGAGACGCGCCAGCTGAAAATTTGGGGTGAAATCCGTCGAAACGGGGAAAGCGCGTGTACACCCGGCGCGTGGACGCGGCGCTAAATAAATAAAGGGTTGTGTGCTTTAACCACCCTATCTCGACGGACGCATATGAACAGAGCCGGCACAATGCTCTTGTTTTCAACCCTTCGCCGTTTTTCGATTCCCGTTTCGCGGATTCTCCGCTTTCACCCTTTTCGTGGAATCGCTCAACTGGAAAGGCTCCTATATAATTCGCGACGCGAGCCGAAAAGCCGTAAAAGGCTTTCTATATAACAGGATAAATTTTTTCTCGTTTTTTTCCGATTTTTTTGCATAATATCAAAAGATTTGTTTAATGGATCGCGTAACAGCGCTTTGCGAAATATTGCATGCTTGCTCATATTTCATTGTCCAGAATTCACGACGTATCGCGTCAAACTCGTTTCACAATAAATTCAGAATTGAGTCAGATAAAATTGGAAGAATAGCGCAAATTTGGCGCATTTTTATATATATAAATTATTTTTAGTTATAATTATTTTGTTAAATTGTGAGAATATTATTAAAAAATCTAAAAATACTTCTTCTCAATTATTAACTATTTTGACCTTATTCGGGTTGTAAGATTTAATCAGATAACAATTTTTGATATCAAATTGATCACTGTACTGCAATTGATAATTGCACAATGTTATTTACTCACGAGAACTGCGATACTATTTGTGTCGTCGCTTGTTTGTGACGCTTCTTTCGTCGATCGCTCTCGCGATTAAGATTTTATAGTTTATCGAATTTAACGACACAGTTTCAATATTTATGATTTGATTAAATGTAAACGCTCACTTGCAAAAATGTCAATGGATTGCGAATTCATTGCAAAAAATAATTGAATTAATAATTGGAATAAATTCTACGTTGATATAATAAAATAATTAAACAAAGTAATTGTTTTCTCTGTGATCTTTTAATAAAATTATGAAATTTTTCTATCTTTACTTTTAAATGTCGTACTAAATATTGCAAAATTATTGTAAAGTATTGAAGTTACACAACTTTAAAGTAAACGCTAGTTTTATATTTTCGGAAATTCTTAAGTGCAGCGCTATCGTAAGTCCTTTTTCTGAAATCGGATGTTTATTTTATCAACCACGACGTCATCGCATTTTTACAAATTTTCACGCGCAGAGAAATATTTCGTCAACCATCGTCCTAGCATGTGAATTTTTTTGATCATCCAAGACGTCGATTATGGCCGCGATAAAGTTTCAGACCAGAGAGAAGGATGCGGATATGATGGCAGGAGTGGCGATTGCCGCGATAGTAGTTGTGAGGGTCGCGACAGTAGTGGTGAAATTATTACGGGAGGATAAAATTTCTACAAGTTAGTAGAAGACTACAAGGGGAAGAAAGTGAACGAAAGAAACAAGGTCGAGGGGCGACTACTCCAAGGAGGAGTGAAGAAAGAAGGGGGAATTGAGAGGGGAAGGCTTTGATAATTGCAATCCACTTCCTTGTCGGGATATAAGCAGGCTGTGGTTGATGAGTAGGGGCAGGAGAGTGGACCGAACTGTGAGAAAGAAAGAACGAACGGTTCAATACCTTTTTCTGAAATTCACTGTGGATCTTAGCCTAACAGCCCTTTTGTAAATAAATGACTGAGAAACAAAATGATCACGGTTATTGTATCCAGTAAGGGTAGAATACAGAAAACAGAAACGGTGACCATCTTTAAGTAGATCAGAAAGCGACTTACAAGTATAAGTCTTGAAAAAATAGATTTTTCGTATGTTGTAAAAATTTGTCTGTGTTCTTCGAGTATAATTAATGTGCGCTGATATTTTTAATGTTACAGACACTGGTCAATATTTAATTTTAATATCAAAATACTAAACTTTTCAGTTAAAAATAGTTTTTTTTTTTAATTTTTTTAAGATCTTTATATAATTATAATTTAGTAACTAAAGATACTGAAAACATTTGAAACAATATTTTTAATCAAGCTTTGGTATTATTTATATTTAGACGTCAATAACAATTCAAATTTACAATATATTTTTCAAATTTAATTTATATTCTTTTTCAATTATCTATTGAAATTTGTTAGATCCAGGTCAACATCCTCATGTCCTTTTTCACGCGATAACGATGACGAAATATTCTCCACTTTTTGTCTACGCGGCAAAATACTGCCACCCTTGCGCCACATTCTTCTTCGTTTTCGAAGCTTTCGGAGAGAGAAAAAACCGCAAGATATTATTGATTTTCATACATATCCCCGCGCACCCGGAATGTATGTGTGGGTGCGGGTGGACGTCCGTTTTTCGAGCGTGTGCACGTGCACACGCCTGTGCGTTTACGCAGAGAGTAGAGGGGTGAGCTGTGTCATTTACTCATCGGTCGTCGCTCGGTGCGAGAAGGACGACGAATCCTTCCGCCTTCCTTTTTCAAACCGACTCGACTCCACCGGCCATCAAGCGAAAGGAAAACTTTTATATGGCGCAAGCGCCCCGCGTCCCATCGACTTGTACGCGTCCCTTCTGATTGAAAACCATCGTACTCGCTTTTCCTTTCGTTCGATAGTGCCTATCGCTCTCCTGTCGGAAAATAATGCCCAGAATCATTTGCCGTTGGTTACAAATAACAAAATGTCTTGAGAAGTATTGTCAAAATCTCTCATTACACATTTTCTCTTTACTCGGAGAAAATGACCCATAATGATGCGCTATTCAGATTCTAAAAAATTAGATATTTTTATTTATTGTAAAATGCGTGTGCATTTTTCATCAGAATTTATTTTTTAATACTCTTAAAGTAAAAATAACTGTGTTAGTCAATAAATGTTAAAATACTATTATTTTATTCTGCGCACCTTTTTTATGTAAAATAATTTAGAAGCATTATATTTAATGAATTTAATTTTTCTTATTCTTTAGGGAAACCCCCGTTTTTAAAATACCAAAAACCGCGAGGGGTGCACGTGTGCAATTTGTCAAATTTAATTTGTTTGAGATATTATTTGTCATCAATGGTAAAAAACACCCTAAGAGCGACACCCTTAAAAAACAAAATCGACGAGCTGGCGGCTAGTCTAACGGGCGCCCATCAAACTCTATCGGGTAACTCGATATCTTAAAACCAGTATTTGAAATGGTGTAATTTCGGTGAGTTCGAATTTCGATGCTTCGATAGACACACGAAATTGATCTGTACATTTATCAATAAAATAGATTTTCCTCCACCTATATAAAAAAATAAAACTCACTGAAATTATAAACATAAGATGTGTAAATTTGTTAAAGATATAAATCAATTGCAATGCAAAATGGGTAACAAAAAATAGACAATAAATAAATGAAAGAAAAAAATAAATTTTATTCATGCTTTTGATCATACGTATAAATAATTAAATATAAAAGTAATTTCAAAAGATAAGTACATGTATAAAAGAATATAAAGTAACAAAAATAATGTTTTTTGCATCGTTTTGTATAAAAATATGCGATTACGAATAACGATAAGTTCATTGCGCTTGTAATTGAAACATTCGCCATGCAAAATTTCGCCTTGACTATATCGTGTGACTAGTTCAGATATAGGAATTGTAAATCGCTTCCAAAATGACTAGACGTGCTAATTAATTCCTCTAATTTCACGAAATATACATTCTATATACCATATAGTTGTTGAATCCGTACGTCCTCAATGTTATTCGAATTACATTGCTGCACGCAAGTACATACTCGTAATCTTTGTATTGTTTACATATGTACTTAGTCTAGGATGCTCTTATATAATATAATCAATAATATATATATATATATATATATATTTATATATATATTAATAAACAATATATATACTTTGTGTCTTTTTGTTTGGTTTACGGGTAAAATTTTGATTTTGCGCTCAATTATGTTACAAAGGCAATGCTGATTTCGGGCATGCAAGCCGTCAAGATTTCTCTCGGAACTTTGTTATAATTTCTTTACATTTTTCAATTTCGATTGCGTTGACATATTAAATTGTTAATCGAATATAATTAGTGTGTGTCGAACTTTTAACAAAATTATGGATTATTATAAATATAATACAGATAATAAAGAGAATTTAATTAAATCACACAATGTCGATGCAATCAAAATTAAAATTTACTTTTACATAAAAAAAAAATAAATAATCATTTTGCATAAATCTTCGATGCTCGATAAAACAGGCAAAAGTTATATCTTGATTTGAGATAATTTAATATGAAAGCACATGAAAACAGTTGAAATTAAAATTTTCAATAGTCTTATCATGGAGATAATAGAAGTAGACGATATTTTTTTCTTGATAATTGTTACGTGCCAGGTTTGTTAGCGTTCGATAACTCGATCTGCAGTAGATATCTGGATTTGATATTTTGTGCATTTGAAGACTTAAGCCTCTTTTATATCAAATCATCAAAGGAAATATCTTGTATCCGTCGTGATCGCTCGCATTGCCGTTATCCGTAAATGGATGCATGTCACACGCGCGAAGGACCACGGCTTTCCAGGCGTCACCCGAATTTATTACCCACCCAGCGTGGATAAAGAATCTATACCGTGTGTGCACGTGTGTGCCTTTTTTTCCTCGCGATAATAATTAAAATCTGCATCCCCCCGTGCGTAACGCGTTGCGCACGGACCATTAAATGCACAATACGCATATCTGCATGGGACGCAATTAAGAGCGGGGTGGAAGTGGTCGTTTTGCATGAACGCGTGCGTTTTGCATGTCACTGTGTCGCACACATGGAGGCAAGAAAAATAGGCGAGCCGGGGTGAAATGGGAGCGAGAAAGAGAGGGGGAAGGTTGGCCCTTTTCCATCCATTCCGGATCGTTTCGGACTTTTTCGGAAAATCCCTGTCAAGGTCACGACCTTTTTCTTCCTCTCTGACCTTTTCGCCAGAGTGGGGGACCAGATGCGGGGGGCCTATCGTTTGTCCGGGCCCATTTCGCCAGCTTGACAATGCCGTCTAAAAATTCGTTTTTCCCCAACCGAAATCGCTCCTTCTCCCTCTAGCAATGTTTCCGCACCTTCCTTTTTCTCTATCCTACTCCCTCAATGGATTCGTGTAATGGTCACTTCTCTTCTCCCCTAAGGTATGTTAATGCACGCGTGCGCGCATACTAATTCAGATGAATTTTCGGCAACGGCCGGCCTGGGGTGTACGCTCCCGTTAAATGACGCGGTTCTCGAATTTCAGCTGCGCACGCGGGGAAAACTTTTATGGCCCTGAGACAAAAACTGACTCGTGCCATGGAGATCGCTTGGAATAAATTATTGCCATCACAACGCCAAATTCGTATTATTGGAAACGAGAGACGAGTTGTGTTGTATTTCAATAGGAATTGATGCGTCTATCCGATCGTGTTATTTATCATTTTACACGTCATTTTTTCCGGTAGTTTTACAGTGCATAATTTATTTCTCGAACGTTACTCTTTGTTCAACTAATTTTTAAGAATTAATTTTTGAAGCGCAATATATAATTATTTCTATAATTATTGATCTTTAAATGCACAGCGCAGCATATACATATGCTATTTTTTAAATTATAGCATACATATAATTATTTATATTTTTTTAAATACATAAAAATAATATAACGTTTAATAGTAAAACATTTCTTGTTTCTTTTTATTATTTTTCATTATAGAACTTAGTTTTATTTTGAAAACATTAAAATTATAATGAATAAAATCAGATATTCTTTTATAATAATTACTCTGATATTTTGGAAAAACATATTTGTATTGAAAATGTCGCAGGATAAATAAAGAGATAGTGATTGCGCTGAGTAAGCAATGTTGTTATTTCACGATGGAGAGTAAGAGTGACGTCGCATAGGCGGAAATACATCGTGCATGTTTGTTCATCGCGAAGGGATGGGAAGCTAAGCGAGCTGCACACTCTGCTATCGAGAGTGTGGTCATTGCGGCGACAGCTGTCTTTGCGAGAATTTCGATCGAATTCAGGCCTTGACCGTTGCCGAAAGGTAGTCAATATTTTGTGATTAAAATAACGTAACGAGATTTTTTTTCATTTACTGACTTTCAGACAATTTACATTTTTAATTTTTTTAGTCGTATATGTGCTTTGATATTTTTTTTATATGTTTATCGAATTTTATTTTTTATTATGATATATTTATGTTTAATTTACTATTAATTTCTGTTTAATTTATACATAATTAAATAAATCTGAAGTTAAAGGTCGATATTTTCTGCATGCAAAATTAATTGTAATAAATAACAATTCGTTTACGTATCAAATTGCAGTATGGCCCATATTACTCTTTTCTTCTTTGAATTAATCTTTATCTTTGATTTGTATAATTTTTAAATTTTTAAAACACAATACTCTATTATTTGAATAATTTAATTGTTTTCCTCAAGTTTTTAGAAACACAATAATTTAATATTTTCTTGTCATAAGAACGATCAAAATAGATATCGTGCGTCACAAAATGACCACACCTCTAATTGATTCCGAGTTGAATATTTACAAGACGTTTCTGAGAAACAATACTTCAGTCATTTTTCAATTATCTTTATGAAAGGTTTCATAATTGTATCATTATAAAGAAAGAGGTTGACCATTATACGACGCGATCGAGAGAGCAGATCTGACAAAAATCACATTTATCATAATCGTAACACATGAGTTCGTTATATCGGATATTTTATCGAGGTTTAGATGATAACGAGGAAGTTTAGGGATTATGCGTTTTTTCAAGCTGCAAAGGCACGAGGTTTGAAACAGTTTTCAGGGAGGAACTTTTAGCTCAGACTTCACATCCGCGATTTTTTTTTTTTATATATACCGACTAAACTATGCAATTCTTAGTTAAATAATCCGAGTGTGCTATATAGTTTTTTAATATGTAGATCATATATATGTATATAAATCGGGGGCCGTTTCGTCAAATATTCGAGTAGATCGAGCTTGGTCGTTTTACGATTCCCACCTAAGACGGAGAGGATTCGATTATATTGATATCCGCGAAACATTTACGAGACGCGCTATATCGTAATTATATTTAAAAATTATTTAAAGTCTATGTAATGCGTTGGCTGTGTATACGATTGTACTTTTTGTTGCGGGTTATACTGTGTCCACCCCTGAGTTAGTTGGCGATTTTTTTTCTGCGCGTTGATATCCAATGCTCCGTAACCATAGTAGCAGATCGTGCTCTCGCCCTCTCGGCCGTCGCGACGATCATTAGCGACCGCGCTTAATTCCTCCGTCAATTTCTCGGAATCTAGCGTATTCTATGTGTGTATATGATAAATACCTCTCTAAATCTTTCCTATCTTTGAAAACTCTGCTTACTTACGTAAATATATATATTTATATATAAAATATTGACTAGAACAGTCGCAAAAAAAATTCAATAAAAGACAATATGTTGATTAGCGTTTATCGAACGATTATGCTCGATTTTATGCGCAATTTTTTGGTTGACTTGAGCAAAGCAACTCAGACTAAAACAAGAGAGAGAGAGAGAGAGAGAGAGAGAGAGAGAGAGAGAGAGAGAGAGAAGAGAGAGAAGACAAAGAGAAAGAAAAACAAAATAAATTATGGAGCAAAAAGAATTAAAGTAAAAACACTCCGATATAAGGAGGCCTATTATATTTAAAATAGGAACTTTTTGTCGATCACCCGTTTATGTTAGTTATAATTAAGTATGTACAAGAGTATATAACGAGTATGTTCCTTATTAGAACAATAATAACAATCTCGTCTCGTTATTCTTCTGAGAGATCTTTTCTTTTCAAACCCTTGCTAAATTTATCGCTCTTGAGAATCATTGAGAAGTAAAATTGCGAGGAAGGGAATTCTACTCGTCGTTGCTTGTGGACGATCTTCCCGTATTTCGAGTTTACAAGTTGATCATGTTACGAAACGACGATCAATCTTGCGTTGCGGCGACGAACTTTTTGAAACGAAATATCGTCGGATGAAATTATTATTTTCTTACAATCATTGCACAGCAAAAAAGAAAAGCTTTAGAGCTGATCAATGTCTGAGAAAATAATTCAAAATACTTCGGAATTTTTACGTTAATATTCGTTGCTTAGTGAATATTTTCTCAAACATTGAATAATTCTAAAGTTCTTTTCGCGATGCAAAACTCTCCAAAGAAGCAGAGCAATCTTGTTTGACGATGTTATTTGACTATTTTTTTTTTTTTTTTCAACATCGAACTAGGGAGCTCACTTAATCGATAATAGGAAAGCAAAAACTGTAGAATTCGCCAAAAATACGCAAAAATTGCCGGCTAGTCATCTTACATGATAAATAGGAACCGATACCACGTGCTTGGATCGCAGATGCAGACGCTGCCGTTCGCATTCTTTCAACATACAGATTGAAATGTCAACTAAGCTCAGGCAGGAGTGAGAGTGAAGGAAGCGGTCAGGGTGTTGTTGATTCTGGAATTGACCGGCAGATAGACTAAAGCCGGCGCAAATCTTTTCGTCGAGCTGGATTCGGCGCCGGCCTGCATTAAGTCCTGCTCCTCAATCAGGAAAGGCTGCATGATGGTTTTATCCGGATTCGAATTCATGTCCTGCGGCATCGCGTAGCAAGCCGGGACCTTCTGCTTATTCGCCACGTCTTTCAAGGTCCTGCTTAGCTCGGTGATGACGCTCTCCGCGGGATCGCCGATCGCCTTGTGATCTTTCCGCATGTGTTTCTTAATTCGATTCAAGTTCGTGGTCGCGTAGCCGCACTGAGCGCACTTGTACGCGCCCTGAGAAGTCACCTGCACCGCGGTTTCGTCCTGACGTTGATTTTTCGCGGCCTCGGTGACGCTCCGATCGGCTTGCGGACTACAGCCTACTCGGTCCTCCTTCGCATTCTGATCGGCCCTATCCTTGATATCGCTTACTTTGACCTCAATATCTGATCGGAAATTGTTTAGAAGAGGATGTTGGAACTGCGATAATAAAGTAGGAAATTGATGTTTGGCCACCAGATGCTGATGCAGCAGCTCCGGCTGATGGAAGTCCTGCGAGCAGATCGGGCATTGCAACGTCCGGTCGTATTCGAGATTCTCTTGAGGGGTCATATGGGATCGCTCGTGAAGAAAGAGAAGCGGTAGCGCGGGAGTCACAAAGTTGCAATAAGCGCAGCGATAATTCTTCACTTGATGCTCCTCGGTCGAGGTGCCGAGAAGATTCGACAGCACCTGGTTGCCCAAGTTCACGTAATCGGTGGATTTTACCTGCTGAGCAACCTCGAAACCATTGGGAATTTTCAGATTCGACGCTTGCTGAATGTTTTTGGCCGAGGTGACGCTTCTACCGCCGGTTTTCGAGGTCGTTTGACATTGCTGCTCCAATTCACGACATTTGTCGACTCCCACTTTGTCGTGGTCGCTCATTAAATGCATCTTCAGCGACTTGGTGCTGCGGAATCTACGGCTGCAAATCGGACACACCTCGGTGAAATATCTGTGATTGAGATCGGCAAGTTCTGGTTTCAGCGTTGCGTCCTCCGCGCCGGAGGCGTCGTAAGTTTCCTGCTTGCTCGACGTCGCCGATCCCGATGTGTTCTCGTCGATGATCCCGTGGGTGTTGTGCTTGTGAACACGCAGGAAGTACTTGCTGCACAGCTCCTTGTTGCAGATGTTGCAAATGACGCCTCCGATCTGCGCGCCGTTCTCGATCTCGATACCGTGCATGCGCTGCATGTGCGTCTTCATGAAATACTTGTTGCACAGCTCCTTGTTGCAAATCTCGCAGTAGCTCGACGTGGGTGTCAGTGACGTCACCTTTCTTTCCGTCGTGGGCGTTGTCTGACTGCTTGAAGTCTGACTTGATGTCGGCGTCGAATTAGCGGAAGAAGCGATCACCGTCGGCGGAAGTGCCGGTAAAGTGATGGTGCTGGTAGACACAACCGGTTGATGTTCCTCGCTAATGTGTTTCCTTAGAGCCTCCTGGTTAGGATAATCTTTTTCACACAGAGTACAGAAAATAGTTGTAATGGCCGTGGGTGATTTCTCCTGCGGCGATGATGAAGTTTCGTCGCTGGCAACGCCATGTTCGGTCGCCATGTGAACGCGCAGAGCCAACCGTGAGTCATTCTCTTTACCGCAGACGGCGCAGATTAGTCCTTTATTCGAATCCAAGCCGTTCAATTGCATGATCATCGTTTGCAATTTTTGAAGGTCCTCGGAGATCGAGTCGGTGCGCTCGTTGCGATCAGAATTATCCAAATCGTATTCCTGCTTCGGTGAGGTTTGCTCTTCGGCCTCGTGCATCCTCTTGCAATGCGCCTGATGCAAACCGATTGTTTGAAAGCGGATGCCGCAGGGCTTGCACTCGTGATCCTCGCCGGTGCGATCATTGGATTCGGAACCCGCGGTGCTGGTCTCCGTCACGATTAGATTTAACGGACTAGTCTGCACCTGGTGCCAAATGGCGACGGTGGCCGCGCCGGGATTGCCGGGCGGCGATCTTGCCGGGCTGTCCTGCACGACAACACCGTGCCGCTTGATTTTGTGCGTGCGCAAGAAATATTTATTGCAATATTCTTTGCAGCAGATCTCGCAAAACGCATCGGGATTTATGACACCCAGGCGGCGCAGGAGATCGGCGCTAAAACCGGAATCGCGTGCTTGCTGGATGGATTGCGGCGAGAGGTGTCTAGGCGCCGGCATGAAAGTCGCGTCCTCTTGCTCGACGCCGTATTCCTGCTTCATAAGCGCCTCCATGCCGCCGGGACTGTCACGTGGCGTTGCTCGGTCCTCCTCGTTTTGCGATAGAGAGATCTGCTGGCTGTCCGACGGCTGATCCATCGACGATTCGTTGTGTATCTTCTGCTTCTGCTTCTTAATTACTACAGACTCGTCGCTGCGGAAACGCTTCTGTGGCGGCGTCGCCGACGGCTCCAGTTTCACACTTGTGTTGCTCGTGTGAAAATTTGCGGCAAACATGTTGGCGCCAGACACATTGGCGACGTCTGTGGCTGCGTTCGGCGCCGGCGAGTCCACATAGATCCCATGCTTGTTGGCTTTGTGCGTCTTCAAAAAATACTTGTTGCAGAACTCCTTGTTGCACATGTCGCAATACGCGTCCGGATTGAAAATTTTGATCGGCACTGGGCCGAGGGGGGATCTGGAAACGTGCTGGGGGTCTGCTAGAGGAAAACTCGGTAAGGGTAAGTATTGCGCGAGGGTGCCCGAAAAGCCCGACAGCGTTTGCAAGTGATTGGTCATCGTGACGATCTGATTGACCGGCCCGCCCGACCACGATTCCTTGCTCTGCGACTGCATCTGCGTCTGCGATTGCACGTGCTGCTGGCTGCCGGACGCCAGCCACGTAGTCGCGAAATCTTTTACGCTGAGAAGGCTAACGGGACCATCGTTAATTCGGTCCAGCTGCTGCTCCGGCTCTATCTTGACAGCGACGCTCGATGTCGCTTGACTCGCGCCACCGTGCTCGTCGTCTACGTGCACGCTGAGCGTCTCGCTGCTGTCGAAGAGCCGGCCGCAGTGCTGGCAACGAAACTCGTTGTTCAGATTCTCGTCTTTCGACGACGGCGGATGATGGTAGTGGTGTTGGTGGTGATGGTGGTCGTTGCTCGGCAACGGTGATCGCGACAACGGCTTACCTTCGCTATCCTCATCCTCGCGCTCGTTCTCGTGCGCGTCTTCTTGCATACCCGTCGTCAGGCTGGACGAGAATCTTACCGGTGTGGTCTGCTTCCGACGTTTTTTCGGCCCGACGCCTCCATCGACGGAGTCGCCCCGAACGCGTTTCCAGACGTCGCGCTCGCCGCAGCTCGAACCGTCGCTGTCCAGCTCCGCCGGCTCCATCGTCGTCGTCGTCGTCGGCTCGTGTGACGATGTCACACTTGACGACATCTCAATGGATCTCACACGACCAATTCGCTCTTTTTCAGATGTTGTCCGTCTGACAAGAAACAAATTTCTCGCGTTTAAAATGCTGAAAGCAGTATTATTGAAATTTTTGTAAAAAGAAAATCCGGATAGCAGTTTTCTTTGTGAAATTTAATTTTACTTTTTTCGAAACGCTATAGATAATTGATGAAATTCGCGCAACTGATTACATTTACACATTCAATCATATTCAATTCAATTTAATTTATATTTAATGTGAAATTTAATCAAGAAAGTAAATTTAATATAAATACAAGTTTCGAATATGGCAATCACACTAGCTCGCGAGACATGAAAGCTCGCGAATATTCATGGAAGGCGACATTAATTCGGCAGGGAGATCATAATGATTTTGACGGAGCTGAGGGATTGGAGGGTTGGGGTCGGCTAACGAGCACTTCGTGCTGTAGGAAGACGCACGCGAAACTTGACGAACGAGACATAGCGAACGAGACACCCTCTCTCGCGCGCGATGGACATGCGGTCTCGAAAAAGGGAAATGCGGGATATCGAGGGAGGAGAGAGTGGGCAATCCCCCCATGACTCATATTATACGTCCACCCCACGTATTCGGGGAATTCGGAGGAATTGTACGAATATGCATTTCAGAAGCGCGGTGTAATTACTAATTCAGAATGACAGCCTCGTATCGCGAATGTAAGTGGACGGTGCCCAGTCAACGAACTCTTCGACGATTTCTACTGATGCGTCCAGCTGTGCGTGATGCACGCGTGAGAAAGATCGCGTGAGCCGTGCGTGCACAAGTTCAAAAACATTTCAGTACAATGATTCTTATAGTTATTCTCTTTTATCTCAATTATTAATGTTGCAAAAAAGAAACATTATCGACGCAGAAGTTCATCGATTTTCTCTTATAATGAAAGACTTCGCTAAATAATTGATTATAAAAGTTTATTAATTATTTATATAAATATAATAGAGTTTAATAATTAAAAAAATTTAATTATTAAACTCTATTATATTTATATTGATATAGTATTTATTTATATTTTATATATTAATTTTAATATAATTGTATTAATTCTATTAAGTTATATTAATTATGTCTTTGAGATAAATATTCTTTTTATTTTTAGGTACTTATGATGCACGTGTATTTATTTACGAAATCATTTAAACATGATTCTGTCACACACATAAAGTGTCAAAATTATATATATTTTATAAAGTTCTCACCCGCGAGAAATACAGTTCCTTGATCTTTCAAACGTCTTCGTTTCATGACCGATGTATTGTGTAGATTCTCATGTCGTACTCATATTAAAACAAGATATCTCGAAAATTGCGCTGCCACGAGTCACAAGTAGTCTTGTCACGCATCTTGATTGTAAACCTTTGCGACACTCTGCAAATTTAAAACAGCGCGCAATCTGCGACAGAACAATCGTTTCATCTTCTAGCCGAAGACGCGGTTACTGGCACATCGTGTCGTCGAAGATAAATGAACTGCATGAACTTTAAATGTCACTGGTCCAGCGCACTCTCATCGTTGAGATTATTTCCATTTTCGCATTGTTCATGAGCTTTCCTTTTTGCAAAAAGATTGACATCTCAACAGCTTGAGAATTCTTTATTTAATATCATTGGATCGATAAGATTCATAAAAATGTAATATTTGTGGAAATGGAATAAATAGTAAAATAAAATGTGAATAAAATAAATTAAGAAATAGGCTAGCGAGCAAACTGTCAGAAATCGGAAAAAATAAAGATAAAAGCGTGTTAAACGCGTGAGCGTTAAAAGTGTAAATTAACCGAGTGATTTAATATTCGCGTGCTCCCGGCAGTATACGTCTCTCCGAATTCTGCCAGGTTACTGTTAGGTATAAACACGGTGCCCTATGAAAGGCCTGTTATGCTGTTTTCGCGTCCCTACCACCTTCGGAGACCGATACAAATCTCCCCACCTCCCGGCGTTGGGTTCTGCTTGCATTTTGTGGATAGATGATTTCTGAATTTATCTAAGCGCGATACGCTGCTATCAAGAAGCTTCATATAAAAATAACGCTTTTGCGAGCGTCCAAGAATGTCAAGTGATAAATATTATTCAATCTTGTATAGTTTTCATTTTGCAATAATGTAACGAGATAAAACATTGTATAATGCAATGTTCAACAATATATATATTTATTACATTTAAATCTAGATTCAAAGATATTTTTCATATCTCTTAAATTTTTTACAAAATTTACAAGATTTTGTGTTATGTGTATCTATGTATATACATTAATTAAATTTACATTTATAAAAAGATATGAATCAAAGAAAAAGATATTGTATACATTGAAGATAATTTAACATTAAGATAAAATTCTTCTAGCAATAGACGTCATAACACTTCTCGATATATGTAAGATAAAATACACATTTTTATATTATGGCAATCATTTGTACTAATCATAATATATAACTATGTTATAGTACGTTCTACGTATCATTTATCGCTATAAGATATTTATAAAAAAGTTTTTTATCTTGATCCGCTAGTGACAATGAGATAAAGTCATCAATGATCGCATTCTTTCGGCTCTTAGTCAAAGTCTATTGAAACCGAGATGTTTTTTCGATGACGCAGAGATACGTGAGTAGAAGTGTGTTCCTTCCGTTTCCGTTCTTATCAGCTGTATCGTATTACAAACCTGCACGCTAGAAAAATTGTTTATTGATGCCAAGTGATACATGCGTTGTTAATAAACCGTTGATACATTCTTTGTTGTTTTGATTGGTGATTTGAGCACGTGATTTTTTGGCAGCTGGGACAATTATTAAAGTAGAATAATGCGGAATTTTTATAAAACTTTAAATTGTATATACTTTTTTAAATATTTTTTATTGTTAAGTACATTTTTATATATTATCTATTTTAGTTATAAAATAATTGTAAATTTGGCAATAAAATTAATTGCTGCCTAGATTTTTTTAGATACGATTAGAATTCGTTTCTAATCTCATTTTAAATTTATATAAATTATATTTATAAACAAATTTTTTAATTTATTACATTCAGAAAAATTATATTTTGTCGTATTTTATTTTAAAATTTTATTATAATTGAATTTTAATTATACATAAATGTATGTCCTACATATTAATATGTCAAGCTAGATGTTTTTCAGTTTTACTAACAATAAATTTAAAACGGAGTGCATTTTTTATAAAAAAAAATAACTTAACTATTTAAAATAGAACAATATCTTGAATCTACGTAACAATCGTTCCGCAAATTGTTTTTTGCTAAATTTAGTTTTTATCTAAAATCTAAAAAGAACAGCGGTTATTATTTGCAGTTGGTGTATATGCGTGTGTCGACAGAATAAAGATTGGATTACGGGGAAGGTAGAAGAGAGGGAGGGTTGTACAGCAATCATATTGACGCATGGAAAGAGATAGAGACGGTGGACGGTGGAGATCGGGAATACGCGAAATCCATATATTTCTGCGCAACGTTTGGCAGATTTTCCAAAAATACGCGTAAATACGCCCGTATGTTGGCGCGGGGAGGGTTCTGACATTGTGGAAATTCACTGCCGAAATTTGATGAATTGATAGGGAGGGGTAGTGATCCGACCCGACGGAGTAGTTTGCCGTTCGCGAAAGGGTGTCGGGAAAAACATGTCGTTAGAGAAGCAAAGAGCACTGGGGTAAAACGAGAAAGATGTCTATCTAGAAAATTCTAATATTATTATGCGCACTGCAGTCGTCAGATTTCTCTCAATTTGTGCGGGTGATGTGGAGATGTGTGAGACGTCGCCTTCCTACAAAATAATGCACGAATACATATAGACAGTATTTTCGCAGCTGCTCTTGCTGTCATACAATTTGATGCAATAAAAATCAAATCGTAATGCAATTTGATAATTTTAGTAAACACAAAATGTGAAGTCATTCGTAGTCAGTAGTAACTTAATAGAGTTTGGGCGAGCGTTGCATTAGAATAAAAATGTTACGCGATTAAAAATGTCTGACAGAAGCTGTTAAAATGTCAACCATACTTTATGATGTCAAACAGTTTACGCTTGAATGTAACTGAGAATATCATATATTTGCACAAAATATAAAATTGCCACTGTATATTACAAATTAGCATTAATTGCTCTACTTTCAAACTGCAAAATTTAATAACTGTAAACACAAACATTATGTTAATAGTTAAAAACCATTTATATTATTGTAAAAAGTTGATTAAAACAAGTATAAAAAAGAAAGCAAGTTGATGAAAGTAATATGAGAGATGGCAAATCAATCGATTGATAAAGGAGCAAGAAAAATCTAATCAAACAGGCCCAAACACATCAAACAGGCCCAGAGAGGGGGGGGAGAAAAAGAGAGAGAGAGAGAGAAAAAGAGAGGGAGAACGAGGGGGAGGAAAGACAGAGGGAGAGAAAGAAGAGGGGTGGAGGGGACAGAATCAATAGCGGATACGGAAAGTGAAATATGAAAGTCTCGTAGCTTTTTTTCGCAAAAAGTCGAAAGAAAAGCTCGCGTGAACTTTTCGCGTGGATTGGTCCGGTGTTTCAGCGCGCGTGCTGAAGCAGGCATGTGCGTATGCGAATACGTGTACGCGTGTATGCGCGTGCCGCGTGGGCGTGTGCGGATACATGCGGGTCCCGTTTACGTGTGATTTCAGTAGAGGCCTATTGATCGAGCAGCGAACTTCGGCAGTCCGCACACGCGCATAAGTCTTCCCGTAAACAAGACAAACATTGCGCCAGTCCTGAAAATCTACCCGCCTATCCTCCCGCGCTCCCTTCTTTCGCCCTGAAACATTCGTCCGTCCGCCGGTTTCTCGAACCTCAAACGGATCGACTTTGTCTCCTAACTTTCACTGAAATGTCGTTTGTTAGCGATTACAGCGACATAAAAGATTTTATGTCACTAAATATAATGTTTGCGGAAAACTATTCTTTGTAATTTTTTAAACAAGTAAAAAATACTTTTTTTACGGAAAAAAAATAGATATACATATACAAATAAAATAGATATACATATATTTTATTCTAGGGTCAAAAATTAATTAATTAAATCTAACAGTTTTAATTGAATTATGGTGACTTTTTTGAAGAAAATTAAATGCAACATTTTACATTGTTGCTGAAAGTTGCTTAAAATACTGTTTAAAATATTGCTTTCTTATTTTGTTACTGAGAAAATATGCAGGAATGTAATGTAGGAACAGAAAAGACAACATTGCTGAAAAATAAATGTGTTATTAAAATTTATCAATTTTATATTACAACTGTTATATCTAAAATATAAATCTGAGAAATGTAGACGAGAACATACAGTTTTTTGAAAGGTATTTTTCATAAATCAAAGTATTTAAAAGAAAATTATATCAAATTATATCAAATTGTTTTAAACCACTTAGTGTATCGAAGCATTAAACGTAGCAGACAATTAAATCAGCGGCAGTTCGCGCATGAATCTGTAATAGTATGGTAAAAGGTGTGATTCGCATAAAGGTGGGGAAGGTTGGATCTGCGCAATGCGTGTCGCCGGATGAACCACGTGGAGTATTCGCATGCAAAAGACGTCGCGGCAAGAGAGTACCCGGCCGGTACTCTTAGTCCACCTCGAAAGGGGAGCGGTGTAGTATCGTTTCGTGTATTTGGTGGATCGTATTTGTTGCAACCAAAGAATACGGCGGTTTGGGACATCGAGTTTCGTAATCTATCAATAACACATACTTATTAATCGGGTCAATAAAAAAAATTGTTTCGACAGTTCGTGTAAAGAGAAATTTTATCGTATCAACTTGTGTTTATCGTGTCACCTTGGTTTATCGTGTCGTTTTCCTTGTAATAATTCTAGATGATTAATATTTAATATAAAAATTTTTTATTTGTGAAGAGATTATCATGTGATAGAGAAGTCTATCATTTGATTGTTAAATATTTCTAGGAGAAATTTACAGATAAAATTATTAATCCACATTTTCTTCTTGTATCAATATCAATAAGATTTAGATCTTATATTGATAAACATTTTATTTTCAAATCTATCCATTTAAACTATATAGTTGTCAATATATAAAAAAAATTAAAATTGATATAATTTGATTTAAACGTTTTGATATTACAAAGAAAGTTATTTTAATATTTCTTTTGTTAATTATCTTAACAATAATGGTTATTTTACCATATATATGCGTTTAATTTATTGAAATTATACCGGCTTTAATCTTTAGCAGAAGTTATAGACGTGGCACCGCGACACAGCTAATTATAGATGGTTTTGATTGGCAGGACATGCCTAATCGTCGATAGTTTTTGACCGTGACAAAAAATTACACTCACCGTAATCAGTAGTCTGACTTGTGGACGCAAAACCACCCCAGAGAATCGCGATTTGTCGATCATCCCTCGATATTATCCATTTGTTAAGCATCGACGAGGAGGCTGGACGTGCGTGCCGGCGATAACGCGACGATAACACCACTTTGTTCACTGCGCACTGGAAAGCCGAGAGGAGAAGGGTTGGAATAATGGCAGATCGCGCGCTATCGATGGCGAGGCGATAATTAAGGAGCGAAATAGAAAAAAGAAAAAGAAAAATATATCATGGCGGCGCGCGACGATACGGGGTGGAAGAAGGATCGCCCGCGGCCTCGGCTACTTACTATTGTTTTGACCATCGTGCCACGATGGCGGCCATACTTGATATGAGAAAGTATCCCCCACATTGTCCGCGACCATCCACTAATTCCCCCATACACCCCCGCGCTGATTCAACCCTCCAGTCCGCCACGGCCGCCGCACTCCCGTCTCCGCGTTCCACGATTCGATGTCCCTCCCTCACAGAGTTACCCCCCTGCCTGCCTGCTAGCCTGCCACCCCCACGTCCTTTCAAAGTCAGGACCGACGCCTTTCTACAAAGCAAAGGGGATCACTCTTTTTCCGCTTTTTGGTTTCTCAAGTTTTTTTTTTCATTTAGGATTTATATTTGCTGTTAAATAATATGAGTGTTTTCCATTGCAAAAAGCCACGTAAAATAATTTTAATAAGAAATTTTAAGAAGAATGATAAAAGGTAGAATTGAAAATTTGAAAACAATATTTATTTAACAAGTAAAGAAAGTTTCAAGTAAGTTCTAAGCAGTTTGAAATAAAGAAACGTTATTTTTTAAAATTATTTTTGCTAAAAATTTTAAACTTTAAAAATAGTCGCAATAAAATTATATCAAAATTAATGAAAAGTTAGCTGTGTAACGCATAGAATACTTTATACTTGAAGAAGAAGATAAAAATGTGCACTCTGGTTTTGTGCTCTATTCTTATTTATGTAATGCATTTCCTGAAATGGCAAACATCGTTATATAAGAAATCTCTTCTTTAAAAGCTTCGGGGCTAGAATGAAGACCTAGCCATCACTGTCGCAAAGCTCCTTCGTCAAGGCACTTCCTCCTGTTCCGAAGTTACGCACCTGCACACACGTGCGCTGGAAAAAAAACACACACACGCTCACATATACACGAATACGCTCGTAAAATACGAACGTCCTCTTCGCGACCCAGCACGAGCAAGTCTTTTACCCCAGTTCACAGTTCCCCTCGGGTAGCACTAAGGTCTTTTGAGGGGTCGGAAGGGCGGGGGTGTCAAAGCGAAAGGGAAAGGGGATCTGTGGGGTAGAGGGGCAGTGAGGAAGAGAAGAGAAAGGCAGAGAAATGAGATGAAAGAGAAGAGAGAAGTGAGATCCGCGTGGGGTGGCACTTTTACTGGTCACTTGGAATTTGGTGCCCCACTACCGTGGTATTAGAACCCCCTTTCTACCCTGCTCCCCTTTCCCCGTTCCTCGCTGGATCATGGTTCTGATCCTGTGTCACCCCACCTAGAAGCCTCAATCGTCCACCCTCGCGCGGCAAATTAGTTTAGCCTCACGGACAAGTTTGAGCTAGCTCGAGCTTCTTCTCCAGACCTTCTTCGGTTATTTCACAAACGATACGCAGACTTTTTCTTAAAACGCCCAAGTTTATAAGAAAAAGCTACTCTTTGTCTGTAACGAGCCACTTCGCATCGATTATTAAGGACTTTAAATTCTCTCAAGTTTGTTCATTAATTATATTATAACTGATATATAATTGCATTTTTATCAAATATAATTACAAACATGAAAATAATAAAACATAATAATAAACATGTTAAAGTATTGAAATTATAGGAAAAAATAAATTTTAAAATTAAATTTTTTTATTTGAACAATATTGTACTTGTAAAGTGTAGCAAGCATCTAATAATTGTAAAAAAAAAATGAATAAAAGTAGCGACATAATTATAAAGAATAAAAAAATAAGGCTGATACTTTTATTTGATGCGGATCAAAAACCGCTATGCTCAGGGAGATTATGCATAATTTAAAAGACAAATTGAGGCGGTTGGGTAAAAACGTTCATGCGTACCGAGGGCGTTCCGCATCTGCGGTCAGGCACTTGTCACGCGATTCTATACAGTATTGATAACGATAATGAAGCCGGTGGTCTGCATCGGTTCCTGCAAATTAATGGCATTACATGACGACCGCTACCGGACCCTAGCCCGATAATTTTCATGAGATATTCGAATTGATAATCCGCCGCAACCTATACCGGTGTATGAATTCCCATCAAGCATCGTTGCTCCTTTAAGCACAATAGAACTAATCATTGAAAATTATTGCACGACCTTTCTAAAAACACACGATAAAATTTTATTTATGTCGATATTTATAATTAAATTTATTTATTAAAAATATTATCTTTTTAATTTTAATTAAAATATTTGAATTTGGAAATTAAATAATGTAAAGTATTCACTACGGTCTTTATATATATATATATATATATATATAATGTTTAATTAATTTTGGATAAATTTTATTATGATTGTGCTTTAATAAATAATTAATTTTGTTCTAAGATAGATTGTATGTACTATTAGTAACAAGCTAAGAATTCCCTTTTATGAAGATTGGTAGGAATACATGAGCAAGAATACTTTCCTTTCCATACGTGCGAGCTAAACTTCCCTTTCACAGTTTTTGCTTTCTGCCCCTTTGGATGAACGAATCGTGCGGTAAAAAAGTAGACGAGTAACCATGTCGCATGACCATGCGTCACACAGATGATTGCGGAATAAGCGGTTGTTCAGACAATAAGGGCTCTTTTGCTTCTTGAAATGTAATACGACAAGAATGCAAATACTAGCAAGCTTTATATCTGATAATTTTAGAACTTTACATCTAAAAAAAATTATAAAATTAAATTATTAAATTAATAATTTATATATTAATATTTAAATTTTAATAAATTAAAAATTTTTAGATGTAATAACTTCAATTTTTCCATATTTTTCAATATTTGATATATTTTAAAATTTATATAGTTCGTAATTTATATTTATTATCAATACAATATTCAATTATGTGATTCTATCGGTGCTTTAAATTTTTCTAATCCTATATATAATTTTTATTTTTCTTATCTAAAGAAAATTTCTATTAATTCTATTCTAGATAATCTACACATATGACATTACATACCACTTACAATGGCTCCGAAAAAATCATAGTACTGATAAGTGAAAAACTTTCCAAACATGACGCGCAAGTGTTGCAGACCATGTTAACATTTATTTATTTAAAATCTAGATCTTATTTTTATTTATATATATATATATATATATATATTTATTTTCTTTGGTTTTTCGAAGTTATATAATTCACTTTGATGTCAAATTCGATTTTATACTTTGTTGTCATCACAATCTGATAATGCTTTGGGGCTATTTTGCATTTTATCGGACGATCGCCACGTGCTCGATAACCGATGCACCTCGACGGGCAGATGTCAGTCGCGAGCAGCCGGTCGCAAAAAAAATTTGGTAAAAAGTTGAGTTTTTCGACTGTTCGTAATATAAAAGGCAAGCGCGCGTGGAAAGTATCGCCGTGAAACATAATCGCCAAAACTCCCTGTCAATTCAGTATTATTAGCTCGAGCCAAAAGAGGGTCTTCTATTACTGGACAGCTGGACAATGGTCGCTTCGCCGCCGATTTTTATCCTTCGCCTCTGAACTATCGTTTTTACTCAGAAAGCGCGCTTGCTGCAATATTCATTCGATACGATAGTACTTCAATTTTTTTCTCTTGGGTAGAAGTTGCGGCTCTTTTCTTATTTATCGCTGCCCTTCGAGGCAAAGTTATAAGCTCGGCGGAAATAACAATTCACTGGAAAATTCTATTCTAAATATAAACGGAATGTGATATACTATTTCATTATGTATAAATTATTGCAATGAATTGCAGAAGTATTGTCACACATATTTCCAAAGCAAATGTAAGTAAATGTAGTTACGAGAATTTATGAGCTGTAAGCGATAAATAATATTAAATTTAAGTTTTAAATAAATAAATAATTTCTAGTATACGTTTTTAGTAAAATTGTTATTTATTGTGTAATGCAAATGCATACATTGTATGCTTAATTATAATTAATTTTAGATTTATAATAGATTATTTATATAAAAAAAATGTCACAATATAAAAAATTTTTTAAACGTAATTAAATAAAATTGATACGACTAAACAACTTTTATTAACCAATTATAAAAAAATACTTTAGAATAATATTCAACTTATCTACAAAAGATAAATAAGAATTTTGTGACCTGATTAAATCGACGAGATAATTAATTAACAAATTAAATATTATAATAAGTAGTTTAATTAATATGAGATAGTTTAATATAAGATTTGACAATATTGCATTGTATAAAATGTTTGTAATTTTTATTTATTTTGAACATCTACCATACTCTGATAATGCAGACTCACAGTGAAATACTAATTTTATTTAAACCATTTGTTGATAAAAATGTAGAATTTATTAGTACCGCTATCTGTATTATCAATTTTATGATATTGATTGATATCATTTACGTTACAAAAAATTTGTTATTAATTCAATAATTTTAATCTTTATGTTTTCTGTTTCTAAATATCAAAACTGTTCCGATTTTTAAACAATTACAAATAACTTATTATTATTAATATAAAGAAAAATTCTTTTAAGTCATCTTGACATAGGGGTTTTTCTTCCCCTTCGTCCAAAAAAAATTGTAAGTCTATGACGTTGCAAGGGTAGTGTGAACCCCTTTAATAAGAAAGACAAAGGACATTCTGGTGCGTGTGGAGAATAGCGTTACTTGATCTAGTTACGACGGTATTCCTTGAATGGTCAAGGAGCATCAGAGTGCATATATACACATATACACATACAGGCATGCAAGGCGCGACGATGACGCCCTTTGTGCCGAGAGCAGCCGAGCACAAAAAAAACGGGCTTGAGCGGGCTTTCATGGATGCACTAAAATATTCATTGTCTGAAAATGGGCGTTTGTTAGGAAGGTAGGTGTACGTGTGTATATAGCCTTCGTCACTGCGTCTCTTTCTCTCTTTTGAGCGTTCTAGAACAGCGTTCAGAAGCGTTAAGACACTCCATTATATCTCAAGGCATTGGATCCAGTTTTGAAAAAAGAAAGGGAGAGAGAGAAAAAGGAAGGAAGAAAGAGAGAAAGAGGAAAGAGGGAAGAGAGAGAAGGAGATAATGGAGAAAAGGGATCATCAGTTGGTTCCCGCAACCGCGCCGGAAATTCAATATCTTATTACTCGGATGGCGTAATGGACAGAGCGAGTTCCATCTTCGATCACCTCAAAGTCGCGAAGTCGATAATCGTGATAATCCGCGCGGCTCAAGCCGGATATCGTTCGATTTTCCCTCGTTCGTGAACTTTTCTAATAATAAAGTCGTCGGGAATCTCATATTGGACGATTAGGCGAATTATATAAAGTTGCGAAGTTTCTTTGATGTGCTTCGATATCGTTTCTACTTTAGCGTATTTGTATTCTTTTTCGTTAGTTCTCAGCACGTTACTTTGAAGTTTGTAATATCTCTTTCATATTATATCAGTTCCCTCTGTTTCTTTTGCTTCTGGGTTCTTTGACAGATTTGGAATTAATACGAGAACTATTAATGTGTATCAATTCTTGCTTCAAATGACGTAAAATTCTCTTTATTACGGAAACTGAAAAGCTATAAATCTCTTTCAACAAACTGTAAATAGAATAGAGAGATACGGGTAGTTTAGCACATTTTTTATATAGTAATTAAATTTTCGTCTATTAAATGTTTTTCAGAAATCTTTGTGTTAAAAGTTTTTACTTTATCTTTTTATTGAGATATTAACAAACAGACTTACGAAAAGGTTCATTCGATACTAACGTCACGTATATTGATCTAAACAAATCAAAGACAGAGAAAACATATCCATTCAGCATTAACATATTTTGCTCATTTGCATGGATGTGCGAACCGTTATGAATTCTACTCTATATACAGCGTTTTGTATATTTTATTAACAAATGCTTGCTAATTATATTAATTATTAGCGATATCACAACAGAGTGAAATGTGTATAACTGGTCCTTTGCCAGTGCTGCGAGAAATCGTGGCAGGGTAACGTTTGCTCGGTTCATTAATGTAATCGAGAGAATATCGCGGAATAATTGTATGCGATTAGTTTTCGCAAAATTAAATATATATCATGTCGCATGTGCTCCGATTAATCAGTGAAGTTGAAATGTTTCGGACCGCCGGCGGACATTGTTCGCGAGTCACGGTTTGCGGATAGCTATTAAAGCGTACAATAAAATTGAATAGCCATACTGATCAAGAGTACAGACCATTGATCCAATTATAAAGTAATCGCTGTTACGAGTGCGCGCTCGCGATCTAAGCTGAAATAAAACAGAGCATCTCGTAAAGTAGAATTGCGTCCCAGAAGCAATGCAGTTTTAATCATACGCCGCTAAAACAAAACCACATGGAAAATAACTTGCCAACTTTTGCGTCATCAGCAAAAAAATTGCACTGTTTTTAATATTTTTTTAGAAAAAAAGCATTGTCCATTATTTTTTTCTCTCCCAAAGTCAAGCGATCAATTTTATGCACCTACGTCGGTATATAAAAATTTGTAATTTTAACATGAACAGAATAAAATTATTATATTTTTTCTAACAAAATGCAAATACATCTCAGTATTTGAAATTGTTATTCTCCCTCCAATTTTTTCTTTATAATATATTTTTAATTTTTAGTATATTAATTTTTTTTGACTGTATTAGGATCGGGAAAGTTTTTTTTTCCGATCGTGCAAGCGCCCGAAGATGTTACGAAGAAATCGGGAGAGGTTGCCTCGGTTGGATCGCGATGCTCCACAACGTCGTCGCTTCCTCGCGATGCGGCACGTTGTCTTCTTCAAGGAATATGGATTTTATGCATGAATAAGGACAGAAGCACTCTTCGCGTTCCCCCTATCGTCTAGTCCTCTCAGTCGACTAATTCAGATATACGCGCTGTGCGCTCTTTCCGCGCAGCTGGCTCGTTGCACCTGAAAATCTGCATGCGCAAGCACGGCGCGATCTACGTGTTTGCGGACGTGCGGAGTGTTCGATAGCGGCGGAATGCTACTCGCGCAAAAATTTTTTATTCCGCCCGCCATGTATACATGCTCCTAAAAGAGCGGGGAGATGCCTGGTGGAGTTTCCAAAGCGGACGACTTGCTTGCTTGCTTGATCTCGCATCTCTATGTAATGTTTGTCGGGATACGTATCTAAAGCTTAACTGTGGCCAAAGTTGGTTAACGCTAACCAGTAGAATCTTCCCTTCCTGTCGCTGTCGGTTGGACCGTGATTCAGGTAGCAATAGGTATAATGTAACTGAATCTGTTTGATGAAGACTGCAATGTTATCGCAACATGATACAAATAGCGTTGCGGGATTTAATATTGTGCCTGGATTTTGATACGCAAATCGAATATTTATGTTCGAGTGAGTCGCAAAAGTACAGCAAAATAGCAATTCGTAAAAAATCGTAAGGTACGCGAATAGTAACGTGAATTGCAAAATAGCATAGTTTCACTTTTCGATACACCTCTCCTCGTTGCTTAAGAAACAATCGCAGATTTTTATTGCGTTCTAGCAGTATTTTGATTAAAGTTTATCGGGATCAAATTCTCGTCGGGAGATATCTTTTTGTTCGCGACTGGAAATTTGTTTGGCGCGCTTACATCACGTAAACATTCCGCTTCGACGGTGACGGTCGTACTAAACGCCGATATGGTGCGAGAACGCGTTTCTGCAGAGCGATGCAGTGTGCTGCACTACGGGAATGCATCGCTCTGCGTGCAACGGCCGGCTATTTTTCGGGAATATCGTTCGCGCTCGCGAATCAAAACCGCCGCCCGACACGGCTCGCGCAGATTGAATCGATTTCCGATTTTGGACGGGAATTCTTTTCTCTGTGATGAATCACAGACGACCGTAGGGCTGGAAGGGTAAAGAGGGCGAGGAGGGTGAGAGGGAAAGGGCGAGGGCAGAGTGTATGATGACAACGTACAACAGTTGAGGGCGAGGAACTGGGACGCGGAGGGTGAATTCAGCGGCGGGTTTGCGCTCAATGTGTGTACCGCTATTCAGAATCATGCGGCATGGCTCGTAAATGGAATAATCAGTGACACGAAGGAACACGGAATTCTCCGTTGTCCTGGTTTGCTCGGCCCTCTCGCGCTCCGATTTCCCGCCTTTCGTCCTTCCTCTTCCGTTTTCACCCTTCGCTGTCTCTTTTCACTTCGTCACGAAACAGCGTCGTGTCCTTGCTCTCTCGGGAAATCGTTTTCTCACTCTTCTCTCTGCCTTCGTCTCAGTCCACGAAGACTGCAGTGATGAATAATTAGGAACTCGACGTGTCTTGAAGTCGTGTAGTTAACAACTGAAAACGACCAACCGCGACGATAGTCGAAATTGCCATTTTGTTGGCACACGACGAGAGGAAGCGTCGAAATTTTAAAGTGCGATTCACTTTCTCTTTTTTCTTATCTTATTTTTTATTTATGTTATATTATTACAAGAAAATTTTTGGACTTTTTAATTTTCTTATAAGATTTTTTATTAAATTTACTTTTTCACGTGCATTTCATTATCGGGAAAGAGCTACGGTTTGATTTCTTTATTTTATCACTCTATTTTAAGAGATTTCTTTTAATCTTTGAAATTGGTAATCCCGGATTACCTTTTCCGATGTTCTTCGATTTTTCTTTCTACGGAAAATCACGCATCGCAGCTTTTCTTTAAATTTTAATATTTTCTATTATTTACGAATTTTTTTGAAAGAAATTTTTTGCTTAATTAAAGTCTAAATCTTGACGACTTAGATGGTCTTCGACACGTGTATTAACACTTTAATCTTCTGTTGTTCAATCGTTTTTAAAAATATCTTAAGTAGTGAAAAAGGAAAAAAATATGTGGGGTTTTACAGGACGTAAAATTATCTTTATTATGTTTTTAACGCTTAAGTATATCAGTTGTTTTAATTCCAAGATATTATGTCTCATCCATTTTTAAATCCATCTTTGCATGTTTTACAGCCGTAAATGTTCCCGGAAAATTATTGTATTAAGTATAAGTGTAAGCGCATAAGAGATTACATATACTTAATTTTTTGTGTAAAAATTAATTTCAAAAAGGTATGAATAAATAAAAAAAGCGAATACATGTTAAAAGCTTTAATGCAATACTTTTCTCCTTTTTATTTATCAATTTGCGATAAATAACAATATTCTATCAAATAGCATTAAATAGCATTTTATCAAATTTCATTAATTTATTAAAACAAAATACTTTAAAAAAGTGTACAAAAAATTTTTGATTAAAAAAATTTAATTAATTTAGTGAAATCTTTCGTAATATTTTAAATTCAAGTAAAGTATGTATGATTTATCGATCAGCAAGAAGCCATTAAAGCCCGAATAAGCTCATATGCTCTACATTCGAAAGATTTTAATGGAAAATGTCGCGTTCGAAAGGATTAACTGTCAAATCCCTCTGGGATATCCTTTCAAAGAAGACGCGACACATTGGGCGTAAGCGATTCTTAATTAGGTCGTCTCTATTATGTTAATAGGATTTGCGCTTGCAGTCGGGAACGCTGAGAGTCTCCGGCCGAGAATTAATCTCCCAGCTCGCGTAGGTCAACTATGGCATCGTGATCCATGAGGACTCTCGATCAAGGATCCGCGCGACAGGAAGGCATGCTCGCGCGAACAACTTCTGCAAGATGGAAACGAAAATTCCTACGATCCGTCGATACGAGAACGAGGAAAGGACGAAAGAAGAAGGGGCAACTTGCCGAGAGTAGGATGGGACTTCGAGACGTAAATTGCAAATGTTCCGGAAAACCGGATAATCGGATAATCAACCAGACTGTTCCGTCTCCGCTCCTCGCTGCCGCCACCATTTCCAATATTCCGCTTTTCTCGAGACATCGGCCAATTGATTTGGGATGAGTTACTGGCGGAAGAAGAGTCGACGTCGTTTCTTACGGTAAGTAGCTTGTTGCTGTTCCCATAATGTGTTATAACGATTTCTTCTTCTTCGAAATAATCATTAAGCACACAAATTTTTATCTTTTAATTTTTAATAAATTTCTGCAATTAATATACGTAATTAACAAATTAATTTAATATTAAAAAAAATATTTTCTGATATTAAAATATTTAAATTTTTAAGACATTACATAGCTTACATGCTGTAGATAAATTTTGTAAAATAATAGTCTATGTTTTGCAGTGCAATATAATGTACGTAAAATATACAATAGCTTGTTAAAATACACGCGCATTTTATACGTACAATAAAAAGTAAATACGCAACCAACAATTATTACGTTTTATAAAAAAATCGATATAAAGTCTCTCTTCTCTCTCCCTCTTTGTTTTTTTTTGTATTGATCAATAAGAGATATATATTACTCGAAGCGCATTCGAGTAGTTTCGTATTTTATTTTGCGAATATTTATTTTACAAAGTTACCAGGTAAATGTAAAATCCACAATCTCTTCTCGCAACAATAAACGTTGGAGACAGATCGTGAGAATAGAACGTGACCTTTTTCTAGAATAACCGACTGTCCATCCCGTGAGGCCAGTAAGAAAGTTATAAGCCGTTCGATTGCATAGATCGCGACCTAGCTTTTTCTTACGCAGATATCGTTTTATTATCGAATCGGTATGTCTCAGAGTTCACAATGATCGATATCGCGAGCCATAGACCGCAGGCCGCAAACCGAGAACCCAGGGGGAATCTGTGCAATGGGTGCACTTGCAGTGGGACGGATGATTGGTCCGGGCCAGATCGCGCACTTAAATTTAGTCGAAAGCGCTTCATTTACATCCTATAGGAACGTGGAAGGACAGACCAATTGAGTATCTTTCCGAGATGCTTATCTTGCCCCATTTCCATGCCGCTGATAATGTTTGACTTTGATTTCATTCGGAATTACTTCGCAACTTTGCCGCTAAATATTGATCTGTGCTGGCTCTTTAACTTGCGGCGCGCAAACTCTCGCACTCTCGCTGCTCATTATTAACACGTTGAGTGTTGTTTTAAGATTGTATTTTAGTATTAATAAGAAATAACGGTGGAGTAGTTAATAATTAGAACAATTTTTATGACGGAAATATCTAGAGAAAGGAAATAAAGAAAATTTAAAAGAACAAATTACAATTAAAATTCTACAATTTTATATCAATTTAAAATTTATCTAAAATTATTTATTTAAAGTAGATTTTTAAATTTAAACGTCATTTATTATTTTTACTTATCTTTTTCGTGAACATATTGGACTGCATAGACCGCGAGTGCACAGTGAACGGCAAGAAGAGGTCAAATCGAACTGCATTGATAACTCGTAGCTATTAGTGATAACAACTTCGGGCCCGACGAATCGCTTTGCATCGCGAAACTGTCTGCAACTGCCAACTGCACTGTTCGAGATAAACTTCAGCTCGTTTACCTTCGGCCAACGAACTTCTCGCGCGTTTTCTCTTCACACGTCGCGACGCGCTTCTTTGTCGACTTTCTCATCAAAGCTTTACTGAAAAACTGTCACTGCAATTTCGAAGCGTGCAACGCTTTATCATATTCGTATACGTATCAACTGAAAAAAGCGTTATTGCACAGACGGCGTTTGCGCGCTTTACTTAAGAAAATTACAAAATCGACTCAGTCAACATAAAATGTGTTGCTTCATTTTTATTTAAATTAAAAAAAACTTTATTAATAAATAAATTCTCAAGTATTATCTATTAAGAAAATTTAAATAAGTTTTAAGATTATTTTTCTTCTAGCATAATTTTCTTTTACATTGAATACTATGATCACGTCATATTACAAATTAGTCGCTTATTATATCGTACAGGTATATTTCAGTTTTAATTTTCTTCCCATGCAATACATTTTTTTTGTGTAAATGTAATTTTTAATGTATTAATATTACTAAAAGTTTAATTATTTCCAATAAGTTTCTATCTCTTCTATTTAAAAAAAAATATAGATAATTTTTTTGTAGCTAAATCTACAATCAAATTTATGAGATGCAAATTCACACTTCTATGTCATTAAGGAGTGAAAAAAGATTATAATAAATAAACAGGTTAATAGATTATTACCATGAATTGTGTTTATCCCGCGTTGCCGAGATTATCGCCGCGAAAAAGTGTGTCGGAAAATGCGTCCGAAATTCGCACGACTCTGCAGGAGTTGATGCGCTACTATACAAAACATTTTCCTTCTCCGTTGCACAACACAAGCGCATGTACGCGGATGCGTGAGCTGATGCAGCCGGAGGTAGTCGCACGGAAGTCTTTTGTTCACCGAGATATCTCACCGACTCTCGTCTTTTCGCCATCCGATGCATTCGCCAGAGCGTGGTCATAGTATGCAAATGATTACGGCTGCCGCGTTTATTAGAACCGCCATAAATCCTGGAAGGGGTAGGGGGATTCGGGGTGGTTGCCGCCGTCGTCTTCCTGCTATGGGGAGGGATTTGACTGCGGCAGTCCCTCTCAAAGGACGAGCGCTAACGCCGTACAAACGGAAGAGTTCTAAAGGTACGACGACGTAAAATGTCTGCGTCAAGATGATGCAATGTTGTCGGCGTGCGCGGATATTAATAAACAAAACTTTGGATAATTAGTCTGCCGCGCATAAACTTGTGATGATGTTTTGTCTTGCGAAACGTTTCGTTAAGATCTTAAAAAGGACGCAGGGCGGAAAAAGAAAGGATTACTGAAAAGAAAAAAGGTAACGGAACGGATGAGTATAAGGAATGCTTGAGATCGTCTCATGAATATTCTGTCGATTTGTTTCATTTCGCGCGTTTTATATGCAAAATAGTTAGAGCATTGCAAGAGATATTTATTACCTGCCGCTTGAAAATGATAGCGTTCTGTAAATATAGAATGTAATACAAGAAGAACAATTTTAAATTCCACGAGAGAAATCAATGTAGGAGAATATTTTTTAGTGAAAATTTAATCGGCGATATTTGTTGTTATGTTTCTTTGTTATTAAATTTCGTTATTAAATGTCAAATTAAAATTTGAAGTAAATTAATCTAGTTATGCTTTAACTGTTTACATTTTAAAAAATTCTAAAGTGTAATATTCAAATTTTAATCAGTTAAAAATGTTAGTATTTTGTCGAATAAATAACAAAACTAAATGTACACATATCCGTATAATGTAAAATTATTATTCTATTGCGTGCCGCATGTGTGCATAAAGATATGTTAAATGAGACTGTCGAAATTATTTGGCACGTCCGTTCGTTCAATCTTGATAAAGAAAGAGGAGAGATACGATCTTCACAATTACGGGCGGAAGTGCTACAAAGGAAGCGCGCCGCTCGTAGCTTCCGCGAGTAAACTGCATGAACTATGTAACTATGTACGCGGAAACAACGCTGCTGCGATCGCCTCCGGTCAAGCCTCCAATTACATCGTGTAATTGGATAGTAAGGGAATGGCTACATCGAGCAACTGCGACTACCGCTTCGAATGATCACGTCGCACTTTGTACGATTAATTGTTATCGGAACGCCTGAAAATAATTAATCGTACAAACACAATCTAGTAACGCTTATCTATCTCTCTGATGCTTGAATGGGGAAAATTTCAGCCATCTTTTGTCCAATTAGCCTGAAAACAATTCTGCTTTTTGGTGCACATATCATTTTATGCGAGAAAAAAGAAATTTTGACAGATGTTTTTTAAAGTTAGATATAAAAGATGATTGTTTATATATTAATTGCAACATTTTCGTTATCACTGTTTAAACTTGTAAAATTTTATGGAATAAGAGATGTCACGACTCGCGTGGAAAATGTCGCGTATGGCGATCTTATGCTCTAAAGACACCAGCCTTTTTATCTGCGTTGCGTCCTCGCTTTTCTCTTATTCCCTTTATATTATTTTCTATCTCGCACTTCCCTACCACTCTGCCGTCGACGGTTTCTAGGTGTCTCCGTTGCGGGTAACCGTCGGAATCGTTTTTTTTGCTCTTCTTCCCGTCGCGCGACATTGCCCTCTCCGTCTATCTCTCTTTCCATTTCTCTTTTTTTTTCTCCCGCCCTCGGTTTGTCTTCTTCTTTCCGCATTTGGACCGTTTCAGACAATCGGACTCGGTCCTCGGAGGGAAACGAGTAACGATCGGCTGAATTCCGCGATAATTGCTAGAGACTTCGCCTCCATTTCGCGGACACAGACAGACACGATTCCGCGGTAGAGTGGATGCATTTTAATCTCGTGGCCCTCGAAGACCCACCCGTCTGCTGATTCGATCCGCGGATTTTCTCCGTGTTTATTGTTTTCGCACCGATATACCCTCTGCCGACCGCATGGGTTTCCACTTCGTTCGAGAACATCTTATTTCTCTCGGCAATTTCCGATCGTGAAAATATTCGAAGCGTACAATCCTCAAATAATTATCTTGATAATTATCCTGAGATCGTTATCAGGATTTGCGAAATGTAATTACAGGAAAGTTTTATTCGATAAATAATATAATCTAGATAATATTGCTATACTTTATCTATACCTTAATTCTTATTCTACATTTTACAATTATGTTTTACGGTTTTATAAATGATGCAATAATATAATCTAGATAATATTGCTATACTTTATCTATACCTTAATTCTTATTCTACATTTTACAATTATGTTTTACGGTTTTATAAATGATGCAAAGTTTAACGGAAGGAAATCTACAAAGATTTGCTGACTTTAACATACCAAAATTATACAATTTTATTTATTACTCACAGAGGCAACACAATGCCAAAATTGCTTGTGCTCGGACAGACTAATGACGCGTTGCGAATGCGTCATTTCGGTTCCAATCAACATCAATCCTACAGGGTTTTGCATCAGCCGCATTTTAGTTTTACACTGTCCACAGTTGGCACACCCTCGTGCTCTGTGCAAAATGCAAGCTATTAACAGAAGCCACGAGGTCGACACTTTTGGGATCGATATATCGTTCTCCTGTTCGCACTATCCAGCGAAAGAGAGGGAAAGACAGAAAGAAAGAGAGAGAGAGAGAGAGAGAGAGAGAGAGAGAAAGAGAGAGAGAAAGCTCGAATTAATCATTTAACAAATCTATTTGTGTCGTACAAATGATTAAAACTGTATAAATAGATGCTAAAAAATAGTGGATCTATTACAATGCTTTTTCAAAGATAAAACAAGTGCGACAGTGTTTATTCTATGTAATTACACACAACGTTTTCAATATTTTTGTCTGTGTTAATTAGTACTATTTCGCGATGACGCGATGAGCGCGGTGACTTTTCTGTCGTTTGAAAAGAATTGTCTCGAAATTGTGCGTGTCGCTGCCGGAATCTCGTGGTAAATCAAAGTAACCGTTTCGAATACGGAATTTACTGCTCTTTATACGGCGAAAGTTTAGTGTGGAAACATGTCTCGTGGACTTTAAAGGATTATTATGACTGTTTACAGTCCTTCGGGCTATGACATGCCGGATCGTTCACGTGCATTTTATCGTCGGTAATATCAAAATTTTCTACAATCACATAAAACGCGAATACGACAACGAAGATGGATAGCAAAGTGTTTTGTCAGCCTGTTAAAATGCGATTGAAATAATGTGCAATAGACTTTATTTATCGCTTTGTATTGCCGAAACGTAAGCAAAATTGACACACTTGCAATTGCGCGTTTAAATAATCTCGGGACCGGGATTATTGGTCGCAACGCAATGCGCATTCGATCCTCCATCCCCGCGTCGGCGGCGTTACCAGGTAATTATTGTAGGTCGGCAGTGCCCGGTTAATTACAGAGCGACACACTTACGTTCGTGCGCATGCGACCGGGCCATCTGATACATATGAAATCACACGGCCTGATTTCCCAACCGCGTTGAGGATATTCCGATTCCACCAGCGGGCTCTTTAATCCTGATATAGTTGTAGGAGAATCCAATAGTTCGAAACAGTTGCTCTTAGAAATAATTGAAATCGTCCGAAACTAAAAGTGTAATGTTTCTCAAAAGTAAAGTTTCGAAATAATTTTGAATAAGAAAGATTTTCCCTGAAAAACACAAGAAATCGCTGTGTAAAGGAAGCTAACATATTTAAGAGTGCGCGCGCTTCTTTCGTAAGTCTATATTAAAAATTTTATATTCCCCAGTTTTATGTTTTATAGCGGCACTAACGCTATGTCTTTCTTGCTGCATATTTTAATTAGGTTTTGAGGTGGTCTGGCTTACGCGCGCCGGAGTCGCTTGAATATTCTATACCTCTGGGTCATCGGCTCGCGCAATATGGCCTCCATTGCCTGATAATTATTAGGGAGGGTTTCAGCCCTCGACGCCCCTTTGTAGGTGCGAGGCGCTCGCTTGGACGAAATAGGGCCGTAAAGGGGCTACTCTTGCTGAGACGGGGGTGTGCAGGAGTGAAATTTCGCGCGTGTTCGACCCTATACAGCCACCTTGGCACGACCGCCAGATGTTTAAGGTCGCTGAATATAAACTTTTGGGACTAGCTCAGTGAATTGTATTCCTTATAGCAGAAATAATACATTATGTATCATAAGCACGTTATTAATTTATAACATAACGAGCGACTGTGTTGCCTAAAAGGATGAAATTATACATACAACACTTTGAACGAGATAGAATTTTGAAGGGTGCATTTTAATATCATAATTGCATAGTTAGAGTATGCAGAAAAGTTTTGTCATCCTCAATTTCGCAGTTAGAAACCGGTAAGACATGCGCGTCAATGTCGTTGCGGAAATTAAATTTTTAATTTAACTTGCGAAAAGTTAAGCACAATTTTTTTTCTACTAAAGTGCAATATTCGTGCAATTGTGCGGTATAATTGCTTGGCGTAGAATTTGCTTGGGCAGTTCGCGTATTCGCTTTGGACAATTACAGAGAGGACGTAATAAATGTCGAGTATTCTAACGAGTAATAGCAGGCAATGTAGGAAAGAATTTATAAAATAATTTTAATTCATTTTATAGTACAATATTCAAAAAAATGTATCAAAAATTCTCGTTATAATACACGAGACCGAGTTGTTAATAATTATTAATAATTGGATTCAGTTTGTACGGAATTTAACGCAAATATTTCATATTGAAAATATTTTCTGTGATAGCTATATAATATTGCACCAGCAATCTGCGATAAGAAGTCATTGAGTTCTGCAAACGTGGCAAGAAAAAATATAGTAAATGTAGGGGTCTTCTCTCTAATTTCACTTTTTCACTCTTTCTAGGTTTACAGTAAGCTTGCTAATTAAGACGAAATAAGATCGTCGTAAAGCAAACTAAATGTAGTAGATATGTATGGAAAAAGCTTAGAACTTTAGAAATGCGCAAAAGAATTATGTGATGCTCGGAGACACAACTCTGCTGTTAAAGGCATTTGCTTATCGATTTTTCTAATTATAATTGCTTTAAATAATTAAGAAAATTATTAAATTGCATATTAAAAAAATATATATAGCTGGTATTTATGAAAAGCTTGAATATAATTTTTATATATTACAAATATTCAAACTATGAATAAAGAGAAAAAGCACGATTATTATATAGATTAACTTCACTTTTTCCACAAAAGTTGATCCTTATTTAATAAGCTTAGTTAATTTAAAATTATACGTTTATGTTTTGTAAATAAAGGAAACTTATTTCTATGGCCAGAGTTTCACTTTCCAAACAAAAGACGCAATATAGACATAAGCAAGCAAGTAGGGTTAAGTCGAATTCTCTGGAGAATTGCGCGATTTCGGCACAAAACAGGGAGCATAGAGTGCTAGCGGCAGAGGTTGACCGAGGAGAGGAGAACCGCGTTGGACGCGAGGATGACGAGGAGGAGAGGAAGTGGATGGGCGGCCGGGCGGCTGCAACCCGCCGAGGGGCGCGCAGAGGGACGGAATTTCGCGCGTGCTCGGCTTTATCCCCCTCGGCCGCCACCGCCGCTGCCGCCGCCACCGCTGGATGCTGAGGGTAGCTGGACCGCGCGCATGAGGTGTCAGTTCTACGCGCGATCTCCTCCTTGAAGGTATCCAACCTGCTCGCGATCCGCCTCAACGTGGTTCTCCAAGTGATAACGCACACGATTAAACGCACGCATTCTCCGTCTCCCTCGGTTCTTCCTGTACTTGCGATTGCTTTTTCGTCGGTCCCTTCTCTCCTGGTTCCCCCGCGATTCGACGACAATCTTGTGAAACGGACGTCTCAGTGAAAAGTTTGGGTAGCTCTTCTCCCGGAAAAGTCGTCTTCTTCGAGTCTGGCACGTGACACGCTTCAGCTGGTGACGACTATCATGCTGGTCTTCGAGGGTAACAATGTACGTGAAAAGGTCGCTCGCGGTAGGAAACTCGGTCGCGTGCGTATTGTGCTTTCTTTCGCCAATGTGCACGCGGCTTGAGAATATGAGAAAGAACACGATGTTAATGATGTTGCCTGCAGAAAAGAGGAAAATAAGATTGGCGTACGATATCATTATTAAAATATATGAAATCGTTATTTTCGTCGTATAGCGTTTTTCAATCAGCTGTAAAGTAATTTTTTATATAATTGTAAGCGATCCATTAGACTCTTAAGAGACATATTTTTATTATTTATTGTTTGAAAATTAATTCTTTCCTCTTTGCATAAGTTGATAATACTAGATGTATTAAGACTGGATGTATAATTACTAGATGTATTGTTATGCTAAATGTTTAAGATTAATCAGAGATTGTTAATTTGATTACATTACTAGAGAGAACAGTAAACTCATTATACGTTTGAGAATATGTAAATTTTTATAAACAAAGCGGCCGGTTACGTTTCGATTATCTTGATACGTAATATTGGAACAAGTATCTACGAGAGCTCGTTGTGCAATAACATCTTTCGTTTCGTATTTCACATTTCGTTCGGATATTACTCGGGTTTTACTCCTTCGACGTTTTATAAAGCGCAATATGAGGGAATTGTATTCGTACTGTCGATAATTGCACGTTGTAGTAGCAGGTGTTATGACATATCGATATGTCTATACGCTTTATTCTGCAGTTTGGATCTTGCACCGTGATTATTATAAGCATTATCCATTTTATCTTTCTATCGTGTTTAATAACGCAAATGAAAGCATGACATTTTTTCATGCACTCGCTATCTTCCTCGAATATTTTGAAGATTAAATTTTTCATTAGCTTGATATTTATATACATCATGCGTTTCAAAAATCTTGTCTTTTAACATTGCCTGTTTACATTATTATTAAAAAAACTAAAAGTGATATATATATCTCAATCTCTTTTCAATTATTTAAATTGAGAATAAAATTCTAATTTAAATCACATTTTTATTACGTTTTAATTACACTTAAGTTAAAATTAGGAATAAAATTAATTTATTTCTTAATTAGTGTTTCATTATGCAATGTTTACATTATGAAAATGAGGGTCAGAATTAAACTACTAGGAAGAATAAAAAAATAAAGAGACTTTTTTTATTTCCTAATTAATTGAAAATGTCATTTTGACCTCCCCTCGTATGTACATTGTGCGAGACATGTAAAACGTGAATACGGTTCTAACGAGTCCGAGTCTCTTAATGATACCCGCATATCAAACATCGTACTCTGCGAGCGTTTTGTGTACACAACTCCGAGGACGCCCCTTTCTCGTTATCACGCTAACTAATCAAGCATATCTCACTGGCAAAGAAATGCGGCGCGTAACGTCACGCTTTTAAAAAGCCGGCGGAAGATCCCGTTTCACTGTCATATGAATTAAACGTTTACACTTCGCATGCCATGGTATTCCGTATTAATAACGCCACGCGAACGAATATCGTTAGCGAATTGCCGCTCCCTGCGGCATATTCGAATAAAGAGAATTATCGTAGGCAGATATGGCGGGTCGTATATCGCTGAGGCCAGCTCCTCAGGTGGCGATAATTCATCAGACTCGAGTAACTCGACCGCTTCCCTCTCGCGAATGATTAATTAATGTCAGAGGCAGCGTTCGCTTCCGCTCCCAATTTTCTCTCCTCTCTATCAACCATCGCGATGGCCGTTCGATAATTTTTATTATTCCGACCGGCTCTGTTCGCGATTTACGCCACGTCGATCTTACAGCGAAAACTATCAAAAGTTTGGAGGGAAGCTTAATAAATTACCCTTGAAATTCTTATTATGTTGTCGTATGTTAAAAAAGATTTTAATAAATTATATAAGCCGAGAACAAATTAGCATTTGCAAATTTGGAGACATTTTATTTAGATTGATCAGAAAGTTTTTTCGGATTTTTCGGTAAAAACAAAAAACAAAAATTCATAGGAATTTTCTGATCAACTCAGTTTGAATTATAATATTGAGATATGATTACTCGTATATTTTAGAAATAATCGTGTTCTTTAATTTATGAGCAGCGGTTTTAGTGACTACTGGAATTTATGTTTGCTTTTTTTTCTGGAGGGAGATGGAAGAAAGGAGCTAATAAATAAATTTAAAATAATATCAGTAATAGCCATAGAGTTACATAAATTTATTACACTATTTATTAAAGGTAGTTGTCGGTTAGACATTATCTTATTAATATTTATTTTTTATTATTATATTTATGTTATATACTTTTTATATAAAATTTACAGCGCTGCAGGCCTTATAATTAAGTTATCTATAAATTTAATAGCTAACAGTTGCGTCATCCATCAATAGTGTTCAATTTGGTGCATCTATCTTTCGACTTGGTGCAGTTTATTAAAGATATTGTATGTACACTTTGCGCCTGGTGCTGTATTTACGGCCGCATGCTCATACTTTCGCACGCTTTTATGATCGCCGTCAATACCTTCGGCGTCTTGCCGGTTACTTACTTTCAAAAGAGCGTATCTCGCAGAATCACTCTCCGCTTTACGCCTAAATTTCCTCCCTTCTCAATCCGAACTTTTGAATAAAATAGATACACGCATGAAAATACGCTTGTCCAAAACCACAGTTTGTTTCATGCGTCAAAAACTGGAGCAAACTCAATAAACCAGTTTAAGCATTCCGTTAAGCGTGAGCATATAACTACTCGGGTGACTGTTTGCTGGGAGACAGAGATGCGTTTTAACGTATGTTTGATGTTACCGTCAAGAGAAATGTAGTTAATTTAAATAATTCAAAGAAGAGTTGCCAGTTGCGTGAATCACATTGTTCGTGGGAACAAACGCCACTAACACAGTTTGTCGTTGAATTCTTACCTATTTTATTTGTTGCTCTGTGTTGTAAAGATAAATTTATTTTCTCTTTTCATGTAAATGTAGTTTTATCAAGAATGCAGTTATTAATTGAATTGGTAGGAACATTTTTGTAATATTTCAGTAATAAAAACTTTACTCGAGCAATTATATTAGCGTCCTTGAAATTTAATTCGCTTAAACTTTGCAACTTTTCATGTTAAACAATCTCGTCATCTTCTATAAGATATGAGACTTATCATTGCGTGATGAGCGTCTCAAAACTTTCTTCAAATTATTGACTCAACTCGCTGACTCGCTTTGACGGTGATCACAGAGTTAGAAATATTTCTCGAAATACTCACATGTCGACAAATCGACGAAAATATCATATGTCAGTTGCGTATTTCTCGCGTCGCTGAAATTTCGCGTAATTCACCGAATTTTTCGCGGGACGTTTGACAGCTTCGCTGTAGCGTTTTCCTGTAACGACACACGTCAATGCCGTTGTAACGATGCCGTCGCTCCAGCTCGTAAACCTGTAAAGTATTCTTTGTTTATCGTTGTTATCGGGAATATATAGCTTCGCGCAGGCGTCCGAGGTATTTTTTCATTAAACGCAAATACGACTCAAACAGAAACGCATGAATGGCTCACGCAAACGCGGAAATAACATTTTGTAGCCCATACGATGCGGTTTCGCGCAAGAAAATCGAATTTCGAGAGCTCGAAAGGTATTCCGTTGACTATTTTTAACGACAAAAAAAAATTAGTTACCACAGTGGCAACTGCGTTAATTGCTTTAACTACTCCGCATTTTCTGCGATTGACGTTCTCATGCACTTATTATACTCGTAACTTTACGCTTCTGCGATAGCAAAAATGTGAATATTGATTTTTTATTTCTTTTTTTTGTCTTAATTGTTTTCAATGATATTGATTAATTTGAATAAATTAAAATAAAATATTTTGTTATACTTGCGTGATTTCACATATTAAACAAAAATATTTAACTTAGAGAAATAAACATAAAATGTTATTTGTAACAATATCAAGAAAGATATTATTTGTTCATAAAGATAAAAAATGATAGACTGTGAGTTTTGCTTTATACACTTTATATGAATCTTGTTCGAACAAATCCTTTTAAAACTGATCGACAAAGCTATGTTGCATCAAAACTTTGCGATCTTGTCTTATTTTTAGAGTAGAAATCAGTTTCATTTAACGCAGCAAACGTCAGAGAGTCTCGCAGCACGTTTTATTCAAGAACTTTATCGACGGATTGACCGAATTTTCCGTTTGCTGCGACAAGAGGCAATTTCTTAGGTGGCTTTTCCGGGCAAAGATTTGAAACGATTCCTATGTATCGATTCTAGTTTCAAATGCGTAAACTTGTCTTTTACTAGCTACTTGCACTCAGTATAATAAAACTGCTTCCGTTTACGAGAAAAGGAAATATCCGTTCAATGCAGAAAAGACCTCAATCAAAGATACATAAACACGCATACGTAGCATGACAAAGCAACACTTTTTTCTCGGCTTGTTTTAATAGCTACGGCTATCAATTACTTGCGAATCCAATATGAGTGACAAGCGCGTCACGAGAGACGTAGAAAGACCGCGTAAAATTGAATGACCTTTCAGCATTCCGCGGATTCTGGCAACTCATAAAACTTCCTAACCAGCCACTCAAAGAAAGAATTTCCTCGTCGCTCCTTTTTACTGTCCGCCCTATAAGAAGTAGTGAAATTTGCTTTCTTTCTCTCCCTGTGCGTTTCCGTTTTCTCTTGTTTCACCAGTCCCACCCGTCGCCCGGCTGAATCCACTTCCGTTGAATTTTACTACGGAAAGTTTGTATGGATCTCACAAAGTAGAGTATGAATAATCCCAGGAATTATCCTGAGATTTAACTGCACGAACTCATCGAACGTTATTTCGTAAAGACGCTTTAAGTTTAACGATCCCCATGCTTAATAAATGAGAATTAACGTCTAAGTGTAGTTGCGCTTATTTACACGTAATTATATTTCAAAGTATATATCTAAGATAAGAATATATCTATTCCGTTTTAATTTTCTTTTCTTGTAAACTTTAATTTAAATGCAGAAAGATTTGGGTCATATAGATTTTTACGGGGTTAAGCCATTTAAGAACACGACACATAAGAGTTGAACCACGTCGTGGGAAGTTCCAGCTTTTCTTCTAGACGACACCCTAAAATTTAAGCCGCGCCGAAGTGATAGCATCCCTTTGACAGCGAGTATTAAGAGTGCCTAACTATGTCACTAAATTCTATCACGAAGGCGCATTAATAGCATAATGGAACATCCCGGTGGCGCGTATTTCGCGCGCTGACTAAATATCCGGATAATTATTCTTTGTCAATATGTAAGGCCGTGCCGTGCAACTCTTTCTTCGTCGTGCACATTCAAAATTCTGCGCGCGTGCAATTACCGTTGGATTATTTAATGCACAAATCAAGCAGTTCTGTGAAAAAATATTCGCGATAAAATATCCATTAGATCCGGCGAAAGATCTGTCGTACGGATTAAAAGAGAGTCGTACGCGCAAATGGATACGAGCGAGAGATTCACCGAGAGCAGGCTAGACAGTGCGGATCGATGTTACATGCTCGGGGCAAGATAGAGAGAGACAGACAGGCAAAGAGAGAGAGAGAGAGAGGGGGGAGGGGAGAAAAAAAAGAGAAAATTTTTTAAAAAGGGAATGAATGCGTCAAACGAATAGTTTATTAGAATATAAGTCGCGCAAAATTACGCGACAAGCGTTTTGTTGCTCTTGTCGATCGAGCCCGAGGCAAATTCCATACATGCGTTTGCATGGTGCATAACTAACGTGTTTCAATTGGGGCTGTGCAAAAAGATAGACACGTGCGCGCTTCGCGTTTCATCTTTCATACATCACGTGTTACATTGCTACTCAATCCCGGCGTGAAAGCATTTTAATGCCATCTCACAACGCATCGCTACCTAATTTAAAAGACATAGAAGATGGCTTCTTTTATAAATGAGAATCACTTTATCAATTTCAGGATTAATATTTGTTTAACAAAAATGTTTTAGCATTAGTTTCGAAGTTATAAGTAATTGATAACAAAGGAGCTTTAACAAGCAAAGCTTCAACGTTAATGTATGCTGATATGCGCATATAAATTCAAAATTCAAATATTTTTGCTTTAAATTATTTTGAATAATACTAAACTTATATATTCAAATTTTTTATCTCCGAGCTTTAGTTTGGATATAATTTTAAAAACTATATATTTTTAAGGCTTAATTATTCACATATTTAAATGTAAAATATTGTAAAAGGATTAACGTTTAATCAAAACTTTGTTAATGGAAAATTAATGCCAAATGCATCAAAAAATCAGATAAAAGGAATGGCAATACATTGAAACGTATCAAAACGTATTTAATCAATCGATTGATTATTATCGACTATATAGATTGAAAATTAAGAGAAACGTAATTTCGGTGCATTTTTGTGAAATTTGTCACTGTCGATCGCAATAACGACCGTTTCCGCGGGATTTTATGTTTATACAACTCCGGATTACGGATTCGTTTTACATTAATTACACACAGACGCGACTCAATCCCGGGGATTTAATTTGTTTTCAATTTATGCCTGCTGAGGGAGGTCAAAGCTCTCTCTCTCTCTCTCTCGATGGAGAAAGCTCGTTCTACGTTTAAGCCTCTCTCTTTTAATCCATCATCCATCTTGAACATGATACCTTTCTATCTTTTAATAAATCTTTAATTTTGCCTTTTAATGCTATTATAGTTCGTGAAATCGCTCCATAAAATAGTGTCTTCAAACAGGCGCTAATTTGAAATTAGCAGCTATTTTAAATCTACAAGTTTGCCAGATTTATATGTGTATTTTCGAATTATTAGCTACCTACATTTGATACGGTAAAAATTAAAAGATATGTAATATCAGGAAAATTTGAATCATATCAATTTAACTTATAGTGTTTTCGATTGAACGATCTATCCGAATTTTTATTTATATTTATATTTTTATTATTATATCTATCCGAAAGCGATTAATGACGTTATTGAATCAGATTTTATTAGCATTTCCGTTAATAAAAGACTTGAATTGATATTAAAATAGCGATTAATCACGCTTGGATCGATTCAAATCGTTCAATCGAAAACACTTAACAATTTAAAACTATAAATATTGAAAATGTGTTTAAAATAGGTGTTTCAAATAAGAATTTTTTCCATAAATTACGATCTTTAATTCATTTTACGCTATGAAAAAAGTTTTAAAAATTTCTGAAGTAGATATCTACATAATCATGTAGAAACAAATCACGAAAACATTTAAAACATCCTTTCTGCTATGTATAATAAGTAAAAACTTATTATACATACATATTCCGATATAAGCGAAGAGCTCCATAGAAGTGCATGATTAGAGTGTTCAACGCAAATGTTCGTGCAATCGGTTCATACTCCGCCAGCGGCTGCGACCGGATCGATATATCGAAATGGTCATATCCGACTCCATAATTCAGCGCGTTTATTAAGTAATCCTTTAATTCGCACCGATATAAATTAGAATAAGCCCCGGCGGCTGTCCGAGTGGATCTTCATGCCTCGGAAATATCCATCGTATGTGCGATAGAGCGATGCGCGCGAGCGATAACGCGCTATCGGAGTGTGATTTATCGTTCAGGAAAGGAGACGGCGATAATTCTTTAGCAGCATGTGACGCGCGCGATCCGTGCATACGAATTCGACATGCGCTCGTCACGTTTGATAAGCTCTCCGAGATAATTTATTCGCTTGTCGCGAACGTGCGTTTGCATCTAAAATCTGTTAAAGCGAACGCTTCCGTCTCTTTTACTTCGTTACGTAAGCTGTTGAGGCTTAAGACTAAATTGCGTCAGTGTGGGTTATTTAATAGTGAATTAATGAGATTTATGATTATTCATGTTACTAATTGTTATTGCAATTAAAAAGTGAATTTAAATTCAGTCAGCGTTAATTTATATTTACACGATTTCTTTGTGCGTTTTATCATCTTACTTAGATAAAGCAGCATAAATTATTGAAGAAAACATTTGTACACGATCTAAAGATTAAAATAATGGCAGGGTGTGTACGGAATACATCTTTGTAACAATATATTAAAAATAGATTGGGAAAAAAACGTTTCTTCTACTTAAACTTCTCCTTTGAGATCACATACCAACAAAGTTCCCTTACTTTTGAGAAACTCTAGGAACGTAATTACGTCCTAAATACTTTCTACATAAATCATACACGAATATTCTTACTGTTTTTGTGTATTAATTATTTCGAATTTTAGCCCTAAAAATGACGATTTTTTTATAACTTTAAAAAAAACTTATAATAAATTATCTAATAATAATAAATTTATCTAATAATTTTAATATTATTTTTAATTTAACATTAATGTCTTAAAAATAATTTTTAATGCTTTCCATACGAAATTTATGGATAATTTTTTTTGTCGTACAGAAAAATTAACTTATAATTGCAATGGCTTTGAAAGCCATCCTGTACCTTGGCGTGTGTCTAACTTGGTTATTGATTTAAACGCATTTTACTACCTTTATTATCCGTCGCGGTTGCGCGGGCAGGAACGGTGCGGCGGCGAAGGCGGCTCGCGAAAGTGGATGCTTCTCTCGCTTCGCGTGCATAAACCGCCTTAATGCACCTACCGTGAGAGTGCATCATCGCTCTCTGCAAATGACATCTCCGCCATTCATCGTCCCTTATCCGCATTTTGTCCATTGTACCGTCGCTCGCAACAAAAGCGCTTTAACGATTTAATAGAAAGACTCCTTTCGCTCCGCTCGCGGTTCTCCCTGAATATTATCGTCGTCGGACCTTAGAATTATTGAAATGTGAATTTCACGATTTACTCGCGAAATCTTACCTCACCGTTCTTATATCGTGCACGAAACACACGACAAAAGCAAGTCGCAGCGCGTGGATTGCAATTACCATACGTTAATTACAATTTTAATGGCGACGAAGCGAATATGTTTCCATCTATCTTTCTCGCACACTTCCGGCTCTTCCTTTATCGAGTAGCACGGCTTCCATTAATTAACGCGCTATCGTTTGTTGTAATATCTATATACTGCATAGAGCAACGGCATCACTTTGAAACACAATATCTATCTTTGAAATTGCATATTGTGCTCACTTGTAATTGTATCGGCAATGAGCGCGCATTCTGAAACCTAGTAATCGATTGGCGTAAACGCATTTCTGTACTTTACGCGTGTACATACATATGTCTGCTTGCGCAGATTTGTACGTCTGATTGGAAATACAAACAAATTAATCGTAGATGATGGATTTTTACGGCAAATGACTGTTTTTGCTACGTTGATCTTATACCTTAATCTCACACAGTGGAAAAGTCAATAACCATTTAGCGATGACGACTAATATCCAGTGTCATGTAATAATTATGCAAGAGACGAAGATAGGGATTATAAATGGGGAAACAAATACAATTTTGATGAGCGCAGATTTCAATGATAATACATCTTTTATGTACCCAAAGTATTGAAAAATTGAATTTTTGACAATAGCTCGGACGACAATTTATTGACTTAATCACGAAGGTGATTGCAAATATTTTCCATGAAGCTGTACAGAGAGCTGACTTGAAAAACAGACGAGGAATCTCATGAATACAGAACGGGGGTAATTCGAGAGTACAATGGCGTCGTGAGATGGCTATGTAAACGTGATAATTGCGTTCTTATAGATATATTGCTTGACAGAATTATTCTTATGAATTATTCGTGTAACTATAACGAAGAATCGATCGGATAAATGATATTGTATTGTTGTAGAATTGGGTTCTCTTGGAAATTAAAATTTAAAAAAACTCAACATAAATTTTTTCTCAAAATTACGAGTTAACTTGATAAAAAATTAAAAAATTGGCACATATATTCTTTGATTCTAATGTTTCAAATTAGGAATGTGATTTGCATCTTTTATCATTATCGGGTCTCATCGCGAGATGAAAGCTTTGCAATTTTTTATCGCTTTATTTCAACGCTGAAATTCCTTAATTTCGTAATTAATCTCGTGCTGACGCGAGACTCACACGAATCCTCTCAACTTTCAACCCCGCGTCGATTATCGAACTTTTCTACCGGGACATTTTGCTACGTATTCAATGAGAGCAGCATTCGAGGCGGGTTAAAAGTAACCCCGCATCCGCCTCGCACACATAAACCGCTTTAATGCACCCTCGCTAGCAGGCCATTACACCACGCACCCCTGCGCCTCCTCTCCTTCCCCGCTCTAGTTGCATAGTATTCGCGCATGCACACGGCCACACGCACATTCAGGCACATATATATATATATATACATATATATACACACACGCGCGCGCACACATGTCACTCTTTACACACGTATATTCGAGCCCCTACTCTTCACGCATATTTACGCTGTATCGACCAGGTAGTAGGTGAAATTTACACTACCACGGCCGATACATTATTTCCACGAGCATTAACGCGCCGACGTTATTGCACTCTCCTCTTGCCGCCATCCCTCCGCAGTTCTTCCACTCGGCGAACTGTCCGTCGGGGATTGCGCGACTTCCCCCAACAATGGATCATCACGTTTTCGTACACGTTGGTGCAAAAGAAAAATTCGTCCGCCTGCGAGGCTGCGTCTGAATCGCTTCGAGGATGTCTGCTGCTGGTTGTCCTTTGTCGCCGGGAATCGCGCTTCAGAATAGCTCGTTTTCACCGTACAATCGTCGCCCGTGACGAACAGGCAACGATATTGCTCGCGGCTAACATGTCGCTGTGAAATGCGAGAAGAGTGATTTTCTTTTCCTTTTCGTGTAATCAGTCGCGAGCATCATGATAAATGTAATCTTGAACTCGGAAGAGGACTGGGGAAGCAAATTCACGATTGTATTGCGATAAAAAATATTTTAAAAAAACATGATTAAAAGAGAAAGAAGAGATTTCTACTTTTTTACTGTTTTATTGTTGAGGGAAAATGCATCTTTGTGTTATATTTTTGCTACCGCGTATAATCATTTTTGTTTGGATCTTCCGTTTTTAATTTCCGATTTATATTCTTTATTTATTGCTCTTATATTGCAGAAACGAGTTATTAAAAGTGTGGAGTTTTTTTAAATTTATTAATTCTTGAAAAGTGAAATTATAACAAGTTGTAATCTCAGGATTGCATATTTGCGTTTATTAATTATTTACTCGCCTTTCCTATTCGACGATATTTGTTTGACAGATAAATTCCGATACCGGATCTTTCCTCTTCGGTGTGAGAGATGGCGGAATGAATTTTCACTCTGCGATGTTGATGTCCGTGGAACATACGTCGATACCTTTTATTGCCGCCTGCTTTCCGTGTCGCCATCCACTCATATTTTTGTCGAGAGATGTGTGTTCTCTTTTGCTCTTGTCTTCTCCTTCTTTTTCGAAAAATTTCACATCGGATTTCGATGTAACCAGGATATTTTAATTGCGGATAGCGACTACAGAAATATTGTCATCTGAGATAATATTTACTAGTCAAAAATATAAATAAATATGTTATAAAATTTAAATTAATAGAAATTTAATTAAATATAACAGTATGATAAATTTAAAAATCAATTCTCAAAGTTTTATCTAGTTATATAACTTGTTGAATATATTAATCTTAATTTAAATATGATAAATTTTTTTTAAGATCTAATAAGTTTTAATTTTTATTAATGCAGAAGAAAAGATCGTTTTTTTTTTCGAGACAAAGTCGATTTTCTCTGTAATTTTTAGTTTTGGAAAATATTTTCTTTTTTCAAAAAATAAGATAAATAAAAAAGATTAATTTACAAAAAGTTCTCGCTGTTATTTTTTATATTTATGTCATAATATTTAATGCCAAAATATCTTGGGAACTTGTAAGGATTTTTTGAAATGACCTTGGACGTAAGCAGCGTCTTCAAATAGACTGGTCTATTCTCATGCATATATTCCGATATTCATGCATGTTCTGTATTGCGATTACTTATAGATATCGAACAGTCGCAAGAAATTTCGAAACTTTACTTCTATATCTCGAGAGAGATATCAGAATCTATAAATTATTTCGAAAGCTATGATCGTCCAAGTTTTTTTTGACGCTAATGTGACATACAAAAGGAAAAAATGTTCTCGCAATTTTGTCATGTAATACAAAAGAAAGAAAAATTCGGGATTACTACTATATGTATAGACACCAATTATTTATTTTAAATTGTTTATTTTTATTCTCTATATTTTTTAAGAATTATCTATATAATTCTTCCTCCAATTTTTCTCCTTAGAGACATAACCATTTGCTGCTAATTACTTTTGTCTGGAACTCTTGAGAGCTTGATGTTACAGCTAGCTTTGTAGATTCGATAAAGTAAGAAAAATTCATTCTAAGGAGTTTAGAGTAGGAACGTTTGTATGAGCGTAGATACTTCGATGCCGCACGTGCAACTCTAAACGTTTGCAAGCACGACTCGCCTAACTAGCTTTGCGCAGTTAACTGCCGGTGTGTTAACTTCATTGCTATTGCTTTTAAAATTTTATTTCCAAGTTTCACGGTTCGACAAATGAAGCTTACGGTAATCGCAATAATTGTGCACGCCTTACTCGAAGAAGAGTGTTTGAAATACTCTTGGGATAATTGGTATTACTTCCGTTTGCTCGCGAAAAATCATTCCAAATATGATGACGATATAACACTAAAAATAAGGATTTTTTGTCTGACTACAAATTTACAAAATTATATAATAATGTTAAAACTTTTGTTCTAAGAAATCGGAAATTCCAAATTGCGCGATAAAGATGAATACGTCGCTGTCTTCTTGTTATTTTTTTATAGCGGAATTTTTCTTATGGATAATAACTGTTATTATTAATAAATTTTTACTTTGTTTGTTGGAATGCCTGAGAATCTTTGGAAATATATTAAATAAGGTGAAACTTTAGCAATGTATTTAATAAACTGATGCTTATAATCATAGGTTGCTTTTTTAATAGATTACAAATTTTTCAACGCAAAGTTTGTGCGAGAATATATTTTATATTTGCATTCTTAGTTTTAAACTTTGCACTAAAATATCTGACAAGTCTGGGAGAAAAGTTTTTTTTTTTTATTTTTATCTTCTATATGGTTACATCGAAAATATCAGCATTGTATGTGTCGTATGCATTTTGTAAGTTTCCGCAAGTTTTGCAATTTTCGTGCGATTTTATCTTTTTCTCGGATATTACCAAAAAAAAAAAGAAAAAAAAAATTTAGCAAAGCCGGAAAGCAATTTACGAGTACAACGCGATTTTCTCTTTTTTTCTTTTTTTTTTACTTTCTTAAGTGAAGTCGATAAAAGCGAGAACTCCCAACGGAGTGGCCAAAACGCAATTTTTGCAGAACTTCAGTCTTTTCCGTGCAAACTTTTAACCGATACTTTTTCAAATCGATTGAATTACAGAGGAGTATGTTCCGTCGAACTATTTCAATGCGCTCTTTAAAAAGCGCATTAAGGAATCACGAAGTTCGGCACTTGATCGCTTAACCCGTAAGACTCGATAAGAATCACAAACTCTTGTCGAAATGGAATGTTGGATAGTTATAAATACACGGAGATGTTTAATTATTATTGAATATTATTTAAATTATAAAAGTAATTATAATATAATAAATAAAGGAAAAATATAAAAAGTAATAATTTATATTTATAAAACAATTGCTCTCTCTCTCTATATATGTATATTACTATTATTATTTTTATAATAATTGACGCTTATTATTTAAAATATCGCGTTTGATAAATTTCGTGTTATATTTTTTGTACTTTTCTCGTTGTTTGAAAATTTAGCTGTTTGAAAGATTGTTGTTTGTGTCAACCTTTGTTGTGTCAAGACGGTACCAGTCTTCAAATTCGAACTCTGCAAGACATTTTCATGTCTAATCAATCTGAGAATATCTACTGAGCGTCTCTGCTTTGTACAAGTAATTTCAAGGCGAAACGCTTAAAACGCGATTCGTGGTGAATTTTCCCGGGTACAATGGCGGTGTGCCCTTTTCTCGATCAACTGCGAAACTGACTGCGAGACTGCGATTCCTCCGGGACACATGGTGACGTTTCCGTATTTTTAGAACGGTCGGTCTAACGATGAGAACGATAAAGTGAAACGGCGTGGATTCTTGCGAATGGCCGCGGGGGCCTCATCGCTTTTACCATCGCCAGTAATCTTGCTGTCTTTTTTCTCTCTCTCTCTCTCTCTCTCTCTCTCTCTCCTGCAAAAATATTTTCCTCCGCCATAAAGACGTAAGCAGGACTTTTTTCGTTCTTTAGCGCAAGCACGTATACAGACTGATCCACTTAGGGCGTGAAACACGATTATAGCGGAAATTAGGGAAGAAGTCCGAGCTCGTAGGAAAACCTACCTTAAAATAAATCGAACTTGCAAAGATATAGAATTCCTGTAATTCTGTTTTTCTTCTTAATAGTGAAGTTTATCTATCTCTGTCTTTTAGCCATTTATTTGTATCTTTGTTTATTTGTTAAGTACAAGCAAATTACATAATTTAATTTATATCATGTGTTAAATTAAAGATAGAGCAATAATTTTTGTTAAAACTCTTATAGCAAGATTAGCAAGATCTCTCTTAACATGAAACACGAATATTTTAATAAATTTACACAAAGTTAATTATAAAGTAATTAAATAAATTGTACTATTATATTGCTTTATGTTATATAAAAAGAATATGTCTTTTTAATATTGTTAAATAAAATATTTTATTTAATATTGTAAATTAATTTACGCATGGAAAATATAATGTTTACTAATTTAATTAAAACGCGCGCTTGAAAATTCTATTAACAAAATAATTGAATTACGTTAACTTCTCAAAAATTTACAAGCATTATCATTTTATAACAAAATTTCTCATTTGTCATTTGCAATATTAAGTCAAAATTGAAGATACACTTGGAAGTGTACTCGATCAAAGCGACATATAATGTGTTGCTAAGTTTCTCCTCGCATTTTAAATTTGCGTGTTGTCGCTCTATCGCTTGGACGATCCATCATCTTCTTGTCAGCGAAAACTCGAGCTCCGCGACTAATACGAAGCAACCATCGTCCTTGTTTCGTATCCTAGTTCGTACGAAGAGTAATGCGCATATGCGATGAAACTAACAGTAACCATAACTTCGTTGCCGCGAAACTGACTGAGAGCCAAATAAATGACTAAATATTCCGCATAACTGGAAAAGCATACTCGTCGGTCAAAATCAGACAGTTTTACAGATACAAATATGGTATAAATCATAATACGAACGTAATGTGATATGTAGAGTGTAAATGTAATATTAATCTCACTGTTACACCTGTAAATTTGATATAAAAGATTGAAAAGTTTTTTTAGAGATTGGAACGAATTTTTCTTAATTTTTTGCATCCGTGGAAGTCAAGATATTCAAGTTATTTCACTATACTTGATTCATAATTGCAAAGCGTTATTTATAATTTTTATCGTTACTTTATTATTTTTATTTTAATTGTATTATATTTAAATGTCACATTTTTAAATTTAAAAAAAATATTTTATATTATCATAAGAGGTATGTGCATCGCAAAGCAGTCGATTCACGTTCTCCAAACAATCCTTCACGCGCGGGTGCTGTCGACTCGCCTTCCAATATCTAAGCCATAATTTTAATGAAATTCCTGGGAGCGTCGCGGTCTCCGAATTTCAATTCTCGATAAATAACGGGTCAGCTTTCAGCGTGGGTGGCTGCGGGGAATGCATGCGCCGCCGCCAATATTTTATTTTTTCTCGGTCTAGGAACGCGGTCAAAGCGGCATTTGCTGGAAAAAAAGAAATATTCCGAAACAGAAAATAGCGCGCGCGGAGAAGAGTACGGCTGCAGATGGAAATTCCCGGAAGATAATAGGAATTTCTCACTGAGGATAGCGCGTGTCGTGTGCACGCGTGTCGCGCGTGCCGACGTGTGAGAAAATTCGAAATTTATTCGTCAATATTTATATAGAAAATACAAGCAAAACAAAATCAAAATTGAGAACCGTAATCCGTTTGATATCAAAACTTTGGTATTGTATAATTCTACTGTTTTTTACAAAAAATTTGTAATATAATAAATTGGAATAAATTTTTGGATGTTCGAAATATTTAAAAATTTTAATTGAATTATAAAATAATGTTACTAAGTTAAAATATAACTTAAAACTTATATAAATATTAATTTTGAGAATCAGAATTTGAACAATTCTAATAAAAGTGGAATTGATTAGAACCCATCGATCAATTGTAAATCCCGCGACGATGCGCTAATTGCGAAAATTCGCGTTGGCTAATTTGCGTCGGCCATCATTGGCACATATCGGCTCGCTACATTCAAAATTGGTGGAATTATGCATTAATAATTTATTGTTACGTAGATTACAACAACAACAAATAACGGCATCCTCCCAGTTGTTCATTGTGTTACATGCGCGGTCATTTAATAGCAATTTCATAGCGGGTGCTCGTTTAATTCGCGCATTTACGATTAATGCTGTCAGTATAGCAGTTCTCTTTCTCTTGTTTTCTCACCCTTCCTCTCTCTAACTACGTAATTACTTTAGTGTATTTGCCGTATCCCAGTGTATGAAAATATTTTACTGTGTTCTCGCGCGTATATGATTCGCGCGTTAATTAATATCCCTTCGTGGACCGCGAGCGTTGCAAGATTTATGGCTCGCGAGGTGTAGCAGAAATTTTCCTGACACGCGGAATGAAATGTGGAATTACTATGCCGTGGGTCTTAGCACGGCGGGTTATGCCGTTTACGTTACGTACAGCGAGAATATGAGAGAGGCAGGACAGAATTCTCGCGGCGGCAGCTGGTGCCCTGCGAAAGTTCCATACGTTTTGGCGGCATCATGGGATTTTTGCTTGTTCATGCTCCGCTGATGAATTAAGATCCTGTCAGCAATAATTTCTCAAAGCGTTCTTTCCGCCTCTGCAATATAGTGCTGCCGCTAAATTAATATGGTCGGAAAGTTCGCGTAATTGCTTAAATATTCATGTCTGATGCTGAGTATTGTGGGTTCCATGAGCATTAAACTATTTTCTAAAAGCATGAATTATAAAAGCGATGTTATTCGAGCCAAAGCTAATATATGAGCCAAACTAACTCCATCAAATAAAACTCCAACAATTAATTTCATTTATGAAAACTTAAGCACCAAAATCACGTGCTTTGATGCTAAAACTGAAAAAAATTACAAAAAGTACTAAAGTTGAAAAAATTGCAAAAAGCGAAGTTAATCAGTTTGACTTCTCTCTCTCTCTCTGAGAGGCTTATATATATATCAAATCTTTTTTTACAACAAAAGTCTAAAATACATATTGTGTTCGGATAATTATCCGTGATGTCTCCTGGAAAGTTGCGATTCATTATTATTAATTTAATTAACTAGTCCGCTTAATCATTCAAATGTTGTAGACAATGCGACAAAATTCCTTTTTATTTTTTCTCTCGCAATTTGTCTGTTCTCTAAAATATGAATGGTCTAGCAATTATAATTTCCGTAATTTCTTACGATGCAAAAATCCACTATTGTGGATGATGGTAGGACGCGCAACGGAAAAAGAATCGTTGGTGCGAAGCAAGAACGTGGATAGATGAATGAATGCGATGACGAATAAGTCAGGATGAGAAAATCGCGAGAAAAGAATCGGAAATAAGAACTTGCAAGGGTGGTGCGAGTCGCCAAGTAGAAGAATATACTCTTGATGCCGGCGACGGTGGCGATGGCGTCGGGATGAAACCATCGCTATGGTTGCCGTCACCGTCGTCTTTTTTCGTTGTCGTCGCAGCGTTCCGTTGTTTCCACCCTTCCATTAAGCCGGTCGGTATTAATTCCGTAGCGCACACACACACACACACACACACACACACACACACACAGAGCGGCGAATGAATATACTTGGGTAAGACATCAAGACCTTTGAATTCAGCTTAATGCGACCGGTCTTGTAAAAAATATGCGTTATAATAATGTGTGCTAACAATCCGCATCGCAAATTGTTTTGTTGCGTAACAGACGGATACGAAAATGATTAGATTAAAACTGAAAATTCTGGAAAAATTAATTCGTCTGTATTTAATTACAGTATACTTGGTTTAATTATAAACTCATTTTATCACTTTTATTTTTAATAATTGAGATATCAAGAAGTTTGATATTAGCCTTGCAATTTTCGTTTTTTATTCTATTACTTGTATATTACATTATCATAATTTCTCATTTCGAAAATCGTCGAATACTTATTTTCAGCAATTAAAATGTTTTCATACGGCGGCGAGATACCATCATTTGTAACAGGTCGTATTTTATTTCGTTCATTCATCATGTTATAATTCATTCCGTAGTTTTCAGGAACACATTAACGCCGCAAATCGCGAGCTGCCGTGTAGATATAATCTCGCAACAATTCCAACGGCCAAAAGTTATAAAACAAGTCGTAAATTCGCGAATCTGGCGCGGCTTATGAGGACGGAATCTGCATCTGGCTCGTGGCACGGAAATATTGTATTATTCATGCGAATAATCCCGCAAAGGAGATACGTGAGGGCGGCCGGCGAACGCAAGAATCGGAACACACTAAGCAGTCGATATTTTCGCGATTATTCGTTCGACGTGCCCGCCGCCGCAATTTGATTCATCGCGTCTAAGGCCAATCCTTATGGAATATTCTCCGGATTCTCGGGCGCGAACAAGTGATTTAGGTAGGTGAGTTTACAGTGCCGTTTTGTTCCCGCCGCTGCATGAATTATAGACGAGTTGGACTTCTCTCGTATTCAGGCACGTGCATCTAATTCCCTATCCACGGCGCCGTGCCTTTAAACATGAACACCACTACGATGTTACATTTAATATCGTATTACGCGCTATGTAAACCGTAACGCGCTAATTAGTTTCGTAGCTTGCGCGTAGAACGCTACAGAGTCATAGCTGGGTACTTGGGATTCTGGAATTTTCAAAGACAGCTTAGAGTCTTGAGAAGATTACGTCTTTGATTTGGTGTTTCAACCATGGTCGCTGGCCATTTTCAGAAAGGATATCTTTGTTACATAATATACGCGCCATTAGGAATTGTAGAATAGATCTGCTAAAAGGTCTGCTAAATGAATGAGGTGTTTTGCCATCATTTAACCGCATACTACAGTAGAAATTATAATATATGTGTAGAAGAATAAGATAAGATAATGGCAAACAATCTAATGGTGGACATTTTTTATAAAAAAATGCACTGGCGTCTTCTCTTATTTTTTCGAGCGTTATAAAACATCTGTCTCTTACTGGTCTAGTTTACCAGTCTATATTATTGTTCTCTATATTATTATATTGTTTTTAAGACGCTTTTAAGACGTCTTTAAAATTGGGATTTTTGTATTTTTTATAAACATTATTTTGTATTCCTCTATACAAGTAATATAAATAATGATTCTTAAAAGCAAATTTTCAAAAATGAGCAATGACTGAACACTTAGCGTAAAAGTTGAAGTAAATATGAAATCAATCATTTAAATAGAGTTAAACACTCAGTGAGGTGCTGCACGATTAATATTTCTGAAAATAAAATATAATACTTCATTAAATTAGATTGCACGATAAATTATGTGCTTAGAGCTGTCAGCTATAATCGAACTACCGTACCGTACCTTTTTATTTTTGTAAAAAAAAGATAGAAATAAATAGTACCAAGAAAAGATTTTTTCTGAAAGACTGCAAATTTAGAATTAAAAAATGTTTTAGATTGTTCCTTTTTATTTTTTAACTTGCAGTCCAATTGTAGTCAATAGTTATAACCATATTAATTTATCGCACAATCTCTCGGCGTTTGTATACTGACGTATTCCATTTAAGGATATCCCAGTTGGACTATCTTCGACAGCTTCGACATTTTGCTTGGAAATAACCGGGTCATAGCCGCTGTGTATTATTAAGTCCAATTCGGCCGATCGATTTTCTCTCGTCTGTTTTTTTGCTCATCGCTTCTGCCCGGCTCGCGCGTCTCGCCGTGAGGAAATGGTACGTCGGACACCCGATCTCGTCTGTAAACTTAATTGTGAGCGCGGTGGAATTGCTTTCTCGTGGTTTCGTTTCATAGGTGATTCTTGTAAAGGCAGTTTTGCGCAACAGGAGACGTACAAGTGTCTCGCCTTTTTCAGAACACGTATATAAATTCTATGAACTTTTTTTCTTCCGTTCAACATTTTAAAAAATTGCAGATTGCTCCTTTACTATGGTAATCTGGAATATTTAAATTTTTTTGGAAAATATATTCTGATTCACGACTACAAAGAATTGAAAAAAAAACTCCTATTTTTGTATATTTGAATATTAAAAGTGTAGTTAAAAGTTATTCCTTTTAATTTTTATGTACATAAAAATAAATATTTCTATTCTACTCTTTTTACAGTGTGATTACTCTTATGTCACGTCGTTATTAATATATCATTAACTTTTATAAAATAGTTTTAATGCAGTAATTATTTCTGAAGAAATGTAAAAATATATTCTAGTTTTGGTATAATTGTTTGAACCTATAAATAATAATATAAAATAGAAATATAATATAAAAATAATGTGGCATTAGATATCATACCACTTTGAACATATCTAGTTCTTGTTTTTCGCATGTTCGCTACATAAAATGGATTTAATTAAATGATAAAAATTTTTTTTTTTTAATTTTATCTATTTATGATATAAAATTAGTCTAATAAAATAAATTTTTGAAACGCATCTGTATCTGTAAATAAACTAAATTAAAATATAAAGTAATAGAATGTGATAACAATTATAATAATATAAAAAATTTAAGAAGAAAGCAATTTTGAACTATATTTCTTGTATATCATAATAAGTGGATAACGTTTCATTTCGGATTTAATAAGCTATAAAATAAAATTTTTTAATTTTATTAAAACTTATAAAATTTTATTTATAGTTTAATATGTACGTAAGAAACGTGTACATTATACACATACATGCATACATGTATATAGAGAAATGCGTGTATGTGTGTGTATGAGAAAGACGGAGAGAGTTTATCTAATATAAATTTTAATCTAAAACTTAATGCAATAAATGTTAACTTTTAATTAAGTAGCAATTATTTAATATAGTTTACTAAAGAATACAGTTTACTAAAAAACAATATAAAAAATTAATATTTCACAAAGATAAACATTAAATTAGTTCAGAAAATATGGTATTGATGAAATATTAAGTTATAATTAAAATTTTTTATCCAGATGCAAGTGTTTTCCTTGCAGTTCTTTATACCAGCTTCGCGGCATGCACGAGTAGATGCTCAAAAAATATTCAACGAAAACGTGGTGGAAGATAAGTACGGATAAAAGAAGCATACTCTCAGATTACTCGTGCATGCACGCGAACGAAGAGTATAACGGTTGTGTGGGTCATCCTTTGGCTTTACTGCGATGCAACTGTGGTGCCGTGAAGCGAATCGAATGCTCTAGATTCGGCCTTTTTGAATAAAATTCGTAAAGGACGAGATGAAAAACGCGGACATTTTATCTTTACAGAAAAGATATTACTGCGTACGCAAAGACAAACACTTTGGCATTGAATAACTTGAGTTTCTCCGACCGCAGATAAACATTTCCGCTTAATCATGGAATCAATATGTCGTATATGGTCATTTATCCTCCTCAAGTTGTTTACACTACGTTCAGAATCTCTTACTTTCTCACAAAGTGATCAAAATCATTTGCTTAATTGGCATATGATTTTATCGTACGTAAGATAAAGTACGTAAGATAAAGTACGTAAGATATTTGCTATTTAACTGGTTGCGAAAACTTTCATTAAGACAAAATCTGAAATTTTTATTAATTGTTTTTTTCTTTGATTGTGTCGTTGAATATTTGCTGACATTGTAAACATCTCAGAAATATTTAAGAAATTTTTTGATGGGGCAAGTTTGATAAACTTATCTCATTTTAACAAAGAAAATTTAACCAACAATACATATATAAATACTAACACAGTCTGTAATTAGGCTATAATTAATTTGTTTTTAATCACAGTATTTGGTATTATTTTCTACTGCCACAAATATATAAATACCGCGTTTAAATTATAAAAAGTAAATTACAATTTGTTTATCTGCTTACTACAAGTAAAGAAAAATCATGATTATAGAAAAATTTGGTGTAGAATTATTTTGTTGTTGTAAAAATACTTGAAATATTTTTTTTTATTCAAGCGTAGAATTATTTTGTTGTTATAAAAATACTTGAAATACTTTTTTATTTGATGCTAAAATTAGGCGTTTAATTTTTATCGAGTATGAATGTATCAAATGGAGCTCTTTATAATAAAGAAACCACCGTTAATACGCTGAATCTCTAGAGCCATCCAGCAGAGCTGTTGAAGGACCTGTACGAGGTCGAGGACCTCCGCGGCTCGCGTCGAACGGCAAAAAACGCGCGCGCAAACGCAAGAGAGGGCATTTCCGATAGCCGAGCCCGAAGCCGGTGGCACGCATCGCATGTTTCACGATTATGTACGTCGCTCGACGCGTACCGTCTGGGAGGACTTTCATTGAGCGGACAGGCCCCTAGGCACGGATTCGAGAGGGAGAAAAAAATTGTCGATACGGGGCGTGGAGGATTGGCGTGTAAGCGGGATGGGGTTGAATGGTTGCGGGGAAATAGGACTGGTGTACGATGAGGAACGGGCAGTTTGCCAGTAAAGGACGGGAGTGGGAGAGAAATCGAAAGGTGGGACGGAGCCCGAACGATGAGGACTAGGGACAGGTAGCGTTTGAGAAATGAAGGGCTGTAGAGATAGAGAGAGAGAGAGAGAGAGAGAGAGAGAGAGAGGGGAGAAAGAGAGAGTGAGTGGGGGAGGGGCGGGAGAGAATGGGAAGGACAGAGATCGGAGTCGGTTCTGGAATAGCGGATGGGTTGATTGATTGGGCACGCTTGTATTGTTTCAGGAGGAAGCTGAATCGACGTAACGCTCCACGCCAGGATGGCCAGTTGGCCGTTCAGCACCGCGCTGCTGTTCAGCATCCTCATCCTTGTTCGCGGTAAGTAAGAACACGAGAGGGTTGGCGCTCCGATGCGGGACGAACCTCGTCGGGCTGTGCCTATGCAAATGATCCCGGGGCCCGTCTCGCGCGCGCTCGTTACGATGGTAATTCCGCCGCGCTCTTTAAAAATCAATTCCTTCGGCTTTAAATCGCTCGGGTTCACGGGCTCGACTTCGATGGCTGAATTTAATGAATCTTTCGATCGCGAAATGAGAGTCTGCGGTGAAACGTCATAACGTTTTTCAAGATTATTATATATGTGGAATAAATCGCGTCACATTGATGTTACGTATGAAACAGGAGACGATGTTGCATCGTAATTTGTGATAATCTGCATTATTGATTGATGGAAATAGAGTAAAACTGCTGCTATCTGTAGCATGCGTAATTTCGTAAAATGCAAAATATTCGACGGTAGAATCGTAATGATAAATTATGGCATCAAGAATTACGCGGCTACGGTAGACATGCTTATTTCAGATCATACGCGGAATTTAACAATGTCACGTAACGGCGCGCGCATGACATAAGTTGTAATATGCGTTATAACTACGGCTGCTTTCGCATGGAAATAAATATATCGACCTATTGCGAACAAGCTTGTTCTACAATTCAAATGTGTGCACTCACAATGTGCATTTTAAATTTTGCAATGAGATTCGACTAATTTGCCGTTACATTCGCGAGAGCTCTTTTCTCGCTAAAGGTAAACGCGAAACGCATTATGCAAAATTTTGAACAAGTAATGCAAATTTAGAAATGCATTTATTTGTTAAATATTATTATTACATTCTGAATGCTTTGATCGTTAAGTAAAATTGTGAATTATATGGATCAGAGCATTAGAGATTAAAGAAAGTTTGCGACGGGTTAAAAATTCGCGACACTTTTTTCAGAAAACATTTAATGATCCATGCATTTTATATCAATAAAATGTGCTCAAAATTAAAAACATTTTATAAAAATAAAATAACTTTTATATTACATCTCTAAACTTCGCAAAATATCCTGTCGTAACTGTTTTTAATACGATTTACTTTTTGATACTCTTTGCATTCGAATAGTCTTTAATATCATGCTGTAAGCGCGATGCATGCGATAGTGTCACGATATGAATCGCCGCAGTTTCACGCAAACGATTCATAGACTGATTGTACTTTTATTCGATTTTTTGTGGCCATCCGCAACTCGTTTTACAGGCGCTACAGACGTATTTGTTACTTTTCGAATACGCGATACCACCTGCTCTTTCGATGCGAGCGTGGTAACCGAATTCGGCCGCGAATTTTCTCGTTTTGTTGTAGAGGTTCCAAAGCATTCGAAGTGTCCCGGAATGTCCAATTGATTTCCTGCCACTTCGCAGTCCTAGCAGCTCAGCTCGACGTCGAGCTCGGCTTGAAAGCGAGTGACGAAAGTGGAGTCGCCGTGTGGCGTGGCATCCGCTTAAATTATAGTCCCGGCGGCAGTTTCGTTTATTTCGGAATCCATTATCCCGCTAGAGCAGCGGTGCAACTTTCGGGCGCAATTTGTAACCTTACCCCCCTCGCTATATAGTTACATCTCGCTCGCGCGCGCTTTGTAATTGAGAGGGCATCGCCCCGCGCACCGCTTCCGACGTCGTCCAACTTTAGCCATTAATAACTTTCCTTTTCGTCGAATTTCCTGATCGTTAAACTGGCACATTCGCTCGAGCGCTTCGTCGATCATCGTGACGGCGCGCCGGGCTGTTCTCGAGAAGTTACGCGTCTTACGTGGGATCAAAGACGACAACGTCAATACGTTTTTTTCAGTTGCCTTTAACTCGCAATATAGTTAAGCATACTTGACGGAGTTTTTTATCATCCTGCTAAGATAAGTTAACTGTTAAACGAATAAATGATTACTCGGTAACTTTTTTACCAATTTGATAGCGATCGCTCATTTAATTTTTCAAGATAATATTTAGTTGTATACAGATATCAAAGTTGTTAAGAATTATAATAAAGGCACTTGTTAGATTAATTTGAATTGAATAGGGCTATAAGTAGAACTATAAGAAAGTACATTTTTTACAAGATGTACGCTGTGGTCTTTTTATATTAATTGCGATGTGTTAAAGAAAAATGTCAGTCGACTGTATTGGACTGCCGTTTTTGCGCCGAACTGTGCAATACAATGTTGCTGTGCGCAACACTTTGGCCTTCGGTAACGTTGCTGTCACTCGTAATAGCGCGCTCGAGTTTATTTATTGCGCTCCTATAAACGTCCCGAGTGGCATTAAACCGCCAATAAATTCAACGTGTTTCATCGAATGACGATCCAACGTCGCGTTCGACAGGGCCACAGATGTCCGTGTAGTTTTGGTATCCCGTAACGCACCGATATTCATTAAATTTTGCACCTATCGGCAGCTTCCAAATCCTACGTTTTATTCCGCAGTTTTAAATCAGGATTTAAGTTTTGCGACCTAGTTTTGAAATAATAATTCAAAGAACATTATTATAAAGAAATTTGTATCATCAAAGAAAACAATTTCCATAGTTTTAAAATATTTATATAAAATTTATAATTTATAATTAACTATTAAAAAAAAAAGTTCTCTCTTTTTTCTGTTTGCACATATAGAATTCTTCTCATTTATTCTAAAGCTAAATCTTGTAGATATATTGAATCCAGTTATAAAAGTGATACTATTTTTCCTATTTATTCTCCTTTTTTTGCTCATATTTCTTTCAACTTTTCATAGAATTTATGATTCTTTTTAAATTTTATAATTTATTTCATTTATTGAGATTGTTCTGTCTGGGCTGCGTTATAAATCCTTTCTGCACAGTGTAATTTTTGATAAGTAATAATATCTCTTTTAAAAGTGGCAGAGTTGTGTTAACTCATGCGAGCGCCAGTCATAAAGCTCGCTTTTTAACGATTTCATAATAGATAGTCATTTCATTTCTTAGGGCTAGCGACATTGTGTCGATTCGTAACCATGAAGTGTCCGCAAAAGTTTTCGAATCAGCACCTCGGATCCGTGTTAATCGAGCCGCGAAGTCTGTCTTTCAGTATCGTCTTCGCCATTCTCGCTCGCCGAGTCCAGTCGCCACACTTTCATCCCCAGCACGTATACATGAAACATACCGTCGGGCGAGAAATACGACATTGTCAGCGGGGAAAGGACAGGAGGAAGAGAACGCATCAAGCTTCGAAAAGAATGGTTGGCAGCCGTTTGGAGCCGTAAGCTATCTCTGAGAGAAGAATAGTAAAAAAAAAAAAAAAAAAAAAAAAAACAGAAGTAAAGGGAGAAAGAAAAAAGAGACAGGGAGAGCGCGGAGTGATTTGGGAGATAGTTGCGGAGCGACCGGGGGATGAGGAATACCTGGGAAAAAAGAGAGCGAGCGGTGCTGGAGAAGATGCGGAGAGGAAAGACGAGGAAAACGTTCGACTGTGTCGCGGAACGGTGGTGTTAGGTGGCGGCGCAGTAGATTGAACCAGGGGTGGAAGCGAGTAGGCGGGGGTGGCAAAGACGGGAAAGTCGGGGGGTACGACCGCTTTCTTAAAGATTCGAGCCGAGGCGCACTTGTTGCGCTGCGAGACGAAGGCCGGAGAGAAGGTCGACTACGAGGGCTGGAAAGAAACGACCACCGCGGGGTGGCGTGAGACTTGCCGGGGGTGTGAGACGAGGTGAGGAAAAGATACCAAGGTGGTGAGAGGAAAGACTGCGAATCGAATTGATACTCTTTCACGGACCAGCGTTACTTTCCTTTATCGCCGTCCTCTGAGTAGCTTACACTCATTCTCTTCGCTTTTTTTACCCCCCCGCATTATTTATTTATTAACCTCTGGTTATATAACCGGTTACGTCCTCACGACCAAAGGCCATTACGTTATACATTCGACGGTCACTCACATCGATTCGCTTCCGTCTCTTCCTTTTCTTATTCCGACCGTTTTGAAATACCGAAAGCACTTCCGATACGAGGGAGAGTGCCAGTGCCGGCACCTCCAATACCACAGGGATGAACGGAGAGAAGACTTATTGGGATTCCTCGCGAGCGGTCCCGTAAGGAGCGCCCGATCGATGCTCAAACGAGTAATAACGATTCGCTCCGGCATCGTCGATGTGGAATATTGTTTGAGATAATGGACGGCGATGCTAAGATTCCTCTGGCAGCGACGTTCGACCGTTTATCATGAAAAGCATTTTGTCAATTTTAGTTAATACTGTGTTATATAAGTACCGTTAGATAAATCACTTTTTCTGTTCCTGTTAAAATTAATGTGCTACGAACAAATTGTGTAAATATTGTACCGTACATGTCTATTATATAATATAATTTAAAATATTAATCTTTATAATAATTGGTAATGTTGAAAAAGTAATCTCAAATGATAGCTAAAGAGCCTCCCATACAATTTTTGCTTCTTTTTTCTTTATTTAATTTATAAATATTGATAGTGTATAATCTAAATAAATTTTTAAAAAATAGACAAAAGAAAAGGGAAGAAACGTGATTTAAATATAATAAAATGTTTAAATATATTATAGTGAAGTGAATATTATAGGTCAAGGAAATGTAATTATTGAAATATGAAAATGACTGACCCAGTTCTCTAGCATTGATATCTAATTTGCTGCGGTGTAAAATGTTTAAACGCGATATGTGCAAATATCGTTAGCGGATAACGGTTAATGTTTAATAATTATTGGAGTTCAATTCCTGCTGATTTCAATGTGGTCTGGCTGATTAGCTAACATAACAGATTAAAATTTCTATTTGCGCGATGCAATTATTTTTCTTTTTAGTTCTGCAATTAATAATCAAGATAATAATAGACTTTTATACTTTTTCGTTATCCTCTTTTTACATTTTTATAAAGTGAAAACAAGGTATCCGAGATTTTCATACAAAATCACAAATATGACGTGAAATTCTGTGAGTAATTGGAGAAAATAATGTTATAAAAGATTTATCAATACATTAAATGTTTTTGACGGTTTATCAAGCATTTGTGTTAATATCAATTTTACTTACTCTTGATGTAAATATATTTCAAAAATATGCGGGTTGTCTGGTCGATTTACACCACATCTAGATGGATTGAATAATTGTTCTTTATAATCAAAATTTGATAAAAAATCATTAATTATCAATTATCGCAATATTTTGTGAATATCAATATTAAATTCATAATTCATATTAGATTTATAATTAAATGTTAATATTAATAAGTAAATTTATAATTTATATTAGATTTATAATTAAGAGTTAATATTAATAAGTAAATATTTTATGCAAATTATATTTTTGTACAAAATAGTTAAAATTAAATAACGAAATAATTCCAATAAAATTATTTTGATTGAAAATATTCCAAATTTATAAATTTGAAAAATTTTTGAAATTTAACATAATTGACATTAAACATTATATAATCAATATAAATTTTAAAGAATTGCCGATTAGAGATTTTTGAAATTGTAAAGACTATAATCATGCCAAATAAACATGCATATCATATCTTAATTGACAAATTATTTATGAAAAAACTTTCTGCAGGGAAATGAGTGCCGCGTTTGCTAACAACGAGACAATGCGCATTCTCATACGGGTATTGTTTCAGTGGCAAAAGCCAAATTAAAATACGATTTATTGTCACATCCATCATATTTGTTTGATTTAACTCCGTTTGACTTCCATTTATTCTCACAGAATAAAAAATTTTTTTTTAAAAGATTTTTGTCAGGTGATGAAGTGAAAAAAGCAGTTAACGGATATTTCGCAGATCTTAATGAATCGGAGCTTTTGAATAATATAAAACTTTAGACTATCGTTGACCCAAGTTTATTGATGCTAAAGAGAATTATATTGAACAATAAAAATTTTAATAAGATATAAACTGTTTTTCTATTTTATTTTAAGAATTTTTTAAAATGAGCCACACGTAAATAAACATGAGCTAAAGAATTTTCGTAATTTTCGTAATGCGCGACAGCGGCTTTAAGGTGTTAAAGCGAATCTAGTAGTTTTTTCTAGCCGGTTGGATCCGTGCTTTTAACGTTATTAATCGCACGGCGGAATTGAGAGGGCAGTTACCTGCGGTAGTGGCGGTCCATTGAACCTTTGGCTCGAGAGAATTCACCACGTTACTTATTTATCAGCACGTACGTGTCTTTGTACTCGCGTACGTGTGCTCAACACACCTTTTCGCGCTTAAAGAACCGCCTCGACTACCGCCTCGTGGGAAAAAGGCACTTTCCACGCGGTCGAGATAGAATCAGGGAGTCGCCGCGATTGGATTGGAGCCTCAACGAAAAACTTATTGGGATTCCTTGCGGATATAAAAGGCTCTATGGGAGTCCTTCGTCAAAGGCACGACGCGGATTGATCGATAGCTCTGAATTCACGCCGATATTAACCCTCGCTTTCAAAATTATTCGTTTTATCCGACCACGTGAGTTCTTAGTTGACGGTATTATTCGCGAGGTGCGGATATTAATTTCATGCAATGCTGCACAGCGCGCGTAATTACGGAAGAGAAGTCGCGAATGTAGCTGACTAAACGCGTGTGATGACGTTTTCCTCGCAAAAATTAATTCGGTCGTTGAATACGCGAGCATTTTTTTATTAATATATTCTTTTTCCTCTTTTTTTTCAAATTTAATTAATATTAAATATCAGAAGTTTTATTAGACGCATTTTGTTTCGTAATTATACATATTATATTAATTAACATTATATCAGTTATATGAAACCGCAATTATCGTAATCCAATTATTCTGCCATCCGTAATTTTTTTGATGCAGCAAATTATTATCTTTTTTTAAACGTAAATTATTTTCTGCATTATATTAAAATAAAGAAGGTTATTATTTTCGTACAGAGAATAAATTTGTTTTGTATCAAAGAGAAGCACAAAATGATTGTTTGTATAACAAAACGTCGTAGAATCACCAAGAAAGAAACGAACAAGACAACAACGAAGGGAGACAAAGAAAAAGCGATGATGTTTTGGAATCAACGTTGAGACAGCTGATTTCCGTTCAGCTACATACAATCGAGATCGACGTTTTTCCATCGTTGAAGAGGGTAATCTATCTGATAGCAGAGCTTGCGCGCTATAAATATCGCGGTAAACAGAACACCTCGATTTTCCTTCTCGTAAATATGCGACTACGTTTGCGTGAAAAATCTCACCGGGAGAGCGCTCTCTCGGGTTTTATCTTTCCTCACTCGCCGACGTTTCTTTATTTTTATTTCGTAACACCGCCTGCCCGCAAGCTCTTTGCTCGCGAATGTAACAGCGCTTTCGTGTCTGTTATCAAACGAACGATTTCTACCTTCGTAGGACCCTCGTTATTATGCGTAGAACAAAGTCGAGTTTATATTTTCCACTTCGGTGATAGGTTTCTATATCTTGAATGTAAATTGAACACGTATAGTATCGGATACCTTTCGGTAAGTAGAATATCTTTCTATATTTTTAAAACAATTTGTGGGGGAAAAAATATATATTATGCATACTATTATACAGACGAAATACATCAATTTCTATATGATTTTATATATGTGGCTGGGAAGATTTATTTCATTTTATATATAAAATGGTAGAAAGGTAGACTGGTAGAAAGTGCCATGCTAGATCCTGATGTCTAGCTAGCTTCCATCTTGACTGTCATGTTGTATCCCCATTTAATATAATAAACTTAGTTTTGACGTGACGCGAATCAGCGTCAAGCTATTTCTAGCGAGACGCTAGAAATATACTATGTTAATAATGTCTGACTAGAAGTAGCCTGGCGCTAGTTTACTCCAGACTACTTTTAGTATAGTAAAATAAGAACTGCGTGAGAACTAGCTATCGCCACATCATGGCTAGATAGTACAACATCAGAACTAGCGTGCGTCACACCACGGCTAGATAGCACTACACTAGAGCTAGCTAACGTCTGACTAGTCGATTAAGTCGGGTATTAGAAGAATGTAATGATTTTGTGTCTGGCGCTAGTCTACATGCCATACTAGCTCCTTATCAGGCAGTGAGGCAAGTAAGTTAGCACCAGCCTAGCACCATGGTGATTTTTCTACCAGGGTATGATTGCTATTTATTCAATCTATTCGAACGTAGGAATATATTTTGCGGTTTATTGTAAGGCGGATATTTGGTTTTGCTTAACAGTTCACAGAAATCAGGAGACTATATGAAAATTATTGCGTTATGCATATTTAATATAAAGCAACGTTTCGTGAGTGAGCGCACCCATGAATTAAATCACCAATTTCGCAGCATCCTATAAAGCTGCAGCTTGCGGCTTCATCTATAATGCGATGGCGAACGCGTCGTAAATTAGGGTAACGCAGGACTTGCGCACTACGTACGTTACGGGAGAAATCTGCGATGACACATTATTGATTTCAAGATTATCGCGGTTATCTGTCGTGGCATGAGTTTATCGAAGGGAGGACAGAGAGAAGAAGGAGAAGGACGAATCGAGTGGAAAAGAGTACGTATGCAGAGAATGACGATGGCGGCGATGGTGAATGAGGATATTGTGTCCTCGAGTTCGTAATTGCGACACTCTTCCCTTGCGACGTCTGCAGGGATTTCCATTTGTATGAGAAACGTCAATGCGGCCAATATTATCTGTCGCGAAAGTTTACCAACTCCAAATGATCGTTTCGTATGCATCTCCATCGCCCCTTTCTCTCTCCCCCCGTCACCATCGATTGCCTTTTCTTTGCGACGCCAATTACGCGACATAAATTGCAAAGATATTTCGTATTTAGTAAAATGTAACCAATTTAAAGTTTTTTAATGATTTTAATTTTAAAAAAGACCTTTCTTAAATGTTTATCTTATCCCCATATTTTTAAGTGTATTTTTTGCGAAATGAGGCCATATCAAACGTCAAATAAGGAGATATTAAATTTTTACATAACATATATTTAAATATGTAGTATGCAAAACAATTGTATATTATGTGTTAAATTGTAAAAAGAAAAATGCGTTAGATTTTATAAAGAAAAAATACTTGAGTATTTTAATTTTTTTTTGTCATAAATAGTCGCTATTTATTTGCCAGAAATTACATCTTTTATTTATAGTTAGAACATATAATAACGGAAAAAGGAGATATAAATTATTAAATTTAAATTAATCTTATTAATAATTAACACTAGTTTAATTAACACTTTTTTTTTATTTATTGTAATATGTATATTTATCTTTGTAATAGAATTTAAATCAATATTTATTTTTGTTATTTTTTTGTTTAATTTGCCATATTATAAAATCAATAATAATTATTAATTCAAATAGTTACTAGAATACGCTAATTGACGTTGAAAAATCAAAGCTTTCGACTGTAACATAAATCTCATGCAAATAGCGATTGGCAGTTGGGAGTATGTGTGTTCTTCGATATCAATGCATTGTTTTTGCCGTCCAAATTAATAATGTTTGTGAACTTATATGTGCAGAGGGAAAATAATATTTGCGGTCGATCCTTTACGTTCCTCCAGCTCGATTATTACTATTTCAAATTGCACGGTGGTTGTTTATTCGTTCGGAATATGTAGCTTACAAAATACGTTATTGCATTGAACACATTGCATTACAGATAACGTAATTGTTTTGTATTGCTAATAAATGTTTCATACATTCAAAAAATAAATATAAAACATAGCAATGTATTTATTAGTGTTTTTTTTTTTGTTTTTTTTTTGTTGCCTATTTTAACAGTTTATATTTTGAGAAGGTTAGTGATAGTATTTTTTTTTGTTACTTTTGTGTGTTATAGAAAATATTTGAAGTGTCTTCTTAAGTAGAGTTATACTATATATATATATTTCTTTGTAATTAAAAGAATAAATAGCGCGCATGTAACGCATGTGGCCCAGTAATGTTAAAATATACATTTTACTTCGGAAAAACTCATCGCGTACATGTTTTTTAAGTGCAAAATAATCATAAAAAATTGAATTCACACTTTTCTTTATTGTATAATATATTTTTATTATGTCGCGATGTTGTATGTCGCAATGCATCGACGCATTGAAACAAGCGAGCAATATTGAGATTAATTGAGTTGATCAATTATCAAAAAAATACAATTTACATGATTGAATAATTCAAATGTATAAAATATTCGAATTTTATCTGACCCTAATATACATATACATATATGAGTGCCCTGATAAGAGCATGTGCAGTGTGCATAAACATCTGCAGCGTGAAAAACCGAGAAGATCCGTTTTTGTCGCAGGTCGCTACGTCAATTTTTCGCTGAGTTATATAGCGTTTTGAAAATTCGGCAGGTGCGTCGTCTAAAAATAGACGCGGAATGCGGACACGCCTAGCATTGGAATGCGCAGATTGCGATAATAGCTATTTTTATACTACGGCCTTGTGTGGCCTTGAACGACCTTGAACCGCCTAGAACGGCCTAGATCTCTACTAGATCTGCGAGACGGGGTGGTGTATCAGTCGACTTCGGCTCATGTCGGAGTCATTCGAGGGGATATATGTGATCATTGGTCGATGAGATCTTCAGTCTCGCTTGGTCTCGCTCAGCGAGACTCGTTGTGATAGTTGGTAACAGTGATATTATAATTAATGGGAGGTTATAGTGCATAATGGCTAACAAGTGTCGTACGAAAGATAAGAGTCTAGTATTAATAAAATCAAAATTATTTGGGAGGATATATGTGTGTGTGATCAATAGTCGATGAGATCGTCAGTCTCTCACTGCGACGCTGTACCTTTGTGGGGAGGTTATGGTGAATAACAGCTAACAAGTGTCATACGAAAGATAAAAGTCTAGCATTAATAGAATCAAAATCATTCGGAGGGATATATGTGTGATCAATGGTCGATGAGATCGTCAGTCTCTCACTGTGACAGCGACGCTGTACCTGGGGAGGTTATGGTGAATAGCAGATAACAAGCGTCATACGAAAGGTAAGAGACTAGCATTAATGAAATCAGAATTATTAATCGCACTTATCAACTTTACTGCGATGCACGATACGTAAATCTTATATTCTAGAATTCTAGAGCACTTTTTTGTTTAAAGTATAAGATTTCAATGCATTATAATAAGGAAAATGTGCTTTCCAAAGATCTAGGTTATGTCAAATTAAAAAGGTGATGTCTAACGTTGACATAACTTTCTGAAATACATCTTAACATTTTAAACTATTTCTTTCCTTAAAATATAAAATTTTTATAATACATTACAGTAAAGAAAATGTGAATTCTAAACTTCTAAGCCTACCAAATGTTATGATATGAGATTTTAAGGCATGAAAATAAATGAAATATGCATTTTAACATTAATGTACTTTTTATTCATTTTTATGGTTTAGAATCTTATATCAAATCATTTGGCAGGCCTAGAATTTTACTGCAATGTATTGAAATCTTATATTTTAAAGAAAGAAATAGTCTAGAATGTTAAAATGTACATTTTATTTATTTTATTCACATTAATAGTATACTAAAAAATGAAACAGTTTAATATTATAATATAAAATAATGGTGTAAATAATTATTTAAAAAACTCGCATTCTACTAATTTAAATTGTTAAAAAGCGGACTCAAGCAAGACGTTTTATCCTTATCTGGTAGTTGTCATGGGCGTAAATCTTAATTTAATCGTATTATTAATTCTGTTCTTATTTTTTTTATTTTTCACCAATTTAGAAAAAAAGATAAAAACGCTTCTTTTATTAAAATTGTCATTTTTTCGCTTTCAAAGTCCCGAAATAAATTCGAACATCATATCACTCTACAGATAAAATCTCGTCGCAATTGTAATTTTGTTTCGTTGGCAATTTGTTGCTTTCATGAAACACAATGTGCATAAATAAGCATGTATTAATGTTTATCATATGTGCATATAAGTATAAATAAGATATATGTTATTATCGATATTTTATTGCAAGCTTCGTAAAAACAAAAGGAATTAAAACAATAAATTAATATTTGTTTATCAAACGTTCTTTCAAGTCAATACCTTTTTATTATATTGACTATTTCATTTTTTAATCTGCACATTTAAATTAAATTTGCTTGCTTTTGCAAATTTATTTATAATAAAGCAAATTTATAATAATTAAGATTAACAAGAATCATTCGGTGAAATTAATTTAGATCGTGATGATTTAATTGAAGTGATAATTGATATTAATTTGTTATACGAATATGTGTTGTTAAATTGCTACATCTCGTATATATTCACGTTATATCTCGATTGATCAGAACAAATAAAACTGCTCGCGCTCGTGATCTGTTATTCGGCGATTTCTCGCGATAACGGACGGTCTATCTCGTTTTATCCACAGCTTCCGGCTGAGGCAAACTTTCATAAAAGAATTCAAATTAGCCGACCACGTCAGAATTTAACTATTCTCGATTCGGCGGAGCTGGCTGATGAAATTTTCGCCCAGAGTATTGAACCCATGCCCGTTTCTCTGCTTCTCGCTCACCTCTTCCCAATCGAAGTCTACGTGTGCCTTATTTTTGTACTATCGATTTAGCCTGCTTTGACGTCGGATTTTGCATTATTCAGCAATTCCTTCTCAGCTTGCGCGAGCTTTCTCTTCGCACACACAAGTATGTTACACACGTTATAGCGGTACTTTCGCATTAATCCTGGCCGAGCATGTCACCAGCTCGCCTACTTGCACTGTCGACGCGAGCACCCTGGCTCGATATTAAGTATTCCAGTAAATTACGATTCCAAGAGAAGGTTGATTTTTCCAGGGATAATCCGAAATAAAATTTCCCGCATTTTTCATTTCTCGCAGAATTTATACAAAAATTATTTTTCTTATCTCTTGTGTGCAAGCTATTTATCTTGAAGAAAAAAATAAGTTTAAAATTATATTGCAAGAAAAATTATGAAGAAAATATAGTAGAATTATAATTGGAAAGAGATACAATGTTTTTATCGTTTTTTTTTTGTTTTTATTTAATTTCTAAATTATTATATTCATAATTGGAAACAAATATAGTAATCAATTGAAAGATATTAATTATCGTCATTAATCATAATCATTATTAATCATCATATGTTCGTTCTCTGATCAGTTATTATTTTCATTCTATTATGTATAAATTAATGCCGAAATAACAAGCGGATTTGTTTCCTTTTGTAATTAAATTATTAGTGATTGCTCCAACAATGCAATGATTTTCATATATATGACATACGGTTTTATAATCTCTCAGTGAGAAATATTGTATATACAAATCTCTATGAGAGTATGCAGTAATATAAAATATAATTTCAATATGATAAACCTATTGTATATTATTAGTGACAAGAAATTGAAAACTTACAATTGTTTGCAATAAGTTTTAAATAGATATGCTTTTACGGACTATAGTAAAAAAGTGGATATTCGTAGAAAATAGCGATAGCGAGCTTCACTTGCACATGACATATGCTTGGGAGTTGCTTTGCACCGACGTAAAATGTCGGTAAACATATCGTGTGTGCGACATGTGCATCTGATAGTTGATAAACACGTCTCCATTTAATATCAGAATTATCTAGATCGTGATAACATTGGTTATTGGAAATTTGGTAGTCACCTCTTCTTCTTAATATTGTACTCGAAATAATTTTGCGGCGCGTTTGGAAAACATTTTTTTTTTTAACTTAAACGGAGCATAAATGAATAGCTTGGCGTCTTACAATTTGTATAAATTATTTTTATATTATATACTAAAATATTCAAGCATCGTGGATGTTATCCAAATTATATTTTAAGAGTTAAAAATTAAATGCAAATGTAAAACGTTTTTCTTTCATATCTAGCGCGTCGTTGAAAATTTCTGGGAAACTTTTATTCCATAGACGCGTGCGTTATTACCGCATCGCGGTGCGTTTATTTTGTTTTGCGCAAAGTGTTAGGTAAACAAATTCACATCGTGCGCTTTCTCCGTGATCGCAGTTGAGATGCCGCGGACAAGTATTACAGATAAAGCGCGTAACGCATGTTACTATCTAAACCGTGCGACAGTTCCGACGGTGACACATTCCGTTTATGTAATATTAATTCTGTTGGTTTCCCTTGATGAACACTCGGACGATTTTGCACGCAGCGAGAAGCATGCACGATGATGTATTATATTCTCGTAATAAATATCGGGGCTTTGTGCTTCCTCATATTAATTACGATCAGGGATGCGATATTTCCTACCGGGCTCCTGGCTATTGAACCTCACACAAGCGAGAAGCGCATATATGTGCTGCGCAAAGTGTTCCGCGCAGCACATGTACACGCTTCTCGCTTGTGTGGGGCTCGGAAGCCGGGAGCCCGGTAGGAAACATCGCATCACTGATTACGATTAATATTTCTATAACGCGGCAAAAGCCCAAGTGATCGCAACTTCAATCGCAACTTCGCTCCTTTATCTCTATCAAACGAGCGTCATTGTAGCCGACTATATCACCGGATACATCAATATTGATTAGCGCCGACCATGATTAATTAAATTCGCGCCTGCTATCTATGTTACGAGTGGATCTGTGAGTGATGAGTGGAAAATGACGAAGAATTTTTACACTAAGATTGTTGACGCACGTATAAGAAATTACTATACATACGCACATAAATACATAATCTTTTGCAAAAGTGAAAATTAAAAAAGATAATAATACTTCGATAATAATAATATCAAAGAGGAAACTATTAATAAAACAAGTATTATTAGCTTTTATCGAGATTATATATATCGATAGAAAAATGTATATCCTTCTATTTATACGAAAAGCCATTTATAAATTTTTGCTGTTGTAAAATTTATATATTTATTAAAACAACACTGTGTGCGTGTGTAAAAAGTATGTGAATTCAGATTAATTTTTTTTTTTATAAATTTTTATTTATTTATGTGCCTTGTAATGTTGTTATAAATTATTTTTAAAATATTGTTAAACATAGCTTTATTTATTTCGCTACTGTTGTGTTATTTTGTTTTTCATCATAACTCTACTGGCATTACTATTTCTAATCCAAAGTGCATAAATAGATATAGACACTGATCTATAGAACATGCTACGATTCTTGTTGCTTTCATTATCACTGTCGCTCATAGGATACTCCCACAACATCTGCAAATAAAGACAACGATAATTAAAACATTAATTATATGATTTGGCAGGCCTAGAATTATTGTGATGCATTGAAATCTTATATTTTAAAGAAAGAAATGGTCTAGAATGTTTAAAATGTACATTTTAGTCATTTTTATATTTTATAATGTTATATTTAATCTCTACAAATATTATGATATAACATTATCAAATATAAAAATGAATAAAATGTATATTTCAACATTCTAAACCATTTCTTTCATTAAAATGTAAGATTTCAATGTATCGTAGTAAAGAAAATGTGAATTCTAAAATTTCAGGCTTATCAAATGTTATTATAGAAAATCGGTATTGTAAAAAGGCGGCAACAATGAAGTTCGATATCATCGAGATATTTCGGTAACGTCTTTTTTTAAGAGAGGAATATTAATAACAAAATTTTATATAACATTTTTCATAAAGTTTGAATTTATCTATTTCTATTCTTTTAAAAGATAAAGAAAGTGCAATTTATCACACTTTCACAGTATACGTGCATCTGTATTCGCACTCGCAGCTGACAGTCGGGCTCTCTGAGTGTTGAATCAACAAATTTGTAAGGCTCGCCATGCCAGAAACAAGAGTCGCGTTGACGTGAAAAAGAAATAACATCCTTGCGCCAACTGTCGAGCTTTCGCGATCTTCACATTCAAATGTTGCGGATGACGCTTAACGAAAACGCCGCTGAAAGAGGCGACGATAAACGGTTGCCGCAGCAGCTGCATTCGCCAGGCCGGGGGTAAAAACTGAGCGAACCCTTCAGCACCCACATTTCTTCGCCCTTATTTAAAGCCACCAATAGTAGGTTCTTTAGGATCAAAGAAAGTCGAAAATACATTTACCCTTGTACTCGTAAAAAGAACATGCTCCGATAATTTGTACGAATCGTTTTCCTCCCCTATTTCCTCTATGTATTGATCTTTCTGGACGACCTATTTTTAAACTTCAAAGAAATAATTGATATTGTCTTTGCGAAACATTTTCATCTAATTCAATACGTGCGTAATTAGGCAGGCGCAATTATTGAGAAATATATCGTAAAATTCCAAGAATATTTTGAAGTTTGTAAGTAATGTTTTTATTCGATTTTATGAGTAAAGACAATCTTTGTAATTATAACGCAAACTTATCGTCGGCGTAAATACCGGATTACTTCCATTTCGACTACTCTCGTAATTACAAACTATCTTTGCAAACAGTAAAGTTTCAGAGCATGCACTTTAACAAATTGCAAAATACTACGTATTATTTTGTAAATAAGTGCAACGCGTGCAATAAACTCGGTGCGTTCTTAATTTTCGCGCGAAGGCTTCAATCATTGCTTTCGTGGATATAGACACAAGATTTTTGCAAACATGATGTTGATGTTTTTCTTTTTCAAAGTCCACAAGAGAGAGAGAGAGAGTGAAAGATAGAGAATATCAAACGCCATCATGTGGTGCAGGCGGTGCCGCTTTAAACTTTTAGAGGAAACGTTCTCTCTTTGGTGCACCCGGCCGAGATTTCCGGGCGTGAATTTACATAAACGTACCGCTCAATTTAGCGACTGCCACCGGAAACGACTAAAGAACAATACTCACAGACGCGCAATGCAGGTTGGCAAAGCAACTGCGCGATGGTATTTTCATTTTTAAGCCTCTGAACGACATTGTGTAGGGTATGTCGAAAATCTCTACTCCGCTAAATGGTTGTAGAAACAAAAATGAGATTTTAAGCTTTTACATTATTGTGCTATAAAGATTTTTATTTTTGTTTTTAGAATTGTACCATACTTTTTCTCATGTTTTTAAAAATTATAGAAGTTATAGAAATTAAAGGATAAATTTAATGAATATTTAATTTTTTTAGTTTTTACTTATATGTGTTAAGATACATAAAATTGTTCAACATCCGTCTCGTATTAAATTTTATTATATTTTTATGTAAAACTCTTTTCACTCGATATATGTAAGATGTCTTTGAAGAAGAAATTTATTGCACTTTTTGTTAAAATATAACACAATAGCTTTGAGGTAGAAAAATATTGCGACGCAGAGAGGTAAAACAGCACTGCAATTCATTCAGATTGACTGATGTATCTGTTAATTCGTAATAACTGCCATTCCAATTACCGTACCGATCATGCTGTGTTGTGTAGAATATTGAAGATGCGCCGTATATAATGCCGCGTCGAACAGTTCCTCTGTATTGTTCGCGGTGCGAAATTATTGGAAACGTACTGAAGTATACACGACTGCGCTATTAAGCCTCCGACACAATAAAGACGATTGTAGCGTGCCGTATCATTGCTACGTATCATATGATGTATGATGAAGTACGCGTTTGTGGAACATATTGGATATACTGAATACAACACATTAATTACACATTTCCATTTCAATAATGTGATATTATAGTACACTTTTAATACATAACAGCCTTTTTTAGGCAGTTTTGCAAGCTTTGCAAACTTTTTTTATTTTTATTGATTTTCACTTTATTTTTTGTGAGAGAAAAACGTGGATTTGTGTGTATTTTATATAATTTGTATTATTAAAAAATCAAACCTTATTCTCCATGATCGAATAAACTCCAGCAATTAAAATCTTTTCAAAATAGCTGTATAAAATATTTTTTTTTACTCTTCCAATATTTTTTTTTACAATCCACAAAAGTTAGTGATAAAAAGTATAACTGTAATATAAATACAATAAATAAAAAAGTGTGCTGTTTATCGTGCAATAACACCGGAGCTTTGCAAACTTTGAAAATTTTTCCCAGCTATAAAATCACTGTGGAAAAATCTGCGACGTCGATGATTGTTGGAGGTTGGAGATTGTCCGTCGTTTTAAATTTCCAACGATTTCTTGAAACGAGACCGGCAGGAAATCGAGTTACACAGACGAACATGGTGCGCGTCGGAGAGTTCCGTCGAAAACTTCGCCGGCGTCGTCGTCGTCGTGACGCTCACCCCGAACACCGTTACCACCACCGCTACCGTCTTCGGAGTTTCGACTTTTGACACGTTCCGTATGTAGCGACTGCCGACCTGTCTTCCTTAACTTCATCGGTGTATCAGTGTGTGGGTCGCGTTTACGGCATGCTTGTTAACCAGTTAAAGCCATTGTGACCGAATCCGAAGACGTCGCGGACCGTCTGCCGGCGCTTGGAAAAATGTATCCGGTAACGTTCGGGGCGTCGCGACACCGGAGACGATTGTCGCGGATTTGTTCAAATCGTTGAAACAAGACGCGCAACTAGCATTGTCAAATTCTCAAAATTTCACATTTTTATACAATAGAAAGAAATCTATGGTATTTCAAAGTTTTGCAATAATGGAATATTAAGTAACTAGAAATCACTAAAAAAGAACGAAACTTAGTCAACTTTTTGTCTTAACTTTTATGAAAAAAATGAGAAAATGTTATTCAGATTTTGAATATTAATTTGGATTAATTTTTAAAAACAAAGTAACGTATTCAGATTTAATAATAATACAAATAATATGTATATTTATTTTGGATGGAGCTGAAACATATCTCATAATAGCACAATCTGTGATCGGGCGCTATGCCATGCTTTGTACAACATCTATCTAGTTTTATATTAATTAGATATCGGCGGTCACGCACTAGCTCACTGTTTGAAATAAATTCAAATAGGTAACGCGTAAATTTTTCTCTCTACGTTATTTACCTCTATGAAATTACAACAATTTCAATATAAATTATTGTGCAATTATAAATATTATATAACTGTGATTTGTTGTCCAGATAATGGATTTCAAATATTAAATTGTGCATTTTATTCGTTGAAAACCAGAATGAAAGTAAAATTTTAATCTCATAAGAATATCTAATCTTGTATCACTTAAATTTAATACAGAGTTCTTAACTTGCCGTTACCTTTTTTTGCTCTTTTAAAAGTTCTTTAATTGAATAACTACTATCTCGATCCACGATTTGATATAAACTTTTTCTCTCTTCCTCGTACTATCTCTCTCTCTCTCTTTCTCCCCGTTAGAAGCAGACAACATTTTATTAAGAACAAACTTTTTACTCTTGCGTCGCATAAAATTAAAATTCCGCTTCGAGACTCGTTGTGTTACTTTCCGGAAGTTTGCGATATTGATTAAAACGATCTACGGAGAACCGTTTGAAATCGATTGTCTTTTTCTAAAGAAACTTTTTTTAACTGCTTATTCCACAATTTCTATAACCTTTCATTAATTAATATTTAATTATTATAATAATAATGACAGTATCTAGAGAGAAAGTATTTAAATAACTATAATATACTTTAATGTTTAATAAAAACAAAATGGGGGGGGGGGAGAAAAACAATATAATCTTTCAATGTCGAGTAAAAGAATTATGGTATTTCTGTTCATTAGTTCCCAAAGTTTCTCTAATGACATGTGACAATAAATCAACCCTTTTAATTCAATAAATTCGTGAAATTCATTATTTCGCCGCGCTCGATCCTTTGCTTGACTGGAAGAATTTATTCCAGGGTTAACCCCTTGACTTTCCTGTAATATCACCCTTTTTACGCGCTTGCAGCCATCTTGAGACATCGACAGTTGCCCCTTTTCTCCGGGTCGGCGGCGGGGGTCGATGAGCGAGATGAAACGTGTCGAGAACAAGGGGCTCCGGAGGGTCGGAAAAAGGAAGGATGGTTAGGTCTAGGAAAGGGGAGTGTACGAGCTTTGCCAGCACCAACCCGGTAGGGTGAGCCTCTCGCGAACCCCCTCGTGGCGTGGAGTCGATAATTAACAAGCCCGGGCAGCCGAGTCACTTAGGTCGCTCGCCGTCGTCGTTGCCGTCACTGTTTCCACTTCTGAGTGCTCCAAGGGTTAATTGTTAACGAGAAAAGTTTGCATTTACAAGTGCGAGCGTATCTCGGTACCGTCGACATGGCGGCAAACAGGCAGGCCGGTATTCGTACTCATCTCATCTGTAGCTCGATCGACCAGGCTAATAAACGTCACGGATCGAGCTATCGCCACTGACCATGTTTCTAAATCCTCTACGAGCCTCTTCCCTCCTCTACCCCCAACCGGTATCGACTCACGCATTGTCCGTTGCATGGTACTCGTCTTTACACACACTGCTGCTCCGCTTCATTGGTGCTCGAAGCGATGTCTCTTTACAGCGTGGTTGGCTACAGCGCGAACATCCGAGTCTCTCTTCATTTTTGCTGTTTGCACGTCGATTTACGCGATCCGTTTCACGTGTCACTTTCCTCTATTTCTCTTTTTATTTTATATATTTTTTTATATATTTTTTTTATTTTGAATAACGCTTTAATACAGTTTATCAAAAATTATTTACAATTGAAACATGACACTCGTGAAATTTATTGTTTATATTTTATATTTATTATTTAAGAAAAAGAGAAAGATATAAAAATTTTATATATATAATATAATATATCAATTATTTGTATTATTTATTTGTACTATACTTGTCTATTTATTTCACTAATAATAAAAAACTTTTTAATTTTTTTATTCCAATTAATTGCTATCAATTTTAAGTACTTAGTTTTATTTTTTTATATCTATAAATATTACTTTTAATTTATCACACTTTAATAAATTTTATTGTATATTTATATTTGTTACAAAAGATTTTTTCCGAAATACGATAAATTCCTTTCTTTTTCTTTCTTTTCTCTCTTTTTAAAAGTTTTCCTCCTTTGTTTTCTCTCGTCTTTCTTCTCTATTCACCTGTCGCTTCCGCCGTCAACCGACGATGTTTTGACGTTTGTTTCGAAATTGTTACTAATTGGAACGCCACAAAGTTTCTCCCAACTCTTGCTGCGCCGGGATTGTTGTGTCAAACGTTAAAAATAATTATTTGCGACACAACGAGTGGATGACTTTTGTTCAAAATTGTTACACGATATAGTTTGTCGTTACTGAGATAACAAAAAACGCTGCAACTGTATACTCATTAAATTAATCACATAAGATTTCCAGATAATGATATTTGAACTTGACATTGTGAATTTGATAAATAATTTGTTAGAAGTGTTAATATAATATTTGAAATGTAAAGCTAACAAAAAAATTTATTGTAATAATAAAACTGGAGAACAGAGCAATGTGTTGTTTGATATAAATATGTTCTTCTTTTTCGGAAAATATTTTACGAGCAATATTGTATATTTCGTGAAAATATTTTTTAAAATTAGACAGAGGACAATATTGTAAATCTTTTTGCACAAAATGTAAAAATATTCTGAGAATATTTTGCAAGATATTTTGGAAAAAGTATACGATATAATAATATATTTCGAAGATACGATCTGAGACTCTATTTTCCGAGAATTGCAAAATTTCAAGAATATTCCTACTTCTCTCTAATTACAAGCAACCTTTATTAAGCTCTATGCTCGAGTTGCATGATTTATTTGTCGACGCGCACGTGCGCTCTGACATTTAATTACAATTAATTAGCCCGGTTCTACAAATAGCTGTTAATGCAAATGACTATTCATGTCTCGCTTGTTCGGCCGCACTCTTCGCGACGCGTCACGGCGAAAATTAACCGCCGGAGCTAACGAGTAAATTTCGTTCAACCCTGTACTGAGAGGAAAGAATAAGAATAAAAGGGAAACGGGAAATGGAGCGCTGCGGGGTGTGTTAAGAGTATAAGTGCGCGGGAAGCGTAGAAGGAAGTGCCGAAGAGACCCCACTGTACTCCTCGCTGCTGCCACTGTCGAGAGAGGGTTGAGTTTCCTATGGTTTAATTGGGCGCGAAATCATTTCCGATGCAATACGCGCGCGGACGCAGCCGCGACGTCGAGTCATCACCGTAAAAGCTCGACTTCCCTCCCCCCTTCTCTCTGACTCTCTCGTTCTCTGTCCTCTCGTCATCTATTTGCTCCACCATCTCCTCTCTCTCTCTTTCTCTCTCCCTTCCTCTCCCTTTTTCTCTCTCAGTCCCGCTCTCTCGTTCAATTGAAGAAACCACCGAGCTTCCAATCCTTGCATACACTATCACGAGCGAGCGTGCATCTGCCGATCTCTGTTGTTTGTTGTGTCGCGTATTACGAGTGGTGATGCATTCAGGATGCATTCGGTATGATTAAAACACTTATTTGACTATGCCAAGAACGTTATTATTTTTGATAACGTTCGTGCCACAGTATAGCATTTAAAGATTAACTCTGTACACGTGTAAAATAATATTTTAGAGTGTTTTCTCAAAAAATAACAGAATCGTATTCTCCAATAATGCTCGCTTCAATAAAATTTTAGAAAAAATTACTTAATTATAGTCTGATTTCTGTTTAAAGCTATAGTATTTCATTTAAAATCACAGTGTAACAAAATAATAATTACGTGTATACAATTCAAATGACTACCGATAATCGCATAACTGCCTTTGGCGAAATGGCGCGGCATTAATTTTAATACTGATTAAACCGTACACACATACACACGCAAGCCACGGCTATCCACGGATTTGCAGTTTCGGCAATTACGTCGCATTTACATGCGGAAATTGGCGAGGCGCTCTTTTATTTGCTTTACTACGATGTCTCACCGCGGCGTATAATACAGGCGTTGTCATCGTAACGCATCGAGCAGCACGCGTAACTCGCGCTGCGCGCGATGCGTTCGATGAGACTGCATCGGATACCCGCCCCCCCGTGACGGCCGCAGAGCGGAAATGCGCCAATCGCGCGCCATCATCGTCGGGCTTTGGATTTCCGATATTCCGTAATTTCCGAATGGTGGCCGCGCCGGCAGCCGAAGTAGGCGCCATTAAAGCCGCATCGTAGTACATGCACTGGATGCAAAATTAATTACGGCTAAATGCGCACTGGATCGTTATTTCAACTGAATGAAAACGCAGTTCTCGGCGGTTTTGCCGAAATTTCACAACCGCCCTTTTTTCGCGAATCGCGATATGGAGATGAACATTATAATCAATATGCTCTTCTGCAACGTTGAATTTTTATTAACTCGGAATTCTTTTTGCTGCTGCCAAATTCACATTTTTCGAAGATATTTTGCAAATTGTTATAAAAATGATCTTTTCGGAGAAATAATTTTGACTTGACATAATTTTTTAATTTCGTCAATTCTACTATCAATTTAAGAACACAATGTCTATCGGTATATCAGTTAAATGGTATCTAAGTCAATTTGCAATTTAATTACTATTATCGTACAGTCTTTTCAAAATTAATTCTAAAAAATTTCAATATTATTATATTATTACTCAACGTGGGATGTACATACATTATATCGTTGCGACAGTATTGCAATTTTAATATTGCCAATGCATAAGACATTAATCGAATATCAATAGCGAAACAGAATTACAATGCTTCTACAGGCGTGTCCAAATTGGATACTACATCCTATTGCAGTTGCTCCGTACACAGACAACTGTAGTTACGCTGAACTCTGTTAACACGAGCATGTCGAAATGTACACATAGGTACTTGGCAAGCTAGGCCCTGCCCTTTAATCATCACGCTAACGGCCACTCTCTAGCATTCGCCATCGAAACGGCGATGCTCGTCCATCGCGTGTGCATATCGCGATGATGTTCGCCGATGGTGCGCGGAGATATCGGGACACGCGATATATCGGAACGTTCAAAGTCGGAAGCGGGACCCAGTGAGATTGTGTGCGAGCAAACGTGATTACAGCGACGCGGGCGCATCACGGTGCTTTGCTCGCCTCCCCCCCCCCCCTTCACAGCTAGCCTACGGCGTCGCGACGGCTTATAGCCTGCGTGAGCTGTCACACATTCTAACGTAGCGTTAACAGCTTTGTATTTCATTGTGTGAAAGCGAGGTTATTTCTCTCTCTCTGCCGGTGTCGAGCTTCGAGATTAACGCAATGGCCTCTGACTTTGCAAGTTCACCTTCCCTGAAGTTCATTACAGTGTGTTGCAATGAGGAAAGAAAGAGAGAGGGAGAGAGAGAGAGAATTTACATAGAAAACTCTATAGACACTGATAGACACGCATAACAAAATTCTCTTTCTCTCTCTCTCTCTCTCTCTCTCTCTCTCTCTCTCTCTCTCTCTCTTTCTGTCTAAACACTGAATCAACTCGCATATTATTCAAAATTAACTTTTTAAGTAGGTATGCATATGCATAAAATGTATTGCATTTGATTTTGATAAAGTATAAACTTCACGTAAGTTGGAAATTTAAAGTGAAATGTAAATAAAAATTTTTTTTTGTAAAAATAATGAATAAAACGTCCAATTTTTTATAATTTTATAATTTTATCAATAGTTCTATATTTTGTTGATTTGGCCCGAGCTACAATTAAATTTTCATTGTTTTTAGATCGTTTCAATCGTACAATCGATTAGCGTTTCAGTTATTTGCGCTCGCAATGTATTCGAGCTGTCTCGACGTTGTCGTAGGGATTGATTATGTCATTCGCCTGGATCGTTACCCCTATTTGTCTTGGCTATACAGGACGAGGTTCATTTAAACGAATGAACAACGAGAAAATAGCTCGCTGGTCGGGCTGAATTAACGCGTAAAGAGATGTGCTCTTGTTGCGTCTGCCGTTATCAGCCGTTGAGCACAATTATTTCCTAAAGGGTGGCTTATGCACCTGCTACCCTCGTCTTGGAACTTCCTTTATACGCAATCTTACACGCGCGATTTACGCTAAGTAAATTAACATTGATTTACATCCGGGAAAATACATTCTCGCATGTATTTTGCGCCTTCCCGAGAGTGCTCGGTGTGTGCGAAAGTATAAAGAGATATCTGTAATTGTCAGTGTGCTATATTTACATTGTTATGATAGCAGCTTAAAGCCAAAATTTCATATTACACGATTGGATTTTCATAAATAATTAATTTAACATAATACATGTTTAATAATATGTAAATTTTAATGACTTTTCTGAAGATGTAAAATTATCTAAAGGTTATGCAACATGAAACAAGCTTGCACCCGTTACTATGGCGTAGTAAAATGGTGTCGTGCGAAAATCCAATTAACCTACATGTGCTCCGTAAAAGCGTATCGAAACGGTATGCCGTTCTGCCCGAGGCGATGCGTTTTTATTTGTGCGTATTTGATTTGAAGAGCGTATTATTTCGTGATGAAAATTTCACTCATTGTGCGATTTAATTTTTTCGCACCTGGTGTGAATGATGGACGTATTTTTTCAGTACAAACAATATGCAAACATGCAGTTTTGCAGTCGCTTAATATTGTTGTTGCCCACGAGCTTGTTTTGGATAACAATTTCAGTTTATTCAGCAGCACCATTGCTAAAAGATAGAGAAAAAACAATAGCGTCTCTTTCCGAGAATCCAATTTCTTTGATTAGTCTTTTCTAAAAATTTGTGAAAATTTTACAATTTTTAACTGCCACGTTGAAATAACTTATGAAAAATTCAGATCTCTTTGAATAAGCAAAGACTCCGAGAGGATTAAGTCAGAGTTTGCCGGTTCACTCACCATAATGAAGTTAATAACGCGGCGAAACGTAAAGTACGATAAAGCGCGCTAAAGAAACGCTCTAATTTACTCCGCGATGAATTAATTCCGTATTTGCGTTTTACAACGTCGATCCGTTAGTGGAAATTACAGTTAAGCGAAACGTCAATGTCTTTGTGGCGCGAAAACGCGAGTTCGAGTAAACCGACGTCGCGAACGTGACTCGACTCGGCCGTTAAATGATGTCACGTCGTCGACAATCGAACCGCATAAATTTCCGTCGTGCAAAAACGACGGGTCGGGCGCGGTAACGGTCGGAAGAGCGTGCGTATAAAGGGTAGGTATCTCGCACGAGAATACTCATTCTCGTTATCCCATTTCTGTTGCGCGAAAACTCACGCGCGAGAATTCATTCGCGTATGAAATTTTCTTTCCACGGCCGGCGCAGACGAGAATAAAACGTCAAATTTGCTTCACCGCAAAATTTACAAGAACCGTGTTATCAGCGAGCAGGTAACAATTTCCGGATTTTCGCGCGCTCCGCCGATGCGCGTTTAATCGTCGAAATTAAATCTTCGCTGCGGACGAAGTTGATGAATTCAACTTTACGCACGCGAGAAAGAGGAAGAAAGCGAGAATTTCAGCGAGAATTTCTCGTGGGGGTTACAACGATGGGGGTAACCGATGTAACCGGGCGTTTAACTCACTCGGTCGCGTTTGATAAAAAAAAAAAAAAAAAAAAAAAAAAAATTAAAAAAGAGAAGGAGAAAAAATATATGAAAAAAGGCAAAAAAAAAAAAAAATGTGTAGCACGGTACGAATGCGTAATCTACAGCGTGTACGGATCCGCGAAGGGATAATAACCGAGCCGTCACCCAATTTATCCTGCAGCCCAATACGAGATTGGAATGGCTTCGAGAGAAAGGGAGAGGGAGAGAGAGAGAGAGAAAGAAGTCGGGAAATACGCGCGCTCTCGCACTCACGCTCGTGTACGGGCGTTGCGGCCTTTTTCCGAGTGACCCCGGTGCACTCTTTTTACACACCTGGAGCACCCCATCTGCGCGCTTAGAGATGACGTTTTAAATGGATCCCCCGCACCGGTTTTGCACGCCTCTGTCGTCTATGCGAGAATAATTGCACGACCGTACTCTGACAATCGGCCGAACAGCGGGTAAAGCCTTCTAGAGGCATGTATCATTGCTCTGCGCATCCGCAGTGACACAGAAGAGCCAATCGTTATAAGCAATACTAAAGTAATTAAAAATTACGCCAGCAGTAAAATAGCGGGGAAATAACGCTGCATTTGCCGGATCCTATATTCGCCTATTAAGACGAATTTAATGCTGCGTTCGTGAATTTTCTCACGAGTTTCCATCGACTGGCCGGCCTTATTTTGCACCGGCGTGTGATTACTACCGAACTAACGAAGCAATTTATTTTTCAAACGCTGCTAACCGACTGCGCTATATAACACGAATATATTTACGCGTTTGCATATTAGTCATTGCAAAAGCACAACACACCGAAACGATATATAGATGTATGTATATATCTATGTATATATGTATATATATATATATATATATACACATACTATATATATATATATAGAGTAACGTATGTGCGCGCATATACACTTACGCGGTGCCTTGTCAAACTCGCCTACCAATCAATATCGACCAGAGCGTGGAGAACGTACTACGCGAGCGAGATATACACGCAAATGTAGGATACATCGATACGTTGGGATAAACGCGGTTTTCCGTGCACGAAGACCTCTACGCACTGCACATATATGCACACGCGGATACTGAGACACACAGATAAACATCCATACGTCGATGCCTCGCAGCCGTATATAGGCGTATTATTTCGCCGGGGCATCAGGCACCGTTCCTGTTCCAGACACGAAATTAAAGCGATCGATCGCCGTTGCGGATGCACTCTGCTGGAAGATACTCGCTCATAGCGTAACCTGCGCCGATCGACACGAATTGGCGAGCAATCGACGATTTATTCGCATCTCGATGCAAATTGATTCCATCTCGCGCACGGAATCGCCAAGGAGCGTTTTGCGTAACGTGTGGTTCCCCAGCCGGCGTGCCGCGAGCGTTTTTTAGATGCTTGTCAAAAATTATATCCACAAATTTAACGTAAAATATGAAATAATATTTATGCTTCAGATATTTCAAGTCTATAGAAGTATTTTAAAGCTAAAACACATAAATTTAAATAAATATTTAATTTACTGTAATATTTATTTATTATTAATATTATAAACATTATAATATATTATTATATATTATAATACATATTATGAATTTAACTATGATAACTCTTCCTGAAAATTTCTTTCTTTTTCTACTAAAAATATTTTTATTTTATTAGAAAAGATTGAAAAAACGTGGTAAATAATGATAAAGAAAAATTGAACAAGTTTTTTTTTAATATTACTAATTGGAAGAAAATAAAATATATTTTAAATATCGATATTTATTTGTATCTCATAGTATAATATAATAGCAAAGACCATCTTATATAATGTGTTTCGCACTTTTCATGTAACACATTCAGAGAATTACACGTTTCTAGAACACCTGGCTTGTAAATGATTAACTGTCTGTAGATATTATGAGAGAGAGATATGATCATGGGAAATCAAATTAATTTTCCAGAGAATGGAATTTCTCTCAACAATATACACAGAAAGAGAGAAGGAAAAAGAGAGGGAAAAAGAGAGTGAGAGAGACTGTGTTTTCAAAAGTCAGAATTGTTATGCGTAATTCAAACGCGAAATGGCAATAATAATTGCTGATGCATAACATTATGCGTCCATTGTATCGCATTCTATGAAAATTCAAAATTCGGTCGTGATACAAACACTTGTCATTTAATCTTTTAAAAGAAAATTATTATCGCGCTTTGTAATTAAAATTATGTGAACATAATTTTGCCAGAATTAAAATCATTTTGCTTGCGTATGCGCAAAACTCGCGAGCCGCGAAATTCGCTTCTACAGTTGGAAACGTGTTATTTTTCTGCGAGTTAAAAACAAATTTGGTTTATAATTAATTGAAATATATATTACAGTTATATATGTGCAATTTTATCCAATGCACAAAATTGACGTATTTGCTGCGACAAAAATCGGCTATATTCGCGGATAGTTTTATGCATCAATGAGCATAAAAAACCGCGAATTATCTCGGCACCATCGTAGATAAATCGGAAATGGAAATGCATTCGATTCAACAACAATAGAGTGCAGGAGAGATTGTAACGCACGAAGAATGAATTGCGCAACGTAACATTCGCGAATGAATGAAAATCATCCTGATGCATTTTGCACAACATAGCATATAAGTGTGAGTGCGCATCGACAGCTCTCGTTAGTTATTCTTTCTGTCCATATGTTATGTTTAAGAACAATTGATATTTATATCAATTGTGATAAAAGATGAGGTTATGACTTGAATGTAACAAAAATATTAACAACAGCAGTATTTTTGCTCAAATTTTCGACGCTTCCACATTTTAGACAATTATTAAACATCACTGGATGAAAGTATTGCAAATAAAGATAAAGACGATCAATAAATTTTGAAATAAGTATTAAAGTATTTTGAAATTATTGTTATTTAAAAAAAAATCAATTCTAGATTGCGGGAAAAAAAACGTGGATGTAAGGAAGAATGCGTGACGAGAGAGATACAGTCTGAGCGGTCACGACGACGTTTGAATTCGTGCTGCGTTTTTCAATACGGCGCATTTAGAGGCGACCGGTTATTGTTTCCCAGCTGCCACTCGGCGCGGTTCGAACTTTGCTCTTATCGCAGTAATAGGGTTTCGGCGTGACGCTGAATTTTCATGAAACTGCCGCGGAGCGTGTCCGGGCTGGAATAAAGCGCGCGATGCCGGCTTTTTCGAATGAAACGAGAATAAATTTTCGCGTTAGCGCGCGCACCGCGTCCAGGATGTAGAGAGCCGCGCCTCTAGCGCAATATGCAGACGCTTCCTCCGAATATGAAACCACTGAGCCGGCAAAACGGTCGATTGGACAAAAACGAATTCGCCGCGTTTCAACCGAGATATATGCTACGGCAGTTCAAGTCGTCCTTTGCGAATTAATTGGAGTTTGCGCGTGAGAACGTGAAATCGTATACGTGTATGCCTTTTTGGCGAAGAGAGAATCTGCGCACATCTGCCAAAACGCGAATGGCAAAATGTATTGCCAAAATGCGGGGATTGTTTTAAAATCAAACTAGCGCTTTATGGATAAATTAAAAAATAAGTCATTATGTGTGCATATTCGTATAAAATATTAACATCTGTGTAATAATAATTATGTAATCTACGAATATTTTCACATGTAAAACTTTTGTTGCATTTGACCACATAATGAGGAATATACATAATAATACATGGATACTGAAATAAAACACATAATAATTTATGAGAAAAATATCATTGATCGCGCTGGTTATAAAAAGAGGTCAATCTGCGGTTTTATCTGAGAGTATAATGTTGGCGCGGGATAATCAATCTATGAAAATCTCACATCGAATAATTATCCGCTCGCGTGTTGCGGATATCGATTCTTTTGAATTTCAATTAACCGCACAGACGAGGAGAACCCTCTCACGAATCAACATTCTGCGGTCGATGATTGACGAAATGAAAATATAATTGCGAGTCCTTTATGATAAAGGGCGCTGTGCAAAAGAATTGGTCCCTGTGATCGTCACCGTGATCATCGGTAAATCGACAAATCAAGACTACTCCAAGTTCTCAAAAGGAGATACAGAAGAATGAGAAAACAAAAGCTCCTCGCTAAAACGAGTGCCGAGCACCTCTTTATAATGAAATCTGCCAAAGTTTCACCGGTGGAAATACAGCTTCCCATTCAATCAGATGATGCACATTTAACTTTGAGAGTTTTGAGGATCACAGAGTCTGATTTGGCCATTAGATAGAGAAAACGGGTGACATGAGTGGAATATAATCATGTAACAAAGAAATGATAGGGGCATGGAAATGTAAAAGTGCATACGCAGCGACCGCGAAGATGAAGATTATGCATCAATTATTATTAAATTATAATTCTATATTGTAATTCTTCAATTACTCTCAATTTGAAAAGTATATTTTATTATTAAAACAGTTTAATGTTTCTCAATTAAACTTCTACCACGGTCATAAAAGTCAATTTGCGCGACTTTGCGGGGAAAAGAAAATAATTAAATATAAGTAGGAAAGAAGAGCGGTAAAAAAAGGAAATAAAAAGACTCCATATTGATTGACAGGGCGATAAAAGGGGCGGAGGGTGGAAGGCGCACATGCGGCCTAATGAGTATGCACGCGTGTGGGAGACGTGACTCAGTCCTAGGGGACTGCGTTAATTCCAGGAGACCTGATTAATCGGAAACAGGACTATCGTGCAAATAGGCGCAAGATAACCTGGTCGCGCCACTCCGCATCCCGCCTATCCACCGCCTTGTCCTCCCTTGCGCTCCATAATGCATCCTGATGGTGAGCGCTTCGATCGGCCCCATTCCTACGGATACGGAGTTAAGTCCATGGGGCATGTGAGAGCAGCGGCGTAGTAGGATCCCATCGATTTAATTACAATCGATCCGTCAAGCCTGTGAGAGATAGTCCTTCGTGCCGGTGGTGGCACGAAACAGCCGAGAGCGGCCGCATCGTCGCGGCTTGCCCTAAATCTCGAAAATGCATGCCTCGCGATCGTCGCATCCGATCGTTGCGCCGGGTTCGCGTGCCAACTTTGTTGATAGAACGTGACGATAATTGTTCAATTTATCCGAGATGATAACGGGATATTTACTTGAATAATTTTGACGCGAACTTTGAAGGATACTGAGAAATTATCCTCTATTTTTACGAATTGAAAGAAAATATTTGTAATTTATGCGCGTAATAAAATAATATTTGTGATGGTTTTATGAAAGGAAAATTTATCATATATCTGCAAAGTAAAAAAGCGTGTAATATATTTGAACTAATGGATCATGCTATCGCGATCACATCTATTCGAAACAAGAAATACGCGGAACGAATCTGTGACATAATCGCATGATAGATTTTCCTCGCTAGTGTATAATGTTCAGAAGTGCATAATACCTCGTTTACGTTTACAATGATGAATTGCGTAACAGCGGTCGCGTACCGCGCTGCATTACTCTCGGAAAGTTATGGATGACCGAGTTACATCGCTCGACTGCATCGCGCAAATGCGTCACAACGTCACCGTTGCATCGATGTCAACGGAAGATTTCTCGATGCATCAAGTACAAATCTATCGCGTCGCTCTAATTGCGTTCGATCGAGAAAACAGGATATCGCGCGCGCCCCTGTCCTTGGAAAACTTCCGACTCTACTTCATTCCGACGCGCGGCAAAGAAAAAAGCACGGATACAAAGCCGGCTATTAAATTGCAAAATAACTCGCCACATCGCCGAGACAATAAAAAAAAAAAAAAAAAGGGAGAATGAGAAAGAGGGAAAGAGAAAAACTACGCATACTGGACAGTTTAAAGGCGATAGCACGATTGCTCGCGCGCAGCGCAGCTCCATCGTTCATTGAACAGCAACTTTATCGATATCAGTTTTCAGTCTCTTTTTGCGTGCCATATCTATCCGAGTGAAATTGCGCGAACATTTTGTATTTTATCCCAAGCATCGCGTGGAATTCCATGAAGGGAATATTTATCGCGTCTCTGCGCGAAAGAGAGAAAATTCTTTTATCAATTGGCGACGATCCATATTGCGCGCGCTTAGCGCGTTTTATTGCGCTCCCAGCTGTCGGGGTTTCGAAGATGAAGAAGTGTAAAATTTCAAAAATCATCATCTCCTTGGACGACAACGTCAACGGCTTTATTGGACGATAGAAAAAGGTACCTTTGTGCTGTTTTATCTCGCTCGGTTACTCGCCGAGTGACGCACATTTATATAAAGTGCGACGCGACTTTGTTTCACGCGTCTCTTACTACTACTACTTCCAGCACTTCAATGCAATTTGAAAACTGTCGCCCGTCGCGATTCAAAGCCCGACTTTTACTTATTACATGACTCACTTTGCGAGATTATATTTTGCACCTGCCTTTTCCAGGAAAATTGTGTATAGAGAAAATCTATCGGGATAATACAAATGATTACTGAATCGAAATTTATTCGAGTTTACGAATGCGAATAATTTTATCGGTGGACGCTTTTCCATGTAGAAACGCTCGGTCAAATAAATTAATCAGTCTGAAAATATTATATAAGTACAAAAATTAAAATTACCCGAAATATAATATGCAAATATTTTATAAAGGTATAGTTTTACTTCACTATTCAATATTTTATAAATAATTTATTATCACTATATACTTACTTTTGTATCTATTTCAAGCTGAATTAATTTAGTTTTTATGGTTGATACACATATTTCCTTGCATTTCTTTCTCACTTTTTTATTTTTACTCATATATTGATTTTTAACTTTTTACATTTATGTTTATGTTATCTTTTTTCATAACAGTAGTGCGTTCTTTGATGTAGCATTTTGGTTTTACCGCGCTGCACTATTCCGTGTTATTCATCCATTCGGGATAAAGTCTTGCGTGGTAGGTAACGAAAAAAATATCGCGCTACGTTTGTTTTTATATCGCGCGAGTGTAGCGTGTGTAATAGCGGTGGCCACATTTTGCAAATAGGCGGCAGCATAATATCACACGTAAATAAAAAACAACATCTTTAACTTGTGCCGCATTAAATTTGCAGCGATAAGAACGGAAAAAGAAAAAAAAAGAAGAATTGCAGCCAAGAAATTTTCTCCTGCGCATAGCGCGGTCGCTCTTTTAATTATATTCGGCGTAATTAACGACGCGCTGCAACGCATAATGAACTATATATTCGCGGCACGGACAGTCGCGAATGCACATTCACGCCCGGTCGGCTTTCCGTTCTCTCCGTTATATATTTTATCCGGCGATTGAAAATAATTTATAATTATGGCCGTGGCGCACACGGTGCAAATGCCAATTAACGTGCGAAACGAAATGCGAATACACTTTACGCGCATGCCTACAGAACGTCCATCAGCGAGTTTTGTCTATCGACGCGTTTCACAAATAATGCACTCTTGCCAATAATAATTTTAGTTCGCATATAATATATAATATTTATCAATCTGTGTGTAATATACATTGCACCCGATTACGACCGATAATTTAATCATATAAACGTTTTTGAATTTGTTGGGAAGTTTTTTATTTATTATAGAGAATCAAATTGTAGAACTATATTAAACTTACTAAATTAAATTATATATAATTAGAAAACGTGTAGCTTTGGGACAATTTTATTTCTTGCTGACACAATGATGCAAGTGCATTTTTTTGGATGTTGATTTCATTATCTCTCATAGTTCCCGAAGCATTTAAAACGTCGCAAAAAATCTCCAATCAGTCTACATTTTATATATCGAAACTTGTTCGGTCACATAGCTTGATTAGAATTATCGATTCCAATAAAAGAGAGTTTCTGCGATAAAGCGAGATAAGTCAGCGAAATTTTTCTCGATTTAAGAACGCATAATAATTCAACCGATCAGAAGTAATTGCTATCTGGGACACGTCGGCTTAGAACTATCAGAAATTCCAACGAATGCGGCAGTATTCGCAAATGCTCTTATTAAATCTACACTGGAGAAAATATCTTCTTAATCTGAATAATTGTCTCATATCTTTCCATGGATCCATTTATTAGACACTAATATTGCATTTCGAAGTTTCTTTTTTATTCTGATCAAATTACTTAAAATAATTGTTGGTTGTGTTATTGAGAAAAAATATTAATAAGCATTCTTTTACAAATTTATCATTAATATACATATATGTAAAAATTTGTATATTAATGATATATTTATATATTAATGATTAATTTGTAATATATATATGTATAATGTACTATTTTGCACACTTGATAGCATCCATTTTCGCAAGCGTTCAATAAATTATTTTTCTTTTCTCTCACTCCCTTACTTCCTTTACGACGGCTTTTATCGTCATTCAGTGCCCCTGTAAGTAATGAATTTCTTCCAAGTTGCACAACCTTTTCGCCGCTCACTCTTCTTTCTTCTCTAGCGCACGTCGATAAACCCATCTCGTGGTTTTCTTCACACCGTTGATTACTCCCTCGAATCGATTTTCTATTGTGTATTGCATATCAATTTATTTTTAAAAAATTCTATATGATATCTAATATATTACGTTAATTCAAATTCGTATTAGTAAATGGTAGCGGACAATGAGCAATGAACACTTTGTTTTTGTAAAAATTGATTAAAATTTTTGTCAATCTTTATTTACCGAATATAAAATTATTCACTTTATTTGCAATTGTTTGAATAATGTGAAAAAATGGACTATTTATTTATTTATAAACTCATTTATGGAATTTAGAGAAACAGTCAATATTTTATATATTACTTATAGTATATTTATTGTAATTTTATATTTTTAATGGTCCTTTAATATTTTATTTGGAATATTATTTATAACATTGTCAATATTTACAATTTTACGAATCTAAAACTTGAAACATCAAGTGGCACCGGCACATGGAAGAACTCGTTGGGAAGCGGGTTAGTAAAGCATTAATCGAGCGGATTAACTCCACTAAGAGGGGGATTAAGAAAGTTACTTCCAGTAGCGAAAGAACTTAAAGCCACTATCTGCTGCTAAGCAGTTTACGGAAGAACAATCCGACGACGTCGTCAAACGCTTCCTTCTTCGCATGGCGCGCGCAATTCGTTTCTTTTTTTCTTTTTTTCTCGCTTTTTTCTTCTTTCGAAGATGTTTCGCTTTTAGAACAAAGAATTCCAAGAGGAGATCAGCCGCATTGTGTGCTTTTTCACCAACTCTCACGTAATTTTCTGAAGCTTTCGGCAGATGCTATCTTCTTCAGGCACCTTTCTTTGGTACACATATTTATCACTAAACTTTTTTTTTATAATAAATTTATATTTTTTTAATTTTATTTTTTTTACACAATATTAAATTTGGAAAAGATTTAAATAAATCATATAGCGCGCGTAAAACATACACACACACATACACACAGTCTCTTATCTATTTAAAGTTTAAAAATTATAATTAATTATATTGTAGGTAAAATTTCTCAATTTCTCCACAGTGAATGTAACGGTATATATTTTACCAGACAGATAAAATAAATTGGTATGCATTGCTTGGATAAGCCTCTTGCTGAGGCAATAAACCGAATTTTGTTTGGTTCACTTAGCTTGCCTTTGTCACAACGGTTATCTCGATTTACTGCGGCTGACACTGTAACGTCGAACTTGTCGAAAAACTTTGGAACTCGCTTGATCGTGACATGAAGCGCAAACGACGAGAGCTAAAGCAGGAGAACATCAAGTTAACTGACGATCATCTAAGACACTTGGACCACCGTTGGGATAACTTTGCCGTGTAATGTCTAAGCACATTTCAGCCATACAATATATATAATATTTGAGGCTGCTGGATAATTTAAGATATAGTTTCGAAGCTGTCATCATGTGTACAGGATGTGCTCTGATGTTTTTCTGGCGAGACATTAATAATTGCATTCATGTATTCATCATCGCAAATTAAAAATTTTTCTTAATTGAATACATTAAAATGTAAATGGGTGACAAAATCGTGTCTTTAAATATTATCTCGGCTGTAATTAAGTAGAAATTTTATTTTCGATTAATCGCTGAGAGAGTTGGAAAACGTTCGATAAATCGTAGCAGTTACAAAGCGAAGTTACAATTGGACAACTGTTGTTTGCGATTTATTAAATTTGCATCTATCACGGCTGTACTGACCAAGAGCATTTCCTCTTGCTCTCAAAGCAGCTCAGAAACCATTTAACATAATTTCCAAAGGGAGAAGGATTTCAAAGTGATTGACAAATCACATGGACAGGCATCTGCAAGCCGCTTATGGCAACGATTAGGTCTATTCTCTCGCGAGCGCATAAAGTGGGATTCGTCGAAGTACATGCGCGCCATTCCTCTGGTATCGCGATCCATTTATCTCTAGTTTCGCGATATTACGAATCGGCGAATCGATTTGGAATGATAATGCGGCGTTCACGCACGTGTTCGTGGATGATGCGTTGGTAATGGTGGTGGTGGTTTAGCGAAGGGTAGAAGGCAACGGATCCACGAGATTGTCAGCCATTCCAGACTCCGGGGATTAACTCGCCCTGGAGTGCATTTCTACCTCCCCCTCCCCCCTTCTCTCTCTCTCTCTCCTTTCTTCTCGCTCTCTCTCTCTCTCTCTCTTCCTCTCTGTTCCATTTGATGCCTTCTCGCTTCTTGATAGTCCTTCGTCTTCTACAGCTCCGGTACCCCTTCGTCTCTGTCTCTCTTGAATACCCCCTTCGATGTGGGGGGGGGGGGGAAGCACTCGCAGTCATTTTCCCCATTTTGCGATTCGATTTCCGCCGATATTGCTGCCGTCTCGCTAGATTCTTCTATTCGGTTGGATGAAGACGCCGCCGCCGAGGGAGATATATTCGCTCGCGATAGGAAGACAGAAAGAGACGAAAGGGAATCGGCGGAATCGAGACGGAAAATTGGTACGCTTGGTATGAGGAAGAGAGAGATGGTGCGCGTGACATAGGCGAGGAATGCGCGAATGCGAAGTCAAGCGGAGGAAGGGACGGACGAACGAACAGATAGACGTACGACGAAGCCATCGAGGCGACGTCGACTAATTTCATCGTCGACATTGCCTCCTCTTTTTGCAATAGACCTCGATCGCGCATCCGAGTTTCGCGATGCATGCATAACGCGAACAGTGCATGCATGCAGCATCTCCTGCAATCGTGGTGTAGATCGCTCGCTCTCCGATGCCATCTGCTTCTAATTAGTGTAAGATGTCTGTAGACATTATCACATTCGCAGACATTATCACATTAACTTTGCTTTACGAATTTTGTTCGTAAGAATCTCAAGTTTGATTACGTCAGTTCTAAAATGAAATGATAAACTGAAATAATTTTTACAATTTTTATTCGAAGTGACAATAATTTTTAAGTAATTAACAGAATTTTCAAGAGAGAATAGCACTATATATAATATCATTTTTCTTATTTACTGAAGTATGATTAGACGGCCGTTGTGTTTTAAGAATTGTACGATCATACAAGAATAACATTTGAAATCAAGTTGTGCGGGAAATATTAATACTGTATTAATTATGTATGATAAAAATGAATATTTCAGAGTATTCTGAAAACAAAGTAAAGTTATTTTAAATGTCATTTGCTCTGTGGTTTTCCTGTTTTGAGACATATTGCTCGATCACTGAACGTTTTCCAATACTTATCTCATATCGGACATTTTATTTGATAACAATAAAAGACTAGAATGAGTATCTATATATGTTTATATATACAAACTAGTGAGCAAAACTAATAATTTTTAGTACGAGAAATCTAGAGTATGAGTAGAGAAAGCCGTTTTACTTTCTGTTAAAGTCGGACTCGATATTATTTATTTCAGATATATCGGAAATATTTATTGAAACTTGTTACATCGAGTAACGGATAAAGTTGAGTTTATACACCGAGTAGCTGCATACTTCTTGCATTTGTTTTAACATACCCGTGTCCTAAACTTCAGAGGCATATTGGAATTTTAATACAGTCGCGGCGATGTTAATAAATCTTCGCAAAACAATCTTCCACGCAGATTCTTTATACGGCAACATTCGTTGTGGTTTTAACGGAATTCACTGAAATTATTTAACGAAACAGAAGTTGCACGACGTTTCTATTTAAAGCGTCAAGGGGTTAAAGAAATTTACTCCATACGTTTATCGTTGAACAATTGTTATATTATGTAAAACTTCCATAAAATATGCCAAGGTATTCTTTAATGAGGATACTATATCAATTCAGTTTTAAACCAAATTTATGTTATTACTGTTTATCTTTAATAATTCGTGATTTTTATCGTATATTACATTAGCTTATATCATAGATCAAACTTCTAAGCCCGACAACGTAAAATAACTGAATTATATATGGAGTAGTCAATTTTTTTGTGCGACGAAAAGTTGGCTTATTCACTCGCTCGTTCGAAGGACAAAAATTGGCCAACCACGTCATCGGTCGATATCGAAAAATCGCGGACACTCGCGTGTTCGCTCAGCGCGCGACGTCACCGTATTGTTTTTATGAAGTGATGCAAGCTGCTGCGGATTTGACGAGATTGGAACGAAACTCGTCACGCCGAAGTCGATGGCTACGCCACGGATTGATCCGCCTCACGTTTCCATCCGGCAGTTTGCTGTTGTGTGTACTTGTACGCGCGTGCCAATGTGTGCATGCACCGGCCGGACCAATCGAACTGTCCGATGCAACCGGGTCGCAATGCGATCGGTACGGCATTGTGCGCCATAACTGAGGGTGAAATTAACCGTGATCCAGATCAAACGCTCCTAAACTCTAAGCGCGCACCATCGAAATCCGAATCTGCGACATCACTGACCTGCAATGCAGCCAATTCTGCGAGTCTGCGTACATGTATATATGCGAGTGCATATAGGCGTACGTGTACACATGCAGGCACAAAGGGAAAAGCAGTACATCCGATAATTTGAGAAGTTTTGCAGAAGAGGGACTCAAGTTCAAAAGTGTAAAGTGTATTGAAAAGATGTGATTGAGTCTTGAGGAAAAAATTTGTAAAGTTGTGCTCTCCACATGTGAATATCAGCATTAAAATATTACCTTTTATAATTTGAGAAGTTCCATAAAAGAGCCATAACCGAGAACGCAATATTGAGAAAATCGTGGTCAAAGACTTGAGTTTTAAATAAAGTTTGGTAAAGTTGGAAATAAGATATCGCGAAACTTTAACCATGTATTCTACATACATGGTTGTATATGTAACATGGTATATATTCTTTCTGCAGTCCTGAGAAATAATATTTGGTACGAATGTAGCTGCACCGTGAAAGTATACAGAAATGGAAAAATAAGTTAAAATACATTGGGATTTGTTTTTGTCGAAAATCCTTTATTTTATTAAAGAGAATCACACGTTAACGTAATATAATCAGATTTATCAGCATTTACACTGCGGAAAACCATATCGCAGGAGATTCGTATTCCTTTACATAACTCTGAATTATTCACTATGTAGGAGGTTCTACATCTGTGCACGGGTGAATGCATATTTCCCCTCGAGGCGAATATACGAGATAATCATTGGCCATAATATGTATGGTAGAATTGCCGAATTTGGACTGGCTTCTTGATTGGATCATTGTGAGAAATTTTGGTTTTGCTTTTTGTGTGACAAAAGCAGAAAGGAAAAAAAATAGTTTCCGATCCAGATTAGGCAACTCTCTCCTATTATGCGATGTTTTTGCGGACAGCGCTTTGATTATTATTGCCGCAAGTTGAGGTTTAATTATATCGAACTAATTATGATCAGCGATCCGTGTTTAGTTGAATCAGTCTTGCCCAGCGAAGTTTAACTGAAGATCACAGGGGCTACTTTAATGTGACTCTAGATTGCATTATCAATATTGAAGCCGGTAATCCAGCAAAACCCGGATCTTAACTAAAAAAAAACTGATATCTCGCCGCCGATATTTGCATCGGTGTATTTTGCTTGCATTTCTCCGGGAGTTTACGCGTATAATAATTCATTGCTGCGGCAATTAGGTTTATTGCTGGTAGAAAACAGTAAACCGAGATTACTCGCGATAACGAAGTAATCGATATATACTTCGAACGGCTTTAACTTCCACGTTTCTGCTTTCAAATCGCTAATTTTTATTGCGAACTTTTATTGCGACACTTGCATGATTGCACTGCACACATTGGGCATTTTAAATGTTGCATAATATGTTTTTTTCCAAACATGATATTTTAAACCATTAAAATCCAATTCCTCACAAACCCGTTTTTCCAGATTATGTGTCCATGTATATTTTATGTGTATGCAACATGTAACAATGTGTCAAGCTTTTAATTTTTATCCTAAAGGAAGAGCCATTTATTCAGATTATATTTCCGTATATGTTCGTAGTTTTTACGTAAAATCAGCTTTCAAAAATTTATAAATTTTATTATTATTTATATCTCTTTCGAAATAAATCTTTTTAGAATAAATCTATTCTGATCTGATCTCGGATGTAAAAAAACATATCATTTTGTGACAATTTAACGCAAAAACACACGTGAAGTCTGAGCTTGCACAATTTGCTCCACAGTTTCTTAAATCAACATTTTGTAGTTAAAGCTCAAATTTAAACCGTGCCCGACGACTATAGCGTCTTAATTACAATTTAACATCTCTTAATTTACCAGTAGCGAGGTTTGTTATGCTACGCAACTTCTTCGTCCGTCTTCTGCAAACGGTTCGTTGCAAATCTAGAAATAACATCGCGGTGCTATATGGCGCCAAATAAGAAATTCTGATTACTTTAGTCTTTCCGTGACTTAATCCACGAAGCTGAACTTGCACTTAATCACACCCTTCAGATTTTATCTCGTTTGTCTTCTTTGGACGAATATAATATTCCAAGAAAAGAGACTAATGAAGAGAAAATCAATGCTTAAGATGTAATTTTTTAAAGAATAGTTTTATATTCTTTTTAAAAGAAGCAAACATTTATTTTCATAACCAATGTATAAATAAATTCTGTGAGAAAAGGTCAAATCAACCTTAAAGAGAATTGGAGCATTGTGCCGAAATCGTGTAAGTGACATTAACGGGACGGAAATTACATTTCTAATGGAAAATTGATTCTAAATTTGTCAGGAACCTCTTTTGAAATACGTTTTATTTTATCTCTGGAACATCTCGAATGAAACTAACGTGTTGGAAAACTACTTCTTAAATCACGGAATTATCGCGTAACGGAGCATAACGAAGGGCGTTGATGTACGAGCGAGCAATTTCTCGATTCCGCTCGGCGCGAAGCGTTTGCATTTGTGAAATTCACGCGGCACAAGCGTCGTCGTCACTCCGGCTCTGGAACGACGCTGTCAAGAACGATCCGTCTTGGCCGCTATATCAGATCGAAGGGCGTCGACGACGACGTCGACGACGACAGCGCGATAAGGGTCGGATAAGAAAGGGCGTTCGGGAGAAGATGGATAGATAGATAGCCGACGTGTCTAACGACGACGGTCCGTTAATTCGTCACTGACGGTTTCGTCAGTATCATGATAATGCCCCGGAGGCCGATGCACCTCCGTTGCAGCGCACGGTGACGGAGCGTTTGTAATTAATCAGAAGCGCGACGTCGAGAATGTAGGCGGCAACGCGCCCCCGCGGCGACCTCTCAACAAGGCGGGAGACGGAGGGCAAAAGGGCTGGCTGCAACGTTTACACAGCCAACGCGGATACTGTGCAATCGGGTGCATATCTGCGCCTGCAATACGTTGTAGACGTTGAACAACGGGGAAACCGGATACGTGTGCACCAGCGGCGTTGATGCCCCGGAAAAGAGAGAGCTCCGAGCATAATTGCGCATTGGCATACACAGCGTGCGCTGTGATGTGTGTTGCAAATATCCTGCCCGCCCGACAACGTCTTGTTTACGCGCGAACAATGCACGCATCCGCATCGCGCCGAGTAAGTCACGCGTGTCTACATATCCACCGCTCGTAGAATTTACAAAGGAACGCTGCATTAATCGTTCCGACACGCGGAAAATCATTGACAATGATGAATTTAGCGAGGGGATAAAGTGACATCGATCTTTTCCAATTTGTAATTGGGGGGGGGGGGGGGCAAAAAGTGCGTAAGCGATTTTAAATTAATTGCAATATTTCTATTGAAATACATTTTTTTTTTTTTAAACCTAAAATTATTTATATTTGCAAACACGGATTGTTAAAGCGCTATGAGGATGTAAGATACATCAAAGGATGGCACATGACTACGGCGTGTAAATGATGCTGCAGCGTAATTACAATGTATATGGGGAAGAAACTTTCTCACGCCGGAACTCAAACTTCCACGGCAAGCACATAATGTATAGTCTGCAGAAAATTACCCTTCTTCATCTTCGCTCAAATTATGTGATAAGTTTAGTCGCAGCTTAAAAATGAAGCTTTTCATGATCGCTCAATAACAGACATTTTTGTAAAAAGGTCATAATAATATCCTCATAATGGTTAATAATTTTTCATTAAAGTATAATTTTCTTAAAGTAAAAATAAGCAAAGTTTAAAGATAGCGTATTTTTCACGACGCTTAATATGTTTTCTTAAACTTTTTGGTTGCATTATTTTTACAAACGCGGATAATTTTTAATTGTAATTTCAATATCAATGAAATACACACAGCTTGTGCAAGATACAATTTTTCTACTATTAATAAAGTATAATTTGTTGATAATAACATATGCGTGTTAAATATTTAACTCAAGATAATTGTCGCAATTACAGTAATTAATATATATGGAGATTTTTAATTCCGCATGTTTTTCAAACTTAATTATCACCAATTAACGTTTTGCGGAAGGATGGTAAACACCAGCTGGCAGCGAACTCTGTATGATTAATTAGCTGCTGTTTATCTAGTGCATTCGCCTGTACAAGCTCGTGCACTGTGGGATTGAATATATACCGGCTATCTCGCGGGTACGTCGAGAAGACGGAAAGGGAGCGAGATGAGAGTGCGCGCGTCTAAATACGAGAGAGAGGCTGCTCTCGCATCCGAATGAGGCACCCACGACACGTCGATATGTATTCATTTGCGCGACAATTCTCGAAGCACTCTCGCGGCACGAGGCGCGGTCGTAATTATATCGCGAGGCAAATTGGACGCATTTGTGTTAAACGTTACATCACCGCGTATTACGGCTGAGCAATTAGAGTAAGTTGAATGTAACAACTTTTGGATTTAATTATTATCAAAGATTATAATATCTTTGATATTTTACTTTGATACTTTAACTGAATCAAATCTTGAAATATTATCAAAATAACAAGATAATAATAACACTTGTAAACATATTATGGCAAAGATGGATGATTTTATAAACTAGCTATATCATTAGTATTATTCTGAGATTTGGATAGTTATCTTACGTTGAATCATTTTTTATGTTACTCTAGTTATATGTACAAATACCTAGGCTTACGTAAGATCTAATATAATGCGGACTGGAGAGACCGAAGTAGCCGAAAACAGGGGCGAAATAATGCATACTCGAATGAAAATGGAGTGGATAATACGCAGCAGATTATATAGTTGCAATGTACGAAGAGGAGATGCAACGCAGTGGCATAATACACTATGCCGCAAGGGTCATTAGGTCAGATGCATAAATGTGAATGGTTCTCGAATCGTCCGGCTAATGGCGGACCTGAGAATTAGGTGTATTAAGATTAAAAGCACGTGCAAGGAGAACGGCCTTTTTACGTTTCGATTTGTGCAATGCGAATCAGGTTAATTCAAATTAACTATAAAATATTGCAATTGATAATTAATTTACCTTTACTTACATTACTAATGAGCATTTGTACGTTCAATTAATTAATAACTTTTAATTATTAAATGTCATTACTTAGATTAAATTTATTTATAGTGATCCGTGTGTACTTTATGAAATACGTTTCAAATATTTAACGGTCGTTATTGATTTTTATAAGTAAATAACGTTTTGTTTGTGTTAGAAATGAACTCGAGGACATAAATGGCGCAAAGATTCGATTATTATTTTATTTATTTATTCTCTCCCAGCGTAATTCTCGTGTAAATGCAAATGCGAAATTGTATGACGTCATATGAGAGCATTGAACGCGTACGAATAGATGTACATGCTGGTAGCGGTGAGGGGATGAGTTGGAGCGTGCGAAATTGCGTATATGTAAATGCAGCGCACATAACAATGCTGCATTATTGTATACCGATGCGCTAGGTTGCGTCGCGGTTGGCAGATGCAGCATCCAGTGCGCATCTAATACGTCAACGGTAACAAAAATATTTCATTCCCAAACTCGATTGTTCACTTATTTTGACCTGGCTTTCAAAGATAATATAATCGCGAGAGAATCGAAAATAATTCTTAATATCCAAAAGTTTTTAATAACTTTAGTAAAATATGATTGACTTTTATATACGAGATTATTTGAGGAAATATAATTCGCGAAGTTAAGATCAATTGCAAAATACACAGACACACACACGCGCGCGCTTGCGCGCGCGCATAAAAGGAAATATACAGTCGACCCGTTACAAGGGTCGCAGATGCTGCGCTTTAATCCACCAGCTTAATTGGATTTTTATTCGAATCGAGGAACGCGCTTCGAGCTTCGAACCGATCGCAATTTTCAGAGCGCGGAGACGGAATTCATTATGATCGAGCGAATCGTGTTTCCCCTTCATTACACAGTCAGGCGCGATACATGCAAATGTACGAACCAGCGCTGGAACGACGTCGCGCGAGGCCTGGTGTACGTGTCCCTTCAGCACGACATCAAGGGACCAAGATGGTCAATACGAAAGGGTGCTCACTCGAATTACAGCAAACGAACGTTTCAGGTGGCCGCTAAAAATAGAATACAAGCGCGCTGAACTAGCAAACACATCGCTCCGACTATTGTACCATACGCCATTTACAAAAATGTCACTGGGAATAATGGAAGGGAAACGTTTGTACTCCGGATATTTAGTTGCGCAAACGCTACGTCAGTCGGATTATATCATATTTCCATGCTCGTGACAGTTCTTTGATGTTTGCTCGCGGAGGAAAGTTGGAGGCGCTTTCTCGTGAGTGTTCTTTCGAACTGCTTCGCATGACGTTACGTATATGATATGTGCGATATTACTCCTTTGAATTATGTTATGAAAAACAAATGTTACAAATTTTCTTCAAAATCTTGTGCACCTCTTGTTTCTCCGTTTAATTCGGTGCATATTTGGCTTTGTGTTAATTATCGCGCAATTTTTTTTCATTAATATAAAAAACATTCAAATTGTTGAATAATTTATAGCATTCAAATGTTTTTTTGAAAAAATTTTTGATTACATATACAATATTTTTTTAAAATTACTTCAAAAATATTCTAATATAATCGCAATAAAAATAATTGAAGAAAAAAAACCAACAAACTTGTAAAAAAAATATTATATAAATTTGTTTGTTTTTTTAACGTATCGCGAATTGGTAACAAATTTAACGTATACTCAAATATTGTTCAAATAATTCACGAAATGGAAGAAACTGCGATCGTGTGCAAAGTTTTAGGTGTGAAACGCGTATTTTCAGCAGACTCGAGTTACCGCAGCGAAAACGCGCCGGAATAGCGATTTCCACGCAAATTCTCGCTAACGAAGTGAAAATTCGTTAGCATCGACCGCAGACCACCGAGTTTTCCGTGACTGTCGTTTGCTATGCGGCTCGCTGACGGTAGGAAGTCGCCCGCGCCGGAGAGATGAACGTCATCCGGTATCGTTGCACGTATCGAGGATGTGGAAGACAAGGATGACGGGGCGACGGGTGGCGGGGGGAGAGGGTGACGGGGGATGCGAGATGGCGCGTGTATAAACGCGGCATAGAGACACGATGTGCCGGTGCATAGCTGTAAACCGGGGTGGCGCAGGTGCATCACTGCTGTAGAACGCAGGAAGCGCCGTGTATAAACGTCGTTCAGTTCTGCTGCATGCGCGCATGTACGTGCTTGCGTGTGTGCGGCCGCTGCATACGTGTGATCCGTATCGAGGTGCTGCGCGCCGTGTATCGCAGCGTTCTCGGAGGTTCTCCGGGCGAAACGACGTCCAGGTTATCAAACTGCCGTTCATGCATAATGCACCGATCTCTGCAGGTATCTCGCGCTCTGTCTCTCCCCGGTTGTCTACCTCTCCGGTCTTTCTCTTTCTCTCTCTCTCCCTCTCTCTCCCTCTCTCTCTCCCTCTGTCTCGTATGATCCTTTCCTCCCTTCTCTTTTACCCTTAGCCGGAGTTCTCGTCGATCGCCAGAAAACAAGGTTCCGGAATTCCGGGGACAAAGCTGCGGAAGTGCTGGCATCAGCTGCGGTGGAGATCCTCTATCAGATTTCCTCCGCCGCGAGCAAACGGAGGATGTCAACGTGTAGCGAGTGATAAGAGTGAAGGAGAGAAGAATGAGAAAATATAGCGATCTTGCAAGAATGAGAAAGAATCGGTTTGCACACCGCCAAACACGTATAGGCGCATTTTACTGGCGATGAAAGAATGATTCAGTCGCAAAGACGGACTGGCATGAATCGAGCTACGATTTCATATTTATGACAGGCGGTTTAAGAAATTTGTTGCATATTCGAAACGACAAAATACGAGTTACAGACTCTATTCAAAGTCTGACTGAAAAATTATTTTACTTATTGTTGGACATCTCTTGTATTCCGAAGGTCTGAATGAAAACCATTGTTCTCCCATAATTAGCAAACATTTCGAGATACACATTCATCAATTACTTCATAAATTTATCAAACTTAACGTAATATATTAATTATCAATCATATTTTAGATAATTAAAATATACAAAGGTGTGAAGAAAACATGTATCATAATTATTAAATTATTACGGCATTAAAACTTTCTTTTACTGATCGCTTAAATGCTTACATAACATCTAACTGGTTTATCTGTATCCAGATTTATTGATGAAATCAAAGATTATATCGTGAGTGAGTTAATAACCTCGTTATCTTCTATCGGAAATATCCTCTCGTACGCGATGAAGCAGGAAACCGAAGCTGGAAATGAAAAAGTGAAAGAGGACACGGTAGGTGCGCACACTGCCGAGCACGATATACGTTTTATTGCCGATGAAAAGACGGCTCGGTCGAATCCGTTGCCGTAACTGGAGCGATCAATCCGTTAGATCCCTCTTCCACAGCATTTTTATTCTCGATACTCGAACGAAGAATCTTTCTGTCAGGAATCGACGACTCGCAATCCTACGCCTTTTAACATAATATGAAAATCCTATAGATTTTTTTTCTTTTCATTTTATGACTGTATCGATATATCTTATTTCTCTCGAGAAAATTCATATTTTTTAACTGAGTTACAAGCGCATTTTCTGCTTAGCGATACATAAAAGAATTTTGAAGTAGGATATATCTCATTCACTGCAAGTGTTTTTGAGTTTTTTGTAAAATTTTATTTAAAATTATTGTGTAAAATAAATTTCTATTTTTGATCGCGCGTAATCTTTAATTGAATATATTTTATACTGAAATTTTTGTCACACACTGTTGATGAGATTTTATAATAATTCGAAAAAAATAGACTTTTTTAAACAAAAATAATGTTTGGACTTGAAAGATGGAGTAGATGAGAAGTAAGTACAGTGCTAACAACCATTGATGCATTCTTTATGCAATTCCTTCCTATATAAAGAGTGAGCATAGATTATTCTATGAAATGTGTATGATTCGATGTTCCAATGCAGATAGAAACCGATCGAATTGATATTATTGCTCTATTCCGAATAAATGGCTCGTTTTTAAAGCCGTGACATTTCCGCTGCATTTTCTGTCGTAATTCTCGGGCGCTACGCAGCGCGTTGTACACCTTTGTGTATTTTACAGTCTAAACTCCTTATTCTGAATACGCCTTGAATGTTGCATAAACCAACATATCTCGACTTTACAGCAGAAGCTTTCTCGTCTCTAAGCCGTGGAAAAATTGGCAGAGATTTATGGGAAATTGTTCCCCTCTTCGTAGAACTTGCCATTGCTTCAAGAACTATGTGAGATTACTCTCGCAGTAAGAGCGATCTTGATGCGCATTCCTCTCCGCGGAAGTAAAATCTTGCGACGGGAAACAGACGGCAAACGCACGTTTATTACTTCTTGTAAATTTAAAAAGTTCAACAGTAAATATATCCCGGTCTTTAAATGTCAAATTGGACTTCTAAGAAAGTGAAGTCTACTCGCAAACTGAAATGAACAGATTTATTATTTTATTTCATTCCAAATACTTACTTTATAAAACTGTCTGCCTTTTTAATCGTTTACTCGAAGACTGTTAGCGTTTCAACATCTTAATTTGAAAAAAATTGATTTTAAGATTGCTACAAAATTAAAGTTAGGATTGGAAATTTCAATTTTAACTTTAATTTCTGGCGCTATATTTGTCCTATACTCTGTTTGTAACTTTTTCTTTAATTATAATCACAATTTTTACCATGTTTCAGGACGAGGAGTGGTGCTGGACAGTCAAGGGCCGGTGCTCGTCTCAGAGCCGCGCTCTAGCGTGGAGTTCTCAAACGACACCGGGGCGATGATCCACTGCTCGGCCCACGGCAGTCCCTCGCCGAGAATCGACTGGCTGATGGGCGACGGCTCACCGGTCTTACCGATACCGCATATCCGTGAGATGCTGGTAAACGGTTCCATGTACTTCCTGCCGTTCGGCGCCGAGAGCTACCGGCACGATGTGCACTCGGCTGTCTATCGCTGCCAAGCGTCGAACAGCGTCGGCAAGGTGCTCGGCCGTGAAATCACTGTAAAGGCCGGTAAGTAAGAATAAGGGAGAGAGAGAGAGAGAAACTACCTTTATTTCTTCCCCGGCTCTCTCGCCTCATCTCCGTCCGTCCACCCTTTTCCAACCGATTGATTTTTCATCATGCCGTAAAGCCCGTACGTATGATAGTGGAAAAAGACAAGTCAGACGACGCTAGCGTGATGTGTAGCTTTATGAGTTTTGCGTACGACTTTGAATTTTCCATCCAAGTCAAGAATCACTTAACCTTATTATTATGTTCTCATAGATATCAGTTTTACATATAGAATTTGTTACAAGTTTGTTTTAATATCTCGCGGACAGTTTAATTTTCAGTACTAAACAATTTATTCTTCGTTGACTTTGATAATTTTTTCTCGGTAAAAACTGTAATTTAAAATTTGCTTAATAATAAAGCTAATGATATCTGTGAAAATTTTATGAACCGCTTTATATAGAAAAGAAGGGTTCAAAAGTTTTCGTTTTTTTAGGTGACTTTTTAAAATAATTTTTCAAGAGCAGAATTCCATATAGCTGCTTCACATTTGCGGTATAAAAACGCAGACTGCGCTGTACAATGTAAAGGTTAGCAGTGTCCGTTAGGGCACTCTGGCTTGTTAAAAATGCACGTACATTCTCTGAAAAGTTGTGACGGCACTTTTTAGAAGCATAGAAACGCCACAAACACGCTACAATTTAAAAATCCTAGATTCATTCCGCATGATCTTGTGATCGCGAAAATTGCTTGCCTTTAAAACTTATTAAGAGATTAGGTTTTTCGTTAAAAAAAACCTGCGACGCGTCTATATGAAAAACGAGATGCTAAATTGACTAATTAACTGCAATTTAAAAAAATTTTAGTATTTGTAAAAAAATTTTTTTCCAAAATATCTTAAAGTTTTTGAATATATTAATTAATTTCCTACTTTTGGTTTATATTATTTATACAATTGATTCGAAAATGGATTAAATTGATGCTTCATATAAAATGTATTTTATAATTATAGAATTCTTTGAATATTTCTGACCTCTCTTCAATATCGTATAATTGTAGGTACCATTATTATAAATTAATTATGATTGTAAATACAAATTATAATTATGAATTTACAGCCGCATTTATTTTTTGAATCTTATTATTAATTCTAAAATATTAAATGTTGCAAAACTTTGCGAGAAAAATTCTCACTTTAAACTTTATTGAAATTGTTCTTTAAACACCATATATTATATATAATTCAACATATCAACACTAAAATTTTTACAATCTTATAACTCAAGTTTAACAGCATTCTCCAACATATTTCACCGTTATAAAAATTTGTTATCTGAAAAATGTGTTAGAGAGTTATTTTTCAGATGTATTTAACGTCAATTGCGAGACAGTAAGGTTGTAACTCGTTGCAAAGTTTCTCCTCGGGCAGTCTTCACTGCATGTTTCGAATGCCCCACGGAGTTTGCCGGAGAAAAATCAACAGTCTTCGGCATTATCAGATCGTACCGTTCTTCGTGAAGTACCTCCACCGAGGTAAATGTAATCGACCATTCCCCGGAATGACGTTTTAAACCCTCGTCGGAGTGCGGCAAGAATAATCGCGCGTTCGGCAAGAGCCAAGCCAACTACATTTATCGCGAATGGGGGGAGGCACCCCCTTTCCACTCGCTTCTCCCCCATCTGCCGTCGCCGCCGCAGTAAATGGATGGCTCTAAATTCACGCTCGCTTGTAGCTAACAACTAGTGCTCACTGCCAAGATCAAGATCCGCGGCTTGCCGCGCGAGTTGCTAAAGTATGCAGAGATGCATTTATGTACGTAGACATGAAATGCTTCAAAACGCATAATGAGAAGCAGATGACTCGTGGATAAGGATAGAAATGTAAAAATTAATTTATCAAAATATTACAACACAAGTTGATAATTAATTAAATTTTATAGCATCGTAACGAGTAATTATAACGAAGAGATAAATTTTTTCTGCAAAGATCGTAATTTTTAATTCTTTTTTTATTAATAATAATCACGCACAAGTTTGCAATTTGTACAGTCGTATATAAAATATTGCAATTATACACAAAATTTGAAACTTTTACGAGATTCTATCTAATTACTTTCACGAAATTTATCGCTGAACGGAAGTAGAAACAGACCATCGTATATTTTGATCAGACATAAAACGAGAACTCCATCGGAGGAAATCCAACGCTCGGTTATCTCCAAACGAATTTCGCGGATGAAAGATCGAGCGCGTCCTACCGCGTAATTTCATGAAGAATGTATCGGTCGATCGACGCAAACAGACGTTTTTCGGCCACGCTATGTACATCACTTGCGATAAACGACCGCACGATTTCTTCGTTTGCGGCTGTAAAAAGTCCCAAAGGTCCGATAGGTATCATTTATCTCAATTAGTGATTAACAAATACATCGATTTTGCGAAAGCAATCCTGCTTAAGTGGGAATTGAAAAAGATAGATTATTGGCAGAAAAGTTAGAAATCGCGAAAAAATATAAATTTTGCAAAAGAAATTTTTTTTATCAAGCTACAGAGTGTTAAAAATACGTAATTTAAGAACAAAACAATGTGTTCTTTTTTTACTCAGGACTATCAAAATAAAAAATTTTTTTAAACGATTAAAAGCACATGAAAGTTCAAACTTCAACCTTTCAAATGTTTTTTTTTTTTTTTTTTTTTTTTTTTTTTTTACGAGGATTTTTACCGAATTTCAGCGGTTTAAAAATTGCTCAATTTTATCTGAAAAGTGTTTCATATTTTTTGTGGTGTATAATGTAAGCAAAAAATATAACCATTAAGCGAATATTTCTTTTCACAATTTATCTTACACTTATTATCAAACTATAAAGAATAATTAGTATTTGCGAGAACAATGAGGTAGGATAGAAGTGCCGAACTACGATGTTAATAACCTTTCAACGTTAATGTGCTCGGCTATCTTTTGTTAAAGATATTAATTAAGAATAGAGAATGTTGGAAGCTAGTTAATAGCAAATAATAAACAGCAAATACATGATGCAGTACACATTCCAATGATAAACGCAATATAAGTTTTATTAGTTTATCAAAGTTTTATGTATTTCTGACAGAAATTACATTTTGCTTATACAAAGTATCTCATAATGTTCGTTTAAACGCTCGTGTACAGGTAGAGCGCGGTAAACTGAACAGAAAAGTCCGTTTTGCAATTATCGCAATAAATGAGATATTAATTAAAAAGGATTGACGAATGATAGCGCGCGGCTAGACCGCGGGCTGTACGTTCTAGGTGGGTCAGCGGCGCGCCGCACGGCAAATAACAGTATTACGGAGATCCAATCTCACGCGCCATTTCTGCCCGCTCGTTGCTCGCACTGTTGTCGTTCGTTGACGTGCGATACGCATCAAACAAGTCAAACAATAATCATTGAAAGATTGAAAGAGCTTGTTGTCTATTCAATTCCTTCACAGATTTATACTTTCGATATTCAATTTTTGAATGCTAAGTAATCGGAAGCGGTTCAAATTTTACCAAAAGAGAAATCGATTCCGGCTTTGTCCAAGAATATGCTTGCTATGCGAAATAGCGAGTATTATTAATCACGCGGACAGCAGAAATGATCGTCTTCCGATTCGGGAAGCTCGCCGGGAGAAGCAATATTCATCACTCGGATTTGACGTTGCTTATAGAACAGCTACGATATATCGTCGCGCGACACATAGCATTCCTGCCGTCTCCTAAAACCGTCATATTCGACCCGCTTTCCTCGTCTTCATCTCCGCCTCTGCCGGAAGATTAACGTATATCGTGATGGTCGATAAGATGAAGACGGTCACGATAAAAAGCGAATTTCACTGAAAAAGTACTCGAAGACTGATCTGCTCGGTATCGCCGAAATCAGCCAGCAGTCGCGCGAATTGAAACAATGAATTCCGGACGGAGCAGAGCGTCGTGGCGCTACGCGTTGAGGGAGAGAAGCTCTCTTCCGGGACGGTTCTTCCATTTTTCCACGGTATTATCCTCACGAGTCTGACATCCCGTTTCACGGCGATGTAACCTTTTCCCCTTTTTCTTTCTTCTGTTCTCTCTTTTTATATATATATATATATATATTTTTTTTTTATCGTCCCGCGAGCCTTTGTCGTTGGGAACGATAGCGAGGCATATCTCGCTATCTCCGTATTCCAGGCATACCACCCTGGCATTCATTCTTCGCTAAAGCGGTCGTAACTTTCTTTTTGGCAGTGGTGCGCCAGAAGTACGAAGTACAAGTGCGAGACGCCTATGTCCTGGCGGGCAACACCGGAGTGCTCAGGTGCGAGATACCAGCTTTCGTCAAGGAATATGTCGCGGTCACGTCCTGGTTCCAGGACTCATCCTTCAACTTTTACCCGACTGCGGAGAGTGGTGAGTACAATTATGCTAGTTACATGGTCAGTATACAAGAGCGAAATATCACATGAGTCTGGGTTACAAACCCAGTTTCCTGGGATAACAGTGCTTGCCATATATTTAATGAAAAATCGGAGCTTAACGCGGCAACTTACTTTTTCGCGGATTGCTTTTTAAGATCCTTAAACTTATTAAGCAAACTTATTGAATTCGTAGAATCTTGGTACTTTAGAAATAATTTTCTCTTCGTGTAATCTCATTTTATATCAAAGTAGGTTTTTTTAGATTATTTTTACTCGCAGAAATCCGCTTTAATAAATTATTGACAAAATAGTGCACTCAATATAAGAGAAGATTAAGAAGATTAAAGATAAAACAGTCGCATTGAAAATCTTAATATTATTTTATGATAAATTAAACATGATACTTTGAAAACTAAGCCAAAAACAGATTTTCGATTAATTATAAATACTGAAATTCAATGTTAAACTTTTAAAACTTTTTCAAAATTAATTTATGATATAGATTTAAAGCAAAAATTAAATAAATTCTTAATTAATAATAATTGAGCAATGATAATATTTAATAATTTGATTTTTATGTCATATTTATATAAAGTAAATATTACAAAATTAGAATAATAAATAACTTAGACAACCTGAATTTTAATTGCTAAAGACATCAGCTTTTTATATTAGATTTATTTTTAAAAATAAAATTTTTTTGATATCTGGAAATATAAACTTATAAACTAATTATGAACATTCTATTTTTGCTCTAAATTAAGGTTTTTTTTGTTTTTTTTTTTCATGACAATTAAAGATGTCTTTATTTTATCAGTTTCTTTTTTAACATAAAATAATTTTGAAGCAATACATTCAGTAAAAATCTGAATAATATTAACGCAAGAAACTTTTCTCATTCATATCAATCATGTGTGCCGAACGACAGATCGAATGCATGAGAATGCCACATGAATGATAGATATTACATTCCAATTAATATCCGAATTAATTAGAGTTTGAAAGTGTAATTTGAGTGTTCCTACGTACACACACGTTTCATTCGAATTTCATACGAATTGCGATATTGCGATATTGCGAAACACTAACATCAATCGAATAGGCACATGACGTCACGTGGAGAGCAGTGAAAAGTGACGGACAGCGTTAAAACAGAAAACTGTGCGACGTATTTTTTCATAGATGGCTTTTTTATGTCGCACAGCCACGCCTTATGGCTAATATTCCTCGATGGTTTTCGCGTCTGCTTGTATACTATACGCAAACGATATTCTACGGATTGAAACTTTAGTGGTTTATTTACCGATAAACTTATACTTTAAATGCACCTTGTGTTGATTAAATTATCTTATTAAATTTAAATATAAAATTTAATTTAATGTATGACTGCGGAAATATCATAAATTTATGTTATTAAACTGATACCTTTAATTGGGAAGATTTTATGCATGATTAATACATACTTGCAGATATCGAAGAAATTCGATTTAAAAATAAGTTTGATATAGCTGATGTCTTTAGAAATTAATTTTAACTGTTTAAGTCAATTTATTACTCCTATTTTAATAGTATTTGCAGTCATAATTTTTTAATTATATCATAAATGCTTTTCCATCGATAAACTGGCTTAACAAGAAAAAAATGTGGAAAAATTTATCGTCGAATCAGACGAATTTTCTCTTGACAATATCAATCGTTTCTACAATTTTGCCTCTGGGGCCACCGGGAAGTCAAGCACCTGACGCACCTCAAGCACCGTGAAAACTTTCCCAAATTCGTTTTCCCCGCACCATAATGGCGGCATTGTGTCACGCGTTCGTGCAAGATCTCATGCCGACTCAAACGAGGTGGAGGACAAAACGTGACGCATTGTCATCATGTTTCGATTGCGACTACGCGGCTTTTCAGACTGCAGCGTACATGCGTGGCATAAACGCGAAGAAGGTTCGCGTTTATCGATCTGTCCTTCTTTTTTCATCAAAAATGTCCATTAAATTTATTCGCAATAAATTACGCCGTCGAATAAACAACAAACTAGCATCTGCACGCTCAATCTACTTAATATGCGTGTATATCAAAAGTTTTCCGAATAATTCGTTTTTCATTTAGAAGACATCTTTGCGCACTTTAGAAAATTCCGCCTTTCTCACTGTAGATTGGATTTTCTTTAAGCTGCGCAAGACGTGTTTGATTTAATTCAAGGATTTTCGCGTACTCGACAGACGTAAGACAGAACGGCTCGCTTATGAAGTTTAATCGTATTCGGAAACGCGCGCTTGCACTTGCGTTAACTTGACTCATAAGAGTATCCTCGCTCTTTTATAAAACGCTATAATACTAACGGTATTTCAGAATAAATTAGAGAAATTTTAAAGCTTTTGTGATTATTTTGAGAGTAATTAATTTATTTTGAGGCGGGCAAAAGTTATTAATTATTTGGAAAATAAAATAGAAATATAATTTATTTGTATACGGTTAATAAAATTTATTGGTTTTTGTCAGCTTTAAACGCATTAAAATTATTTTAATTGTAGTTTATTAAATAATAAAGAATTAAATTTCTAATTTACAAATTATTATATGGGTAAAAATTTTTCAAAGATAAAAAATATGTCTAATATATTTTTTCTATCTGCAAGATAAATCGAATTAATTTTTCTGACATGCGCATTCACGTATATATAAGTGGTTTATTCGTTAGATCGAGCATCTGCGAAGCATATAACAGAACAGCAGAGATTATTCTCTCGAAACACTCTGCACGGTTATTAGTTTCGCGTGCGCCGCGAGCGACGCATACTAGGTGTATCGACGTTTCGGGAGTCGACATGAAGTGCCGTGGATGGCTACCCGGATGCAGCCAACTCCAACACGAGATGTTTCACCGCAATGCAAATTAGCTCGGGCTGCTTGTCTATGGAAACGTCGAACTATTCTCGCCGCAACAGCCGTCCCAACGTCTCGCTCATTTGTTCTTGAACCACCTCGCAAGTGCGCATTCAATAGCAGCATGCGGGAAAGGTCAGACCGAGCTCGAAATTCTCTTTCACGTGTTCTATCATAATAATTAGATATTGGCATGAATAGCACAACATATTTTATACATCATAAAATATAAGCCGTGAAAAATAATCCAATGACCTGCTTTATCATTTTATGAATATTTATTTTTAAAATGTTTTTCGTTATATAAAATCGCGCGCAGTTTATACGTCTCGTGTTAATATTGCCGTTTTGCATTTAATGATTGCGCAACTTCGCAGTGGATATTATTACATGTAATTTATACCAGAATTATCGGGCTGGGAAGTTCAACTATAATGCAAATTCTTTTATGACGCTGATACTCCTGTCAACGAAAAACAGCGGACTACGTCACCTCGTGGCGTCCCGTCAACTTTGTGATATTATTATTATTTCTCTTCTTTTCACCTCTTTTCAGCTCGGTTACTAGATTTATCTCTCTATAGTTTACTTTGTTTGATAAATGAGTATTACGTTGTTTTGCTACAATCACTAAACATATTTAATAAACAATATTGCTTTTTTTTTTTGAGAGCATTATATCATATAATTACGTAAAATAATATAAAATTCAGAAAACGAAAGAACTTTTTTTATTCTCAAATAAAATTGTCTTTTTTTAACATTCAAAATATTGTCACTTCCTTTATCTTGCAAATAAGACTTTCTTACATAGTTTTTTTAGAAAGTAAATATTTTTATATAAAGGATATAGATTAATGATTAAAATAGAATAATTTTGAAGTCTACTCATGTTATTTTGCAGTTTTTACTTTTTGTGCATTTAAACTTAAATTACTAAGCACAAGATGCTCAACTGGGATGAAAATTTGCCAAAAGTGCTCGTCTTTACATTTACGGGAAGTACCTTCCATTTACATTACGGTGCATTTTCTTTTCCTATACAAGCGCTATCTTAAGAAGCTTTCATTTTCTTCTTTACTCTTATTTATATCTCTCTTCGTTCATCATGCTTGCTTTCATATTTGTTATGCGATTATGCTCTGCTGTATTTCCGATGACAACTCAGATATTTTTGTCGACATAAAGATATCACTTGTAGCCGCAGATTTTATTCGTACGCTTGTATATCTACATAATATTTGTTTTCTACTTAGAGAGGTAAAAGATATATTTATCTGAATAGAATTTAAAATAAACTCGTACCAACCATATGCCCACATTTTATATATATATATATATATAAAGTTTTCTAAAAATTATTTTGTTTTACATAAAATTATTTTCTATATTTTTTTGTCTTTAATATATTTCAAAATACACGTTTATTAAATAATCGGGAAGAATGAAACATTGTATACGTATATTTATAATGAGGTGCATCGAATAATTATTCTCTTTATCGTGGCTCCGTGATATCCTATATCCTTTGAACAGGATAATGTACAATATTATTGCACGGGAGAGTATTCGACACCAGCATCGATAAGCGTTTAAATTTTTCATGTGTGAGTCGATGGCGACGACGATACCAAATCTCTCTATACAGGAATATAAGCTGCGAAGGATAGTTGAATGATACGTATAGTAATAACAGCCATGCTTTCGTTCACGGCTTTCTCGCTGCATCCTGAAATCCTTTTTCAAGTAAAGCAAAAGTAATCATCTTGGATTTTTCATCAAGTAAAAGCGCGAGTCTAAACTTGTGAATTCTAAAGTCAACTTTTAGCTTCTTTCAAACTGGATATTTAAACGGAACAACGGATAAATTCCATAAATAGTTTATTAAGTTTAGTTTACAAGTTTCGGATAAAATATTTGCAAAATTGAGATCACGAATAATTGAAATTTCAGTTTATGCGTTTCCAAAATAAATTTGCGTTGCTTTGCAAAACGTTTTTTTCAAACAGTCTGACATGCGATATAGCGCTCAATAGAATATCCCATTCTGTCATTAGCTGTAATAACGTTCGGAAAGTTTTACTAGCATCCGGAACTTTATCGCGCGCTTGAAAAATTAATCCACCAAAACGCAATTTGACGACGTCTCTGTTTTAACCCTCGTAAAACGGAAGTTTGCATACTATGTACCCGGCGAACTTAGGCAAAGTCTGCTTGGCAATAAGTCGCGGATATAGAAGGCAAAGTGGCGCACTTACCGGTATTTCCGCGAAGTCATGAAAGAAGTAATTGTTCTTGCTCCGCATGAAGAGAACACGACGACGAGTATCTTAGCGTCAACACAGATAGATGGTGTAACATAATTTTCTTTAATGATTTCACGCTTTTAATAATCTCTTAATCTCACTTTTCGTCTCGTTTCGCTCGGAAATCAACGTATTATCAACGTATTTTATCGAAAATGTGTTTAATATCGTGCATATAAACGTAAATATATAATATCAACTGCCAAATGTTTCCAATTTGCCATTTTATATTAAATTTTGCACAGCGCGAGAAATGTGAAGCTACGTTCTTTGACAAAAATCGCCAGAATAACACAATTTTCGCGAACCCCGGGTCGATTTACCGTGGTACCCACAAGTGACGAATGACGCACGTGGGAAAAGAGCGAACTTTCCTTAAAATCCGTGGATCCGTGTTTCGTACACGACACTCCGGAGAGAATATCCACTCGCGACCAGAATAAATCCAGCGCGAGATATATTTCGGTAATAATCGACGTATACATAAATCATCTGTGCTCAGACCAAGACCGCCATTTACGAAGGAAATTGTAACGTTCGTCTTCCACTACGTTCCTTTTTCGTATGTTTCGCGAAATATTTCACTCTTGCACACTTTGTGCGTATTATTTTAATAAATAAATTATTATCCACGATTCTCAGATCTCAAAATCCTCGAAAAATTTTGAAAGAAAGTAACAAGTAATCAATTAAAAGCAATTAAAATAGTTGATTACATTAATTTTATTCGTTGTTAAACAACAAGAACAACGACTTTAACAAAAATCTCAGAAATTCGAGCTTATCTGTAGAAATTTGAGATACGTCATAATACAGCCGTATTCCGTTTTATCCTAAAATCATACACTATAGCAGCAATATTGGTAATATTGAATTCTCGACAGACACTGTCAGATTAGAATTTCAATGACGTGCAATTAGTCGCTTCGATTGTCATAATGTCTGTTGTAATTTCCCTTATCGCGTATCATACCATATCTACATACAATCTCATTTAATCCAATATCCTTTGCAGATAAATTCTATATTGTTATGATAATAAACTAAAGTTAGAAGTCAGCAATTATTTAATTATTTAATTTGTATGACATTTTACATACTTTTAATTATTGTTTAATTATTGTTTAATAAACAGAAATTAATTTTTTTAACTTGAGATAAAATACGCACAGAAAGGTGTTTCTGATGAGTTTCAAGAATATATAATATGATTTACTACTTATACAAAATCTAATATAGCATTATGTACAAAGCAGAAGATGCATTTAGCCATTAGCCAACATTATCCCGTCGAATATTAGGACGCAGTGCAAATAGGTGTGAGTTCTGATATACTTGTTGATTAAACCTGCATTCACAAAACAACACACACAACACACACACAACACACACACACACACACACACACACACACACACACACACACACACAAAGCTGATTAACGCCTGTCAGGGTTACCGATTCTGCATGATATATCGAATAGACGCATTACGTCATTACATGTATATAGGAAAGCAATGTGCTTCGCGCAATTACATACCGAGCGTGCCAGGTTTCTCTCAATTTCTACCATCTACGATTCCTCGGAGGATTATTGAAATTAATCGATTAATTAAAATTAATAGATGTATATTTAATAATTACATCGAGAACAGATCGATTTAAATATATCTCTCACATTTATTCAAAGCCAAAATTTTTAATTATGTTTTTCATTTTATTTTGCATTTTAATGAGCTTGAATCGTTTTTCCCCAAAGAACTTTACATAAAATATTTTATATAAATTATATATGTAAATATTTATATAAATATTTATATAAATTATTTTATGTAAAATATTTCTTATATATGATATAAATAGTGCATTGCTAAACAAAAATCACAAACGTTTGAATTTCATAATTCTTGGAAAAATTGATCTGGATACGTTTCGCATACAAGTCGGTAATCCACGGATTAAAAAGCATCGATAATATCGTTCGTGGCATGCATTCGTGCATCCTCTCAGCTTTACATTGTAGCCACATTTCCATTATACTGGTTTGCACGTTCGCCGTCGACAGAATCTCGTTGCTCTCGCCACGCTGATTAGATCTCTAGTAGCTCTTTTTTGTTTGTACGCTTCGATCCCTCGATACGTTATGCGCTGGCACACTCGCATTCGCGTTCGCATTCATTCGGCTATATTATTCCGCGTACACGCGCGAAAATATTCGCGCGACTCGCTTTTTCACAATGTCGGATAAATCGTGGCCGCGACTCCATCAGCCAAATAGATGACGCTTGGCCGCCGGCGTTTCGGCGTCCACAATTCGCGGACTCTCAACCACGGTCCATTACTCTTATTAGCGCGAAATGGCGCTCGCTCGTAGATCTCGTAGCTGTGGCAAAGTCTCTTCCGATATACGGGAGGAATTTTAATCCGTTGCAATAAAGTTTTTTTTTCACAGATTTTGTCTTTCAGCATTATTGAACTTCTTCGGCGAATAATATTACTTTAATTAACATTGGTTGCAAATTATATTGTAAAGTGTATAGTTGGTGATTTTTAATTGTTTAACAGAAACATTGTTTAACTTAAAGCTGCGTTGAATACTAAGTTATTTAATTTATTTTCTTCAAGACTAATTTTAGTACGCAGCAAACAAATTAGTAGTTCATGTCCGCGTTTAGTCAGCCGCGATAGTATGTATTAAGATCAGGAGCGCTCTAGGACAAATTTTTAAAAGATTCATGCGTATAAATTGAATGAAAAAAATCAACTAAATTTTGTCATATTAAATTCCACCGCAGCAGAAAGCATCATAATAAATAATAGCATCATAAATCATGTAAATAAGGGAAAACCATTAACATTTTTCCGACTACATTTTTATCAGCAGCATTTAATCACCGACCACAGATTATTAACAGGCTCGAAATAAATTCTGTCACCGCGATTCAAAGCTCGCCGCAAGTATGCCAACTATCTCTCGTGAACGATAGTACGATCGCCGCGTAATCATCCGGACGGCATACAATGAGCAGACAAAACGCTGAAGAATCTCTCGCGCTCGAGTTATTTTTATTAAGATCGATTCATCGCCCCCTTTCCTCTCCTTTCATCGTTTGGCCATCCATTTCTCTCACCCCTTCCCTTCTCCCGCGGCAGCAATACGGTCGGCATTCATTGCCGTATGCAGTTGGCGCCGGTATGCACCCCGCCATTGCACCGCGCTCGAGCCGATCTTAAGGTAACCAGACTTACGTGCATTCCTGCTCGCGCCACTGCCCGCTTTCCCCCATATTCGGTGCATTTCAACGGCTGGAATTCCGCGCAATTTCCTCCGGAATAAAGTGCACGCGCGATGTGAGGAGATGAGCGCGAACAACGAAATATTGACACTGTGTGGGTAGTCTACATCGGCACGCGGTGGAGAATGCACTCGCTTATACGCCGTAAACGCGAATGGACGATATGATGGGAGGAGGAACGAGGGATGAGCAGGGAAAGGGCAGGGGAAAGCGCGAAGAGAGAAAGCGGGAGATATTTCGCGCGATGCATTTTCCACGGAGTCACACGTGCACATCCCTCGTCCGAAATGCTCACGGGCGCGGAAAACACCGCCGCTGGTGATATATATTTCTCCACGCGGTCTGCGATCCCGACTGCGGAAAAAATGCGAGTAATCGCAGCCGCGGTGACTTTTTGCCTCGCGGAGGAATCATTGGACGCGGCTCTCATTTACCGCATTTTTGTGGAGTTCCGGTGGCTTTTTAAATCGTTCCGCACGTTGCACGATGGTTATTGCGTCTGCTAAATCACGGATACTACCTAAAAGCGTATAATAAACAGATGTATTTTTTAGCAAAGACGTAGCAAGCTTCCCTTCGGCAAAAATAGTAACTGAGTTCTAATGCGTAACGTAACAATTTAAAGTAAACTTTGACAAATTAAAAGTTTGGAGAATGCAAATAAATATAACAGAGCTTCATTTTTTATCGTGGATAAAAGTCGATAAAAGTTTATATAAATTTTTGTTTGTTCAAGTAACTTTTATTAGTCTCAAATAAATCTTATTAAGAAAATTAAATTGCTTATATTTAAAACAGTTTGATATACACGAAGCAAAGTAAAATAATTGAAGAATAATGTAGGTAATATAAATTTTATTAGATAAATTTGTTCGTAAATGCAATCACGAGCAATTAACGAAATTCCACGATATTTTGATTAATTAGGTTTAATGACGCACGTGTAATTGCGCGCTATTGATTGCGTTTTATGTATCTAAAAAAATATTACAAAATATACAGCAAAAGCCTCTCTATTTAGCACAATGTTTATCAAAAAAATTAAAATTTCGCATTAACAAAACGATTCATGTTATTTACTTCGATTAATTCACTTAATGCGGAGTATTAAGAGCACGGAAATGAAGTAATGAAATAACGTTAGTACGACCATCATTCCAAAAAATAATTGAAAATGCGCCGAAGAGTTAACGGAAAGTCGGCCTTCCGTGTAGGCCCGTTAAATTCCTACGGGGTTTGATTAACGTTTATTCAACGTCGAGCATTCAATGTCGGCGCACCTGAATCTAACTCCGACGTGTTCCATCGATCGTCCGATCGTCTGACAGGAAATTAATTCATTATTGCATTTCTCTTGCTGCAATGCATAGTGCACGCGCGTTACAATGCAATGCACCATGCAATTTCTTCGACTGTTCGTAAATACAAATCGCGAACAATTAACGAAATTTCACGATATTTTGATTAATTAGGTTTAATGACATACGTGTAATTGCGCGCTATTGATTGCGTTATTGCGTGTGTAATTTGCTATTGTAATGTTTTTGTAAAATTTAATATAATGAGCGCATTTAGAATCCGAAATGAAATTTTATTCAAAGCGCAAATTCTCTATGAACAATGCACTTTAAAATATAAATTTTATTTTAATAATTGAATATTTTGTGCTAAAAGCAATTTTGAGAATCAATAATCTGTAAAATATAGAGATAAAAAACAATAATTTTATATTTTTAATGAGATTTTATAAACATACGCAAACTGCTGTAATATTATATAGTGCATATATTAACAACTCATGAGTGCAAGATAATTGCATGCGTAAATGCTTTTGTATGCATTTTTTAGACTATTGATCTTAATTGTAAGTTATTAATTGCGCTTACATTTTGCTATTTGCAAACATTTATTTATTAAATATATCAAATAGCAACGTTGACATATATTCTCATTTTATGTGTATTTTATTTTGTACATAAGCTGTTAATTAATGCTAACATAATCTGGTTTTTTTTGCAGTTTTAATACAAAATGTAATGCTATTGTATGAACACACTAACGGAAAGATTAAAGTGTCTATTTAAAATATCTTTTTTTAAACAAATTTTATCCTAAGAGATATAATGAGAGGCACGAGCGCGTGCGACAACGATTGTCGGTGGAATTCACTCGAGAAGCGCTATTTTTTTTAACGCGGCACTCACCATTTTAAGCCACCGAGTGTGCTAGCGGGCACGCTCTCGCCGTCCAGCGGTCACGCTCGAATTTTTACGAGTATCGATTCTCACTCGTGCCGATACTCCTTTTTGCATTCCTACGCGTCAAGTGTGATTCTGCTGCTGATCGTTTGTTCTACACAGAGTCACTTAAACAGAGATGGCCCTTCATTACGCAGAGCAGTCGCGAATCACTTTTCTATGGCTACTATTGTTTCTCGCGGCGCGAGTTTTACAGCATTGGACCGTTTCCGGGCACCCTTTTCCATTAAAGAAATTTCCATATTAATAGAAGCCCGACAGAGACGACAGGCGCGAATGCAAGAGAGAGCATGAGAAAGCAACTCGCCGAGTCGATGAGAAATGCGTCATACTGAGTGTTTCGTAGAATTCACGTCGTCACTTTAAAAGAGTAGGTTGAGATAAATTTAAAAATAATTTTTTTTCCAAGAATCACGAAAGCTAATTGTGTTTTTATCAAATAAATTTTTTAAAAGCATTTAATGTACACATTACTTCATTTCAATAGTGTTATAATAATAAAATTAAATATAGTTTATAATTTAATTATTGAAATTAAATGTAGAAAAAGTAAATATACAATTGCACTTTGAAGTCAGTTATATGGTATTACCATACATATATTATGTTACATTTTATACAATTCTATTTCATCTCTTTAATACTTATCTACATCTATTTAATACAAATCTTTTATTGCATTTATTATAGATTCTTTAATCTGATAGGATCGGATTAGAAAGAATAATAATTATTCACAATTTATAAAGATTTATTTTTTAATGCAATTATATACGTATTTGTTTCGTTGAGAACACGATTCAGAAGAGAACGAACTGAAGCGTATAGTAACTGATAGCGCTTTCTTGTAATTTTTAGTACATAATCGATATAAATCTATAATAATATATAACATATGAATTGATACAATAATGTATGGGCGAAATCGATAAACGAAACCATAATATGTAACAATATATTAAATATTATTAATTATCTTATTTCCAATAAAATAATTACCGATTGTCTTTATTTAAATTCCTGAATCTTTATTTAAATTCCTGAATATTACAAAATGATTTGAATATTTGATCTCTTTATTGTACATTATTGTTAACATTATTGCTACTTCTGCCCACAGGCGGGAAATACCATATGCTGCCCACTGGAGAACTACTCATCTTCTCCGTGACTTCCGCCGATGCCCACTCGACCTACCGATGCCGCACTGTGCACCACATCACCGGTGACACTGTGGAAAGTTCATCGTACGCCAGACTAGTAGTTACTGGTAAGTTCTCGTAGGTTGTATGTCCGTCAGTCAGGCTCCTTCAAGTGAAAACCTGGAAATCCGCAAATGATCTCGATATCATAGAAACCCCGGCAATACCACAAAGGAAAAAGAGTTAAAAATATAAAAGATTTTCTAAATAATAGCAAAACGTTAATGATATAGTTATTAACATGTTGTGTCGCAATCGTAGCATTTACCGAATAATTTGTTAAAAGAACTCACCTTTTGTAATTTAGCATTTTTGATACCAAAAATTTTTTAATACAATAAGCGAAACATTTTAATTTTATTTATTTGTTGTCTTAAAATTGGAATGGAATACTAAAGGAATACGAATCAACGTACTTACATTTCTCGCGACACGCTCACAGTCCACACGTAAATATTCTCGCAGCGGCCTCTTAGATCCGGCTAATCCCTTATGCTTGTTACGTTTCACGTTACGTTCGAAGTGAAACTCCAGCGGTATAATTGCGATCTATCTCATACGTGAGCGGCTGTTCATCCGCAGCATTTCTCGGGGATGACCAGCTACGGGATATTCTCGTATTTTATGCATCTACTTAAACACGAGCGTTTATACAAGGTTCTCTCGCGCGTGCCCCTTTGCATAGCGAATTATGATGCATTGTTGCGCGTATCCCGCACCTCCTCTTCTGCTTCCAACGGCAACCGCCTCCATCGCTGCACGTGGCACTTTCTTTATGAATAAATCATGAGTGTCCGAAATGCTAATGGTCGAAATGTCCGACGATATTTCTGCCGAACCGTTAAGCCAAATGCACCGACATCGTCGAGAATATGCTCGGTGTTTGAAGGAACAACGGCAATCGCCGATTGTGATGTCGAACACAAACAGATTCGCGACGATTGTGCAAATATATTTTCCGCTAATTTTAATATTCTATTATACAGATATATGTAAAATATTTTGCATTAATATAATTATCTAATTCGCAATAGAACGGAATCGTTATTGCTCATATTAAAAAAAAAAAATAGTTACAGTTTCTTTTTATAGTTTCTTCTGTTGTGCTAATAGAAATTGCTCGAGGAAGTGGCACAAAGGGCGTCTGACGATCTAGTCGCAACAAACTCGGTAGTTTCGCTCAGCGTGCGGACGATCTTGTCGCGAGAATTCGGTAGTTCCGCGCACTTCATTCAACGCGCCGGGGAGATGCTGACTGATAAGGCATAAAATAGGTCGAACGTGCATGAGACTCCGGAACAATGGAAGGCTAATGATGAGAGTGCACCGTCTTGTCTATTTCGGTCACCCGCGCTGAAACCGATAAGACGAAGAGATGGAGCATTATACGAACATATTGTTCGCTTTCTATCGCGACATCACTTGCTATTAAATTAACCTTTGTGCGTTTAGAAAGTTGAGAGGCATCGCAAGTACAAAGTTGCAAAAAATTCTAAAGATAAAAGATCCAACACTTATTACGAAATATTTATTATCAGGTGTCCACTGTTTATATTCCAGTTAATTCATCTACTGTTCCAAAATTAATAACGCGTCTAATGTATGCTCTGCAACAAATAATTTCGTGAACGCATATACGCGACTGATGAAAAATTGGTGACAAATCGATGGACGCGACCGCACCAAAAAAGCCTCAGCGCAGCTTTGTTGAGTCAGTTGCCTTGTTTTCGCGTTTTAGTGTTCTCTTACTTCTTTTTGCTATCACCTATGCCGCCATTATCCGCCCCTCGTATTTTTCGCGACCTTTCGCCACGCTCCCCCCACCCCCTCTCCGCCTTCCCGCCTTTCGCGCCAGCGACACGTTGGAGTTATAACACTTTGCCGCCGCATTTTAGGGAGGCGCGGCCTTTTAGGCGAGATGGTAGCATCCATTAAAAAAAGCCGGGTGCAGCTGTGCGAATTGTGGACCATTTAGAGCTAAAATTTTCAAAGCCACGTGCAAAGCATCGTTTAATGCATCGTCGATCGTGCGATACGATATCTCGATATCTCTTTACGATTTTCAAGCTTACCTTGCTTTTAAGCGTCACCGTTTTTATCGTGGAGAAAAGTTGGTCCACAGAGACATCCGAGAATATTTGCGAGATGATTGTTTGCCAAACGGATGGATGGAATTTAATATCCAGTCTTTGCCAACATCCCATATTTTATAATGTCTAGTAGCTGCTTGTCTTTTTCGCCACAGTGATCCAAGCTCGGAAATATTTACTTTCGTTTCTGAAGAAAAATCTGCACACGAAAAAATTTGAGAACATGTTTGTTCGCGTACTTACAAGAAATAATTGAGTATTTAGAATCTATTTAAAACTTATTTTTCGGAAGGTTTAGAAAGTTAAAAAGTATTTTAAAACTTTAATTTTCTCGTTTATTGTTGCTAACTCAGTGTTTCGCAATGTAAGAAATTAGAAATAGAATTTTGTTACAAGATTTTTAGTTAACAAGATAATTTGTCACCAAGAAGAATATGTAACATCAAATTGAACGTGATTCTTAAAAGCCTCTTAAAAGCGAAAAAAAAATGAATTTGGCATTCGGACACACATTAATTAAGATTGTTGGAATTTTTCCAACGATTCTCACAGTTCGGCTTTCAGATGAAAACTCCAAATCGGCAGACCATACCAAACTTTTTTCCGTCGAACGCATCGCGAGGATTGCCAGAATTCCGAAAAGCACTAAAAGTTAAATTTACGACGAATTCTCGTTAAGGCAGACGAAGCGTACGATTTCGTAACGAAGAAAGCGCACCGGAAGGTACCTAACTATCGACATGACAGTGCCGGGTTCGACCTCCGTCGAAAGTTCGCCGGCGAGATAGAGCGAGAGTCATATCGAGATAGTCGGTGGCTCCTTTATAGTAGCGATTCGCATTGCAGTGGAACAAGTCGAGGACAGGTCGGGCGCCCCTGTTAAACCGAGCGTTAAATTAGTTCGACGGCCAAATAGTTCCCGGTGAGTTTAGCATCTTCGCCGCTTTCGCCGTCGAGGTGATCTCGTTCTCTCATAGGTGCCTTTTTGCTTGTGAGCAGAGAAAGGGAAAGGGAGAGAAAGAGAGAGAGAGAGAGAAAGAGAAAGAGAGCAAGAGAGAACTTGGTTAAGCTGTGCGCCGCGTTGTCGGATCGACGCTTTCCTCCAACTCGAGCTTGGAGACACCAGCCAAAATCCCGAGTGCAATTCACATTGCGGTACCGAACAACCCGCCGCCGGGTACGTGAAACTTGCGCGATTCCCTTTTATTTACGACCCGGCTCTCTGCGCGGAATATTCTGAAAAATTTTGCGAGCCAAATAAGCGCGTTGCGAACAGACGACAAGCTTCTGAAACATAAGTTCCATGTGACTTTTAATGTTGAAAGTTTGATTTGAAGAGGAGGATCAGAAATTTATCATATCTTGCGTGTCGTAATACATACAGAAAATATATGCAGCATGCAAGAAAAAAATAAAGAAGATAAAGTAAAATGTTTTATGTGTTTTTTAAGATTAAGTTAGAACTTGATAATTGAAAATAATATCAATTAATTTTTGTATTATATTTTAATTCATTGATTGTTGATTCACGTCTCAAAACAACTGGAAACACTGTATATCGGAAATTTAAAATGTAATAATTTTTCTTATAATGCAATTTTGTTCAACGCACGCAGTTCGATATAGTTAGTTATGAGGTCTATTTTGCCGTTTACAATTTTGCTTTGCGATTGCAATTGCTTGCAAATTTTAGATAAATTGTCGCTTTGACACAAATATCGCTCCAGCTAGTTTCGGTTGACTGCACTCGGCAATTAGCGTGTTAAAACTAGGCTGTCAACTGGAGCATTGGTAATCCCAGTACGCTTTCAAACTTGTAATATTTTTTGTTTGTATATTGCTATATTCTTTTGACTATCCCAATATTGCGTGTAACATATAACAAACTTTAAAGCAATTGCGATAATTGTCTCACTGATATTAATAATTAATCACGTATAATTTACATATTTAAAGCGAATCTAGCTAGCAATTATCTAATCACATACGCAATTCTATAATACGCATAATTATGTAATTTAATGAAGTTTAACTTAATTAAAATATTTATTAAAATGTTATCTAACATTAGATAAGTCAATCCGAAGTGTTAGATATTGCATGATAATTTTTTATCCATATTTGAATTGTTAATATAGATACAATGTCAATTTTTAATTTGAAGTATTTAATTATTAATTGCATAATTTAATAAATAGAAATAATAATTACGTATCTCAAGTTAGAGATCGACATTTCCGCTAAAATCAAACGTAGACCAAAAAATTATCATGTAATTTACAAAATTTTAAATTAATTTCCAAGTATATTAAAGAATATTACGTACTATCAACTGCGTTTCGGCTTTTATCGTAACTTTTTTACTATATTGATTAAATACCAGAGAAGCCTTTATTTATTTTGTTTAAAGCATGTTGCATCTCATTTTTGCAAACTGTTTTACGTTCAAACGCCTGAAAATATCTTCTTGAAGTTTTAATTAAATTTTTCTCTTCAAATCCGCATATAATCCGGCCAAGTTAAGCGCCATTGGGAGAAATCTTCATTATGTTTTACAATGATGATGCTTCTTGAGCGCCCTACCCTCTTTTTACACCCATCGCGTTGTAAAACGAGGTATCGCTTTACTTTGGCGTCCATTCGTCTGTCTGTCTGTCAGCGTGAATTCTGCCGAGTCGCGACTTCCTAACTTCCAGCTAATTAAACTTTCGTTGCTGGATATTAAATTCTGCCGATGTTGCTCTTGAAACGTGATGAATCGAAAGCGTCGCTTTTGCATCGCGTGCCTTGCCTTTACCTATCGTTTCCTCGCGGAAACGCATTTGAAAATTTATCTCGTTTCCCCCTCCCTCCCTTATCCCTCATTTCCCTCGCGGAACTCGCAGAAACAATCCGCGAAACAAGTCGGGAGGTGAGTTTTCATTGGACCACCGCGGCTTCTGGCCGGTCAACGGCAACGGGAATGAAGAAGCGGAAGGATAAAGAGACGACGATGAGAAGGACCGAACGCGGAGGTCGCTTTATTGGCAGAGATGGCAGAAGAAACTCGGCGAAAACGCTAAGTGCAATCCACAGTGCCGCCGATGCAGGCGCGTCTGTGTGCAGCAACATCGGCAAGAAACAATGCAGCTATCATAGCACCGCACCCTTATCGGACCGCCAATACCACCCCCACCGCCTGTCTCACTATCTTCGGTAGATTTCCATGATGATATGCCGAAGTAGTAGTTTCTAACGGTGTAGTTGTAGAAATTTCTGCCCTCTGCACTACCATGTCAGTGTACTACAGTTCTGCCATCGAATCTTAAGTAGAAGTTTTGAACTACTGCCGTGCAAACCTGATTTTCATCAACTTTTTTACTTACGTCATACTTATTTATCTATAAAATTCAATCAAATTTACAATCACGAATAAGTTTTATTTATATACTGGATACAACAAGATTATATTTTCTTTTTTTTTTTGCTCAGCGACAGCTTGTATAGTTTTTTGTTAGTTAATTATAGTGACTACAATTGTACGAGTGTTTATTTACAATATTTTTAAATTATATTTTGTTGATATAAATTATCTTTCCGTATTTCTCAACACTTGCATTTTATTCGTTATATTTTTTTAGTGCATTTATATATCTGTATTTAGTTATTTATTACTACAGGTACACATTGCAGCATTACAGTACGTAAAGAAGAAAAACACTTTCTTATTTCCTTACTTTTTCTTCCTTCATTTTTTTCTTGTTACATCTTATATTTCTACACCATATGTATAGTATATATATATATTGCGTAACTCTATGACCGTCGAGAAGCGTAGTCAGAGGAAAAAGTTTGCGAGGAACGATTTATGCTGAATTAAGGAAAGATATCAACCTCCGGTAACATCCAGCACTCGCTTCCATGTGCCCGTCGCTCATTTAAACGCATTGGCAAGATCGTGCGGGATTCGAAGGCGAGGGAGAAACGCTGTGCGCGCGCGCGCGCGCGCGAACGAGCTTACGTATTCCGTCTTTTCTTTTCGTATTTACTTTCGTGTATTACATACGCGCGTGCGACGCCGGCGTAAAGCCGGCATAATTCAATGCAAACAGCGAGAGGCAGGAACGCTCGAAAATACAACGCTGTGCGCGATGCTGAAGAGCGAAGTACGCGTGAGCAAACTCCATAAACGGCGACAATTATTTTCGCAAACAACACGACGACGACTTATTCGCTAGTGAAAATAGCAGATATAATTCTGACTTATCAAATTCAATATTTAATACACATACGTACACACACACACACATATATATATATGTATATGTATGCTTGTATGTATAATACATTTAACTAGTATTACACTATATATAGGTACATTCGATTAATTTTTAATTTATGTTCTCTTATTTTACTTTGTTACTTTTATAGACACAAAATATTACATTTGAATTTGTTTATTTGTACATTTTTACATTACATACATTTATACATTTATGTAATGTAATTCGAGGTAAACGTAAAACGTAATAACTTTGTTTTGCTTAATTTTGTACGAAAGATATAGAGTGGATTCTTTCTCGCAGAATTGTTACGGATAAAACATTCTATATTAACGAAATAAGTTTTGAGCAGTGCATGTTAAATTATATCGGTTTTAGCGTAACGGTCTCGCGATGCTCCATATCGTGTGTTGTACAATGGCGCCGCAGGGCTAGTCATAATTAAGTTTCTCTTTTTGCATCAAGGCAAGATATTCGTTCCAGGCTGTACCGCGTAATATACGTCTAGAAATGAATTGTCGAGTGACCGTCCGGTGACCAAGCTCAATTTAATACAAAGATAGAGCGCTATCATGCGTACTACTGCGGCTAACGAATCGCAGAGTAAAGATATTAATTTAATCGACTAAGTAACGAGTGGCATATTATTTCCTTCGCCGCAAACCAGTGATTAAAATTATTTGTTTATTTTTACGTAAAAAATTCGCTAAATTCTCGCGAAGGAAATTGAAAACACTGCCGATAAATCATCACTTAAACTGACTTTCGTAAAATTATTTATATGTGTCACGTAACATGTAATATGATTTTGTCGGCGTTCAGTCATACGAATTTTGAACGAGATGACATTCTCGCGCTATTTATAAATTTTTGATAGAACAGTAATTTAACTGCAAATATGTGTTGAAAAAGGCAAACGTCAAAAAAATATTGTGAAACCAACAATTGGAGAGTTTAACGCGAGTAATATTTTATCAGGTTTTCAGAAAGATCTTTTTGAACAGTTTGTAAGAATTATTGAAATTGAAATCCACAGTGTATTTTTTTATTGGAATGATTTTTTTTATTAAAGCTTAATAAATGTTAAATTTAATTCTTATTTATTCATTCTTATTTAGGAGATAATAACATATGAAAAGTGTGGTTATTCTAAATAATAATTAAATTTAGCAAAATATTTTTATTTAATTTAGTAAGTGAAAATGACCTCGGTTGCAATGCCGACTAACTTGACCGACTCTTGTTTTGCGATATGAAACACCATTATTATTATCTCGCGCAACATCGCACGGCGAGCTGTATACTTTTGGGCGCAAATTGCACGCGATAGATATCGCATCGTGACCTGAATTCCGAAGCAATCAGCGGATGACATTAAATTATATATGCGTACCATCAACTGCAGCCGGGACTTTGGTGGCGTAATATGGTTACCGATAATGCATGCGCAATTAATTCCGTGAGTGTCCCTTATCTGCATAAATGATTAAACTCGCCTTAAACCGGAATTTCTCTAATATACGGATTTGAAATATCGTTTGACTTTCTTTAGTGCTTTCTAATTTTACCCAAGTATCATCTAACGCTTTGCCAATTTAACTGACTTTCTGGTTATAAAGTTTTGTATCATTCGCAACGCCAAATTTTATAGAGAAATCCCCATATTTTCTCCTCAAAATTAATTGATTTATCCTTTAGAATAAAATTTACACAGTCAAACTCGCGCGGTTTTCACTCTTAAAGTGGCGAGGAGGGAAAACCGTCGGTTAACCATAAATAAAATCGGCGGCGATTGGCGAAGGGTACACGCTTAAAGCGACCGCGGAAAAGGCGCGACGGAGTGGCAAGTACGTTCCGTAATGCGCGATAAGAGACCCCGTACGGTTAATTAGCGTCAACTTTATTACGGCGAAGTCGTTTGTTCGGGGCAAATACACGAACGTGCGCTTGCTCGCGTGCGCGACGAGTGGGGCGAAAAGGGCGACCAGCGTCATTTGAATTTCGCTTTGACGGCGATACACGCGCGTTGGGTGTATATTTAATAGACTCTTAATTGGAGTCACCGGCTCGAGAGGCTTAATTGGACATCGCGTGCTACGAGATAGTACGGGCCATACTAGCTGTTCTGCGGTTTCTGCGCGCTTTCCATACTCTCTGCGTCTCTTTTTCACCCCGCTCTTTCATCTCCCGGTCGAAGAGCAGGCGCAATCTTCTCTCCCGATTGAGAAAGAGCACGGAGTTTAGTTCCGCGTTGCATAATCAATAGACGGTCCAAATAACGACTTGAAGAATACTAAAATATTTGTTTGAATGCGCTGTCGCGGCAGTTTAACCTACGAAATGGCATTTGGAGCGATAAATTATTTCAGATACTTTATCTGAAGTTTAAAGAAGTTTCAGAATTTCTGCTTTCTCACATTATTTTGGCACACATATTTTGTTGTTTAAATATATAAGATTATGAATTGCGTCTGTTTTCAAAGAATTCTCAAAAATTTGTATGAGGTGTTGCACTACATCTATATATTAAAAAATAGAGATATTATTTCAAGAGTAAATAATAAAGAAAAGGGAAAGTTTAATAAGTATTATTGTCATTTTTGCAATTTAATTTTTTAATTTTGATTAATAAATTTTTTAAACGGTTTTTTTAATCCCAAAAATCTTTATGTGCTGCTGTTAAAATTCTGCATGATTTGACAATATTTTCTTTGAACATATATGTGCGCGGATATATGGCGAGTGTGCACAAGTATGTCATTTTAATCGAAATCCGTTGATGAACTTTAGTGATGTATTTGTTATAAAATCCATTTTTTTTAAATTGCGAAATTGTGTCGCGGTAGTAACTTTTTTGTTCTCAATCAAAGGAAACATTGACATTAAAGCGTAAGGCACAAACACCTGATACAATGAAAAATTTTTGGCGTGACGTATGCATCAACTGGTGCGGTGCAACAACGCGTCATGTATGCCAGAAATGTTTTTTTAACTTCCTGTTACATGGAAAATATGGGATATGTTAATTAAAAAATTTTATTTTTTTACTTGTCATTTTTCAAAAACATTCACAACGTTATCTAACGGTCAAAGCTATTCATATAGTAAAAATTTCAATTTTTTATCTTGAAAATCAATATATGTATATATAATAATATCGACTTTAATTTTAGCAAATTTAATATTTAAAAGTAAATGAGTACATAAATCATGTGCTACAATTAAAATGTTATAATATTTTTAATATTTATAATAAAAAATAGATTTTTTAAATATTGTTTTATTTTATGGTTATAGAATATATTTCAAAAATGTGTGAATTCTTTAAAATGTTTGAATAATATGTATCTTTAAAATTGACGTATATTATCACACATATGGCGTATATATCAAAATGTGTATTTGTAATTCTGGAAATGTAGACAGCTATTTTCGGGAATCTGTCGATATATATCAAGTTCTCTTTGAACAAATTATTTTTTAAAATATTTATTTTTCTCTTTTATTTTTATTATGCCAGAAAAATGCCAATATCAAAATAAGCTCAATAGTATCTGTCATTTCTTATCTTTCAAAGAAAATCAAGTTCTACTTATTAGCTGTAGTTAAGACTTAAAAATTGAATTTTTCCTGATATAGCATTATTGATAAATTATTATTAGAATTTTTTTTATTTAATTTCAAGAGTTATCAGGTTACCAGATATTTTCAAAAATATCATATTATAGTATTGTTGCACAAAACATGCATATCTTTGCAGATAAGTATTGAGATTTTTAATAATAAGAAGGTTGCATATTATTTTTCTATCGATTATTATATATCGATTACATTAATTTAGTTTCCACAATCTTCACTCTTGTGAATACATATAAAGTGAGGATCAAAAACACGTTTTAGTAGGTAAAACATTAAAATGTTAATCAGTTATTTCAGAATTGTAACTTTTATTTTAGTATCCAAATGTTCTTAAATCTTTCTATGCAAGATTAGCATACTATAACGAGAAAAATATTCTGTTTTCACTCGTTGCATTTTCGAGGATTTGTTGGTAAATTTTTGCTAACGTTGCGTGCAGCAAAATGCACTCACGACACTCGCAATAGTGCGCCTCGAGGTCATATTTTTTTTATTTACTGGAGCGACAACGGCGACGACAACGTTGGCGACAGTGACGACGACGTTGATGTCGGGGCGTAAGTCGAGATGTAAATGGCGTAAAAACTTTTCGACGTGCATATGCACACGAGACGACGGTGCACCGAACGCGGATATGAACAAGGGTGTGGTGGCGATGGCGTGTGCTGCAATATGGCAACTGGAATTGCACAGTGCTATAGAGAGGACGAGAGAGAGAGAGAGAGAGAGAGAGAGAGAGGCAGAGAGAGAGAGGAGAAAGAGCGAGAGAGTAGTATGAAAGAGAAGAGGACGTCGGATTGGAGAGGGTGTATGCACTAAAGAGGACGAGAGGCAGAGAAAGAAAGAGAGAGAGAGAGAGAGAGAGAGAGAGAGAGAAAGAGAGAGAAAGGCAGAGGGTGTAAGATCGAGTGAGATGAATTGCGAGAGCAAAAGCGGGAGCAAGATAGAAATACCGCGACGATCAATACGCCATCAGCTTAAATTACAATAATAACGCCGACCAGACAAAGCGCCATTATAAAATAGCGCGGCCGTAAAAGGCCACGGTGTCGCGCTGTTCAAGACTGGTCCAGCAACAAACACCATCATCGAAAGCGGGGGGGTATGCTTAATCGTTACAAAAGAGAGATAAAATGCCCGTTGTTCAGTGAGCTATACCACTTGCCAACCTCCTCCCGTGTTCTCGCGAGGAGGTCGAGAAATTGGACACTCGTTTCGTCGTCGACCTCATCGCTATCGTCGTCGTTGTCGTCGTCGTCGTCGTCGTCGTCGTCGTTGTTGTTGCCGTTTCTCGTTTGGGACGTCGGTAAATTCTAGCCCGTTCGACCCCTCTGAGGCCGAATAGAATTGTTTCCGACGTTTTCATCGATGTGACAGAGCTCGGTTTATTGATTCTATTAGCCGCGATAAAAGTGCGCGCTTTGAAATTTACACGCGGATTTCGCTGAATACGACGCGCGCATGCTGTTGCCACGTGAAATGGGGATTTATATTTATCCGATGTCTCTCTTCCTATTTTCGCAGACTGTACTAGATTTTGGAATATTGACAATCGTATTTCGAGTTTATTAAATTGCGCTTATAATAATTGAAGATGAAATTATAATCAAAGGAAAAAGCAAGTGATCTTGGCACATGATGATGTTTCAATTATAAAATTGTTTTGCTCGTTTTGTTAATTCTAATAATATAAATTTTACACTTTTATTAAAATAAAATTTTATTGCTTAAATAAATGTTGTAAAATATTACGTAAACATATAAATATATAGCGTAATATATAAAAAGAATCTCCGACCTATCAAAATTGCCAGCGTGCAAAAATAATATTAAAATGACAAAAAATATCAGATTTTAAGTTTTTAGCAAAGTTTTGCGTCAAAGTGAAAGACAATGTTCCGCGATTTTTACGTTATGTACATTAAGAAGTTAAAGCGGGATCTTTATCTGCTTGGCCAACTCCGCGGAGATTTCTTTCTTAACGACTTCCTGGGGAGGCACGTGTAGCTATCTAAAAATATCCCGCAGAGATCGTCTAGACCAAAATCAGCGAGAAAGACGCCTTTTCAAATATCATTCTTCTGAGATATCGAGATATGGAAACGCGTTACAAGTACATTTATTGACTAATAATTTAATGCTTATGCAACAATGCACGAGGCAACAATAATTTGCATGCGTTGAATTTTGTTACGCAAATACACGCATTGGTTAACATACATTAATAATGAACACAGCCGATAATCGGATATTTCTGAAATTTTATTGCATTATTAATATAACCATGCATATCTATAAATTAGTTTAATGCGCGTATGCCTCTTTTTGATTTAAATATATTTAAATATCGTATATTAAGTTAATGTTAATGTTTTAATGTTAAATTATTATCAAAACAGTACTCATTATAATCGAAATATATCTAAACATTATTTTATGAACGAAGCTTTTAAACGAAATATTGGACAATCTTATGAGTTTCTGAATGCGCATGTTAAAGAGAAATAATATAGTAAAAAAGCGTATAACAACTGAAGATGACTAAAAGGAGTTGTATATATTGATGTACAATATATTCAGACTAAGAATCAGCTAGAGTAACTTCGAAGGATTAAACTTGTTACATTATGAAAATTAAATTTTCCTACATTCAAGTTTCTTCTCTGTTTCAGAACACCGCAATCCGTCGCCGCCGCGCTTCAACGAGCGGGTGAACCCCGCAGCGATTCGCACCGGCGAGACAATCGTACTGTCGTGTATTTCGCAAGGTATTCCGCCACCTACGTATCTCTGGTTCCGCGAATCCGTGTCGGGAACGACGATGGTCTTCAACTCAGAGAGGATACACGCGCGTGCCGGCGTGCTAGTGCTGCAATCCGCTCGAGTCGAAGACGCTGGCAGATATGTCTGCCATGCGAACAATACCGCCGGTTCCGAGCGAGTCGAACTGGAAGTCTCCATCATAAGCAGCCTTTCCATCCATCTGGCGCCTCAACAGGTTCGTATCCCGCTCTTTTTTTTCTCCTTTTCTATCGAAACGATGATGCTGAAACGAGTTTTCCGGCGTTTACGGACGACCCAGTTCACATTTCTATTCACGTGTTTCTTCTTCCTCTTTCGTTTTGTTTTTTCTTTCAATATATCGAATCGCGCTTCATGCCACCTTCAACATCCAAATTTAAAGAGACAATCTAATTAAAAAGTTAATTAATAATTTAATTATGACAAAATCTAAAATTTATAAGATTTTATTAGTTTTTGTCTTTTAAAAATGCTGGAAATAATTTAATTTTATAATTCTAAAAATATATTTTTAAGGTAATATTTTTCTATTTTTCAAATATTTTTTATTTTAAATATAATAGACAATAAAGCTAAACTTATGTTTTATTTTTATTTCAAAACATTTTCGACATTTTGAGCTATGATAAAGTCAAACTTATATTTTAAGTTTGACTTTATCATAACTCAAAATGTCGGAAATGTTTGGAAATTGATGAAATCATACAACATCAAATAAGCTTAAAACAGATTTTACACACAATATAAATTGACGGGAGGAGTTATGGCGAGTCGAGGCGAGAAAAAGTTTTGGCAGGGCTTTCACTGGCTCAAATCGAACATATAGATTGGCTGATTTAACAGCGAAAATATTGCTCGGTCTGCTTTATAGCAATCACAGAGATTTCTAAATCTATAAATAGATTTTACTTCGTTTCTCTTTAAATGCATAATTATACAGTAAAGCATAAATTATAATTTAAATTGACACATATTAAATTATAGTTTATATCAACATGCAATTCAATTAGTTCCCATATTCAAAAGTGTGAAATGCTATGCAGTAATCGCGAGAGCGGAATATTACTTGAGCTTTGCTTTCCTAAATAATGTTCGAATCTCAGTTTCGATTGTTACAGTGCGCATCTTTGTTCAGTATAATCGCCATAGAATATCACTAGCTATTTCGATTTGAGTAAAGTTAAATCTAAGTTCATTCTGTTGCTTGGAATGAGATAGTGGACTTTGGACAATCCCTGGATAATTGGGTCGAACATCAACGTTATAACACAGTTCCTCCATCCATCTTGCGTCTTCGTCGGTTTACATGGATTTCCTCTTTGCTGAGTTTCACAAACAAATGTGATTTTCTATTTTCCTTTCTTTTCCTTTTGTTTGCACTGTATTACAACATTGCGTTTGGGCCACATCTGGGAAAAAAATTATTTTATGTTATTTAAATCAATGTTTTTGTACAATCTGTGTTTGCAGTGACTATTTATCATTTTGACTTTTATCTAAAATAAACTTTTATCGCATGCTCGGAAATGAATTATGTTAGACTGTGAAGCAGATAAAAGCAAAAGAAATTATCGCTATACACTTTCTTTCGAGCCTCATAAATAAAATCCGTTTTATCTCGTTGGAGTCTTAAACTCGACGAAGTAATTTTATCGGTTTCTTTAGAAGATCCGCTTCTCTCTTTTATTCAAAATCTTTGTCGGGAAGTAAATAAGCGACAATCTTCGTTCGGCTGTCATCGCTCGTAACTCTACAAGTGACTTTCCTTTGAAAGGATTAAATCGTAAGAATCTCTGGACGAGGTTTCCTGACGATATCGATAATCTTTTTCGTTCGGCTCGACTCCCGTTTGCCCAATCTATCCGAAGTAGCAGTACTTTTTCAATACGCCGTTGCAAATGACTCGAGCGTTTCTATTGTCCGCTTTTTCCTCAGCCTTCGATCCAGCCTCGATCGGGCAACAGTCGTCTCCAGTTTCCCAGGCACGGTCAGGATTTGCATTTTACTTACTCGCCATTCGGTAAGATTACGCGAAATTTATTTTTACTTCGAAATTTTCACGCTTTTCCGCGGCATTGACGATGGCATTTACGGAGTAAATCGGTATTTATTCTGGAAAATGTAACAAGTTCCACTGAACGGCACTGCTAGCACTTATCTTGCCGCTTACAATACTGCTTTTATTTTAACAGACTTGAAAATCCGATCCACCAGTCGTTTTTAAAAGAATGTATACTCGTATTCTTTCCTTAGCTTAAAAATTATTTTTAAAATTAAGCTACATTATACACTGGAATTTTCTGATTTACCATTACATAAATATCTCGATAATTAAAAACAATCGGTTTTTAGGTCTCAAATTTATATATTCTGGAAAAATTATATCTACTTAAAATAAAGCAAATTATTAAGTACATTATTAACTTCTTACTCACCAGAAATAATTAATGTTTCAATATTTCTTTATTAAAGGAAAATTTATTAGAAATTGATGAAAAAATTCTTCAATAAAATTAAGATCCTGGAATTCTGGCGCATGATCTATGCCCTATCGTTAAAAGTTTCCATGTTATTTCACTTGCGATTCCTTTGCTCGTATCATTGCTACGAGAATACTCGATTCTGCCGCTTGCAGATGTGTAAGCTACCTCCGTCATTGTGCTCCACCGCGCAGAATGACGGTTCGTTGCCTCGTGATTATGTTAAGCCGTCAAGAGTTTCTATAACCCTCTCTTCCTCTCTCTCTATCTCTTCCTCTCGCTCCTCTCTCTTCTCTTAGCTCGATGAACACGAGTCGAGACGTACGAGGCATCTCTGAATAAATTCGAACCGACTCCAACGGCAAGTAACTAATTCTCAGTGACGTAGATAATCAAGGATCGCGCGAATACGGTAAACAACGGTGCAGACAAGAATCCGGAAGCGCGGTTGTTCGGCCGTGATGCCCTGCAAAGCTGCGGGGTGAGGATCATCCATGAGCGCGATGAATCTTGAAGTTGTCCCGGACTTATTCCGTCAGGTCAAATTATCTTTCGCCCAGAAATTGTCTAACTTCGTTATCGTCGTTCTGCGATTGCCCACTCTCTTGCCTTGAGAGTTTCATATAATCGTCACCAACTTTCGGAAACGACCGTCGCTGTCTGCGAGAAATTCTATTCGCGAAATTACTTGCAAAATTTTTTTACACTCGTTTATGTGTTAGGAAAAGTGGGAATTCTTTATTTCCGTTCAGTTTTATTATACATTTTTAGAGCTTTTATTACTAAACGTTATATGCATATTTTTTATTAAGATAAGTCTCTTATTACGTTTAGTTTCGTATTTTCTGATTTTACATTTAGGAAGCTTTAATTGAAATCAATAGTATCATTTTGTATATTTTTATCTGATCTCGATGTGATCCGGGGCGCACATTATATCATGAAAAAATTACTATTCTTCAATGAAATAATTTACTTCAATGCTACGTTTCGACTTCTATGGGCACGTCACTCGCGTTTCACGGGCGGATTATCGACGAGCGAAGTGGTTGCGACCGATAACACACAGACCGAGATATCAAAGCGCGCGCGCGCGCGCACGGAAACCAGTGTGCAATAAATGTTTCTCACGCGCACAAACTATTTCACTGTCAATTACCAGCTGATGGATCACAGCCGCTGTCTCGCTTTTCCGAGACGAATCGCTCGAACCGGCGTACCTACCCTGAAAAGTCGACTACGTTCCAGGTTCGATTGTCGCCTCGTTGCAAAACGGAAGAGAAGAGATGGAAAGAGAGAGAGAGAGAGAGAGAGAGAGAGAGAGAGAGAGAGAGAGAGAGAGAAGGGGTAGAAAATGTCAGTAAAGTGTCGCTGTCCGACGGAAAACGCGAGAAAGTGGTTGGTATTCTTCCATCTGGAGCGGACAGCTCGGGCATATATATATAAAAGAAGAGCGAATGGGTATTGGTAAATGGTCCGTGGTGACGAGGGCTGCTGGATGCCATCGTAGGAGAGCGACAGAAAGATCGGAAGGGGGAGTCGAAGGGAGCGGTGGAAACGGTGAAATACCATTCATTCGCCGGAAGCCTTCCGTATAACTTTTGCGGTCATCAACGAAGGAACGCTTATACCAGACGGATTCTCTTGTGTATACGGGGTGTCCTGTTTGAATGGGTATCATTTACAGGTTTTGATCAATTTTGAATCCCTTTTTCATCAATATTTCATTGGCTGACGCTACATGTCAGAACATTGAAATAATTATATATATGAATAACCTAAATAATTATTAAATTGTAGAATTATCTGTATAATTATATAAAATTAAGAATTTTTTAAAATTAGGTTACATTAAATAATAAATAATAATTCCTTTCAATTTCCGACATTTGTAAAATTTAATATTTAAGAATTTAAGATTTGTTACATAATATTAACCATAGATCCCGTTCAAAAAAATTTGATGCCAGATTTGTCAAGGAACTCGCAGATAAAAGGCGGCAATGAATCTAGGACACTCCGTATATGTCAGCTGCCTTTCGCCCCCGCAATTTCGTTCCATTAGCGCGTCAAACTCCCTTCGTGCTTTATTGGCGGAAATCGCAGCTTTTTGTCGTGCACGGCGCAGCTTCCGGCGGAGCTCTGGCCGAGTTAATAATCGTAGGCTTTCCAACAAATCCCAGGACACTGTCAAGTTATTTCTGCCGTTCGACATTTCGCTCGGGACCGATTAATTGAACATGTGATTTCGAAACTTGCACATTCAAGTGGCCGAACAAATTTCGACATTTAAATTATGAAATATTAAACGAAAATATATTGAAAAATTTTTGCAATTTTTTTTTTATATTTAAATTATAGTATATAGCAAGCACATTTTAATGAGAAATTATTTTTTTTAGTTGTTTTGTAGAAGAATTAATAGGAACATTCATTTAAATAAAAAATAAAACTCTGACTATAAATTTTTATTTGATCCTATACTTTAACATAAGTCATTATATAAATTTTCTTTGTGTTATACAAGAAACTTGTTAGAAAATAAATTGAATGCAGCTCCGTCTTCATTTAATAATCCTTTTTATTTGTTCCAAGTTTTTTTTTAAAAAGCGCATAACGACTGCGCGACGCGTATCTCAAAGAAAAATGCGTGTACGTCGTGTGTGTATGCATTTATTGTTACACTGAAACAAGATGTTTCCGCGTGTCGTAAATATAGTTACGCACGGACCGTAAAGATGGTGGCCACAAAGAAATCCTGGCGCAAGAGGAAAAGAAAGATGGGAACCATCGTCTTAGCTTGCGTTTTATGAATCCCTCTTCAAGCATCTTTAAAGAAAGCCTCACGATCGTAGTTTTTTTTTTTTTTTCTTTTTTCCGGGAACCCTTCGCGCGCGCGTTCTATTGAGGATGAAGGCCGTATCAAAGGATATTTAAAAGTCGCAGCAAGCATTCGAAAGAAAGTTTTCCCTTAGTATATCAGAACAAAGACGTTTCGCCAGCGAGGCGTGATCCTCTTAATGATATTTAACGGCTGCGGTCGATTTAACGAACAAAAGTAATTTCTCTATCGCGTGATTGCTGTACCTTTTCATAGGCAGAAATCGTCCAGATTAATGTGCATACGCACGCTTGTATTTAATTCGTTTTATTCTAACATCATCAATAAACATTGAAGACGAATGTGTGAATAATTAAGAAGAAATGTATACAGATGTTTCGATAAACAATCGATTCTCTCAGTTTTCCAGTTTATTTATTGCAAAGATACTTTATGCTTATCGAAATTCGAGAAGTCGGCTGAATGATTGAAGATGTTCTTCGCTCGCGAATTCTTGGCCGAGGAACGATAGTGGTTGCGGAATTCGCAGCTGCGATGCTACAACGAGTACACAATGCAACTATAACCCAGCTGCATGCATACGTATTGCGCGCACTCGAGCGTGCCTACCGCATAATCGAAATGCACTGTCCATGCCTCTTCTCCTTGGTTTACCTGCCTCCCTCGAGATAAACGAGCATCCTTAATAATGCGCAAGATCGATTCAGATCAAAGGATCTCTTCTGCGTTCGATCAGCGCTAAGTGCAAGATGGATATGGAAATTCCGCGGAAGGCTGATTTAATGGATCGTCCTATATTATTCCGCAAATTTCAGGCGCACGCTCTTGTCTAAATGCGCACAGTCTCATCTACGTGCCCTGAAGACGTCCATTAAGGATATAATGATTAAGATAGACTTAAGATAGATTATTGCTGTTGCGACTAATGTGATTACCTATGAGATTTTAATACATAGTTTGATATAATAGTAAATATATACAAAGGGAACGAAGAGAACTGAATATCTTTCAAAGCATATTATATTTTTTTTAAATGTTAAAAATGTTACGTTTCCGAAACGCGTCGCGCAGTTCGCACAAATAAATGAACACTTTTTATAAAAGAGAACACTTTAATAAATAACACAGAACTCAATAATTAGTAACCGGGAATACAATACTAAAATCGGAGCTGTCATAAACGTCCGCCCGAGCAAACAGCTATCAAAGATCTGACATATAACAGTTTGTTTATAACTGTCATAGAGACCCTTTAAACTGCTAATCAATATTCGTTGTCTTGACAACGAATATAAGAAAGATTATTAATAAATGCCATTTGGCTTCAACTCTCTAATGACCGATCGATATTATCGATCGGTCCGTTAGCTGTAACACACACAGCATCAGCGGCAAAATAGTACGGGCGCAACACATAAAAAGTTATTTTTTAACAATAATATAATCAAAAACTGTGAGTTAAAAGCAATGAAATATAAAATGGGTAAGAAGCCTTGCAATGTTGTTCGTGCTTATCAATCAATTGTGTTTTATTTAACAGTGTATAATAAATTCGTAAACGTTTCGGTTCATCGTTGAAAAAAATTTTTACATTTATCAAATATTTGATACAGTTTTATTTCTGACTTTAGTAATTATTGGAATTTGTACCGAAGAGAGTTCAATAGTGAACTTGCTTTTCATTATTTTTTAGGTTTCATATTTTATCTCATAATAATAATTATAACTATATGAAAAGAATATAATAAAATTTAATGAAAAGTTTCGAATAATAATACATTCAATTTTATTGCTATACTAGTTCTAAATTGAAAACGAGATTTGTGTGCTTTGCTTAAGTTAGCTGTTAAATTAGTTAGATTTTTCATTAATTTGCATCTTAATTACACTGATACATTTTTAGAAAGAGGAACGCGACGATCAAAGGGCGAATGATTAAATTAGTTTCTCGAATGCGGAATTGGAAATTCCATCAGGCTACTTGGGTTAATTGTACGAGCGTGTTCATCCAATTTCTAAATCAGTGTACGACGACTACGTACTCGTACTATGCTCATCGGCACGTGCACATTATATTTCGTTGTAACTAAAGACTCGCGAATCCGCATTGAGAAATTACATTCACATCTTGTCATCCAATTATATACATAATCAATTGATGATCAAAACTTATTTCTTTTCGCTTTAGAATACTTGTTACATCAATTGTTGGCAAACTGAAAATTAATATTTGCAAACTGAAAGCTAATTTACAAATCGCGATATTACATAGGAAAATTAATATAACATAATTTAAATTTTATTTATAATATTATACATATTGTAATGTACATACGTTACACATAAATGGAATGTATATATTATATACATGCATTATATATAGTATTACACATAGCACAAAGAACATTTGCGAATATTATATTACATCTCGAATATCGTATCTCTGTTGCACCACAGAATATTGGCAAATATTATATTACATTCCGTCATGCGATACTATAATACAATATTACTGTCTGTATGTGTGTGTGTATTTCTTGTGGATTTCAGGTGACTGTGGACCTAGGAAAGGATGCGGAGTTTCAATGCTCCATCACCGGTAAGCCACATCCGGTGATCTCGTGGGCAAAGGACGGTCTTCCTATGCGGGAAGGATCTTCGGGTAGAAGCAAAATTACGGGTAACGATGGCTCGACATTGCGCATATCTTCTATCGTGAGGGATGACAAAGGAATGTATCAATGCTTCGCCAAGAACGACTATGAGATGGTGCAGGCGACGGCCGAATTACGTTTGGGAGGTAAGTTTGCTCGATTTGCACTTTCTACGCACTTACCTTCTTGTTCACCTGCAATTTGTTCTTGCTAAAAGATAGTAAAAGCTATTAATTTTGTCTGGATGCTTTATATCGGTCATAAAACACTTTATAAAGTCTGTGAACCACGCTTAATAAATCGTGATTGATAAATTAAACTAATTAGCGTGCACAAAAGAGGGGATAAAATATGGTAAATTTTTGAAATATCTTACAACTGGATTAATTTATCAAAAGAATTATGACCGCCAGATAATGTGCTTAAATAAATTAAATTTTGTTATAATAATTAAGTAATGATTAAATTTATTGGCTAAATTTTTTCTATTTTTGTTTTTCGTATAAAAGTAGAAAAATGCTTGAATTATTCCAAACACAGCGAGTGTTTTTAAAATAGTACGCACGAGAGACGGGATGGATTAGCGCGAGCGGAAGCGAGCCGTCGTGCAACTTTGGCAAAGTATTGTGAAAGTTTCCTCTAGGAAATAATAAGGCTAAATTAAGGCTATTAACAGTACACCATTAACTGACACCGGAAGACTCTCTATTGCCAAAGTTTTGTCTCTTCTTTTCTTTTTTTTGCGACCTTTTGCAGTTTTTATCGGTCGCTCTAAAGTATAATTCCATTAAATACATGGACGCATTGCTCCGGAAAGCCGCCTTATTACGCTACTAAACAGAGGCGTATTTTTAATTAAGAACGATGTTCATTCAAGAGCCGCGCTATTATGATTCAATTACGAACAGATGCAATAAAAAGCGTAGAGAGATAATAATTAGTCAATTTATACCAATATATAGCTGAAGAATAAATGTCTCGAAAATATATTCCGGTTACAATAATTCTCTGCTATAATAATAATAATTGATATCTTTCGATATTGGCACATTAATTGCAAATGCATTTAAGTAATTAAATTTTGGCAAATATGAAAAAGACAAATCATATTACAGAGACTAATTACAGAGAAATTTGTTTTAAATAACCAAATTGTTTAATTCAATTTTATTTATATTAAATTAGAAAGATTATGCATTTATCAATTATACGTAAATTGCCAGACAAGACCAAAGTTTCGCAGAAGAAATGTTCGAAGGCGTTCTCGAAGACGTATATTATCCTTTTCTTCGCCTTATTTCTTGGCCAACTTCTCGTTCAATAGGTGGGCTCGAATTCCTTCATCGGCGCGAGTCGATTGTTCCACAAACTTAAGCGCTTTCACGGCTTATGCGCCGGGCACATCCGCATACGGTTTGACGAAAGAAAATAGAAGCGCGAGCGAGAAAAACTGCAGCTCCGGCGAGAGGTTGACGGGGAGAATGGAAAAACGCGGCCGGATGAGCTGCAGCGCAAAAAGGGGTATGAAAGGAAAGAAAAAGCGAAGAAATGCTTAACGAGGGCGAGATGCATAATGGAGAAAGGAGAAATCCACTAGCCGGCATGCCGCGAAATAAATACGCGCCATTTGTCTTAGTCAGGGGGTCGGTCGGCCGGAGAGAGAATAGAAAGAGGGTGGCCGGCGGTGAAAAGCGACGACCGCGCGAGTATCGCGGACGAAAACGCGAGCGGAGACGAATGGCGGGTGGACGAATATTCCCGTCGTCGCCGTCGTCGCCGTCGTCGTTCTTCTCTGTAGCTGTTCTCGTCGTTGTCGTCTTTAAAATGGTTGAGACGACGGGGCGATGTTTTCACGCGACATAATCCATTACCTCAAACGACTGCTGTCGCTTTCTCGACCGTCTTAAGAAGCTTGTGCACACGAAGCGAGCAGGGATACGAATCCATAGATCTTTACATTAGTTCTCGCCGTTCCGTTTCGTTCGGATTAAAAGAAATTATATATATGAAGACACTCGAATGTTGCAAAATATTAGTTGTAATTTGAAGAAATCGGAGCAGGTATGAAATCAATTGAATGCGTTAAAATTTGTGCATGTGTATAAAATATATATATATGTATATTGGACTAACGAATTGTATAAAAATTTAATTAACTCTCTTTTATTCGAAACTCTTTACTTATACTTACGACTACATTTTGAATGAAGGAAGCGGAAATGAGAATGTATGTTAAAGACTAAATTTTTTAATCTACTTTAAGTAATTGTCGATAAATTTTAAAATAATATTCTTTTCAACTTTTTTACACGATTTATTTTAATACAGATATTATATAGCTATTCTCTAATAAGTTACATGTTATCCAGCAGCTCTTTAATATCAAATCCTTTTTCGCAGATGCATTTAATAAATCAGAATATCGCACTATAAAATTTGCAAACGAAATTCTCGAAATATTTCACCTTTTTGCAAATAGAACATATGAAAATTCCACTGATCGTTTTTTATCGCAATTAAACGATATCCGAATGAAAAAGCTGCCTGCAGCATTGAAAAGTGGAACGCGATGCGTGCGAGCGCGATAGAACGATGAGATCGCGCTTTAAATCGCCGACAGCAACGGCGCAGATTTATCCGGCATTTTCCGATTTTTTTCTTTTCCTCGCAAAGAGAGTAAAAGTAAGTATTTACAATTGCAATAAGTCGCTATTTGTGCGATATATCTATTTATGTCATATACGTACCATATATTTATCGCGATATATCCGTAGGCGGGGCAATTCGCACAAAATTCGCAGTTTGTTCGCTCGTCGTTTCCACGCGCGACAGATAGTCTTCTGAGCAATTTGCGAATTTATTTAATGCGATTTGCAATTCCGCCATGTGTCATCATTGTCGTCGCGATGCGAAATGCGAAATAATTGGACGACGCGGTAATCCTCTTACGTAACAAAAGGAGGGAATCAAAAAGGCAAAGTTCCATAACGATCGTAAACCGCGCTGAAACCGGAAAGAACTGATGGGAGTAAGAAAAATATATATGTTAGAAAAAAAGAGAAAGAATTGTCGTCGTTAGTATTTTTACGATTTGTTCCTTGGAACAAAGGATCCGCGTTGGAATGCGCGGGCGAAACTAAGTGCGGAAAACTGCTGATTCGCGATGAAATAGGCACTTTTGAGCGTAAGCCAAATGAAAACGTAACTGAATCAGCATCGCCGCTAAAAGCAAAGTTCTTTCTGACGTTACTATAATTTTCGGAGACCAATATTTTGTATAAAGTTGAATGCGAAACGCATATTTTACATAAATAAGAGACTGTGTTATTCTTGTTCACTTTGGATGTAATTGTAATAATTATATCTACGACAGAATCAAAACAACGGCAGACAAATCTAAGATGCAAATTATGTAAAGTAATTATACAAATTTAATTCTACATTATATTTATAAAAGATCTTTACACAGATCTTTATATAAATATCATAAAATTATCAGCTGAAAAGTGCGATGTTTTTCAACAGTCTCAAGGTTGTTAGAGTCGCTTTGATATCAGTTAAGAAGAAAATAATTTCCGTCATAACGTAAATCTCAAAAGTGGAAGCCACTGAGTATATTTTTCCAGTTTTACTGGAACATTTCACTGGAACTTTGTGCCACTATATTGAATCGAACTTTCCTCGACACTTTATCGCTCTTCGCGCCAGCTTCATGCACCTTAATCGAAACTTACCGCTGCACCACTCGATTAAAACTAAAATCGCACGGTAGTCTGTAAAATGTCGGAAATTCCATGAGACGCTTTTAGCGTCTTTTAAAAGAAACTAATAATAATAATGAAGAATTGTCGTTACTTCAAGGCGCGCCACCCGAGCGTTATGGCGACAATCTGGGTTAATTAATTCTACTTAACTATTTTCCGTCTCTTTCTGGATCGTCGGTATAATACAGCTGGATAGGGCAGCTTTAAATCGCGGTTAGCGCCAACCGACGTTGATGTAATAGGGTCTGGGGCTAAGTTGCACGCCGATAGTCGGGGTTAACTAATCCTGGATTAGTGATTCGCTGTGTCTTATTAGATTAGAGTAACAGGATGTGATATATATGTGTAGAATATGTGCATTAGTGAATAATCCCTGTCTCTAATTAGAGCCCATATCTAATTTCAAGCAGCCCACATCTAATTTGTTTTCATTTTAGTTATTGCATAGATGTAAATTAAAGCAAATTACTATTATTACCATTTACAAAACTAAATGTTAGTTTATATAATTTAATGTATAGCTAGATATTTCGTCAGTTTAAACAACTTATATAAAACTATATTTAAAAAAAAAGCGTTTTAAAATTTACTCATGTAATCGAAAATCTCGTTAATTCAAATGCGAGCTTATTATTTGATCGAATGTATGTATATCGATTTAATATAAATACATTATTATGACAGGTAAAAAAAAGCGACAGTCGGAATTAAAGGCGTCGAGAAGCGTTACACAGAAAAACAAGGAAACATAATCGCTTAATATTGATCTTTTATTCCTCTCAATTGTACTTTAACAAATAAAATAATTGATATGTAGATGTTTTTACACGGTTTTCTTTACTGCGAGTACAATCTCTTTCATCGTGATTTGCGCGATACGAACAATATATTGCACGCGATGTTCTTTACGCGCTTGCAAATTTCACGATAAAGCGATATTAAACACGGAACCAGTTCGGCGGAGCGTTAAATAATTTTCCGGCTTTGATTTTGGCAAACTTCCATTTCATTTACGGCGCGCGCGCGCGCGCATTTGTCGAATCCGCAGTTCAGTCGAGGTAAATAACGAAGCGTTGCGAAATCATCGCGCAACGCTCGCAATGAATCGCAGGCAGCACTCGCTGTTTGCATGCATTAATGACACAAAGCCTGGCGTGTAATAGCCCGGCGCGAATAATCGTTCGCAACGAAGCTGCGCGGCATGCGCTCGCACGCGATGGCGATGCGGAATCGCGTTGTCGGGCTTGCACTCGTCGCTGCAAATCTGTCAAGGATTATACCGATCCGCCGTGTGTGAAAGCGATATACACGATCGACGTATAGTCCGCTAAAATTAATGGAAGCGTTCGCGTATCGACAGCACGGAGATACGAGAAGCACGTAACTGTTGCATGAAGAAAAATGGAAGCGCTGGAAATGATGCACGAGTGTATCAGAACACGAGCTTAATTTTAATGACAGATTTCCTGACCAATTTCGAGTTGATTAGTCTTTAATGAAAATGTCGGGACTCTAATAATTCACCAGTTATAAACGAGTGAAACTAAAGAGCTTTTCTGAAATAAGGCAGCGTCTTTGCTTTAATGGCGGCAAACTTGCAAATTGCGTTATAAAGGAAAGTAACATTAATTATTACATGTACAAGATATTTTTAAATTACTTAAGGTAAAGTCTTTTAATTAATTAATAAAATGCAAGAACAAACAAAAAAGTCTTAATAAACATAGATTTGCAAACTAATTGGTTCTGAAGTATTCATATTATATTTTGTAAGCTATCGCGTTTCAATTTTTTTAGAATTTTTACCTTTAGAACACTTAAAATATTCGATGCTCTCGTCAAAGGCATCAAAAATAACTTTTTAATAGCGCGATAAAAATCTTGATACGCTATATGAAAGTATGTTTAAAAAAAAGCATGTATCACAATAAATAGTCGAATTTGAATATCTATTTTACACATATCTATACCGAAGTCTTTGACGAGTTTTTGAATTCAGAAATTGCTGATGTTTTAAATTCTTTGAAATATCAATCATTCTGCAGCTATGTATAATTGCATGGAAATTATAAATCAAGAAATATTTAATTAAAAAGAATAGAAAGAAATATCAATTATTACACAGAGAGGTCTACTTTTTATGATTTTAGATTTCTCTTACTTAGTCATAACTTTACGTCCCACTTTATTCCGCTTAGAAATTCTACGAACGCACTTTGCAAATTTCAATTCACGAGCTTCGAAAATTCAGTTCGCGAATTTCCACCGTTCGAGTTTTGCAGGTGAAAGCGAGGTGATCGCACCAATGGAAATAGAGTCAGTTGACTCGTTGTCGAGCGTGCAACAATGACGACGGCTGTGCCCATGCGACGATAATACGACGCGAGGTCTGCAAAACCGGGGCGTGGCACACAATCTGCGTGCAATAGAGCATTCTGATTTACGCCGTGAGCAAACAGCCGCCTCGAATCAACTCAACTCCCCGCGCTATGCCGCCCTCTCAGCCCCCCTCCTCCCCCCCCCCCCCCTCTCTCCACCGCCCTCCCATGCCCGGGTTATTGTCGGCTCTATAATTTGGGGTTAATTCACCGGGCGGCACTCGAGTTCAGGCGTCAAACCGCAGATCGATAGTTCCGCCCGCGCGCCCACCGGGGGCTTGTCATGTAAATGTTGCGTGCATAATACCCCCGCCTTGCGGCGACCCAGGGCCATTTCCACGGCGATCCCCGCCGCAGGCAGGCCTCTGCAGTGTCTCTGTTCATGTGTGTATGCGCAAACGCTGCTGTATGCACCTGATTCAGGTGCGCGCAGGTACGCGTCCGACATTCCGGCGGAGGCTAACTCGCATTCTCCATAATAGTCAGCTTACGGCTTAGGGATAAGACAATCTGAAAGGTGTCTTGGGTTGTAAAAGATGTCTCAGAAATCGTGATATTTCAGAGATTAATGGTGAAAAAAGTTTCGGCAATTTAAAGCGATTTATACCTTTAGAATAAAATTAATGATATTGTTGCCATTATTTGTTTTTAATTATCATTATTATCTCTATAAATTGTTTGCATTTACACAATTTTTCTAGCTTTATCTTGGTATTGTTTGTTTTTATTTTGCCTAGAGAATACAGGTTTGTTTCGGTGAGTAACAATCTGAGAAATTCTGTCTCTCTCTCTGTTTCTCTCTTTGATGGCAATTTGAAGTAAATCCTGACTATCGTACAGAGATTTTCCGTGAATATTCTCCGTTGATTGCGCGACTTATAGCGGATATACAAGGTGGATTTAGACCTATGCGAAGCACGCCGCAATTTCAAAATTCCTACAGCTGCAACCGGTTGCATTCAATGCGGTTTGCTTTTGTGGGAATATTGTTACGCAATTCAACGAGAGAAAGTGAATACTTTTTCTATTTACCACAAAATCGCAACTTCTCTTGTGACAGTTACATTGTCGCAGTTTTTAATAGTTATTTCACAAAACTTTGTCAGCATTTATCAAAATCGATTCAATTGAAATATAATTATTAAACCATTAACGTTAAAATGGAATGTTTCTTAATAACACAATTTATAAATTAATAATATTTTAGAAAATATTAATTAACTGATGCATACATTATACATAATTTATCAAGAAAGTGTAAAATTTTTTATTTAATATACCAAGTGCAGTTAAAATAAACTTTAACCTAATAATAATTAAAATGGAAATTAATAATTAAAGCAGAAAGAAATTTTTAATCGTTATATGCTTGATATATTTTAATCAAATTAATCTCATTCTTTTCAAAAATATATATTAAAATTAATTCAGGCTCCGAATAATGAAATTTTTGGTATGTTTGATTATCTTCTTCTGTTAAAGGGAGCAATATTTGTTTCTTTAAGAAAATTTCTTTCAATAACCACAAATTTATATTGCTGTTCCAGATGCAGCGCCTCAACTTTTGTATAAGTTCATCGAACAGACGATGCAACCAGGTCCCTCGGTATCGCTCAAGTGTATCGCGATGGGCAACCCTACGCCGCACTTCTCCTGGACGCTGGACGGGTTTCCTCTTCCACAAAACGACAGGTAGGACAAGTGGTTTTCCTCGCGCGACATTTCTTGTTAGAGACGAAAGAACGAGAGACACAGTACAATTCCGAAATTCGATCTGCCAATTGTTTTACTCTCTTTCTTCCGGAAGCTTATAACACCAAAAATAGACGGGTGATATACATGGGGATTATTCGCGGTTATTAACCCCGAGGTATTACATGAGATCGTCGGAAAATCGGTGTGCAAGCAGCAGTTTCCATCCGGCGTAGGCGGATCCCGTGAGAGAGCCTCGATAGGCCCCCGCGGGCTTCGATTCTCTGAACCAATTGAGAGGAAAATTACCAATCACGCTGTTCAGTCTGGACGTTTTTAAAAGCCGGCTGGATTCCGAGCGCTGGATTTAACAGGCGATCTCATAAGTCGATCGTAAACGATAACGTAATTATGTGTTTCCGCGATTTGTCGGCAGGTGATTATTGCCGAACGCGAGTCGCATAAGAAGCAGTTTATCGAAAAAAGATTTTATTTGACGACGTTTTTTTAGAACTGTTTCACACAAGAAATAAATTATTTGCAGTTAGTAAAAAATCTGTTACAATTTTAAATAAATATCAATTTATAAATTAAGTTTCAGTACTCCAAATCGCATGAGAAATCAATATAAAAACGGCACTATTTATTTTAAAACGTAAAGGTAAATTTGCTACTTTTACAAGACACATCTTGAAACATATATTAACTTGATTTGAATAATATCAAATTTTTTAAGATACATAAAAATATATTACTCGAAATAATTTCTAGATGTCATAATAAAAGATAAAGATATTAATACAATTCACAAAATTGAGCCATTCTTTGCAAACAGATTTTCTCACGGATGAAAAATTGCTATAGATAACAGCGTAGAGAGGTTCGTAAAATAGCGGCGATTTGCTTGCAGATTCATGATAGGCCAGTACGTGACAGTTCACGGCGACGTGATATCTCACGTGAACATAAGCGCCGTGCGGGTGGAGGACGGTGGTGAGTACATGTGCTCGGCGGTGAACCGCGTCGCAAAGGCGCGTCACGCGGCCCGGCTCAATATTTACGGGCTGCCTCATGTGAGACCGATGGGCAACTACGCCGCCGTGGCCGGCGAGACGACCGTCATCAAGTGTCCCGCCGCAGGTTTCCCGCTTGCCAGCATCACCTGGGAAAAAGGTTTGCCGTAATATCGATCAGTGGTTTTCCAATCTCTATATTTCAAGAAGTATTTTATTTTACGTTTTTTTTTCTTTCATTTCTTTATATAATGGTATGTATACATGCACGTGCAATAGATTGATTAATTCAGACAAGCGAATAAATAGAGGCCGGCATAATAAAATTGTATCACGGTCATAATTAGGGCATAAAGAAAATTTATAACTGTCTAACTGTCTAACTTAATGTAGATATCAATTTCTGGATCTGTGGACTTAAAGTTAGCTTAACTTCTTGTTCAAACATATCTTCAGCTCACACTATTTGACATTTGATCTCGAGATTTGAACTGTCTGAACTGTTTGATCACCTGAAATTTCTTAATACTAATCATAATGTAAGATGTTCGCAAACGCAGCTCTAACATTTAGTTTTATCAACTTGCAGCAAGAATAAAAGATGATTATTTTTGAAATATAAAACAAAATATTAAATTCTATTGAACGAAAAATGTACAAGTTGAAAACTGTCGATATAGATCGAAGAAAATGAGGTTTTGTAAACGACTTCTTTATTGACAGATTTTTATTTTATTATTTTATTACTCGCTTTGATACTTCAAGCTTTAGATTTTCTGCAAACTGTTGTCTCGATCGCAAAATTGAATTATATCGCTCTCTCGATATTAAAACTTTGACATCACAACATCTTGTTTCAATAGTGTAGTTTTCGACTTTTATTGACATACTTTTTATATTTTATTTACGTCGTCATATTCTGCGCAATATATTGCGACATTTCGACTAAGATTATATGCCATATCTGAGCTAAATTCAATATTTAGAACATCAAATTATTTTGCTATTATTAATATACTGCCCACTATGTTGTAGTCATTTACTTTTATTCGCTTTAGTTTCATACTTGAAAAATACATTTCAGCGCAGATATTTTTTAATAGTTGCAATACAGTATATTCAATGCTGCTCAGCTTATCAATCAATTTATGAACGAAACTAATTTATAATTTTTATTTTAATGAATTTTTTTTACTTTTGTCAGAAATGTACCACGTCTTTTATTTGCACGACCAAATTGGGCTAACTGGTGGTGAAATTAAATGGCCGCGGAGATTAAAATACTCGAGATGCTACAAAGAACGCATAAATAAGTTAGCGGCCACACCGCATCTTCAACCGCTGAAAAGTCGCACTTCACCAAGAAATTTCCTTCGTCCGTCGAAGATCTCTCTTGGGGAAAACAAGGTGCGAGGCGCTTTTCTCGGCCTTTTCGCGTCGACGAAAAGAGTGGCGCGCAATACCGAGAGAAGATGGAAGAACCCTTTTATTTCGACCGAGGTCGCGGCCGTCCCGAAGCGACGAACTTCGAGCGTTCTATTTTGTAATGATGAACTCGACTTCGCGAAAGTTTCAAACGATCGCTGCACGAACTTTCCACCCCAGCCACCCCGTCGACGTCGCGACGACGCGCGACGCCGATCGCAAGCCACCACCTACGGCTATTTGGTCCATTAAGGCTCCTGGTCCCGCAGCCGTGAACTCCGCGTTGACAGTAGCGACATAATTGTGGTAGGAATAAAAACCTAGTCGAATTTACCCAGTCGATTTATCGTATAAATAAATAGTGTAACAGTTTGACCTAATCAATTGATTCGATAAAAGTAAATTACTGAATAACATACAAAATGTTAATTTATAATTTAAAAATTTGTTTACAAAAAAATAAACGCGATAAATACAGAATATATATAGCTTAGTACCGTTACCGACATGTCCATATGACAGAAATTCTTATGCAGCGTCTTAGGTGGAGAATCGATGAACTATTAGGCGTGAAAAAATGACATGTTGACTACCCAATTTATTCTTGCGTGCCATTTAATTAATATTCGTTAAATGTTAGTACTGTGATATGTGACGTGTTCATGAAACCTGTAAAATTATCCGAAAACTAAGATTAGCAGGGAAAGCCCAACGTAGAAGGAGAATTTTCTACTCATACAGACAGCTGTCAACCGTGTGTTTTCTCGCATAATTAGGCTTCGTTTCACTGTTGATTTAACAATTGTTTATAACCTGTCAAGGAAAAAGCATAGTTTTCGGACAATTTTACAGGTGTCTTAAAGCGATCCAGAGTGTTACTTTGTTAAATTATCATTTTATTTAGAAATGGCACGCAAGAATTCTCGGCGTGTCATTTCTCGCTTCTGACGTCACGAATCTAATATGGCTGCGGTGACTACCCAGGAGCCTTAAGTACTATTCTAACGACACTTTTTAAGGATCTACAAAAATAGCAACTAATTTATTTTGAACTCTATATAATTTAAACTCAATTACTAATTCTACTTTAAATTTAAAAAATCATGCTGACACCGATAAAAAAAACACTTGTGATTTTTTGACGATGGGTGCTATTCAATTTTTATTTTATTGTTTTTATAATTTTTTAATACTTTACACATTATTTATGTATATATGCATGGATGTATTTAATTTTATATCTTATTGTTAGTATATTGTTATCATGTTTGTTGTAAATATAATCGTGCGAAAATCTTTTATCTTATGTTATATTTGGTTCTTTGTATTTTGTATTATATTATGATTGTGTAGATTTACTCGATATTATAAACTGTATGTTGTACAATGTTATTTTTGTGTTTACCTGCTCTGTAAGATATTCTGTATACCGAGGCGATTTCACTTCAACAACAATTTCCAAGTTGGTCGTCGGCTATGAAAGCGGATTGAACACTCGACTGCACCGACATGATATCGCCAATGTGGTGCGAAATCAGTGGAAAACCGCATTTCCACAATGCCACGAATCGCGCGACGCACAGCGTGAAGCAAATGCATAATTTAAACTCAAATATCGCACTTTCATAGGCCGTAATTTTCACTTTCAATTATAACTCGTACACACGCCAATAAAGAAGAATATTCATATGATTACTTTATAATGTTATTCGAGGTAGTTATTAAAATTTGATATTAATTGAAAATTGAAATCTTATTCATTGTATATTAATTAAGATTATAAATGTTATATAATATTGATAATTACATAGCCAAAGAAATCAATTAAAATATATTCTTTTATATGTATATTTTTAATTTCCAGTTATACTATTTAAAGAATATTAATTTTTTTAATTATCATATTACATTAACTTTAATCTAATTTATTTTAATTAATATAATTAATTATTCTTATCTAATTAATTTTTCAGATAAATAATTACATTATTTCCCAAATTTGTTTCATATATGAATAATTTAATTTTCTTACATCAGAAAAGAAATTATATTGGTATACATTTCCTCTTTTTTTGTTTAAGAAAAATTTAAATAAAATTTTTTTTTTTCACAGATGGTCAAATATTGCCAACCAGCCGACGTCAGGAGGTGTCTACAAACGGAACGCTGGTGCTGTATCGCGTCGACAGCAGCACCGATCGCGGTGCATACACGTGCACCGCAAAGAACAAACAAGGTCGCTCCGATTCGCAGACCATCCACATAGAAGTCAAAGGTAAAGTCTCTCGATCCCGCATACGTTCCGTTATCACTCACTTTTCTTTCTGTTCATACACAAAGATTTTATCTGTTTAAATTGGAACAACAATGTCCTGCGAGTGTGTCCCATCATCGTTCGACGATGGTGATCCGCTCTATCGGGATTTTCCACAGCCCCTCGGGAACCACCCTCACCGTCGCAAAGTCGATCACCGTAGAGCTGTAATCGCGACGAAGTGCTTTCACGATGAAGCGCCTAGATGTCGAATCGACTTATCGGAAGAAATCGCTCGATACATCATGTCATTCGCGGATTCTATCGCGCGCGGTTAAACGCGAAAGCCGCAAAGCTTCGGATCTTCCATCAATCATTTTTGTATTAAATTTTACTTAAAACATTTTTTTATTACTGTTTTATTAAAAAATAGATAAAAGCGCGATAATTACGCATTATGCAGCGGAGATTCATACGTCATTCGGAATAAGTTATTTCGAATCTGAGCAGCGAGCGGTTGTAATAAAAGAATTTAAACATGCATATCAGCGAAATGTTTGATATATATTTTTTTGTAAAAGAATTTTAAATTGATAGCTATGCGGAGAATAGTGAACGTTTTATCGAATATGAATTTCTATCTCGCGTATTGAAGCACGACAATTTTCCTCTCGATATACGTCACACGGCCGACAATCGTCGTAGGAAAATTTGTAGCGCTTCGCGTATATAATATAGTGCATTCCCACGTGTACAATATAGGAGTAGTAAAAGGGAGAACCATACAAGTACACGTTTTATTTCCAAGATCGAACGGGACTCCTCTGCCTCGTGCATGACTGAGAGTGCGGTGAACTTTCTACAATTTAAAAAGAAATCCCAACCGCTTCATTTCTGCCATGGAAGGCGCTCGTACTTTCCCATTCGAAGGCTCCGTCGTAAGACCTCTCTCGAAACGGGATATTTCGGGAGATAAATTATTTCGTAAGAACTTCATGCGTCTGTTCTTAATGTCTAAAGTATGGATTTATCGCCGTCGTAATACATTAATACCGGCCATAAAAGCGATTGCCGTGTCATAAAATTATGCAAATCATATTAACTTTTCAGTTATTTTAGTTAATAAATATATTAAATAATAATCATAATAAAAATGATATTGAAATATTAGATAAAATGTTTATTAAAAGTTTAGAACTGTCATAACTAATAAATTCGCTCATATCATAAATTGATTTGCATAAGAATGTTCTTCAGTGATCAGACGTCTTTTTCTGCTGCGGAAATAATTAAAAGTACAACTTGGGTGTTAATTTTATCTTAATTAAGGACACTGTTGTTCCATTAAATAATATGATAATTTTTGGATATTTTTAAATTTACACGCAGTACTTGAAACAATAATGTAATTTCGTCAATGCTACTTTAATGACAATTTCAGATGCATGATTTATAGATTGCAATCACATCGAGCAAAGCACGTAGGTAGGATATGTAAAATGTGTTTGCGACGATACCGAGAAAATCAGATCGCGCAATATTGAAACTCTTTATGTATTTCTCCCAAACCCTCGGAGTCGAGAAGATGTCAACTCGGAAAAATTCAGTATTTACGGAAATTATATTGAATATTCCACATAACAAATGCGTAAGTCCCGCATTGTTTCTTTCAGAATTCTGAAGGTGATTATTTTAAGATTCCTAAATGTTAAAATTGAAGGAACCAATGCTATCTTTTATGATTTGTAAATTTTACACTCTCATAAATTGTAGCATCATTTTTTTCTGGGTACAAAAATCTTACAAATAATTGTCCGTTTCCCGCTATGTATTAATAAAACATTTCAACATGCTTCTTCCTCTCGACTCGACTTCTCCCGGTACGACGCGACGCTGACAAGGACGCGACGCACGTCGTCGCGATGTGAAATAAACTCTCGTGCTTCCTGTAATTTGCAGTACCGCCTAAAATCGATCCGTTTAGCTTTCCCGACAATATCCAGGCGGGCGCGCGGGTGCACGTGACCTGCGCGGTCAGCGAGGGCGATTCACCCCTGAAGATTACCTGGCTGAAGGACGGCAGGTCGTTGAAGCCACGGGAAGCCTCTACGCATCATATCGGCGAGTTTGATCTCGCATTGAGGATACAGAGCGCGTCGACCGCACATAATGGCAACTATACGTGCGTGGCGAGCAACGATGCCGCCAAGACATCTCGCACAGCGTCCCTTCTGGTCCATGGTACGCAGCAACCGGCCTAACCGTGAAATGCCGGAAACCCTCGTCGTTTCCTTAACTCCGAAACTCCTCAGAATTTCCCTTAAAGAAAATAAGACGATAACAATTAATGAGTATTATCTCGGACTTTCCATTCTTTTCGTTTTTGGCCGAAAAATAAAAATTTCCTTACAATTATCTTACTTTTTATTTACTGCTGAATAACATTTTAACATACTTCACAAAAATCAGATTGTGTTTTATTTTCGTCACTATGTATGTGAGCAATGTGAAGCTCGAGATGCTCTTGAATTCTCGAATCAATCTCCATATTCCAGCCGTTTTTATTTCCTTAACGGATGCAGTTCTCTTGGTTCTTTTGCTCGGAGTTTATTCCGCTAAAAGCTCTCTTCCCATACTTGGCGGCTACGTGTGTTCCTATTGGCAGTCCCGCGGCGAGTACCGCGATCATATAACGGAGGAAATGGAAAAAAACACGACGGTTCACTATTAATCGACGCGCGACTCTCGTCAATCCAGACCACTTGACCGTGCGAATCTCTCATACAAAGCGCGAAAGATCAATCTGCGATGGAAAAATAACCATCGTATTTTCGATAGAAAAGTAAAAAATGGATTTTCTCACGCAAACTTCTCTCGACATTGAAATGATTTAACTTTTTTTCATGCAAAATGGTGAGATTAGATTGGGCAAGATTTGAAGGGATAAAAGAATGGAAAATGGAAAGGTTTCATCGAAAATTCTCCCGGCGACTAAGCCCTTTCGCGATTATATCGAGTCACTGTTCTATCATAAAAAAGAAGCACAAAAAATAGAGGCGAGATATTTATCACTCAAAGGCTGAAAAATAAAGGACGGTCTACAGCCCAACCGTAGTCGTCGATGTCGACGTGTATTACATCCCTGTAAACGAAATATCCCCTGGCCACCCGCGTGTTTACATTTCCCCGTCGAGGACGAGGGTGGCGCGTGCATTAAAAGCGCTTCTTTCTCCACGAGCGAATCGCTGTGAGCGAGATCACGAACGAAGCTTCTGTCGACGATGGAGCGAATGAACGCACGAACGAATCGCCCAAGGGTGACATTTCCGCGTTTCAACGATGAGCAAAGAACAAACAGGGGAACAAATTGTCCCTCTTGTGTCGCCTACGTGCGTATTTATTTATTTGCGCCTGCCATATATGTGCGAAATAAAATTAATTTACGAGTGCCCGCGCCGTGTTGGAAATTGGTTTTTTCGAAATAATGCCACATATTTATTTTCATTGCTTTTTCGTGAAAATTGAAACTTTGATCAGGTTTTTTTAAAACTTTAAAACACCGGAACGAAAGAAACCTACAAACAATGTACGTGTCTTTCATACCTACGAAGTATTTCTTAAATATTTCAAAATTGCGATTTTCATGATTACACCGGAAAATCTAACTTATTATTTTAAAGCCGCAAATATTCTTCGCGCATTCGCTGTTTTAATTTGAACGGACTCGCGCGGTTGACGTCACTCGTACTCGCTATCAATAACGTCGGTCGCCAATTAAGGATCGTCGACCGCTAAATTATCTTCGCCGAGGGAGAATTCGCGTCTCGTACTACTTGCCGAAACTATGCGACGAAATTTATCAACGCAACGTCTGCCGCAAGAGCTTCTTTGTTGCCTCGCCCGAGAACTCACCGCCATCGTACCATCTCCATTCTATCCCCACCCCTCCCCCCACCTTTCCCTACCTCTTTCTTTTGTATATGTACACGACCGTTTATATGCGTATGTATCTCTCTTCGTGTACATACGCGCGACAGACCTCTTTGGGCATTACTCACGTTACGCTGTGCTATCTAGTTCCCTACCCGCGGTTCCTCAATTATTCTCAAACAACCGCCGTGTTCTGTTCTAATACCCTCGGGGTTCTCGTGCTCTCCGGATGCATCCGGCATATACGTATCATACGGTGCAACGAGGCAAGTTATTATTGTCGTTCCGCGGCATTACACTCGTCGCAATGTACCCTACCCACCCATCTTGCGCACGTCAAAAAGTCGACAACCGGGAATGAAGAGAGATCCCCTCTTGCTCTGCTTGATTGTTTTCACTGCTGTGTATTTCGGAAAGTACATGAGCGTCGAAACATTCGAGAGATGCACCATTCGCTGCAAAGGAAACATACAATTTATAATGCTATTACAAAAGCTTTTCGTCGTCGACGATGCAGGAAGATATCGCTGATTGTTCTCGATTTGCGTAATGGTTAATAAAATAATGGTAAAAAGTTATGTATAAATTACGGTTATTTACGATTACGGTTATATTTATAGAAAATTTCTGTACACATCAAATTAATGGAGCATAAAATATATGCTCCATGAATGAATGTTATTAATATTAATTGCGTAAATCGAGAACTGCTTTTATCGCTATCGCGTTTAACGTTAATGGAATAATATTTCTCACTGCGTTATTTTTATTTTCTCTACCTTCAATTCAATATTATATTTTAATTTTAGTACAAATACACTTACGTGACTACACAATAGATATAACACTGTAAATGTGTATTGTCGAGTAGATAATAACATCATCCTTGAAGTCTACGTAATAATAGAATTACGTAAGTCGAGCATTATCGATGCTGACAACCATTTTCACGCGAAACCGTTTGCGTTATAATGTAAAACATTATTCATACAATAATGAACACTGCTATTTTTTTTTGGCAATTTTAACGAGATTTAAAAAATCCGGAATTTGTTCAACCTTAATTTGTTCAGTCCTTTTTAGAAGTTGAACTCGGTCCACAGATCCGCCGTTGTTAACCGGTCCGCGAAACTAATCCCAAAGAGCCGAACTACTATCTCAACAATTTCGCCCGCGCGACAGCGTGTTTCTCCGTCGCGCAGACCAACCAGTATCCGGGCTTGGTGAACGACGGCGGATAAGTTTTATCCGCGGCACGATGTCGACTCGGCTGTATGCAAATACAGCGGTACTTACTTCGCGCAAGCTGACTCTCGTGATTCTGACCAACTTGCGATTTTAACCCTACGTTAAGCTAAGCGGAAAAGTTTTCTCTAGGTGACACTCAGGATGGAAGACGCGCGTGACAGGGCTCGACCAGCAGCGGCCGATCGCTCGGACTCTCAACAATCCATCTCCACACGTACGCACACGTGCACGCACACTCCATTCACACTCACAATCACCTGTTTTTCTCTCTTTTTTTGTGCAGTTCCGCCTACGATAGCTCCCTTTAGCTTTAAGAAGGACTTGTCGGAGGGCCTGCGGGCCCAGGTGACCTGCATGGTCGAGAAGGGCGATCCGCCGTTCACGATCATCTGGTCGAAGGACGGCGAACCGATTTCTGGCCCCGGCACGGCGGCCGCCGCCTACGGGCCCGCCGTCGCTGCCGCCGCAGCCGCGGCCGTTAACGATCCCCGACAACACTCGCAGACACCCCCGGGGCTGCGCGTAACCAACATTGACGCCCATTCCAGCGCCATAGTTATCGAACGCGTCACCGCCGCGCATACTGGCAACTATACTTGCCTGGCACGCAATTCGGTGGCCGAGGTCCTCTGGACGGCCGAATTGATTGTTCGTGGTAAAGTAAAGCGATCGCATCATAAGTACCGCACCGCGAAAAACGCACCGAGTCTGTGTCTTTTTTCTCTCTTTCTCACGTCACTGTTTTGCACCTGGCAGCGCACCATTGTCTTCGCGACGGTGTAGCAACGGCAAACGGATAAGTTTGCGGGATGAAACGGTTTGTAATTCTTATCCGGTCGACATAAATATTTAGAAAAGAAGAATGCAACTATAATCGCTTTTTGCAAATGATCTGTGAATGCTAAAAGCGACTTTTGTCGTTCACAATAAAATCATCACCATGCATTCAAATGATAATCGTATAATAAAATTTTTATTGGCAGCAGTTTAATCAAACATTGTCAATGGAGAAAATAATTAACAACAGGGAGTGTAATAACTTCATTGCTGAGAAATTGCATTGCTAGCGATCCGTACAATACTGCATTGTATGGGAATTTTTCAATTGACTTTCGCCGTAATAAAAATATTAATTTAATTAAATTAAATTATATTGTTTATATATATTCATATTTTTATATTCATAAAGTTAATATTCAAAATTTAAACTATTTTTACAAAAAAAAATAGCATATGTAATTTTATTTGTCTGAATAAAAGAGAGAATTACACATTAACGTAAATAATATAAATATATCTTTATAGCTAACAGGTATTTTTAATGTAAAAAACATTACAAACTTTATTCTGTGATAATTAATGTCTGATCATAACTGGCATTATCTACTATCTACTGAATCCTCAGACTGCAGCTTAAAAATACGCGATTTTGATAAATTACGGAGAGTACAGAGCTATTGTGGGATTAATTTTCTAGTGATAAAGCCGGGGGCTTCGCGAAATAAAAATCGTGAAATAAAAACGATAGCGGATTTGCGATTTAAATGCCAAGTCATCCTCCGATCCTATTCGTGCGGTTGCTACATCATTGCCACGTAAGCGCAGCCGCAGCAGCAGCAGCAGCAGCAGCCACCGCAACCGTCTGTCGGAAAGTAGCATGATGCGAGAGTCACACTAGGGCTGCGCTTGGATTTTGCAGCCTAGCGGATATCCGGTTATCGATGACGATATCGATTGCGTTCGCCCACACTCACGCGCGTTCTCACGGAATTCAAATACAGGGTAGCTTTGTGCACGAAAGTAATATCCGTCCCGTAAATTATGGCACGTACGCCGTTAAGCGAAATTCTCGTGTGCACGTTATTATTAGCAACGTCGAGCTATAATGACGGAAAATCGCATTAAATCTCTCGTCGATTCTTGACCATTATATTTTGCCAATACTTATTTACGACGTAATAATCATAACGTAATTAATTAAAATATATAGTGTAATTAATTAACATGTATTTTCCAAAAAAAATATAAAAGAGATTTGGAACATGTGAAATTTTGAAAAAACTTAAAGTAGAAAAAATGGAACTAATATTGACACAATTTCTAAAATAATTAATAAATTGTAATAGCTAAAATAATAAAAATGAGAAGACCTATTAATAATCTAATCATGTTGATAATTGCAAAAAACAACATGTCGTATTTCTGAATATTTAATTTTGCTATATATTAACATACACACACACACACACACAGAGACACACACACAGACTATAGAATCTTTGTATAAATTTAAATCTATATATTTCTGAGGTCCCTGAAGACATTTTTAACTATTCATATTACACTTCTTGTACAATTCCTCTGTTTAAATTACGCGGACAAAACTTTTAACGTCTAACAGGTCTCTCTTGAGATATTCTAAATAATATTCTCTACGTTTGAAAATGTTCAGAAAATTGAAGTATATCACTGATAATTCTTTTATTTTCAATACTGCAGTATTTTGGCATTTTGAATCATTTACAATAAAATTGGGTAAAATATTTTTCAACAAAACATTCTATTTGTTCATTAAATTCGCGAGAGCCGCGTGCGAAATTTTTCTGCAAGCATATCGCGCGCACTAGCCGGATATTCACGAGATACGGGACAATTCGCTATTCGGATAAACGGGCAACGGGTATTGTCCGGGTAAACGCAGCTCTAGAGTCCTTTTTTCGAGACGATACGCGCGAAATAATGCAGCAGCAGCAGCAGCAGCAGCCGCCGCCGCCCAGCCAGTAACCCGTCGCACCAACGCACTTGAGCACAGCATAATATAGCGTTATTTCACCTCCACGGTCACCGTTATATATTTTCTATCTAGATATGTATCTAACACGAGCGCACCGTCCAACTCGCACTTCTCTCTGCCCCTTATCGCGATAATTAAGTACTGCGATCGCACGCTCTACGCCACAAGCGCATTAATTCCGCGAGTGTCAAACGCAGTGGTACCCAGCCCTTTAACAACTGAGACTTTCAAAGAAAGTAATGTGTCTTGCTCCTAGAAATTTACATTTTGATATCAAGCAAGGAAGAATATTTATTAATTTACGTCTTAGAAGTGCTCTTTTGACGCGTTGGGGACCGCTGAACTGATAAGTGCAGAGGCACAATAAAATTTAAATGAGAAAAAATGTGTAGAATACGATATTAAATTCCGAGGTGAGGTCCACATGTTTATCGTATTCAACACGATCGCAGTAGTCTAGAATGAAAAATGTACTGCATGCGAGAGCCAATACAGGCACTTCACGAAATTCGGCTTCGCATATATAGCACAACGTCTTGAGCCATGGCGAGTTAGATGAGCCGGCAGCAGCAACAGCAGCAGCAGCAATCTCGTAGTTCAATTTGGAGCACCGAGTCACGTTCACTTCACCCAGCACACGCATATCTGCACTGACACGTTTCTCAAGTTATTTTTCTCTTTTATTTGCTCCCGAGCGCCACTAATCCCTTGGCACCGACTCCTCAATGCGACGCTCACTCCTCGTTTCGTTTCTTTTTCTTATCTATTTTCTTTTTTCCCCGCTCTTACACCAAAAATTCGTATGCCACCTATTCTGCCTCGCACCGAGACGAATCGGTCTCGTCTGATCCGAACGTTTGCCGGAAAAAGAATAAAAATTGCGAAATTATCATTAAGTTAAAGAAAAGAATCGAAAAAAGTCACATTTATCAGATTTTAACTAATAATTATGATTGAAATATTAAAATCAAAACATTTATGTTCAAAGAAAGAAAACTTAAGCACTCTCTAAATCTTAAATGTAGTTTTGTAAAAGCATACTATCTTAAAACTACTGTTTTTTTTAAATTATTTTAATAATTTTAATAAATATATATCTTTATTATTGCTATTAAAAAAATTTATCACTATCTTATAGATTTATCTAATCATATGTCAATTATGAATCTACCAGACTTTCCAAAAATACAACGTACAATAAATTTTTCTATATAACTCGCAACAATATACAATAAACATATTACACGTAAACTATAGTCTCTTCTGACTTGACACTTCAATTATGAATCACAATCGATGATTTGTTTGCATAAATGTGACACATACAAATGAGTATGCGAATAATTTGGCACGCAAACGTTTAGTTCGGACGGGACGCGCGTTTTGCGCACTTTATGTATATTTGTACGCATCAATTGATCGTGCACATTCGTATATGGTATTGGATTCGCACAGCACCGATTTATCGTATCACGTATATTGTTTTGTTCTCTGTGGTTATCGCGGTGTTTATCGTCGATATTATTTTACCATTTGTCGCCGACGGAAAAATCTTCCGTCACGCGCACGTTTAGCATCGTTTTTCTCTGCACTCTTCTCCCTCTTTCCTTCCAGCTTATCTTCCCCTCTGTCTCTCTTTCTGTGCGTCTATGCCTCTTCCTCTCGCGGACAGAGAGACTGAGAGGAAGTAATTCGCCAATGCATTTGGCGGGACAGTCCGTAATTTTTATCAGCAAAACTTTTGCGCCGTTTATCCGCAATCCCGAGAGGACACTCCGGTGCCTCTCTCTCGCGCGCCTTCAAATCCTATTTCTCTTTACTTTCGCGGCAGCTGAAGTAGAAAGTTGCAGTAGGCCAATCCTCTCCCTGGGAACTTTTCGCTCTTGCCTCGGCGCAATAAGCTTAGGTAGAGAAACGCGCGACGATGTCCGGAAGAGCGTTTCCGTTCGTTGCACGAATGATTCAGTGTTTTCAATAAAACGCGGTATGTGCGCCGTTAAATATTTAATAGTTGTTTAATACATTTTTCACTTTATCATGTTTTTTTCGCAAAAACATTAAGAAATTACTTTTAGTTAATGAAAAATTCAAACGTAACGATAGCTAATCGGGAGATTAAAGGGATTAATTTCAAAGTATTTTCAGTTTAAGTGAAGATAATTAATTGAAACGCATTTAAATTAATTTTCTTGCGCAAAGTCTATTTAAAATTAAGGAATACAATTTCGAGACCGCAGCATAGTCGATTATAGACGCGTTACTTCCGGACCACGTCGCTGTAGTGGCCACCGCGCATTTGAACCCGTGACAATCGATTAATGATCGCACATTGTGGATCAGTGCCGCCACGTTGGGTGGTGGAGCCGCAAGACGCCCGCGCATCCGAAGGGATGCCTCGGTTGAGCCTGCATTGCCATGCCGACGGGTTTCCGCCGCCGTTGGTCACGTGGCGACGCGGCAGCGGCAAGCAGCCTGGCAATTACCACGACATAGCCAGCCACGAGCACATGCAGGACCTGAGGATACACTCCAACGGCTCGCTGGTGTTCGGCCGGGTGCAAGAAGATCACGAGGGCTTTTATCTGTGCGAGGCCGTAAACGGCATCGGAGCCGGGCTCAGCAAAGTCGTTTATCTCACCGTCAATGGTACGTTCGACTCTAACTAACTTGTAGTTTCTAAAGATTTCTATTATTATTATAACGATACACACTGCGTATGAATGGTTGTCGTCTCTCAACGATTGACTCACTTCTCTTCCAAAGCGGCAATATATTTTTAAAACATGGCAGTTATTAAACTTAATAACGAGATATATATAATTTTTACGATAGATATGTGAAGCGTTATTACATCTCCCATTGCTGGTTTTACTTACTGAAAATAATTTAATGCTGAAGTTCTGTGAAATATATCTCTCGCGAAATTCCTCTCGGAAGGATTAGTCTTCTACTAATTGGTGATTAGCCCTAATTGGATCTCGCAGAAACTCCAAGTATTATCAACAGTGTAACAATTGGCTCATGTAGTCAATTAGATCCACTTTATCCTACAGAAGCAATGAGAAAATATTTTCTGATAAAATAATCAAATTGCCTTGAGACTCTATGGAGTTTCTGTAGAACATGATCTCTTGATTTTCAGAGCAAACATTACGATAAAACGCATTCAATGATATATCATGTAAGATAATATCAAATTTACACAAATTTATAAATACTTTATTCTCTCTATTTATAAATTCTTATTATTTAATCTTACACTCTAAATTTTTCAATTGACCGATTAACAAATAAACAATTTCGATTACTAATGTAGCTACTATGCAATTTAAATTGATTTTTTTCATAAACTTAATTTTTAATACAATAAACTGTAAAAGAATAATATAATTGACAAATAATTTCGTCGGTCTGATCAAATCCGTTATTTTCCACTAGCGCCGCATAAAATTCCGATTTTATCAAAAAACGAATTATTTATTTATTCGAATGTGATTTTTTATTTAAAAATACCTGTATGCTTTTCGATCAACTGCATACACTCAAAAAAATGATCTTGCAATAATAGCTAAAATTTTCTAGGTGTAAAAAATTAACTAAAACAGATAAATGATTAGCAACTGTTGTGATATTGCATATGTAATTACTTAATCAGTTTAGATGACAGAAACAGAATATATAAATGTATTGTTTGTGAACTTTAAAAAGAAAGTTTCTCTAAAGCGCCTATCTATATAAGATCAATCACGTGTTAGATCATGCAATGAATAACATTTAGCAATGGTACCTAAATTTTTCAGAAGGTATTGCTAGAACATTACTGCTATAAATTCTATATGTGACAAACAATGTTTTCACAGATACGAAAAATAGCGATACATTCTTATTGCGATATCTAGAAATCTAACTACATCAGCGAAATATTTTTTTGAGTGTACGTACTGTTTTTGAAACAGTTCCCGCGCATTTCGTGGAGAAACATCGCAATCAGACCGCGAGGCTAGGCTCGAACGCCTCGCTACGCTGCGAGGCGAAAGGCGACCATCCCTTGAAGATAGTTTGGAAGAAAGCCAGCTCCCAGTTAGATCCAAAACTTCCCGATTATCGTTACACTCTTAAGGAGGACAACACCACTGATGGCGTCGTCAGCGTTCTTGGTTTTCTTAGTACCAGCCGTGAAGACAGTGGAAGATACTTTTGTATCGCATCCAACGCTTACGGTCGCGATGAGATGACAATTCATCTTTATATTCAAGGTATAAATATAAATGATAAGTTTGCTTAGATTTTGAAACAATCTAGCAATTATTTGCATCACATTACAGAAACGTAACAAGTATGAAAACTAAATCCCAAAAGAAATAATTGATACGGGGAAAAAATCTAATAATTTTAACAGCGTTAAATCCATTTTGGACAATCCGTATAATATAATTTAAATGGGCCTTAATGAAAAATGCCGCAAATTAACAATGATAATGATATATGCATTGATAATAATTGTTTCTCTTTTGGAGGTAGAAGATTATTAATGAAGCACATGAAATTATTACAAAGCGAGTTATCACGATGATGCCTTCGGGGCGTCGGTCAGTCGGATGTTTGTGCGTAACGCTATTCTGCTGAATGTAATTATCGTAATGTATACAGGCACTCGACAACGCACGTCCATTTAATTTAATGTACGTCCGCGCAAGTACGCGCACCGCGAGACAGATGAGCCAGTGGCTCGCGCTCTACGTGTTCTCCAAAATGAGATACGCTTCAAGCGAACGTATTGCGCCGGATAACCCGTGAAATATGCATAATGCGGGACGCGACAATCGTACCATAACTGAAAATTATTCCATTGGATGCGATGCGCGCTGACGCTGCTCCGGAATTAGGCGAAAATTTCCAACTAATTACCGAACTCTAATTTCACGCAGCGAAACGTTTTAATAGAGGGCACAGTCGAAATGGAATTTAATTAACGTGATTTAAAATTACAAATTAAATTATGCTGAGAATATATCAAGCTTTTATTAATATAAAGTTAATAATTAAAAAATACATTCTCAAATAATATTTGTATATGATAAGGAATGATGTATATTGATAGTGTAAGATTTGTAAACTTTAAGAAACATTTTTTAAATGTAAGAAATTTTTAACTTTTAGTATTAAAAATTTACAAAATGATATTAATATTAAATATAGAACCTCCAGATTTTCCACGGAATCTTCACGTGATCGAAAAAGGTAGTCGTCACATCAATCTAGGCTGGACAACCAGTCAGGATGGAAACAGTCCGATTACCCAATATATAATTGAATACAAAACCGAATCGGGTGAGTGTAATTATATTTGATTGAGGAAATTAATGGAATTGTTTGGTTTATGGTTTGGTTGGAAATATAATGTACAATACTTAAAAATGTGTGTCTTAAACAATTGAAAAGATATAAATTTAATATATTAATTACGTATTTTACAATTAAAAACTTCTTACTTTACATTTCTGGAATTAATAATAAGTTAGAATATTATATAAACTGCAATTTTTGCTGAGTAAAAATTTAGAAAAAACTTCAAGCTTAGACTTGAAATTCTAGGATTAAAAATCCTGAGTGAAATAATTTCAATTTTTTAGAAGTATGGCATGACCACACGTTCCATACGACGGTGCCGGGCACACGTGCTCACGGCCACGTGAGCGGCTTACGTCCCGCGGTCACTTACCAGTTTCGGATGTACGCGGACAACGAACTGGGTCGGAGTCAAGCGAGTGACGTAGGTATCGGACCAAGCCGGACATTTACAAGTCAAATTCATACCTCGTCGACGCTCGCTTTGTCGCCGACACCCTCTCTCGCCAATCCGATCGGCTCTCTTTCTTTCTCGCTCGTTCTCGCCCTCGAGAATTAAAACAATTGGGACACCGGTGTGTGTCGGGCACCGAGCTCGATCGATGTTCCCGCGCGCGTAAAAAAAAAAGCTATCTCACCTCGAAACGAATTCCTCTCTCCGTCGTCTCTCTCGACGGATGTGCGGCCGTATCGTTGGCCTGGATTTAAATTGCGCTGCTGGTGCCCTTTCGAGCATATCGACCCTCTTGCGCTTTTTTTTTCGCAGCAAAGAATTCGCCCACGCGTTCAAGGAAGCAGGCTGCGATGCTTTGACGTGAAATATCAGGTGCATCCAGCCGATTTATTTTGCCCCGCGGAATCTCTAACGCGCGATTTTCCTTTCGCATGTTTTCCTAAACACTAATGTGACAGCTGACGTCTAGATTTTTAAGTTGCATTTATTTTGCGTTCTTTTTTGAACAATGTTTTATCTTGCGTTATTTTCACGAACAAATTTAATCTATTTGTAATTTATTGAGTTTTCTCGTAATTAAAATTTACAGTAAGTGAAAATCGCAAAATATCTAAAACATTTAATGGCAATTAATAAGAAAATGTTATATTGTAGCGAGGGTAAGCAATATAAGCTCGCCAAAGGCTTTCAAAAGGCTTTTTCGGCTTTTCAGATTTTAGAGGCAACAACGGAGGGGGAGAAGCCGGGCGGACCGCCGCGAAATCTCAAAGTAGACCCCATCAGCTCGACCGAATTCAACGTCACCTGGGATCCGCCCGATCATGATTTATGGAACGGCGAGATACTCGGTTATCATGTCGGCTACAAGGAACACAGGTAACGACCGAAAACAGTGCCCGTTATTTTAACGACCCGACAGATAGGAGTCCCGACAGATAGGAGTTTGTTTCCTCACATACATACATATATACGCAGTACACATACAACTACTCAGTCAGAACTCCAACTTCCTGGATTTCACCCATAGAGCTGATACCGTAGAATTCACGCGCCATTAATAAACGGCGAGCTATCTCGGGGTCAGTTATTTATCCGCCTGCGGCAACGCTGACAAATCCTCGAAAAACTTCACGGTTTTTTTTTCTTTTTTATGTTATTCGACTATATTTTGTTACATTGCTTCAGCTCACTGTGTTTATTACAATCTATTCACATGCATCAATCCCAATTTTTTTTATTTTCAGCTTTTTGCCAATATAGCTACGTCTACATGTGTGCAAACTTGACGGTGTAGCTTATAACTCTCTATTTTCTTCCCCTTAGTTTCTAATTTGATTCATTTATTATCATACACAATTATGATACACAATTATTTTCTATTCTAATTTATTTTGTTCATCCAACTTTGTCGTATATGTATATCTATGTGTTACATTTTTTGTTATTATACGACATTAAGTTTGTCTTCCAAACTTTGGCTAAAGTTCGAAGTTAAAAGGAGACACTTGACATCTTTCCGTGCAAACTAATTAATTACATCAGGTGTAACAAACACGATTGTGAAATTCAGGTTGGAGCAGTACACATACAAAACCGTGGAAAGACGGATCTCGACAGCAAGTGTTGCACTGGGTCTGGCAAGAACGTCCATGCCTGGACGACAGCATCACTTGACGAACTTGAAGAAGTTCACGCGTTACAGTGTGGTCGTTCAAGCGTTCAACGCTCTCGGTCCCGGTCCCATGACGCAGGAAGTTGTGGCATCGACGCTCGAGGATGGTAAGCGACCGTGAAAATTGCAAATATCTATTTCTAAATTGATAAATGCTTACTAAAAAGAAATAAAACTAAACTCTCGAAATATACAACTGGAAAATATTAATCCTTCAATTTTCTCAATCGATATAAAACAATGCTAATTTTTTTTTATTTGTACAGATAATGACAAAAATATCAGTCACTATTTGTCCATTGAAATCATATTAAAAGTAATTTTTTTTAACGTAAAGCTATCTTAATATCTGGATAGCATTCATTCTGCTTGACTCGAATCGTTGAGGAAAATATATAAATATTTCCAGCGCGAACGTAATTAACATCTAGTGCGATCGATTCGCGAGCAGGAGGTCGAATGTTCAGAAAGCTTTCGTCTAGACGTCTATTTTTGCATTGCGACTCAACGAGGACCTTCAAAAATTCATGAAGAGAATAATATTCGCGCCTCTCGCGCAAAGTCTATCACGAATTCCGCTATGAATACTAACCGCGCGCAGCGGCCATAGGACTTCCACGATAAATAATAAATTCAGATGCGACACCCGCGCTCGCAAATAACTTCTTTAATCCTATCCTCGCTGGATGGCAAACTCGGCAAAACTTCCAAGTGCACTCCGATATTTTCGATTGCGCTGGCAAACACATCCCGCGATGGCATCTGAACCTCTTTAACTTTCTACCCGAAACCGTTCTTGAAATATTCCATGCGTACAGTCACGTCGCTTTTGAATATGCCATCGACGTTTTAAATGAGATACATTTTACGAGTTGTGTCATTCATATTTCTCAAAGATTATGGCGACCGTAAAATATCCCTTTAACGATGTTTCAGTTTCCGCTATTAATCAACGAATAAATATTTATATACATACATTATTGTATCCATTTTAGCATTTTAAATTAATAACTTTAATATTATTATTTATTCATCAACCATTATTATTCTAAATCAGTGTTAACGTAAATTAGAAATAGAATTATATTTTTCTATATTTAGTAACAGATAGTTATAATTCTATAATTATAGGATTATGACACTATTATACAATATTATACAATGTAATCTATCACTGCAGCGTTAGATTTTAATAAAAGATGCTTAAGGCAAACGATATAGCTATTTTGTATAAAATAATATTTTAGTGTACATCTTGAACGTTTTGCAGTCCCGAGCAGTCCTCCGCAGGACGTGCGTTGCACCGCTCTCTCGTCGACATCCTTGCAAGTCTCCTGGGACTCACCGCCCGAGTCTAGCATGAATGGGATACTGAAAGGCTACAAGGTTATATGGGAGAATACGGATGCGTTAGCGGAGTCTATCAAACCGGAGATGACCAAGACTACCACCGCACTGACAGTGGTGATTCATAGCCTGGAGAAATACACAAACTACTCAATCCAAGTCTTGGCGTCAACCAGAAGCGGCGACGGTATCGCTTCGTCACCTCTTTATTGCGTAACCGAGGAGGATCTGCCGGAAGTGCCAGCCGGTGTCAAAGCCGTCGCCAGCTCGGCCACGTCTATCATCGTCTCGTGGCAACCGCCCTTGAAGAGCAACGGCAACATTACCGCCTACAACGTGCACATTCGCGGACTTGGGCCGGAAGGAAAGTGGCATAGAAGAGCTTTAGCGCCGCATCAGACCAGCTATCAGGCCGAAGATCTGCACAAGAGGAGCCAGTACGAATTCACCATAGCCGCGGTCACTTCGGTCGGCGAGGGCCCGCAAACCCCGTCTATTACGGTCTCACCTTCCAGCGAAGGTAAAAGATAGTCGGAAGAATTATCTTGCGAAATATATTTCACGTAAAATCGGCCCGCGTGCATGAGAGGTTTAAGTGGAACGTTTTATATTTATGTAAAATTAGTTGCGAGATTATTATCCTTGATTAATCTTAGAATGTTATATCGCATCTTATTTATATAATAATTGACAAGATTAATGTACTTATAATGTTCAAAAATTCTACAAAAATATAGCAACATTTAATCTTATAAATCGAATATAACTTTGCTCCAGTCATGGAATTTGAAATTGTTTTTTTATACAAGTTGGACTAGTTGTCAGTTGAGATAGTTAACAGTATCTTGCTATCAACTGACTGATAGACAATTCATTTAGCTTAAGAAACGGATGTTTATTTGATGTGCGAATTAACGGCACTTTGAAGTATAACTTTCGCATTTCAATTTAAATGAATCTATCAGTCAGCTGATAACAAGATACTGAGCGCCGTATTTATGTTTATTAATGAGATGCGCTTTCGATTTTTCTCTTTTCTCTTAAGAAGTCTGTGCAAATTCCTTTCCGCAAACTTTAAATCCTCTCCATCAGGAAATATTTTCTTGAGTTTACTCTGCAGTTTATAAAAGCTAACTTAGATAAGCGCATCGCGTCCTTGGTAAAGGTCCGCTCGATATTTTCTTACAGTTCGCGCTGCTATATACTCGTTCGGTACCGTACTTGTCGTGCCGTGGAAGCGAGATGTGACGCTACCTTGCCAAAGTGTGGGCAAACCTGAGCCCTCGGTTACCTGGAAGCAATGGGGTCAGATCGTCAAACCATCTGCCAGAGTGTCCCTCCATCCTGATGGATCTTTACAAATTATTGATCTTCACAGGGAGGATAGCGGAAATTACACTTGCTTCGTGGATAATCGTCACGGCTCCGATCAGATAACTCATCGTTTAACCGTGCAAGGTAAAACGCAATTTTCACCTGTGTAAAATAATTACTCAAAGTTTGTCTTTATTGGCGTAATTTTTTTGTTTAATTGCGTAACTAAAATACTTTACAAATATTTTTTACAAAAAATGTTAATCGGTTTGAAACATTTTAATTTAAAATATACATTGATTTTTATTATTTATTTGTCAGTATTTTAATCTAGTATGTATTTTTAGTATTATTATCTTAAAAGTACATTTACATTTGCAAGATAAAGTATTTTTAAATACTTTTTGATAAACTTCAAAGAAAGCACGAAAAACGCGAATGGCCGAAACGCACTGCAAAGTACGATCGTTAAACCAATATTTGTCTTCTCTAGTTCCACCCGCGGCGCCATTATTGCACGCGACTAGCACCAGCAGCAATTCTATTAACGTACAATGGAAAAACGGCGACGACGGCGGCTCGTCGATTCGTGGCTACATTCTACACTACAAACGCGAGTCGGGCGAATGGGAAGAGTTCAAGGTGTCGCATAAAGTGAGCAGTTTTGTCTTGTCGCGACTTTGGTGCGGCAATGATTACCAGATGTACCTGACGGCGTACAATCGCATCGGCATGGGCCGACCGAGCGAGATTGTCAAGGCGACGACGAAAGGCTCGAAGCCGGACGATTCTCCCGGAACTAGCGACAAGTTCGTCACTGTCAATGTCTCCTGGATTACCCTGCATCTTAGCATGTGGAACGACGGAGGGTGTCCTATAACGTTCTTCGAGCTGGAATACAGGAAGAGCGGCGAAGGCATTTGGACATTGGTCTCGAATAATATCGAGGTACAAAGTGGAAATTTGCTTCTACATTTTTTCACGAAATATCTTAGATAATATTTTGTAATATAATTTTAATTAATATTACTGTAAGACGATTTAACACTTTATACGCGATTTATGCGCATGATTCAGGTACAAAAGACGTATACTCTGAGCGAGTTGCAACCGGGAACGACATATGATATTCGCATAAGGGCCCACAATAACGCCGGCTCGTCGGTGGCTGAATACAGAATAACGACGTTGCAGCCACATATTAGCACAACCCTGTCCGCCATCGATATCGATCAATACATACCTCAACACACGTCCGTATACTCGGATCTGAAGCTCATCGTGCCTCTGGTGCTAAGTTCGTTCGCGATTATTGCCGCGGCCGGTGCTGTCTTCTATTGCTTCCGCAAACGTAAGCCCAACACATACGATCAAAGACTAAAGACACAAAAAAACACAAAAGAATTTGTTTAAAAAAAATAAAAATTTATTTATAAAAATAATTTACATAAATTTGTATTAGAATCAGTGTCAGACTGATGAAAATTTATTTCTCAGAACGTCGACTGTTAATTTAAATAAAAACTGATTACTGTTTCACTGATACTGAAGATATTAATTGTTTTCACAGGTCCTTTTATGAGTGATATCGGAAGTCTACATGATGCTCAAACCGCGGCCGCCTTAGACAATAAGCAGAACATGGAGCAGCGCGAGCAGTATTACGCCACAGTACGTAAGCCGCTCCGTTCGCCGATACACGAGATGGCCACATTAGAGAAAATACCAGGTAAGATCAATTTATACCGGTTGAAATCGACAATCGAGTCCTTTCTTGTCGTAAAACCGATAGAAATCGAAAGACGAAAAATCAGCCTCTACGAAAAATTCAAGATCGCGCGAGGGGCAAACGATTGCGATCCGAAGTCTTTATTAACGTATCGCCATTAAACATGCTTGTAGAATATTCGGAAGATATCTACCCGTACGCCACGTTCCAGCTGGAGGAAAGCGTTCCTGCAGGAGGCGACAGTCGCTGCAATTCTGCAGCGCCTCTCCAGACCTTCGTCTATCACGACCCTCGTCTCTCCACTGCCGATACCCTTCAGTTACGAGAGGTATCGTCCTCCGATCTATCGTCGTTAGATTTGCCGCCGCATACTCGCATTCTCACCGCACGTTTTTCGCCCCAATTAAGATTTGCATTCCTAATTTTTATTTCTTGGTATCTATCTCTTACTTTCTTTTTTGTAACAGGAAGAACGAGAGTTTTTCACGCAAAACACATCTTTAGTGTGAAATATTGAGATTTAATTTAATGAGATTCATAATTACTTGTAAATTTTCTTAATTACACGTTTTAATTGTGTTTTATGACATACATATACTTCTTCATAAAAAGAATTTACTGGCCAGTAACTTTGTCGCTGTCATAATAAAACATGTTAGTTATTACGTGGACAACAAAGAAATTTGTTACGAATATTAATTTTACTTTTTGGAAATAATTTTGTAAAATTATATCGACATATTAATTTATAACAAATTAATTTTTATTATTCCATACAAAATTTGTATTAACAGCAACAATTTCGCTATAATAACAAAATTTTTTTCCGTATTTAAACTCTTTCCACTTTATATTATAATATTAATTATATAATTGAATTTTTTATGCAACAAGCAAACTTTAATTAATTTTCTGATCCGAAAATACAACCGCGTTTAACGTTAAACGTGCGGAGAGAAATATGGGCATGAGCCTATGACCGCTTTTATATCACTCACTCTCATATTTTCCCGACTTCGTTACACCCACAATAATTGCATGCACACTCCGATTAGTGCACCGAAATCACTTTACCCTCACGACGCAGTCGGAGCCCTTAGTGATCCACTGTGTCAGTATTTAGGTCACTCGCATTCGCATGCTCGGTGTGAGTTTCTCGTGCGTCTCGCGGGCGATCAATGCGACGTGTGACGTAACTGCGAATTTTAATTTGCAAGCGGAACGCGTGCTTCCTAAATTTTCTTCATTAATTTGAAAAAAGCGTGGATTTTTCTGATTCTTTTTTTTTTCAACAACGACGTCACGATGTGGATTAGAAATTAATATCATTACAAGTCACATCGTTGCGACTGCTGGTCCCATCTCGTTTCGTTTCGCAGCTGTCCTAAATCAATTCGCAAATCGAGAAGTTGTTTTGAAGACTAGAGCAGACTAGAATGCTGTTCGCTACGCATTTATATCTCTTGCCGAGTTTCGCTGTAGCTCTGTTAGCTGTATCACATAAGACTCTCTCATGATTCATCGCATCGCTCTCGTGGCTCCTAGTCCGCCGAAGTAGAATAGAATTTCTGTAGGGATGGAGTCTGTCATCTTTTATTCCATTATCATAATTAAATTGAGAACAGAATAAAATATATAATCATTAAAAATTTAATTCAAAATTACACTTAAAACAACAGCAAATAATATAGAGTGTTTTTCTTATATTTTTCTATTCATAGAGAATAGAATATACTTTGATAAAAAGAGCTGATTTAAATTTAATAATTAACAATATGTCGACAATTCTATAAAAAATAAATTTTTGTTTAGAAATAAATATTAAAATTAGAAAAGATACTTGCTTTTATCAAATTAATCGCATATTTAATTTTTCCAATAAAATCTAATTAAAACTACATGGATTTCAGAAAATCAAAATTTATATTTTTAAGGATTTCCTTATCCTTTTAAGGATTTATCTTAATTCTCAATTCTAAATTGTCGAAAATTATTAAAGCTTGACGTGTTAGTGAGTCGTAATACTTCCATTCTTGAGATATTCGCAATATCACCTCACTATTCGAGCACAAGTGGCAATCTCGACGAGATAAATTATTAACTGGGTCAAACTGAGACTCACGAAGTCACGATTCTCGACGATGGCTCTGGTCTAAAGTCGCTTCTCGTGCGATCCGGTCGGGAGACCGTCGAAGGATCGAGATGTGGCGGGTGCGCGCGACGTGTGCCATCTTATGGAAACCAATTCCGTCTGATTGCAGTCGGATTGCAACCGATACACTAAGGCACGCGGAGGCCGTTCGTCCTCTGCGCCGTTGCACAAAGCGCACAAGGTCAGTCAGGGCAAGTCCGAGTCGGAGGAGTACGACACCCTGGGCTCGGACAGCGACACGGAAGTCGGGACCAGCAGCCGAACCGAGTCTTCCAATCACCTCGTCGATTCGCACCACTCGGCATCTGCGGCCGACTCGCGCGTTCACAGTATGCATTATTTTCACGTCTTTCTTTCTCTCTTTCTCTGTCTCTCTGTCAATCTACCCTTCAGAGGTGTAGCAATAGGATAGCAAAAATGCAGCTTCTGGACTCATTTAGCGAAGGCTGTACATTTTTTTTCCAACGCATCCTCGCTAGAGACCTTGCGGATTTTATTTTCGAATACAACAATCCCAACTACGTCCTGTTTCTGTTCTTCGGTGCATCTCCGCCTGCTTTCTTCTGCTTCTAGCTCTGGGCTTTTGGTTCCGTTAATATCGCGGGCATGAAAATGAGAGAGAGAGCCACGGAAACGCGTGCACTCTTATTAACGTTTGTTTTCCGCACGAGATATGCGATTAACTTTCTCGGTTGCAATCTTATCATTCAAAGCGATTATTATATACACGCCACTGTGTTATTGAGAATTGAACACAAGATTGCAAAAGCATTATGGTTAATGATTTATATTTAGTAAATTGAAAGTAGAGAGCAATGAATAAAAATCTGATAAAACAAGAGGGAATCGTTTGCTTATAGACTTCCTGTACCATGGACCAGAATCTAGCACGTCTACAGAACCCTCACCGATTTTTGAGAGAAAATCGTTTCCTGGAAGGGGACGACCCAAGTAAGCCTTTTATTTGAATAACAAATCAAACTTTTTCCACGCGCAAAATAACGGAGTAAACAAGCATACTTGCATACTTTAGGATGTTACAGCTGGCGCGTCATACCAGCGAGGAGGCCCGTGCCAACTTCGGGCCAATCGCCGGGCCTGGCCATCCCAAGCACCAGTCGGGCAATGCCTATGCCAATCGGGACCAGGAACGTGACGGATCAGGAAACCTGTTCGTCCCCAAGCTGGACCCACCCTCGGGTTTCTCCGACGCGTTTGAGTTAAGCGAGGCCGAGTGCGACTTTGATCGCGGTCACAGCAGCCAACGAAACGTCCGTGACTTTGTAATTGCGGTGTAAATACATACAAAAGCCTCCGATGTGCACGCGAGGATCCCGTCGTAAAGTAAAAAAAAAAAAAAAAAAAAAAAAAACGGTGAGAAGAAAAGAGAAAAATAAAGTAAGAGAAAATCCTGCAAAAAATCTATATAATAAGCCGCGGTCCGTCGTTTCGTTAATTCGAATTGGCGTCTCGCGTTCGATCGCCAGCTAATAAAATAATAATTCGACGTGCTCCTTTGTCCTACTCCTGGCCTACATTGAAAACATATTGCTAATTTTTGAGATGTCTTTACCAGACGACGTGGTTCGTGAACTGCCATCATCGGCTCTTCCAATTTCCCAGCGAGATCGATTTAACGCTGAAGTTATTTCTGAGAACGATTCAAGTATTTAGAGAGAGAAAGAGAACGTAATACGATTAAGTGAACAATCGCGAACACACTGTGGCAGATTAATTATAACGAAGTTAAGTTTTAACCAGAGACAGAGAGTCTATATATATGCTGCCGTTTGGTTGCGCTTGGCGCAACGATTGCGCCGTAGCGCAAGATTGGAGTTTTATGTCGCATCGTTTGAATGCATATTGAACGGAGCGGGTTGAGCTACATTGTTGTTTGTTCTACATAGGTCGTGGCAGGAACGCCGCACGGACATCGCGAGTCCGCCTAGCGTTTCAACGATTCGATAACTGTCACGTTTGTTCCACTCCGTGTAATAATTCTAGTTAATTAAAAATGGCGGCGCTACGCGAGATCTGTATCCACCTCGGATTTTTTCCCTCCGGCAACGATCTCCACGCGAGTATTTGCCATGCAAAGTAAATACACGTACACACACATACACGCGTACGCGCGCATACATACACACACACATACACACAAAATTTGCAGTCCTTTAACTGTTACAATAGCGAAAGTATGACGCAAATGCGCGACGACTGTAATTAAACTGTAAAATTCTAATCATAAACTGCCATCTTATTCTATACGAAGCGACCAACGACTGCAAAAAAATTTACAATCGACCAAGATATCTGCAAATCGTTCTCCAGACTTACGCGGTCTGACGATACACTTATATATGCATATCGAAGCGAGCAATACGCGACTTCCGAGCGTTTGTCTTCCAGTCATTCCTGGTCATTTAATCCGAACGAGCATTCATTTATCATGCAAATCGAAACCCTGTTCAACGCACGGTCGATCTCCCACTTTCTCGAAGAGGTGTTTAAGCGAAAAGAAAATAATGAAATAGAGTCAGATCGTTTGTCGTTGTCGTCGTTTGTCATTTCACCTACCTACGAGACTGAAAAGCATTGTAGTAGATTCACATCTGCCATTTATCGCGCGATTCTTATGTAACGCGGCGCCTTGCGCAAAAGCCGAGGAGTTGCAATATTAAATGAAAAGAAATTATTAAACAGGAATATCTTGCGGTAAATGCCAAGCGTAAATCTTAGTAGACGAATTACCACGTAGCGTAAACGTAACAACTGAACATAATGTCTGTAAGTCTGTCTATTACTACTGTACACTGTACCCGCTGTACCTCGCTCAAACCGCGCACCTCACATACATTCGAGACCCAGCCGCCCTCCCGTCAGATGAAAGAAGAAACAAAGAAGATGAAGAAGAGAAAAAAAAAAAAAACGTAACGACACGATATCAGAACCTTGCGTCGAATAACGACCGACGGACCTCGATAATAACGATGATGTGAAAAATTATTGAGGGATGCGAGAAGAGTACTGTCCGAAGTGTTGTCGCCGCTGCGAACACGCAGCCTCCGTGATACTATGTGTTGCCATCGAATCAGTTTAGCGTATATTATCGGCGCGACACTCGTTGGTTGGTTGGGTTATCGTTCACGCTCGGCCAGGTGACGAGGATTTTTCATTCAGCCATTAAGTCCCCGTGTCCCACGCCCCGGTGTTATTTCGGCTCTCGAGCTATTCGCGCGAAATGAAGGAAAGCGAGAGAAGTCGCCCTGTTGATGATATATCGTCTATCTTTACAAAACACGAAATAATTTATCGCAAAATTCGTACTATTGTGTTTTAGAAGACTTTAGATTGTTTATATTCAATTTACTTTGTAAAATATACAACACTGATTCCATATTGGAAATACTCGTTTCGAGCTTGTGTATTTTTTCACCTGTCCCTCCTTTACTTAACATTTTTTCCTTTTTAATTACAAACTTGATCTATTCTACACAAAATAAATTAATTAATAGAGAAAATAAAGATTGTGTTATTTAGTTTTAATAGAAAGAAAAGATAGGAACTAAAGATTAAACTTACCGAAAGGATTGAAGAAAAAATAGATGAATCGATTAAAAAGAAAAAGGCAGCTAATAAAAAAAATGAAAAAAAAAGTTAAACAAGCGCTGATAATAAACTATATTTATATAAAAGAATCTAAATATATTAAAAAGTTAAAAAAAGCTTAAGAAAGATTCAAATATCTAAAAAAGAATAAAAATAACAGTCAGCAAACTAAAATAGCTAAAATGTAATTAAAATGTAAAAACAAAGCGGAAAAAAGTGCTGATTGTGAGAAAAAAACAATGAACGTGAAAGGTATATTGCGGAATAGAGAACTTTGAAACTAATTTTAAAAACAAAAACTGCACAGAAAAAGGAAAAATACACTAAACAAAACTGGAGATAAAGGCGCTTTAGAATCACATAAAAAAGTGGATTAAAGAAAAAAAAGTAAGAGACAGAAAAAGAAAACAAAAAAAAAAAGAAAATTTGAAACTTTTGTCATATTTATAAATTTATTATTTAGACTAAATTATGACACAAATTTTCTATAAAG